>NC_051156.1:222005463-222605463 GCF_013339745.2 Dermacentor silvarum
CAGAAAGCTTGCAACTTTTTGCGTGCAAGCAGATGAAATTCCCTGGCATGTCCGTCCTCGCCAAAAGTATTGGACGCGTCTGGGTGTCTTTGTGGGCAGACCGGGCAGCCCTGTCAGCAAAGCCGTTGCCACCGATGCCACAGTGAGCAGGAATCCACTGGGAGACTATGCTTCTTTCTGGGTTTACGTGCCAAAAACCAATTTCTGATATGAGGCACGCTGTAGTGGAGGGCTCCGGATTAATTTGACCACCTGGGGTTCTTTAACATGCACTGCAACGCAAGCACACGGTCGTTTATTGCATTTCGCTTCCATCGTAATGCGGCCGCCGTGCCCCGTTTCCAGAGCATCATGGTGTACTTCCCTGATGTCGGATATCATCTGCTGTAAGTTCTGTGCTGTAAGGCAGACTTGATACTGCGAGAGAGCTGCCTTATAGTTACAAATATGACCATTTCTGTGAGGCTATTCCAAGGTGAGCAGAATCATTCTTCCCATCACTTTGCCGACGCAGCTCGGAAAGCACAATCGGGCGATATGATGATAAATCAATTGGAGGACTTTCCAGGTTTCAAAATGGGGATCAAGCGGTCGAGGAACGACGCCGTTTCGCCAAGACTCATGTTAGTAGTTGAGCAGCTCACTACGCAAATCATGTCCAAGTTGGCATAGGGCAGCGTAGTGATGCCATGTGGTCCTGGTGACGAACGCCTGCAGGTCGCCAACGCAGCGTCAAGGTTTTCAAGTGAACTGGCACGTTCTGGTACACGTGCCTGAGGGATGTCATTCAGTGCCGCGTCAGTAGTGATGATCACGGACCAGCAACCCGCACACAGAACTCTTCAGCCACTTCAAACTGCAAGCGGCATTGGTACAGGACCAGAGCAGCAAAGGGCTTCCTTTGATGCGGCCATGAGCAAAGACCCCTAACCGTTCTCCATATGTGCGAGAGGGATCTTCGGGATCAAGCGTCTGACAGAAAGATTTCCATCGCTTGTCTTCCAATTGATCTATACGACGCTGGACTTTTTTTTGTATGCTCGTGAAGCCCTCAGATCTAGAACAGACTTCGCGCACTGATACCTTCTTTCCGCCTGTCGGCGTGCCGCATGCAGCCTTTCCAGTTCTGTGTGCGTGTTTGCCTTGCTGACCTTGACAGCGAGCACATGCTCCACGATTGCATCTTCTACATTGTGTGAAAGGCCTTCCCGACATGCCTCATCCATGGTGCTCCTTAAACTTTAACCACTCAACTGCATGCAAGACAGTAGAGGATGAGGATCTGTTTGCTGCTGCACTTCTGCACAAATTCTGATATTGAGCATGGATATTGAAAAATAATTTAATGCACATTTTTGTCAATTATGGCGTGTGTGGTATATTATTTTTACTGTGATTTCCAGTAGGTCTTTGCAAATTATTGTAGTCGCCGCGGTACGGCTTTTTGTTGACCAGCTCCAGAATTGCCGCGTTGCAGCGACATGCGTCTTCTTATAGATAGCGTGTACCGCGATTTCGGTTCGCGATAGCCGTCAACTATCGCATACCTTACAACTACCGTGTAACTTTGTGACACTTGGAACTACTCCCTCCACATGTTATTACAAATTACTATGAAGTCTGTACCTAGAGTACTAGACGCATGAACGATCTTCGGTGATGCGAGACTTCGCTCGGTAACGACGGATGCCTGCCACTTACCTCCTGATTTCGGCTCCAGCGCAGCCATGGAAAGGTGGTACGACATATCGACCACCTGGGAATAGCGCTTCCCGCTTTCCAGAGTGACGCCTGCAAAAATGCATACGTAGTACAGTGCACAACGTGGTCATTCGAGGTATCAATTGCAGGAGGTCACAGAATAGTTGGACCATTTAATGACGCTCTTCTCAAGACTTTCTCTTTATTGTGTTCAGCACAAATAAACTGCTTTAAACACGGCACTCGGCTGCCTCGCAGAAAAACGGCAACAGTGCGAACCATAGTCGTAGTAGCTGGCGCAATTTTACCAATGCAGTGAAAAGAAGTCTACTCACCCCAAAACATTTTGACGTTACTGCCTTGCGCCCCTTTGCCGAACTAAGCACTCAGCAGAAAGAAATAGACCTCTGCGCGTGTTTCGTTCGTTGCTGGATTTTGCCGCCTCGCGCAAGCACAGCAAAAACTACAAAGCGCGCACCACGCCGCGCACCACACGCACACGGGAACCGGCAAGCGGGAGCGCTCTAGGAGCTGCCAGAGAGCTTGACATACGAAAGAACGGCCCAGTCACTAGGCCGTCTAGAGGAGAACTCGGGCAAATCCCACAAGCGATTTGCGCGCAGCCTGTGGCCAATAAAGTTACATGACTATGCCATGAAATACCTTTAAACAAAATTAATTGTAGGAGCAACCACAATGGTATAAAATAAGCATCAAATATTGGTATAAAAGCAGTATAATACAAATAATATTTGAATTACTTTAAATAAAGTATTCGTCGTCGCTATTACAAAATGGCGCTCAGAGCACATGTGGTCCTTATTTACATTTATGTTTGTAGCATAGAGCAGACGTGGAGTGGTGCAACTATTAATATGTAGACTCTATACTTTTTTTTAAAATAAACAAGTAACTATACCGCACAAATGTCTCTTCATAAAGAACATTTGAAAAAGCTGTATTACTTAAAGACATGCTATTATAGTGTTTTTTCCACTCATCTACGCGCTGATTGTATCTGAAAAACACTTTACGACAATTGGGCTTGTTGCACAGCTCAGCTCAGCGCCATTTTGTTTAGTAAAATGGCGTACGAACACGGAGTCTTTGGCAAGTTTCTGTGTGACGTGTGATTGTCACTTGTGCTTTAACATACCGGTGAAGCCAACGACCTGACATGTGTTGTGCGACGATTAAGAGCGTATTGTAGCGGACCCAACTATTTTCATCGCTCCTGGTTACTCACCGGTGAGTCGCCATGCTGAAGCAGCTGTGGCTGCGATTTTATTGAGCATCAGCAAATTTACAAGCTTTGTCTTCTTCTTCTTTGGCAACAACCGGTGTCAAACGTGGATTCCAGTGTTAAATGACACCAGGTTTTTCTGTGCTACTTTATTACTTGCAAATGCTGCTGAAAATCAAAATGTAAGTTCAGCTCGCGGCAGTTTAGTAACAGCGGTCTAGACGTATTGCCCAACGACAATGTTTTGCCAAGCTTTGACCCTGCATGCTGCGAAGTAGAGCACGAGCATGCTGATAGTGGGCGTTCGTTTCGTATTGATACCACATGCGATTAATCATTTGCCGATCGCAGATTATATTGATCATCGCTTACGTGTGCATCAGTTTAGGCTGCAGTCATTGACGACTTGGGCCTAACTCATTAGGGAGCATATCAACGCCCACTTCGTTGCTTTGCCGTTACATTCGACACAACGAACATTAGTGAAAGCTTGCTGCTTACATTCAGTCGGCGTTGAGTCGCGAATGCGCTTGCTGCATTATGTGTGTTGTATGCTTCGTCTACACTCTACTGACGCACCTCCATTTGGCGTTAGATCAGTGGTCGCTGGACATTAGGAACTTCTTGGCAGTGAATTGGGACAGTGTGTGGCAAATGTGCCCTAGGTATTGTCGTGCCAGCGCTGATGACGAATCCTTGTAGGTTACGCGATATGGAGTTGACAGTGGTTCCCGTGTTCGAGTATCGTCTGCCGTGGTCGGGGTATTTGGCCCCCGAAACGGGGTCAGCCGTGTGGAAGCGATACCTGCATTCCGCATCCATTCCCACGGCCCGTCACAGTAGCGTGTTTTAAGAGTGATCTGGTGTCGTCTCTTTGGCTTTTTTTTTTTTTTTTTTTTTTTTTTTTTTTTTTTGTCTGTCAGTTCTGACTTCCACTTTCCGCGGCGGAGTCACTGTGGATTAGCAAGGTAGACAGACTAGACGCTTGAAGTCCCGCTACTTTCGATGTTGTACGCGCAATAGGAAAGTCACGTGGCTGGTGTGTGCTGGGCAGCATTAGTCAACGTTCGCTGCCTGTCCTAGACTGCTCCAGTTTTCCGCATGGCGTCCGCAGCTGTTCACGCGAAGTGAAAGTCGCTACAGAAACGGCATCAACCGCTGCGAAATGTGCTTTCTTTTTAATGTTCATCTATGCATTCGCTTCTCGCTATTTATTACGTGACCTTGTTTGTTAACATGTGCTCACCGTTAAACCACTTGCACTGATACGCTTATCTCGTGTATCCTTGTTAGTTCTGTGCGGGGATGGAAGTATTCCTTTTATTTACTTACATTTTAAGATTTTCTCACTCGTTCTAGTCGGCCACTCTCCGCTAGTTTCTTCTGCACAAGTTGCCTATCACGAAACTTGTAAATTGGTAGAACTATGGACAGAGGCGCGCCGTACGTTAAGTGGCGGTGGCAAGAGGCGATCGTGAACCAATTTACGAAAGCAAGAATACATAGCTTCTCGCTACTAATGCTTGTGTGCACTTTACACGGACCGTAACTGCGTTGGAAGAGCGCGACTGATAACGGCCGTAAAATTGGCTGCGTCGTGGACACGTGTTGTGATTGCCCGTGGCGCAGGTGTGAAAGCGTCGTCTCTTACGGCGCGGCTTGTTGTGATAGATATTATACGATACACTTTAGCCGACGAGAAAGGAAAACAAGGATACTGCGTATCAGCTTATTGCTGGTCTAGAGAGTTTAATGAGAGTGGGGACTAGGCATGGTGTTTGGGCGCCGAGATTGAGCAGTAATTCAATACCTATCGAATGGCTGGTCATACTTGTATAACTGTAAAATCCGCAGCGTTTCTTTATATTTCGCGCGACAAGTTTACACGTGCCTAAAGGGCCTAAGTAATTACGTAGATATATGGACCATGGAAACGGGGTCTAATAATAATAATAATAAGGAGGAGGTGATCTAAGGACATTAAAGAGGAAAATTGTTTTAGCCGTATCGTTATGTTACTTTTGTAAAATGACAGAAAAGTATCTCTTACCATGAGAAGAGGTAAGTCAGAAAAGGCGCGAAAACGAAAGACAGGTGGCGACGCCGCCTTCACGTTCCCGCGCCAACTCGCCGTGACGTCACGAATGTCGAGTGTCTGTTCGGGCCTAGTTAATTTTTTTTTTATTGGTAAAGTTGGACTATTACATTATAAATGAGACAAAGATTTAACTCGGTACGATTCAGAAACGTTTATTGCGCCACAGATAGTGGCGCAGTAAATACGAAAAAAAAAATCGAAATCTGTGACGTCACGTTGGCGTACTGGCGCTGGAGTTTGTCGCGAAAAAAAAAAAAAAACCCTTCGACTTTCAGTTACTCTAGTAATCAGTCTTGTACTCTAAAAATTTAAGTTTTCACCTTTTGGCGCTTATCTTGTCACACAACAATAATCGTCATCTATCTTTCGCGCCTTTCTTTAAACGCTGCGCGTCCGGTACTTTCAGGTCGCAAACGGCATGCGCGTTATCAGCGTGACATAGCCTTCTCGACAAAAAAGTTGCGAGCACAGAGTTTTAAAGAAAGTAAACGCAAGCAAGGCAGATGATTATTGTGTTGGGACCAGATAAGCCTGCAAAGGGTGCAAACTTAAGAGTGTACCGTGACATTAATGAAGGTAGAGGTTTTAATGAATATTTTAGTCTTAACTGATGTGCGGTTTATCGGTATTGTCCTTTTAACGTGCCTGAAATAGGCTGGCTGATCTTTGTCACGTGCAGGCAGCGTTGTCATCCTTGGCCTAGTTTTACATGATTAGTGGAGTGACGTTATCAACCTGCGGAAGCTGCTGAATAGATAATGAGTACAGGCGTATTCAAGCCGCCGATTCACATCACTTCACTAAAACACACCAAGGACGACAAGGCTATTGTTTCAGCACAAATGAGAACACACATATAGAAAACACATAAGTGTGAAACAATAATGTTTAGCATATAACACCAACTCGCCCAGCAACACGTCATTTCGATGTATGACGAAGGCGCGCCTTCGACAACGATAACGTGCACCCAACGCCGCCAATTTGTGAGGCATCTCACCCTGGTGGGGCGTGTCACCAATCTGTCTGCGTCTACTTCTTGACTGTGGATACATGCATTTAGTGGAATTTTGTCTCCGACTTACTACACGAGCTTTTTGTGCACACTTCAGCCATTTGTCACTTGGGTAGCGTTGGACATAAAGCATGAACCTATACCGGTATTAAACAAAAAGACAGGTGTTGCAGCTTGGGATGACAGACATTGTTGGAGAACACAACTTTCCTAGAGTTCTATGGCAGAAGCAGCTCTTGAAAATTAGGTCAACAGTTACACCTTACAATGATGCAATGATCTGTATGCCACCTGTAGAGCTGGATAACATAAAGGTGTGAGGTGCATGAAAGCAAACAAACGCAAGGAGAGCCACTACAGTGCAGACATACCTGATAAGTAGAGGTGTATAGAGGTATGAAATGCAAAACAGTTATGGGGGCAATGCAGAAAGGTACAACAACGGCGAGTTGGCTGGCCTGAAGACAACTTGTTTGCCGAACTGAAGCGGAACTACTGGAGAGAAATGTTATCTCCTGCATCAGGTGAATTCCTGCGTCTTAGTTTGCTCTGGCTATTGCATGCCTTGGAACACCGAGAAGTGAGTCTGGGGGCCGAACTTGGTGCTGTAAGTCTATTTGCTTGTCGGGAAGTCTTTAGTGCATCGACTCGCCACAGTTATTTCTCTCTCGCGTGCGCTCAGGTTCTAGCAGTGGTATTTTAGTCCACAATAAAGAGTTCCAAGAGGGCTATGAGAAGCGGTGCTTTTGCCCCGTAACCTAAGTTCTGTCAGTTTCGTCGAGTTTTAGCAAAACACATATAGATGACCTGCATTTTAGATTATTTATATCGGTGGAGGGTTACTTGGTTTCGCTTTTTATGCTCTTCTGCGACGATGAAAATCGTTCGCGATTTCTTTCGAAAGCATTTGCAATTCCATTTTCCGAAATTTTATCTCCAGTCTGAAACTTCTAATGACATTTCTGAAGTTCGCCGACTGAATGCGCGAGTGGTTCGTTCGTTGTGCGAGTTTTGATTATTCGCACAACCCTGCTGTCTATTTCTAAGCAGGTCAGGAGGAAGCCGACTTTCTTCCCGGTTTCTTTGTATTATCTACGTAAGCGCACATGTATAGTGACGCTTGTACATGTGCCAATTGTCAGGATTTCTTCAGTGGTGTATACTATATATTTATTACCAATTTAGCCAAAGTGAAGTTTTGTTGCAGTTTTGGAGTTTGTTGATTATGTCGTCCGGGTTGGCCGCCTTGCATATCATCTTGCTTTAGGCCATGTCCGACTACTTGACTACTTCTTTATCTTCGCGCATTTATGGTTGACGCACATAAATGCCACAATAATGTCGATGACGTACGCCAAGTTCGGCATCATGAGGCTAACTTTACTATGAGTTCAAATATATTATCAGTGCAATAAAACACGTTGCTGGGCTAGTTAACAACATGGACGCCTGTCTATATATGCTGCTTCCGTCGTCCCTCGTATTTCGCTGCGCCGCAATCCCGGTAATTAATGTTATCGCTGTTTTCCAACCTTCATACTTGGTAAACCTGTCATCCTTTTACGCGAGATAATCGTGAGGCAGAGTTTCTGTACTACGAAAATTAGTGTAATCGGTCTCCCCCTTTAGAGGGACGCCAAGGAAACATGTTAAGTTGATCTATATCGATAGATTATTCCTCTAGAAGTCTGTAATCGTTTTCTGTGTGCCTATATGTCACTTTGTTGGGTAGAAAATGGCCGCCGAAGGTCCCATTGCTGCTCCTCAATTTGAACCGCTCGTGCCACGGCCACAAGTTGACAAAGTCTCCACGTGTCCTCCCTCGTGTCGCGCTTTGTGAATCAGCCAGTGATGACGTCACATGAGAGGTACCATATAGTCCACAACAGCTGGCGCCACTCCTATTTTATATTTCAGCCATTTTCTCGCTTGCAAAAGCTCTGTTCTTGCCACGAATAACGAAGTCGTTATTACAGAATCCTAATCTTTCAATCTAGCTCGACCTAATCTGTTGCTTTAGTGTCGCTTTAAAGATACACATAAATACGAACACGTAATTTTCGTCTGGTGAATTTCTTTGCATTTACTTGGCGAAAAAAGTACATTATTTATTTATTTATTTATTTATTTATTTATTTATTTATTTATTTATTTATTTATTTATTTATTTATTTATTTATACCTCAGATGCCCCACTTGAGGAGTAGTACATGAGGGAAAGGAAACATTCTTCAATGCACTTCTTGAAGGTGGCGGCGTGACAGTGGTACACAATGTCAGGAGCGAGGGCAATCCAATCCTTCGCAGTTTGTATGAAGGGCCGGAGATGGGAGCAGGTGCGAGCGTGGCGAGGATAAACAACTTTGCTGTGGCTTTGAAGAATACAAGTCCACTTTTCGAAACGTTGGCTCTTGCTTTCACCTTGTTCTCGTGTTGATCATCCTCTTGCTGTGGCTTGCACGACAAGATGATGGGTGGCTAGGAGTGATGAAGGAATTATTGAGCTGTGAATCATAGAACTTATAATAGATGCAAGGACGAGATATTTTACGTCTGGTTTCGAAGCTCGAAAGGTTAGCTCCTGCTTTGAGTTGGGTAACGCTGGAACGGTAAGAAAAATCAGGAAAAAACATGAACCTATAGCTGCTCGGTTCTAAAATCATTCAAGGGTTTTAGGTAGGACAGATTAGTAGGGATACCATATTGAGCATGCGGACTCTAGTTTTGGACGCACTAGACTAGAATAAGCTAACGATTTGACCGAAGGTGTAGCTAGGCACATGAAGGGTTCGTTATTAGCGCGGAAAATGAAGAGCCAAGTTTCCCTGTATAAATTTCACGCCGAAACCACAACGTCGGACCGTTAGTACAATGTCACGAATACTGAAGTATTTCCGCATGTTCTGGCCGTGTTCATAAAAAGTTCTCAAAACTCACAATTTCAAGTCTTTGACTCCTTTGCAATGCAATGTAATATTGCTTATCGATACCCGCCGCGGTGGCTTAGCGGTTATGGTGTTGCGCTGCTTAGCACGAGGTCGCGGGATCAAATCCCTGCCGGCCACATTAAGATGGGGGCTAGATGCAAAAACGCCTGTGTATCGTGCATTGGGGTTGGTTTTGGCACGTAAAACCCCATAATTTAATTTTATTGCTTAGCGATAAACCAAATACCGAGCCGGCGCTGCCCAAATCTCATGACGCCAGAGGAGCTAGCGCGGGGATTTCACTACCGGCTTTCGTTTTTGCGACTGACGTTTCTGGTATTGCAGGAGGTTAATTTACCAGCAAGTCCAGCTGGAGGCCATGACATAATCGTTCAACTATTCTCAGTTTATCATTGTAACTAAGAACATAGATGTACCAATATGATTACGCACGCAAAAAAAAATTAATTAGAAAATAGAAAAAGGAGAGGTTCAACGCACATTTTAACTCGAAATTTCAATTTCAAATCGCTGCTTTTCCCACCGACAGCGGCGCCATTTTGGCATGGCCTGTGGCGACGTCAAGAAATGCGGGGCCACCGCTGTGTCGTCTGCTCCGAAACATTCAAAAACCACGCGCGTACCGAGAAGATAGCACGCCCTCCGCTGAGTCCATGCGAAAACGAAACCACGCTTATAACTGGCTCATTGACCACATAAAGCGCACTTCACTTCGCAGCCGGTCAGTGTTGCCGGACTGCTGCTGTACGGTTCAGCTGTCATATAGGTATAGTGACTGGATTTTTCAATAAGGCGAGCGTAGCGTATTTAGAAAGATGAGAAGCACAACTTCGCGAGATTCCAAGTTCTGCCTGCAAGTTTCATAATTTGATCACGCCACCTAATTCTCTGGCGTCCTCGGCTGCTCTTCCCTTCCTTTGGCCGCCACCATTCTGTAACTCAAATGATCCACCTGTTGTCTGCCCTACGCATTACGTGACCTGCCTAGCTCCTCATTTCCCCCCCTCTTAATGCCAAATAGTATATCAGCTACCCCCGTTTACTCTCTAATTAACGTTACACCTAACATTTTTCATTCCATCGCTCGTTGCGCGGTCCTTAACTTCTGAAACTTCGTTAACCTCCAAGTTTCTGCCCCATTTTTTAGTACCAGTAGAAGGCAATGATCAATGATTGTAAACATTTAAGGGATAGCGGGAAGCTCCCGGTCACTATTTGGTAATGCCTGCCATATGTGCTTCAACCCATTTTTATTATTTTGTAAATTTTCTTCTCATGATCGGGGTCTTCTGCGAGTAATTGACCTAGATAAACGTACTCCTGCACAGACTCTAGATGCTGACTGCCGATCATAACTTCTTGTTCTACATGTTATATTCTTGTTTACATTAGCTTTGTTTTCTGCCATATTAATCTTCAACCCACTTATACACTTTCTCGGCTGAGGTCCTCAATCATTTCTTGCAACTCATCCCCAGTGTTGCTGAACATGACAATGTCATCTACAAACTGTAGGTTGCTGAGATATTCTCCGTTGAATCCTAACTAATAATTATTCCCAGTCTAATAGCTAGGTTACTTCCAAGCATGCATTAAAGAGATTGTGTCTCCTTGCCTGAACTCTGCCAAATAGGATTTTTTTTTTTTTTTTTTTTTTTTTTGCTTGCGGAGAATGAAGGTAGCAGTGGAGTCCCATAGATATTTGCTACAATATTCACGCACTGCTTCCTGTACCGCTTCGTTACGCAATGCCTCCATGACGGCTAGCGCACACCTTATGTGGTATACGTGGGCACTTTAGACGCAGCACACAAGCAGCCGCAAAACTTGTAACAGCATAGACTGAAAAGCAACACATTGTCTTTAGATGCACGGACTTTTTCAGCGACATTACTGCTGCCAATTTCGCCTTCAGGAACTATATTAAACAAACTTGCTCGAAGCAAGTACTTCACTGGCATACGGTGTCTTGCACTGCTACATGAAGGCGGCGGAAGTACCATTACAATTTTTTTCCCATGCATTACCCCCCCCCCCCCCCCCCCCAATATTACGCCACCACATCTTTCAGCGCCGTTAAAGCTTTTTCGCGAACATAATCGTTTTTTTTTTTTTCGTAGAACATTGCGCAGCATTCGTGAAATCGTAGAATGAGCTTAAATTCGTAAACTTCGCGAAAAAATCGGTATAGGAATGCTGAAGTGGAAGCAACGAAAAGAGGAAAATTCAGGACGGCGGGTCTTCATTGTTTCCGTTGCATGTCAATGTGTTGAGCTGCATTTCCATTTTCTTTTTTTGAACGAGAGCTTGTGCTCTGCTTTGTATTCGCAGCCTTGTTGCTCGAAATTCAAGTTGTTCAGAGAAATAAGGGGTACCTGTTTGATGCATGAGGCTCGGTAACGTTTTTTTTTTTTTTTTTTTTTTTTTTATGTACGCTATTTAGAAGGCGTGTTGCATTTGCTAGTGAAAAAGTGCGGTCTGAAGGAGTATATTGTCTAGGCCCGTTATCTGCATGGCGACGCGAATATATCTGCAAGGAGCCATTGAAATTGAATCGCACAGCCCACGGAGTGCTGGCCTGACCGGACCGGTGCCGAGTGGCGGGGACAGCTCGCCCGATAAAAGGGTTGCGATAAAAGACTGGAAAGTGTTTGCTGCCACTAAAGAATACACTCTAAAAAAAGTTAGCATCCTCAAGGCTTGCCAATGCTATCACTTTGTCCTTTAGGCTACAAAAAGATTTTTTTGTACACTCATGCATGAGTGAAGTCGTAGTTGAAAACTGTGTATTAATTCTGACCACCTATTGTGCGCACTGAAATATCTCACACGAGAGTTTGACAGCTATATCAAAGTTTATTTCATGCAGTTTTCGTGTCGTCTGTCGCGGCTGTAATTGGGTGTATTTAGCACATGAAGTCGCCCCCCCCCCCCCCCCCCCCCCCAAAAAAAAAAAAAATCGTTTTGTTTCCATCTGACCTCTTAAAGGTGATAGTGTTAGTAATAAAGAACAACTTAAGCACACATTATTCACCCACAAATGCGTTAAAATGTAAAGTGTGTACATAGCACCTCGCAATGAAGCCACCATGAAAAACAAGGCGTTGCAATACACGATTCGGACTCGAGAGAGGGTGCTACGTTGCAGGCGCTTGTATAGACGTCGTTCATGAGAAACGGCTCATTTGTGCGGGGTTAATCCACATCGTCGGGATACTGCGGCTATTATGCGGTTATACATATTGGAAAACCCAAGGTACTATTAGGGCCGTGGTCAGGTATTTTTACAACGCTAACTAGAAATGATATAGCTGACAGGGCATGAATAGGAAAAAGAACATTGTTTGCAAGCGCACACTTGCGCGCATGGTAACCTGATAACCTTAACATGATCGAAGCAAACATACGCCACTTACTGCGAGTCTGCGACATGTTTTGGGCATCACTTATAAGACAACGGCTCCATGTGACGACCCGTAAGGATTCCTAAGCGCCTTATAGTTCTGATTTGTTCAGAGACCGTAATTCAACGTTTCACTAAAGTGTGGCTAGTTTTATCGCTATTTGAAAGGAGCGGTTTTAGTCAGTACTCAGTATTGCATTAGCGCGTGTAGCTGTTGAGTAATAAGCCTATACAGGGTGACCCAACTATCATGCACCAAGATTTTAAAATATGCAAATGCTACGTAGCTGGACAGAATCAAGGTAATGTTGTTCGCCGTCGCTTGGAGATACTCAGATTATTTCTTGCATTCCGCCTAACTACATAATTAGTCATAAATAACTAATCAACTTCTCAAATATTATAATTAGATTAAAAGTGTCTATGAGAAAATGTAGAGCAACGTGAAAAACTGCCGATACAGCAAAAAAAAAAAAAAAGTGAACGGACGAGTGGCGACGCCGCTTTGAAGTTCTCTCACCAGCTCGGCGTGACGTCATCAATTTTGTTGCTGTCTGCTCGGCCCTAGTTAAATTTTTATCTGTAAAGGTGGACTGCATCAGGGGCGTAGCCAGGGGAGGGGGGAGGGGGGGGGGGCGAAAGTTTTTCCCGGCGCCCACCAAAACAACCACAGTCGCCGGGAATTATTCGGGATTTTGTCTACAATGTCTTTTTCACGCTCGAAAAGACATTTCGGCACGAACACTGCAAAATCGGGCTGGATTTCGTGGCAACGCTTCTGCGCTTGGAGTCGCATAACGCAAGGAGCCCCATCCGAGCACAAATTTTCAAGGGCTTTTCGATAGCGAGCGGGCGCGTCGCGGCATCTCGCAGCGGCCGTGGAATCTACGGAGCGCATAGATTTCAATTCCGAACTTTGTGGGCATAAAATTCTCATAAACTTTTGACGCGAAAGGTGCACTGACATTTTCAAAGGCGTGCTTTAGATTTTCAATTCTGGAACTTTACGGGTTTAATGTTCTTATAAACGTGGGCCAACAAGCGCGCCCTGAAGCCCTCGTATTCACGTCGTTCCAGAGATGGAAGCACGCGCTCGCAATCTTCCATACACGAAAATACTAAATATCACCGTGACTGTCAGCTGGCAGCTGATAAATTTCTCCAAACATTTTCAGGAAGCGCGCCCAATGTGATCGATCAGCTGGACCAGGGCAGACAAAGTAAAATAAGAGAAAACAGAAGAACGTTATAGCGGCCTATTATTGAGACAGTTCTTTTTTGCAGGCGACAAAGTATGGCTCTCCGTGGCCATAGGGACAGTGGTCCTATGGATTAAAGCAAAGCCCCGGCTGGAAATGGTGGTATTTTCAAAGCGCTTCTTCTCATGCGAGCTGATTGTGGAGATACATATCTGAAGAACCATTTGGAAAGTTGACCGAGTAATGCCTCGTATTTAAGCCCAGATGTACAAAACCAAATAATAGAAAATTGTGGTGAAATTATCAAAGAAAGCCTAGATGCAAGAGTAAACGCTGCAGCTACTTCTCCGTACTTTCTGACGAAACGACGTATATTGCTGGAATCGAATAGCTTACTGTTTGTGCAAGGTACCTAAACAAGGATGCCAACGACATCGAAGAAGTGTATTTAGGGTTTTAGCACCGGAATAGATGCCCTCTCTCATTGCGACTGGAGGTTCTATGTAATTGTGTAGTAACTGCTGAAGATTCTAGTCACCCTTCTCGTGACCACTGCCAGCACAGAGCAAATATTTTCAAACGTGAGATTACTAAAATAACTAATTGCGCTCTGCAATGTCTGAGGAACGCATGATTAGGCTGGATCTTTTATACGCCCACAGAGACGTCGGCATCAACGTGTCCGAAGTCATTGAGCGCTTCGCTAAACTTCCCCGCCGAGTCAAGACAGCGAAGCAGCAAAAATCAATTCAAGTAAAAAGCTCTGTGCCTTCAGGTCCATGAACTCGTAATTATGAAAACGTATGACTGTTCATTAGCTTTTAAAACCGCAGAAATTTTCACCATTTATTGTAACAGTTAGCATCATGATCAAAATTATCATGCGAATACGAAAATTACGAGGACATCAATAACCAATTTTGACCAACCTTGCTCATTGAAAGCCCGGCCCACACAGCGTTTCCCATCAAACACACTCGGATATTGGGTAGTTAAATTTGCCGCATCATCTGTGGCTTTCGTTTGTCATTTTCTTTTCTTTATGGCTACCTGCTTTTACTTCTTTTTTGAAACAAAGCAATAGCCTTCTTTGATTTTGGGTGCAGAATAATTGTTGCCGCTGTGCAGGCAGCTAAAATGCACATTTTCGTACTGATTTCTGCACCTTCCTCTATTATTCTACCCATATGATGCTGTCGCGACCGCAGCATGACCTAAGTACATATCACGATTTCTGCGATCATAGTATTGTTCTTGCCTGGATCATCTGTCTTTCTATGCGTATAGTTTACTATCTGTGACTGAGCAACATGTTTATTTGTCTTGTTTGACGCATTATATACAGTGACGTTTGCTTAGATACGTAGATTTATTGGAGACTTATACGTACATTTAATATCTTGTTGCGAGGCTTTGTGTACACAAGCAGTGAACTTTGTTTCCAGCGGCACCTTTTTTTTTTTTTTTTTGCCCTTTATCAAGTTGTATCTTCGCATTTCTAATGTGTATTTTGCATAACTCCTGCTTTTTATATGTACTCATTGTTGCGACTTTAATTTCGGTGCAATTACTCGCAATACACGACCGGTAACAGCTGCTCCTGCGCAATCCATCAACGAAGGACAGCGTCATTGGGGTTTTTCCCTGGCCGTTGCATATGAACAAAAATGTAAACAAGGTTCTTGAATGACATAGATTCCTCAAAATATTTGTCCCCAACCTGTTAATTTCATGGCCTTTACGTTTTTCATATCACCTGCATGCACTGCGTTGCTGGTTTTGAACTGATATAGTTCTAAAGTGCGCGTGATATTTTCTGTACTTATTAAATAGACAAAAAAAAAAACGCGGAAACATTGATATCAGTTATTTCTGCCATAATTTTGGGGACATACGAATATATTTTTAAAGAAAAAATACATATTGTGAGCATGATATTACCCCTTCATCTTCTTCATCTGTATATATTCATCATCATGGCCAGCGTCATTCGCTTCAGCACGCGGCCTGCATAATAAACCGTCGAGGTTGAATTCTTGTATTCACAGTGCGTAGCGTTCAATAATTCGTTTGCAGCATCTAATATACAATGACATTGGCAATGGCAATGCAGTTATTATTCATGTATTTGACCCCTCGACAAATTCTATAAGGAGGAGGCCGCGCTGCAACCTGAGCCCCCCCCCCCCTGAACAAAGTTTCTGGCTACGCCACTGGACTGCATTGTATTCTAAAAGAGCAAAGTACTTAGGAAGTCTCAAGAACTTTCAGCGGCTTAAATGCGAAAAAAAAATACGTTGCAACCCCGTGACGTCACCTGCGCTAGCGTATTCCAACTTGCGCCTGCAAATTTCCTAACTTCATCATCCCATCTGGTTTTCTGCCGTCCTCGACTGCGCTTCCCTTCTCTTGGTATCCATTCTGTAACCCTAATGGTCCACCTGTTATCCATCCTACGCATTACATGGCCTGCCCAGCTCCATTTCTTCCGCTTAATGTCAACTAGAATATCGGCTATCCCCGTTTGTTCTCTGATCCACACCGCTCTCTTCCTGTCTCTTAACGTTAGTCCTAAGATTTTTCGTTCCATCGCTCTTTGTGCGGTCCCTGTTCTCGAGCTTCTTTGTTAACCTCCAAGTTTCTGCCCCATATGTTAGCACCGGTAGAATGCAATGATTGTACACTTTTCTTTTCAACGACAGTGGTAAGCTCCCAGTCAGGATTTGGCAATGCCTGCCGTATGCACTCCTACCCAATTTTATTCTTCTGTAGATTTCTTTCTCATGATCAGGGTCCCCTGTGAGTAATTGACCTAGATAAACATATTCCTTTACAGACTCTAGAGGCTGACTGGCGATCCTGAATTATTGTTCCCTTGCCAGGCTATTGAACATTATCTTTGTCTTCTGCATTTTCATCAACACTGACGTACCGGCCCCGAAATGTCGGTGCAAAATTAACAAATGAAACTTTGACATTCATGTAATTCTCTTCTAATAATCAACCTATTGTAGCAAGAACTAAACAACGAAATTAGTTTTTCAAGATTGTTTTATCAATCTAAACTGATTTAGTGTTTCTCTTTATTGTCCCTTTAAGGGTGCTGCATGAGTGCTTTCGCTATAGTTATACGCTCTATTTTAAAGGGACACTAAAGGCAAATATTATTTCAACGTGGAATGTTAAAATACGATCACAGAAACCTCGAAACGGTTGTTTCTTGCCAAGAAAATACTTATTTTATGAGAAAATTGCGTCTGAAGCGTCCGCGCACCTCCAGCGCCATTCAAATCGCCCGCCCTCCAGAGCGAGGAGTGGTGACGTCATGGTCTCTCTGACATTGTGCCGCCGGTGAGTAAAACACGGCCCGCAGACGGCGCTACGGCTTTTTTTGCGGAAAACGCAGACGCGCGGCCAGAAACAGAGCCGACGGCAGTGCGAAAGCGGAAGGAGAAGCGTGCGCCGAATTGTAAACATGACGATCGTCGACGCCCGTCGCATTTACCTCTATTTCTAGATTACTAAAGCTCTGTTCGCGATTATCTAGAGCTATTGCTCTATCACTTTAGCTTGACTTTTTATTTGCCTTTAGTGTCCCTTTAAGGTGACTCCCAATCTTAGGGTGCGACAGTGGCGTTTTGTACAGCATTCTGCCCTTAAGGGTGTCAAATATTGTGCAATGTATTCAACCATACCGATTGTAGAAACCCGAATGGTTGTTTGTGGTTCATCGGCTGCACGGTTCATCGCTTCACACACGCTGATACGCTCGTGCTGCGTACAGAGAGAGAGAATGTAGTCATATTGTATACAAATTATTAGTGAAATATAGGAGGTCCTAAGATTAAATAACCGCCAGGGGGATCTCCTTACGCAACATAATTGATAAAATACAACAGATAGTGGTTAACGTCTGCACGTGTAACTCATTCTAAGCACAGTGATTATAACGAACGCTATAAAAAACAATAAAAGAAACGACTCAAAAAGCGAAAACTGCTTAATAACAACAATGCGGCAGAACACGTTACAGGAACAGTAATGATGCATCGTGTACAGAAAAGAAAAATCGTTGTGGAAATATATGTCGGCGCTTCAGTGAGCCCCGAGCACTGATAGCCCCGTGTTCATCGAAACCATTGGTGCGTGTTGCACGGTCTTGCATTATAGCCAGACGAGTGTGCACATTCATCCGACCGCAGATGCGACTACGACGAGCCAGTGATATCACCTTCAGAAAAAAAAGCCAGCTCGGCGCGCATCTTCATGTTGACGAAGCGTGTAAACGGGTGAAGCATGTAGAGCAGTTGCTTTTATACATGCTTCATTCATGTCGCAGTGAATACGTTTCGCCGTTGCTATGAAGGATGCGCAAAGCGTTGGCTGAACACTTTTGTCACGGAAAAATGTGTCCAACTTCGTCGCGTAGCAACGGATTTGTGTAGTCGCACCACTCCACCAGGAACACTAAATCCTCGCGTGTAATTCGTGTGTAGAATGTATCACGGTTGTAAGGCACCTATGTGTACAGGGGATGGCCAGAGCTATGCCAATGGGGTCGACGTTAGACCACGTCGCGAGCCAGAGTAATCGGAGTTGCGTAAAATCGATGTTAAAGCGAACGAGTAGCATGGTATCAGCGCACGAAATCTCAAATGAGCTCTCGTCATTTCTTTGTTTTTTCGCCCCGCTGAGTGCAGAAACTTCGACCGGTATACTTTTCTTATAGCGCCGACCACCTTATACTGTCAGATTATAGTTTGCTCCTGCCTATGACTCTCGGCGCGGTTTTCTTGATTAGCCTGGCAGGATCCTCCTTTTTTTTTTTTTTTTTTTGGCTTCCCTTCGACTGGGTTCCACCATTGAACACTTGAGACCTCATAAAAGCCAGAGCAATTTGAGAACACTTATTACTTCAAAAAAAAAAAAAAAAAATCTGCAACTCTGGTCGATAACCCTTGCACTAATTTGCGGCGACCGAGGTTGGTGTGAACGAGCACTCCGGGACCCGCTTCTAACCGCTTTTTCATTGGGGAGGAGCCTGAAGTTCGCTGGAAATGGGCACCATTACCAATGGGCAAAAAGGAATTGAGCGCAGCGCTCGAAAATGCCGCGCCGTTATGGAAGGTTACGTTGGGGTGACCGTCCTGCGGCGTTACTCATGCCTCTTACCTGAAAGAAGTGAAAATGCGACGGTCACTGCGTACTGCAGGCAAGAATTCGTGTTTGCGGTGTAGTTACATGAGTCGCACGTTGTGTCCCACGTCCTGTAATCGTCTGCGTGCATAAAATGTCCAGTTCCAGCTCTGTCAAATTACCGACAGCTGATGCTGGGTACACGGAACTTGCGAAAGAGGCCGTTTGAAGCTGCATCCAAGAACACGCAAAACGTGAGGGTGGGGAGCGGTAGGGTTTACAAAAACACTACCCCGGCCTACGAAGGTTCACCCTGCACCAAGGAGGTAAAAAAAAAAAAAAAAATGCTGTAGTGGCAGCCCCCGCAATTTCTTACCATCACGGGTGAGGCCGGAGTTTGCCTATACTTCTACTCTGAAAGAGGGCCGCGACAGCTGAAATGTGCTCACAGCTCACTTCCTTTTCCCCAGTTATTGTAAATGCTAGGCTAATAGGAAAATAAAAGTTCGTGGTCTCTTGCTAAAGTGTTACATTTGGTTCCGTATTGCTATCATGATAAGCCATATTTGTCAAGACGTTTCGGCTTATTTCTAAAACCAGTGACAGAAAGACGTCGAACGATATCTGTACGGCAAAATTAACCACACTGAATAGCATGGAGCGGAAAGAAAGCGCTTCGTGTATTTTACTCCATTTACGAACGTTCTTTCGTGCCATGGTAACATAGATGGCGGCGGTCCGGCTTCACTTAAGTGATGTCAGCTCCACTCCAGCAATTGTTTATTTTACACCTCCTTGTTCTGCACTGCGGAAGTCCTTGTACTAACTTGCTTCTCTTTCTCTCTCCCCTTTTCTTCATCTGATTGCCTTACTTTACTGTCTCCCGAGTTCGCTCAAGTGTACGCCCGACCGGTGTAACATGAAACCGAACCAGGGCAACCAACGCAATGGGGCAGGTCTACTCAGAGATTTGCGGCTATGTTTTGGAAACGTGTGCTATACACGCGGGATCGTCAAGAAGCCGGTGCGAAAGAAGCCACCGGGGGTCTGGAAGTCGCCGTCTAAAAAACTGGCGCCGGGACCCGGCAGCAGCGCGGGGAGGAACGCGGGCCCGTTTTGGCAGTCCGCGTGCGGCATCGATCGCGGCGCCGCTTGCAGTCGAGGAGACGGTCCCCCGCGCTCGCTACTCGCGCCCCGTGAGCAGCTGCCGAGCAAGCAGCAGCGTCGTCGCCGTGCCGCTTAGCAGTCGCGTTGCCTTCTGGTGGTCGAGTAGTGCGCCTATGCTGCCGGCGTTAGTGCGCTGCTGCTCGTCGAGCCGCTTGCGGATTCGTTGTCGGTGCAGCAGCTAGAGAGATAGGCTTTACGTGGTGCGCGATGATGCCTCCGTGTTCCGGGAGGCCTCCGCCGCCGCCGCTGCCGCCGCCCCTGGCCCTGGTTTCGCCTCTTGGGCCGTGGCTGCTGCATGCGGGCCTGGGCTACGTGCCGCTCAGGCGAGAACCGCACTTCCGGTGAGAGACGAACCTCTGCTGCTGCCTTCCGCGCGCGTCCGATTGAGGCGTGCGCGGTTCCGGCGCTATCTGGCGCTCAATCTCTGCCGATAACTGGCCGGCCAATCGGGCCAGATTGCGTCGTATATTCGGGCATGCGCTCGAGTACCCCGAGCACGGTCACGCGGAGCTGAAGCCTCGTTGCGTGGACCGACACCGCAATCGTTGTCGTTCACTGGTGCCCATACTTTATTGGGCATTATCGTCGAAACGGCCCTCCCTTTGTGCGCATGTGACAATTACTAACCGGTGGTGAGGCTGCTGATATTGCGGATGGCGCGTTCCCGTTCTTAATCTCACCTCAGCCCCGGCGTTGTCTCTGGTTTCGCTCTGCACGCGGCCGGCGTTACCGTAAATATAGTGACGAAGGGGGCGGAACCGCGCGTGCAGTCGCCGCCTCTGCATCCCCCCCCCGCCTCCTCCTCCTGTCCCCTGTCACGCTCAACATTCTATTTCTCGATGCTCTCTATCTCGATTCGCCGCCCTAATGTAATTTGTTCTCGTTCATAATCTAACGCGCCCGGGTCGGTCGGCGCATCTCGGAGAAAGGGTCGATGTCATCGTGACAGCTGCAGCGTTCTTGCAACAGCAGTACATGTGGGTGTGACTCCCGAAGTATGTACGATGGGAGCGGTATGTAAGACCGCTCGTCTACATCGTTTATAGAAACACGTTGGGCATGATAGAGCACGACACTAAAGCAGGAAAGAGCTTCGTTTTTTCTTTTACTGCGCACTTGTCTTCATAATTCTGATTTTATGATTCGGCGCATTCTTCTGAAATGGCCAACGGTTGGCGACGTGCAGCTTCTAGTCCTTTGAAAGTTCGTGGAGTCAAATCCCGGCCGCGGTGGCCGCATTTCCATGGAGGCGAAAAGTAGTACTTATTAAAAAAAATAATTTTAGCTACTCTGTGTTTGCGTGTTCGTATGAATCCTAAATATGTCCTTATAGCATTGCATACTACATTTTGAGGCAGAACTCATACACCTCTTTGTATTTCTTACCGATTTCCCCATTTGCAAGAATGCCTGTATGGCGCTTCAGATTTTCTGTAATGAAGGAATAAATAAATAGATAAATAAATATGCTAAGAGGCAACCCTTGTCGTGCGTTGAAGCAGCCAATCCTCGTCCCATTTCGCTGAAAGCTCTACGGCTTTTCACGGTACAAAACTTGAAAAACTAGTCATGATATGCACTACCAAAGCCCAGTACGATTTTGATGGACGTAACGAGCGCGTTTGAGACAGTGTACCAAATCAAGAGACAACCGGTTGCCAATGGCTCGCCGTCCAGGTCCAGCCCAAGCGCATCATCTCTATCGCGCTGGCCGATGGCAATTCTCATTTCCAGCGCGTTCGCGTGTACCTTTTTTCTTTCTTTCTTTTTCTTTTTTCCCCCTTAATTCGCGCACTGAGCAGGTGACTGATCGCATAACTTTCGTACGATTACGAGTACATCGGAGGAAAATATTTCATGTCCACGTCCGACGTCACGGATAGTACCGTGACCTCATATCCCGGCTGTTACCACACTCCGCGCTGACGGTCGCTTCATTCTGCGCTGGTGATACTCTCCACACTTGGCATTTAAACTGATTTGTGGCGATGTGCCGCGGAAATCTCGGTGAGAATACATGCTCTGGGACCTCCTTCTGTATACTTATGTAAGCTGTATTCTTCTTACGAAAGAAATAAACTGAAACTGACTGAAACTGAATTGAAAACAGTATAAAGTAGCGGTTACAAATTCGGTTCGGTATTGCCTTCTGGAGAGGCCGTGAAAGTTTGCGCGACGACCGCTGTGGGAACACTTCTTTAGGTGCGGCCCCCCGCGAACGAGGTCAATGGCACTCTGGGGGAACCACAGTGGAGGAGGGGAGGCCGTGCGCTCCGCTCTTGCCGTTCGAGGTTTCGCGTAACGTACTCTCGCCGTGCGTCGATTTGAGCTCTGGTGAATAGCGAGTGCGGAGCTTCGAGGAGGGGGGGTCCGGTGTACCCCCTCGAGTCTGCAGAACGCGCGTCGGGGCGGACAGCAGCTGTTTCCGTGCCGCCGACAGCTGGCCGCTCGGCCGACCGGAAGAGTGCGCGCGCTGCCTGCCTGCCGTGTGTGGCCTGCCGCCGCTACCCACCGACGCTTCTCCGAGCACGGGGGCCACATAAGGTCTTCAACTAACGGGCGCGCAGCGTTGACAAATACACGCGGCCAACGTCAGAGCGCCGCCGTTCAGTTACGACGCGCGTCGGGAATCTGTGGCCGCTGTCTTGTGTCGGACTGTAGCGGCGGCGCGTTCTCGAGCACCAGGACCTTAGTGCGCGATCTCGGTGTTCCTGTGGCGAGCGGTCGACGCGGGAGCGTTCACACCCCTCGGAGCTCGCGGCTTTCGCCGCGCCCCATCTTGTGTGCGGCTCAAACAGTTCCCGCCGTGGTTTTGTGCAGGCTTCCAAGATGACGTTGCCGCTGTAAGTTACGTAGCAGCCTTTCGAGCACGCGATGGCTCTGGCGCTATCAACGCTATTGTCTGGTCGACTGGCAGGCCCAACACGTTGCCACTAAGCATGTGTTCCGTATATTCTTCTCCTTATATTTCTTCTTCTTCTTCTTCTTCTTCTTCTTCTTCTTCTTCTTCTTCTTCTTCTTCTTCTTCTTATTATTATTATTATTATTATTATTATTACAGGCCTGCTCATCCTTGCATGCACTTTTTTTTTTCAGCGCATCCACACTTTGTTCTTGTGCATAACCAAATAGCGTCACTGGTATTCCATCCTTGACTGACCGTAGTCACATGTACATTCACTTTCAGAACACCGCAGGACTAGTGGTAATTCTTCTACTCACAAATCTGCTTACTTTCAAAAGCCAAAAGTATTAAGCTTGGTGTGCATAATATATATATATATATATATATATATACAAGGTGTTTCAGCCAACACTTTCAAAAATTCTTCAAGGTTGCCTGTGGCAAGTAGCACAATTCTAGTTGATGAGCTGGTCTACTCGAAGAGGCGGACATTACTTGCACAAGAAATTGAAATGCATACTCGAATAATTAACAAAAATTCACAAATTAAGTTTTTAACTAATTACCTGATGGCCCATATTGCAATTTACAAATTGTAGCCGTGGAGTTCGCAAGGCGGATCCACTTGGAACGAATTCTCGGGATGACACCAGTTTCAAGATAATAATTCCCGAACTTTTCGGAGAAATGCATTGGCATTTTAGTGTTAATTATATATATTATATATATTATATAAATTATATATATAATGTTTGTGAGAGGCAGTAATGCTTTGGGAGGCCCACATTGTGCTCGAGTACCCTTTAATTTTTTGGCAATGCAATTTATTGTTTTCTTTTTATTTAGTGGGCTTGGACTGGGACACAATAACAATAATTTGTTGCATGGTCAATTTGCACAAACTAAGCCAAACTACGCCTTTGGTAGAAAAACGTAGCTTCTCGAGGCATAACTTTCTTCCATGGCAGTACATTTCACTGACACTCTGTATATGGATTATCATTACAAAAAAATGTCTCAGTAAGCATGAAAGCAATTCGAAGAGTGAACAAGGTAGCCATGTTTACTAACAGGGTACCATATTTGCCATTTCTGCAACACAACATTTCTGAGCTTCACTGCTTTTCAAAGTCGGATACCATGTTTCTTCTTAGTGTGATTAGATAGATATTCAGTGTTACCAGTGACATGTTGCCATTATGTTCATTGGCTGTAGCTCTAAATGGGAGCCAGTGAAAAAATCAAGTAAAAAGCGTTTGTTGGCTCATGCTAGATGGTGCAGCCACGCAAACACTTTTTTCTCCTTTTGCTGGATGTCTAAAAACTCTTGGGATTTAGTTCGACATAAAAAATAATGAAAATGAATTGCTGGGAGAACATGCCGAGCAATGGAGATGGTGGCGGAAGAGTTGGTGGAAATACTAATTACGTGATACCACCTAAATTAGTTTGCGTTTCTTTTTTTTTTTTTCTTTGCCTCTCAGTGTACTTGTATTGCTAGCTGTGTACTGGTTATAAAGCTAAACCTGATTTAATATACCTGCTTCCAGTGCTCTCTTGTCATTTCTTCTTATTTTTCGGTACTTGTAAAGTTCATCTTTGCCACTTTTATTGTTACCTTCCCCCTTTGTTTAAGAGTGGCGCATATAGTGAATTCTATGGGTAGACCTTTAGCAGTCACCATGATCGTTGAACGGGCACTTGGATTTCACAAATCCGAATATGCCAGTGTAAAACAAAATGCTTCGCGCCGGATCACAGTGGAAGCCATCGCATGCATCCAATTCTGGAAACAGGGTCACACATCTGTTCGGTGCATTTCCATCAACCTGTGGTTAGTGAAGGCACTGTCCCAGAGTGCGAGTTGTGTCCTGTGTGCCCGACTTAGGTGTTAAATTCGCAAGAATGATCGGAACGCTGTACGGCACAATGATGTTTGGAACACATAGCTGCCACTACTGGCACCATGTATCACAAAAAAAAAAAAAAAATTTCCCCCTGTCGCTTTTCTCAAAAGGTGGAAGTGACATGCAACACACCTTCGAAGTTCCGGCCAAATCCGTGCCCCAATGGCAGAACACAAGAGAGTGCTCCAGATCTGGAAGCGCATAAGGGATTCTTCACCGTGGAGCAAAAAAACTTGCTCCATATCTACCTGCAGAATTCACCAATACTCTTGAAATGCTACGTTGCCTTTGTCGTTCAGTTTCTGTCTATATCACAGTTGGTGAATCTGGTACTAGCCCTTGGCTATAGATCCTGTTGCGTGTAAATATATGTACTGTGTATGAACATTGTGTTAAAATTGAATTGGATTGAGATATGAATAAGAGAGATGTGCTTGTACTTACCTTGTTATTTGTCTGTGCTGTTCGCCTTGTTGAATCTAAATCAGCTAGCTTAGCCTTGAACTCTCAATCGGAGAGAATGCTGTCGTGCTGTTGATGACTAGGTGGAGAGTAAAAAATTGGCCGCATACTGCTTGCTTCGCTGCAAATGACGTCGAAAGACGATAGTCTTCTGCCGCCCCTGATACGTAACACCCTCTCTTCTCCCCCCTCCCACCCCTCACGCTGTTCCCCTCCCCTCTCACTCCTCCCATGATGGATGCAATGGAGGTTTTGCTGAATTCTATTCAAATTTTCTGCGTTCGCCCTGCTCCGTGCCATCTGTAGGGACCTTTTATTACTGTTGGCTGGATGCTGTCTACAGAGCCGCGGCTTCAGTCGGCTTTTTTAAACGCGTAGCGTCTCTTCGACACCATTTCTAAAGCTTTGATTTTTTCATTTGCAGCGTTTCGGTTTTCAATTCTTTCTGTCTCCCTCTTTCTCTCTATCTGTATTTCTCTTTCTTTCTCTCTCTCTCATTTTCTCTTTCTCTCGCCTATAGCAAGTTCTGTTACAATCGTTGGTACAACGCAATCATATGGTTCCCATAAATGCATGTTCTACAAGCGTGGGTGTATATCCTAGTGGTTATGATGCTTGCCTTCGAAACGTGGTTACCCGGGCTCGAATCCCGCCTCACCAAGAAAGTTTATTTTATTTATTTATTTATTACTCTCGCTCTCTGTCTGTTTCTCTCTCTGCACCTCCTCTCGTCATGCTTGGTTTTGGCCAGGCGGTTGAATCGAGTGACAGACAGACAAAGTTTTTTGCGTTTAGGTAGCCCAAGAAAGACTATCGTCTTTAAAAATTCTGCTTCGTGTTTCAGGTGCCTAGCTGCAGCACTGCCCCCGCCGCGCCTTCTCCTGTGCTGCGAGGGCCGGCTGGGCCGAGTGGTGCCGTGGCCACAGCAGCATGGCCCTGCCTGCCCAGCCAAGTCCCTGAGGCTCGCTCCCAGTGCGCTCTGGAGGAGACAGCAGCGCAGGCACCGACACCACCACAGGAGTGCCACCATGGGGCAGAAGGTCACCACCGGCCTCAAGGTCAGACCTTGCAAACCTGCAGATGGTGCTTCTTGAAAAGACACACACTGAGCTTCACTAGTGCAGTAAAACTTAAATTTAAGAAACTTCATTGGAAAGAAAAAAAAAGAATGTTTTTACTGAGGCATGTGCACAGCAGCCTGTCATCAAGAACCAAAACATACGTGCAACACTAAAATGAAATCTCTAACATTTGTGGGCCGTCCATTTTATACTTGCAGGGAATTTCGGTATGCTACCAACACAAGCAAATACTCTACAGATGTTACCAAAACAACTACCACTGCAGGCTCAATTAGGTTGCATTTCAGCACCGAAAAAGCAGGCAGCATAATTGTGCAGCTTGGTGTTTCCAGATTATGAAACCTTATAACCATTTTGAAGCAGAGTACCACTACATGCGTTCATGTCAATGAGCTGTATTAGCCTCAAACAGTTTCATAAAGATGGGCTGGATGATTCATTCAGGCATTACTGTTTTGCAAGAAAGTTCGTAGAACTGAAAGTTGCCTTATACTGAGGGAGTTGAACTGAAAGTTTTGCATGGGACTCAAATGTAACACTCCTGGGGTGAGTTTGGATTATTCAAGTGAGAACTTTAAATATTTTAGTTTCATTGTATATTGAATTATGAGCAGTTTTGCTTTCATACAGAAATACGCTGAGCCATGTAGGTATAAAGAAGACGGTAATTGAAAGTGCAGGTCATGTTAAGGAGGTAAGTAATCCTGACTGTAAAGCTCAAGCTCCATAGGGCATCTTTTTCAAGTGTCAAATCAATGTCGAATTTTGCTTGGAGTCATCTTCTGGTATCTCCTTAGGCTGCCAGATTGTTTGCTGGATCAGGATGCAGATGTGCTATAGGTGTGCTGTTGGTTAGCTGAAGTACTTGCTTTAGCAATGATATTGAAACACAGTTCCTTAGAAGTAAATGCAAATGTAAATGCATTCTATAAAATCTAAATGATGCTTTTGTTTGACATAACAGTAAAATATTTTATGTCCATAATGACTCTGTTTTGTTTAGTACTGATAAATTTGATTGCAACTGGCATGTAGAGCATGTTTCTTCATAATGCACAGTATAACAGCAACGGTGTGAAGGCACAGTGCTATTCAGAGCTACTGAAAATAATTTACACTGGTAAGCTCCAGCTGAGCAAAAGTGAGTGTGTTCATCCTTGTGTGACTAGTAAGGCTTGTCTTGAATTACGTGGACGATTTACCCTTGACTGGGTAATTCATGTAGATAGTATATATAGCTGAGTTGTTTGAGTTACATAAATAGTAATGCTTTAGGGAAGAGATAGTTGTGGGCCCAATTGGCATATAAACTAAATGTAATCAAAAGGTGACTACACATACTATGGAAAGTTGTCACCCTTGTTTTGTGTTAGTGTTTGTGGTGGTACTTCGTTTAGATTTATTTTATATGGTCATGATGAATTGTCCACCTCTGCATTGTCCGTATAATACGTTGTTCTGCCAAAATTATGCTATGGTACTTGGTAGAAAGATTGGTAGGTATTCCTCATTATTGCTAGATCAGTACACAGCAAAAAAAAAGAAAAATCTATCTATTGATAAGTTACTCTAGGTGGCAGTGTAAAAACACATGCTTACCGTGCTAACGGGTGAAACATGCCACGGGTTTCGTGTCTTAAAAACTATAAGTTAAGTGTTCCGTCAAATAGAAGTCATTACTTAGGTAACTTGGTAATGCTAAGTCTCTGCCATCCATTTTTTTATGAAAGGTGACTTTTTACGTAGCTTCATTGATCTTGAACATCTGCTTATGTGAAAGTCAGTTCTTCATGATCAGTGTTGTAAAATGTCGTCAAGTAATGTTACAGTGCACAAGTGTGTGCAGTTGTTTCTGAAGTCTAATTAAGAAATCCATTCTTGTTCCTAAATTAGCCTTTCACTTTGGAAACAATGTTTCTGTAGAGTGCAGTGTTTCAACAATATCCATACAATTTTGAACAGCGTGCTTTCATTTGTTCTTTTTGTTTGAATCTGCTGTTTTCTTGGTTTGGACATGATTTCAAAGTATACACAGATGGGGTTCCCTAACCGAGTTCTCTGTTGTGCAGGTGGTTCAGCCAATGGAGGAAGAGAGCCTGGTGGGTCAGCCGTCAGTTGCCCACCCAAGCCGGCCTGGCTGGATCCATGAGGTGCGGGAGCCCCAACGGCCATTGCGACTGGAACTGCTACTGGACATGCCACCAGCTAGTCCAGAGCTACAGTGCCGGCACGCCTGGAATCCCGAGGATCGGTCACTAAACATTTTCGTCAAGGAAGATGATCGACTCACCTTCCATCGACACCCTGTTGCCCAGAGCACAGACTGCATTCGTGGCAAGGTGTGCACTTCCCTTTGCTCTGTGCACAGGGCATTCTAACACATATGCTTGGTGTTGTGACATTCTTCTTTTAATGCGTGAGCATTAGAACGGTCATGCGAACGAAAACCCGTCTGTCAGCTTGTGTATGGCGAAAGAGGTGAGAGGAGTGGAGAGGATTCCAACGCAGCTGGAAGGAGAGGAGGCACCTGATGGAGGCGTCACGCGCCACGCGCTGGAATGCAGCCCCGCACGATTGGCACTTGGCTGCCAGCAGATACACTTTGCTCCGGGCAAGTCCGGACACGTGTTGCGTGTTCCGATATTTGCGTTAATGGCGCCGTTTGTGTTCTCTGTACTGTATAGGTAAAAGTAACTATGGATGTTGCACCTTCTACGGGGTAAAAGTAATGCAATGAATTACTGTCACATGAATCCCATTGATTGCCCTCATTCTTTTGGCTTTGCCTACTCTCAACAAAAGAGCTTCTGGCTAATAATTATTTCAACCTGTCTGCTTACAGGTATACCTTTAAGCGGAGCTACAAAAGAGCCATATTCTGAGATTTTTCCCCACCTGGTGTCAAAACATTTTGCCAGCCTGTGACTTCTTTCTTGTTCCGTCACTATGATCGTGTAATTGGGCCATGCCATAACTGTACAATATGTATGGCAGTAAAGTAACAGGAATGGGAAGAGAAATGGGACCATTCTTTGCATGGCTGCACAGTGTGCCGCTGCACGGGTTTTTTGGCCTTCTGTAACTCCATCTCCAATGCTATTCACTGCATGCTTAGCAGAAGTATTCAAGCTCTCAGACTGGGAAGGCTTAGGAGTGAGTGAGGATCAACGGCGAATATCGCGGCAACCTTCGGTTTGCAGATGACATTGTCCTATTCAGCAACACGTACTTTCCTTACTGTTACTCTTCCATCTATTCCTAAAACTAGCATTAAAAAAATTTTGTAAAATAATTAGACCTGTTTCTGATAACTTAATCCTATTAGACGACTCTACTGGGCAGCCTGTTCCTCAACATGGTGCTGCAACTCAGCTTAACGAAGCCTTTAGCAAAAATTTTTCGGGAGTTCTTAATAAGCAACTTCCCGAGTTGCGTAACTATGATTATCCAGTCATGTTCCCAGTAATAGTTCATATATCTGGTGTTGCTAAACTTATTGACAAACTCGACTACAATTCTTCACCTGGCTTCCACTCAATTAACACCAAGTTCTTAAAAAACACTTCCGCGTACAGATCTATTAGACTAACCAAAATTTTCCAACAGTAACTCAACACAGGCACTTTACCTTATCAGTGGAAGGTTGGGAAGGTGGTTCCACTTCACAAATCTGGTAACAAAAACATAGCAACCAACTATCGCCCCATCTCACTTACCAGCACGTGCTGCAAACTACTCGAACACATTGTATTCAAAAACCTCGTCGACTTTCTTGAAGATAACACATTTTTTTCACCTGCACAACATGGCTTTAGGAAATCATACTCATGCGAGACTCAACTCGTATCCTTCACTGATCAGTTGCATCAAATTCTTGATTGTTCATCATGGCCTGACTGCATTTTTTTAGACTTCTCAAAAGCTTTCGATAAAGTCTGTCACAAACTTCTAATCCACAAACTAACCCTTTGAATATTGATGGTAATCTTTTAAAATGGATCGAATGTTTTCTTGTTCATTGCTCACAATTCGTCACTGCTAACGGCTGCAATTCACCGATGTGTTCTGTTGCTTCCGGAGTGCCCCAAGGAACGGTTATCGGTCCTTTGTTGTTCTTAATATATATTAACGACCTTCCTTTGCAAGTAACTTCTAACATTCATCTCTTTGCTGATGATTGTGTTATCTTTAGAGAAATAACCGCAGATTGTGATACTAACCATCTTCAATCCGACCCTGATATAATATCTAACTGGTGCAGTTTATGGCTAATGGAATTAAATGTTAACAAGTGTAAAGCTATGCATGTGTCTAGGACACCCGTCTCTCAAGTATACTACTTAAATAACCTTCCTTTAGAACAGGTAACTTCGTATAAATACTTAGGAATTCATATAACATACAACCTTACCTGGGCAACGCACATTAATAATATAGCGAACAATGCTAACCGCGCTCTTGGTTACTTAAGGCGAAAAATTTTTAAGGCTCCACACTCTTTGAAATTATTGCTTTATAAAACCTTAATACGCCCGAAATTAGAATACGCTACATCAGTCTTGGACCCTAATAACTTAAACTTAATTAACGCATTAGAATTAGTTCAGAATAACGCTGCTCGTTTTATTCTTTCGAATTACAACAGAACTGCCAGCATAACAGCCATGAAAACTAACCTTTCTCTTCCATCTCTTGCAGGTCGACGTAAAGTTTCCCGTTTATCATTATTTCACAAAATTTTTCACCATACAACACTGCATAATGTATTCATTCATATTCCACACTACATATCTGGTCGCATCGATCATTCTTACAAGGTTCACGTCCCTTCTTGCAGCACAAATACATTTTCCCTGTCATTTGTACCTTGGACGTCATTAGAGTGGAACCACCTTCCCGCAAACATTGTATCCATCGGCGATAATTCCTTGTTTCGTGATGCCTTAACCAACATTACTTGCTAGAATGCCGTTTCATGTACTTGTATCTTGTCTTTTTTATTGTAATAGTTTTCTTTTCATTGTTCATTGTATTCCTATTGAATTATTTGTCAATTGTATTTTTATGTTGTACTTGTTTCTCTTGTAATACTTACTGTTTGAATTTACCTGTAGCCCACTCCCCTCTGTAAAGCCTTCACAGGCCTTGAGGGTGTAATTAATGAAATGAAACAATGGGGATGAATTACAACAAATGATTGAGGACTTCAACTGAGAAAGTGTAAGAGTGGGTTTGAAGAATAATATGCGAAAGACAAAGATAATGTTCAATAGCCTGGCAAGGGAACAAGAATTCAGCATCGCCACTCAGCCTCTAGAGTCTGTAAAGGAGTACGTTTATCTAGATAAATTACTTGAGAAGGAATCTTGAGAAGGAAATTTACAGAAGAATAAAATTGGGTTGGAGTGCATACGGCAGGCATTGCCAAATCCTGACTGAGAGCTTACCATTGTCGTTGAAAAGAAAAGTGTACAATCATTCCATTTTACCGGTGCTAACATATGGGGCAGAAACTTTGAGGTTAACAAAGAATCTCGAGAACATGTTAAGGACCACACAAAGAGCGATGGAGCGAAAAATGTTAGGTCTAACGTTAAAAGACCGGAAGAGAGTGGCGTGGATCAGAAAGAAAACGGAGATAGCCGATATTCTAGTTGACATTAAGAGGAAACAATGGAGCTGGGCAGGACATGTAACGTGTAGGATGGATAACTTTTGCACCATAGAGTTACAGAATGAATACCAAGAGAATGGAAGCGCAGTCGAGGACGGCAGAAAACTAGGTGGAGTGATGAAGTTAGGAAATTTGCAGGCACAAGTTAGACAGAGGCAAGACAGAATTAATTGGAGATCACAGGGAGAGGCCTTCGTCCTGCAGTGGACATATAGGCTGATGATGATGATATCTGCAACTATTATTCCTTTCTCATTGGCGATTCATTTGGCAAACAACCTTCTTCCAGAGAAATGGTTCGTGTGCAGTGATGGGCGGTTCTGTGAGTGAGCATGCTTCCTTTTTGTTGCCATTTTGAACATCATGAACATCACCACTTTGTTCCAGCATTCACTGTAATAGTGCTTTTGGTGTGGAATGTATGCTTCAGCACGCAAGTTCGACAGTTTTTAATTGAAAACACGACAGTTTTTAATTGAAACTGATAAATATGGTGCATAGTTAGCACCATCTAGAAAAGCCAGCATCGCAGCCGCTACTAGCCGCGCCAGTAGCCAACCGAAGTACACTAGCGACGTCGTCATTCTGACCTGTCATATCGGTAGTATTGGTATGGTGTAGCACCGGCGTGCGGCGTGGCGTTATCGTAATGGCACCAAAGAGGCGATGCCACTATAGTGCCACTTTCTAACTAACAGTTGTGCTAGCTGTAGAGGCATTGTCAAACGTTCAAGCCAGGCAGGACTTCGGCATCGATGAGAAAAACGTCTGTTGTTGGAGGGGGCAACGGGAGATGCTTTTTGCATGCACCGCAAGGAGGATTACATTTATCCAGGAACTTTGATCGTGCACTCCTTCAAAAAGTGCAGCATCTCTAATGCGCTTGATGGTACTGAATATAGTGCACTGTTTGGAACTGGCAGCGATAAGGAAGGTAGCGACAAGGCTAGCAGCGATGATGACGTAGAATGAGCTTGGCATGTTCATATTCAATAAATGCTGTTTTCATTTTGTGAACCCTGTCCTCGCTTTTTTGTGCAGCCTACATTCGAGGCAAGCTTTTTTTTTTTTTTTTTTTTTTTTCTGGCCTCAGATTTCGGGGGCTCAGCTTAGAATCGGAGTTGGCCTAGATTCGAGTAAATACGGTATACAGAAAGAAGTCCCAATGTCAAGGACTGCGAGGGTGGGACCTCCTCTTAATACTAAGAGAAAAAAAATAAATTATACAATAGTGAGCAAAGTGTTATATACACTGTACTTGAAGGGAAACTTGGGCGAGTTGGTGGTAATTCATGTTTTGCAAAGTAACAGCGCTAAACGGACAAGAACTTATACAACGAAGAACATGACACTGGCGCTGACTCACAACTCAGTTGTGAGTTGGTGCCGGTGTCGTGCTCTTTATTGCCTGAGTCCTTGTTCGTTTTTTGGAAAGTAACAGCGCTAAACGGACAAGAACTTATACAACGAAGAACATGACACTGGCGCTGACTCACAACTCAGTTGTGAGTTGGTGCCGGTGTCGTGCTCTTTATTGCCTGAGTCCTTGTTCGTTTAGCGCTATTACTTTCCAAAACATGTTATATAAACATAGAAGAGTGAGCATAAATATATACACAGTAGAACACAACTATAGAAGCATAAAATCTAGTTAAGAACCTTTGCATATTGTAGAAATGCATGCAACTGAAATTTTGGTGATCTAGCGGAAGAATATTCCTTCAGGTCAGTGAGTCAGGAATTGCATAATGATGTAGAAGAAAGACTGGTGGTGGATTTTCTATAATTAGTTCTGCTGTCTTCATTCCAGCACTTGCTTAGCTGCCTTTTTTACGGAGCAGAGCTTTCAGCTTATTATGCGAGAAAGAGTTGAAACACACACATAAGTGCTAACCTTTTGCCTCATTGTCTTTTTGCCTTGAAAATTGTCGTACTTTGTTGTGCAGGTGGGCTACACACGAGGGCTGCACGTGTGGGAAGTTCGTTGGAGTACGCGGCAGCGGGGAACACATGCTGTGGTGGGAGTGGCCACACGGGACGCCCCACTTCACTCGGTTGGCTACCAGTCCTTGGTGGGCAGCAACCGTGAGTCCTGGGGATGGGACCTGGGCCGAAACAAGCTCTACCACGATGTTAAGAACAACCCCGCTGTCACATACCCCGGTGATTGGTGAGTCTACCTTGTTTGCTTCGTTGATGTCACTGAAATGCAAACAGGTGAATCGATTAAAATATAGAGGCATACAGGGCAGGTTACAATAGGAAGACGGTGTAGCACAGGCACTGAGACTGCCACAGCACCTCTGGTGTGGCAGTGTTTGTGCCCTCTTGGCTTCTGTCCTGTTCTGTCCTTCATGCTGTCAAACATTTTTTAAACCTTGAGCCAACTTGTGAAGGTCTAACTCCTTCTTACAGATGTTTTGACTTGTGAACATGAGTAAATAGATTTAACATTTAACACAGGCTTAAGAAGTAGTTGTTATTGTTCATGAGTGATGCAATTGCAGGTGTAGCTCTGGAGGGAATAATGAAAATGGGCGCACAAGTCTTTGTTCTTTTGGGAGTGCAGGATAAACTCTGGACAGAAGCACCATAGAAGCACTCTGTAGCACAGCAAATATTTGAGCAGATTTGCAGTGTTTTGTTGTGATACACAGCTGTGTGTATTAATATTGCATAGTGCTGTTTTCAAATATTGGCATAATGTATTGTAGGGGTTAGCAAGTATATTTACAAAATTAAATTCTGTGCAGCAACTGTCCAGAATACAGTGGAATCTCATTGATACGATCTTCGCGGGAACCGCAAAATAAATTGTATCAACCGAAAATCGTATCATCCAACATATTATCCAACCAAATCGTATTATCGCGAAAAGAAAAAGAAACGTATTATCACGAAAAACGTAGTATGCTGAATCGTATCAACGAGATTCCACTATTTCATAGCTTCTTATTTATTCTGTAGCACCTGCGTGCCACAGGGAATTTACCCTCCATCAACAATATGACCGATCAGTAAAAGCACTGTCAAGACAGGCCAAGTTGCAAAGTTGTAAAGACTGCATTTGCTATTTGTCCTGTGAGTTCTCCGTGTCCAGCATTTGCTAATACAGTTAAACCTCGATATAACAAAGTTGGTAAAATTGTCAATTTTCTTCGTTATATTGAAATTTTCTTATACTGAAATTAGATTTTTTATGCAAGTAAGTACAGTTGCAGATGGATTTTTCTTCAACAGAAGGGACCGCAACACTTTACGAATTATCAGGCAATTGGAAAAAGTAAATTTACGAATAACTTTGGCGAATTTGAGTCGGTGACGAACGATACGGTTTCATGCCGTGTCGACAATATCTTCACATCAGAGGTACGAAGGCGAAACTTGAGATTACGCAACCTCCTGCACAATTGTGTGGGAAGACAGTGCACAATGCCACGCCATCTCAGCTCACCCAGTCTTTGCACACGCAGCAGATTACCTCTGTAAAACAGGGCGTGCAGGCTGTATATATGTCAGCCACGCTGATAGCCATGCACAGCCACGGCCATACTAGAAGAGGAGACGCGTGCCAACATACCTGCTCACTCCCTCTTAACTGGAGCCGTATTCTAGGACAACCACTCTTGAAGATACTGTCATTTTCACAATATCTCGCTGAATAGTATCTGACGTCTAAAGAATGATGCGACAGTGGATGCACTGTGGCGAGCTGTCCTCCTTACATTATTAGGGAAAGTGAAGGTGAAACAGAGCAGCGACTGCAGTGAGGAGCTCGATAGAGAGTAAGAGCGCGTTCCTCTAGCTCACTCATTACACAAGCAACATGCACATTTGCGGTGCTGATGATGATGGGACATGATGAGGATGCATGGTGGGGATGGTGTCACTATAGATGACCCCCCCCGCCAAAGTAATACTGTCTAAATGAAGGTAATCGGGCGTACTTACAGAAGTGTAGAGAGGTAAGATTATTCCTGGGCAGGCCAGGCCATCGGTGGGAAAGGCATCGCTCATGTGGGTAGCTCTAAATGCACCGCAGCTGGCAAGCGGCACTCATTTCTGAAGGCGAGATGAGAGCGAGGCTAGGCGATGGAAAGTGGTGGCCCAGTAACATTGAAACCCATGAAATGCGCAGGTGCATCTGGTTCGTTCAGCAGAATCGGGTTTGCTCTGCGACTTGAAAGTCGTGAGTTAGCCCGTTCACTCTGTGAAATTTCACTGAGGGAAGCATTTGCTTCGCAAGGCATCGCTGTATATCATGGGCAGTGGGTTAACAGGATCACCTAAGCAACTCCAGATGCTCACGCATAGACACTCATCAATAGATAGGTTAACCAGAATTTTTCATCTGTGATTGCAGGACTATCACCTAAAGAACCAATTTGCTGCATCCATATCTTAGAGTGTAGGGTTTGCCGTTTAAGTCATACTTTTTACTTGGCCTAAAAAAAAATGGGAGTGTTGTTAAACAGTGCCCATCTTCTGAAATGTCTGTGCATGGTAAAGAATCGGTGCAAGCTGAAAATAATCCTGAGCTTTCCACGACAGCATCCCTCACATCAAAGGTGTAGCGTTGAGATGTAAAAAAAAGCAATTAAACTAGTTGTCTTTTCCTGAGCTTATGCTAGACCTTATGCTTCTGCTCATCTTTCGCATGAATACAGCCGTCCGGCTGACGAGATCTTCTTGGTGCCGGATGCATTCTTGGTTGTTCTGGACATGGACGAAGGCACATTGGCCTTCGTGGTTGAAGGCCGATACCTGGGCGTGGCATTTCGGGGCCTGCGGGGCAAAAAGCTCTACCCTGTGGTCAGCGCCGTCTGGGGCCACTGCGAGATCACCATGAAGTACATCGGTGGACTGGACCGTGAGTGCTCATTTTCATGTCTGGTTTATGGGTAGCCGTGCTCTATCCCAATACATCTGAACTTTGATTTAATGGAAGCCATGATGTAACAAACCTTTTTAGTTTTAGAGCGCAACTCTTAGGCGCCCGTTCCTGCAGCGAGCATAGGCGTTTCCGGCGTAACCGAGCAAACGAGCACAGCGAAAGATGAGAGCGAACGCGGCGCGCAGCAGGCGATGAAAAAAAGTGGCGAGAGAGGAGGGTGCAGCAGAACCATGAAGGGGAAAGCTGAGGAGGGTATGGCGAAAGGGTGAGGAGTAAAGCGGAGGGCCGGCGGCAACCAAGCATGCGGCCAGCGCGGAAACAGCGCGCTGGCGTCGGCTTTGGACCCGCTGTGCATGCGCTACTTCGCCTGCGGTGCCGCCGCCACTAAAGAATGCACTCCGTGCGAGCCATGCATTCCCGTGTTCATGCTTTCTTCCTGAACAATGGGCGACGCAAACGGTGGAAATGCTTCGTCTTCTGCTGCTGCTAAACGAGCTGCTCGAGCAAAGGGTCAGCACCGCCACATAGAGCACCCTGTCATTCAGAATCAAATTCTTTGCTACAATATATTGCGATTTCAAAACACCTAAACAGCTGCACTCAAAATTCTCATTAGGGAGTATCGTAATCGTTGGTGGACTTTCTTTTTTACCTTAGTTCCATTAAACGTGTATTCCTGCAATTTGGTGCAGTAATATTATTCATCAGTTTCGATACGAAGTTGGTGTGCATAGCATTCATGCACCTGGGGCCTTTGTGGCAAGCGAACTGTGAGAAAAAACATCGTCCAACACGTCTATTCATAATTTTTGGGCGCTCTTGACTTTGCAAATGTGCTGGAAAGTGGTGGCAAAAACCAATTGTTGACCAGAGGCTGGAATGCATTTTTTCACAAACTCGTGCTTTTATGGGAACCACACTGGATGCAATCTCACTCATGCTCAAGACTTTGCATAAGTTTTCCTAAATGTGCCAGTGGCTCGTCAGAATAGCAAAATGCCACCAGGAAGTAAGCCTTAACATTGATGAAGAGAATGCATTATCTGGGTGTCATCGTGCAGTGTTTGTGTTATTGCAAACAAATTTCTTAAAAGACATTACGTTGATTTCAGCCTTTCAGTTAACTGCACTTTCTTTAGCGTTAGTGGACCAAGATGAAGACGGTGTGAGAACACTATAATATGGTCGTACGTCGTCCTGAAGGGAAGATTGCATTAGACGTCTCTTGCAAGCTTTCCAAACCTCCTTAAATCTTCCAATTCTAAAACCTCTTCAGCCTCCCTTTAAGACCATGCTTTGCACTTGATCGCGAGACCTAGTTTGGCATGTGCGACAAGGCTGTGGCAAAGCTTTCCCGCTATTTTTCATTCCTAAAACTTCTGTTATCTATTTTACATTCAAGATGTGTGCAAGTTGACTGCTGCTTCGTTTAGCTGTGGTTATTGCAGTAGGTTGCCTAATTGTTTGTTTCTCTCATAGAGAACAGAAACGAGAGAAAAAAAAAAGAAGCCAAAGAATCTGTTTGCAATAAAAACACATTTACACACCATATGCAGGTTTGGATTGTGGTGCATGGCCTGATCGGGACTGATTACTAGCCACTCCCTTCGTAACGCCGTCTATGGCTGCTATCCAAACTAATGATTGAGAAAATAAGTTTCTGTGCAAATAATGTTACCCCTCTTGTGAGAATCTGCACCTATTTTGCATGTTTCCCTATTGTTGAAGTATCCTGCATTTTAACTGGCCAAAACTCTGTTCGCCTCTGGACAGCCCGTTTCTTGGAGACGCTGATATGAGATACAATTTCTTTGATAATTGCCTACTAATTGCACCGATTAATCAGGCAGCGGGTCCAGGCCACAAAGAAGGCGTAGTGCTCTGCCACCCCATAGTTATTCTGCATGCTGGCGCTTGCGTTTTACCGACGTTACTCAGGCGCACCTGAAACTCCGGTGTTTCGATTTTCGCTGCGGTGGCCTCACGTTGTGCGCGGCATGTATCTGATATAACAGCCCCGTTCAAAGAAAGATTGAGTGCTGTGGAGACATTTGTATCACAAACTGCATTACCACGGCAGCTCTCGCATGAAACTACATGTTTCAACGTGCACACACTGAACGTTATCACGATGGCGCTAACAACCTCATCGAAAACTCTGAAATTCGTCGCAGCGTATACTGTATTTTCCGGTCTGTAAGTCGCACCTTTGTATAAGACGCACCCCCTCAAAACGACAGTTTTTCCGGAAAAAAACGTATATAAGTTGCACCGGTGTATAAGACGCACCTGTTAGTTCGGTAAGCGATAAAAAAAAAAAAATTACAGTGACGTTTCACTCCGTGAACGTCACTAGAACGCGGTGGACACCCGCAAAGCACTTTGGGGCTCCAAACTTTAGGGGCACCTATTCTAAAACTTTATTAGCCATCAACATGGTTTGCTTTTTGACAGTAACAGGTTTTCACAGCATTACCACTGTTATCAATTTGTTGTTTACCTTTGCTCTTTTTGCGCCGTCGCGGCTTTTACCATTTCGAGCGAGTAGTTCGGGACGTGCTCCTCGCCGAAAACCATTGCGCGCTTCTTACACTGGTGTGCCGTTTTGCGCAGTAATCTTTTAAAGCTTCGCTTACACCGATTCAGACAGTGAATGGCATCTGTTGCCTGTTTCTTTTCTTAACGCATTTTATTGGCGTGCTAGAGACCTAAGATGGCGGCCAGGTTGATGTAAATGGACACTATATAGGTAGTGTGTGTCCCAGCTAATCCGGCCGAGCGAATTGAAAAAAAAAAAAAAAACTACGAAAAAAAACCCGAGAAAACAAGATAGGACAATGAGACAAATAATGCGAGGTATCATAGCACGAAAGACTTGTTTTAGCTCATAAAAAAAAAGAAAGAAGCCATGAGCACGTCGCCATCGCAGATTGCTGGACAGCTGAACTTGCTGGACAGCTGAACTTCTACGCCGTAGGCAGATCGATGACGCTGAACATTATTTTGTATTCACGACAGCTAAAAAGCAGAGTTCGTAGTTAATATTACTGTAAATAACTAAAAATAACTTAGTACTATCTGTCATAAAATAAAAGCACTGATTTCGCCCTCTGCAGCGATTCGCTGGAACTTAAGAGCTTCAGGAGCCAACCAAAAAGTGTTCTGTGCAAGCATGATGTCGCTATTGTTGATATCAAGGGCCAACCATCACGGCGGCACGGACATTTTGTTACGACGAGTTGTGCAAAAAAAGGATTGCCGTAGTCGAATGTGAAAATGTATACACAAATAAAACTGCAAATAAAAATGGCTATATTTGGCTACGAATTATTTTGCACTTTTTTTCTGTTTGGCTACATTTGGGCTACAGCTTATCTAGTTTTTGGCTGCGCCGCCTCGTCGGACCTGGCAACACTGGAAGGGAAGCGGTACAATTTGATGCCGACACCCCCTTCGCGGTTGTGATGATACTTAAAGCAGCAGTATTTGCGCTTGTTCTTTTTGTTCACACTTCTCACGGAGGAGCTGCCGAGAGGTCGCGGTGAATCCATTGAAAAGCAAGAAAAGGAGGCTTTCAGGCATGCCTGAGCGCAGTACGAACAAATTTGAAATGGTGGTGAGGGCCTACTCGCGGGTGCTCATCGCCGCTGCTAGGTAATGCGACATGTACAGCCAAACTGCATTGCAGGGTGCCTATGGCTGTCAGCGGATCTACATGCGAGAGTGCCGGTTCGAGGCGGTGAGATAATCAAAATCGTGGAGGTGGTGGCTTCGATAAATTCCGTTTCGGACCTGCGGACATGGCAAAAAGTCCGGAAAATTGGACGGCGACGGTTTTTTGCGTCAAAAATTTCAGACGTCATTATACATTGGCTCTAGGGGTACATTGCGGTGCCGTGAAGGCATCCAAATTATCAGGAAAATTGTCCAGAAAATTGGTCGTTGACTGTACACGAGTTCTTTGGTGATGGTGTTTAGGGGTGTTTGTTTGAAAGCATGATTGAATTTCTCATTTCATACAGAACTGGTCAGATTTCCTATGATACAGAGGTGCGCAGCCTTAAATCATTGTGCAATCATTGTGAAAATAACTGGTGTTGCTGAATCTGGGAGAAAACATTACGGGAAGTTTGACCAAGGCCCTTGAGAAGAATATAAGCCACTAATATGCCGGAATATGCCAGAATTTGCCAGATGCAAATTAAATTTTTGAAGAATTCTCCAAACTGATTTGATGTTTTTTTCTAAAATGTCCCTTTAAATTTTAACACATTAATATTTTTGGTGAGTGCGGGTGTCATTGGGAACATACAGCATATACGTTATGTAGCATACTGTGGCTTTCTCGGGCTCATGCTGTGAATAGGATAAAGGTGAAAGCATGTTGTGCACTTAAAGGATGATGCGTGGAGCATTGGCTGAGTGGAATGCCCTGATGGCTTGACTCTGGCATTTGTGTCCTTGCAGCGGAGCCGCTTCCCCTCAAAGATATCTGCCGGCGGGTGATACGGCAGCGTGTCGGCAAGGCCCGCCTATCGCGGGTGCATGAACTGAACCTTCCAACGGCTCTCAAGGCATACTTGCTGTATCAGGACCGGACCAGTTAATGACCGCCAGCCCTGTGCCACACGGGCTGCCTAGAGTCCAACTGCCGAGCCCAAGCCTCACGCCTGTCTCACATCACGGGTCTGCCTCAGGAGTCCTCCTCATGAGCAATGCACAGGGTGGATTTGTGCCATATTTACACTGATGTAAGGCAGGTGCATTGCCCCTTTTAGTTCATTGCTTTCTTGAAAAACTGACAGTCCGCATTTTTCGCATTACAATAAGTTCTGAAATAAGAATTGTGCATTAGTCTCGCTGCGTTCGCAAGCTAACCTCATTGCTCTTAAAATAGTTAGTCTGCAAAGAAACATTTTTGGGTATTTGTGCCTTTCAACTTGACTCTAATCATCATTTTGGTAGCCTGACAAAATTCTGGTAGCTACCACTCAGATTTTCTGATCAGCATACTGGAGAAGCTTTCAATCAAAACCTGGGTGTCCAAGGGATTAGCATCATTCTGATCTCTGTAAAGGGGGCACAAGCTGTTGCTAGGCCTCCCAGGAATTGCTGAATGAAGTGCTCTTTTCTTCAACATACTGAAAGAGGCATTTTGAAAACATACCGTTTTAAGAGATTTGGCAGTTTCCCGAATATTCTTATGGGCTACCGGTTTGTGAATTTGTTTATGCCCTTTAGAAGCAAATACCTCTTCTCGTTGTTTTTGCATTCCATTCCTTAAAGTTTGAGAATCACTTGGAACTGTTCGAGTTGGGACAGGCAGTTGCTTTTGCTTCATAAAGAGCAAGCAGTGATTTAATTTGTGCCAAGCATGGCATTTGAGGCATCTCTAAGAGGGTTCGTGGGAGGCTGAATTGTAAATAAATTAAGATATATCTATGTATGCCATTATTTATTTAGTATACTGTTTTCATATTTATTTTTTTGAAATGCCAATACGCTGCAGTGTAATGTAGACTGTTTTTTTTAAATCCAAGTTGTTCTATCTTGATTTTTAAATTCCACTGTTTAATGTCCTTCAATTACTTGTTTAATGACTATTCCTGCCTTATATTCAGATAAATATGGTAACTGGCACATGTGAAATGCACCTTGCAGATGGTTGGCACATGTTGTTTCAGTTTACGTTATTCACAAATGCTGCATGATTATGAAGTTCATGTATGACGTCTTTCTTGGCAGAGTCACAAGTACTGCAATGTGCAGTATGTAGTATTTAACTATTTGCAGTTGCTTAGAATTGCGATCTCGCTGAACATTATTATGGTATTGACCGTTACATTAGAGGATATACGATTCTATATAAAGTATTTCACTGTGTGCTCACCAAAGTATAATTGTGCTTCAGTGTAGTCATTTGGGAGTAGCTGGCAACGTTCGGCGACAAGTAGCATTATTGTGTATTGTAGCGGGGTGCAAGTCAGCATTTTAAACAAGGTGATAGGCGAATTATCTGCCATATTCTGTTTGATGCATTACTACTGTTGCACCTGTTACGAATCCACCCTGTGGTATATGTGCAGTATGTCAAAGTAGTTTATTAAGTGCAGTGTTGAACTGGCAAGGTAGAGAGTACATTCTTTAACAGTGGGAATTGGTGGATCGGGCATTGCAAAGTTTTGGCGCCTTTTGTTGCTGAGGAATGCGTGAATTGCTTGGGGCTTGGCTCTGTGGCACTTAAAGGCATTTTTGCAGCGTGCTGCGACATTGCAAATAATCTTGGCACCTGTCGCATTGCTGCTTTTATTTTTGCCGTGTGCGTGGGCATAGCTTAGTCACACCTGCTAATGGCAGCATCTGCCGGTGCAATGTTGTGCGCACAGTTTCGTCGCCTCTCTCATCGGCTTTGCTCTGAGCCGTTCTGCTGTGAACACTCCGAGTGACACCAATTGTAGGCCCCGTAGACCAACCGCACCAGTGAAGAGTGCATCTGTTTTGGCGACCATATTCTTCGTGAGAGGAACAAGTGGGATATTTTTGTGTTTGCGACACTCCATGTGTGGCTGGACAATTCTGACCACGGACTGGACCATGGTTTGTTCAGTGTACATAGATGGCAAGTATTTAGCTGCAATGGGCTGGCCGAAGTTGGCAAATTGAGTGCTTGGACAGGACATTTACAGGCATCTGGCCACAGCATCTTCAGCAGGAGTCACGTGCGGAGTGAGCTGCTGCTAAGGCTTGTCCTGCACTGAATAGGGAATGCTGCAGTGAACCATAGCAAAACTTTTCGCTAGGGCAGGCTGCTTTCTTGAGCGACTGCAGAGTTTAGCTGTCCAATTACTGCTGATCTGATATGTTACCACGTGTGCAGTGTGAGGTGTAGAAATGGCTTTTGTTACTGGCAACTTGCAATATGAAATTTTCGGGCCACATAATGGAACAGTGTGATGCAGAGAAACCAGTTAAGACTTGCCTGTGCAGTGGCTGTGACTGTAATCAGTGTTGCTGCTGCAAGCAGCAGCTGACGTGTGCTTTTGCTTATCCATTTGCTGCTTTTCTCTCTTGAGCATCAGTTCGCATCGAGCTGGATGCAATAAGTGTGCTGCGTAGTGCCTCCCAGCAATATAGTGCCGTTTCAGTAAAAGTCCGTTGCGAGTTCCACTGAAGGTTAGGCAGATGCATCCATTTTCTATGTCAGAAGCAACATCCAAGATTAGCTTTTATTTTTTTTTGTTCACATCAGTATTTTATGGCCAGAATGAGCGTTTTGCAATGGTGAGCACATTTTTGTTCAGGTGAATGCCATTAGGTGATCAGATGATCTGAATGTGGTAGTGTGGTGCAGGACAATTTATCTCTTTGTGGTATTGCCGTGGAAATGCACGGGACTAGCAGTATGTGTGTCTGTACTCCAGTGTGGTGAGCACGTTTGTGACAGGTTGAGTGGTTAATGCAGTCAGTTAATGCAATCATTAATGCAGGCATTGCTTCTTGTAAGTTGCAACTGTCTAGGTTAAATAATTCGACAAATATTGCATGTCTGAATGCAGTGTCTGTTTGCAGCCTGAAAGCAGAAAGGATTGCAGTTATTTCCGCTCAGTGGTGCCTAATTGATGATTCCTTGTATTTATTGTCGTCCCTGTGTTAATAGAGAGTGTTTAGGGTTGTCATGCCACGGCGTTCACCGTAATTCTTTGAATTTAATAAGAATATTATGTTCCGATGAGTAACTAATTAATTTGTGGGATTCCTTTTTTCTTTTTTTCACTTCAGCTGAGTATAGCCCTGAGGAACATCTTGCCAATGTATATTTGGCTTTGTAAATGAAAAACATTTTGCATTGTTTGCTGAAATATTCTTGTAATATAATCTTCAGGGCTGTCTCTGATCATTGATATGGCACAAGGCTTTTATTTATTTCAAAATGTCTGTGCACTCTTTGATGCTACAATCCTCTCTTACATTTTTGAACCGGTTACTTGGGAGGTGAACAAAAAAAGAAGAGCTGGAATGTTGGCATCAGCTGGCAGTGACAGGCCTGTGCATGTGGAAGATTTTAGCTGCAACATCTAAACCTTTCGACAAAGCAGATAACTTCCATGCCAGTGGTATTTAGCACGGTTTACAAAAGAAGCCAAAGATGCACAAGCCTAGCTCCTTTTAGCCGAATCATGAATTTGTGGCTAGGTTTACTCTGGACAAACTACGTACATGCAGCACTAGGCCATTTAATGCAAATGTGTCATCAGGGCTATCATAAGAACCTCCCGCATAGCGTGATAAATTTAACGTATTGCACACATTGGCAAAAGCCCACCAGAAAGAGGCAGTGGCATGTATCGGAGCATTACGGCTTCGCTGACTGTTCATGGATGTTGTGAGGTGGAAGAGTGCCATTGCAAGCCTCCTGCACTTTGCTGCAGAAGCAGTGTTTGCCATAGAGTTTCAGATCTTTGCTACCACCAGGTTGCAAAAAATTCTTCAAAGGCCCTAGCTTTTAATTAGGGGCAATCAGCTGTATGTTCATTGGCTGTGGACGCTACAGAATGTTGTGCCCAGTTAGTTTTATGCTTAGATACTGATATACGACCAAAGAGAGCTGTGGCAAAACAGCTATTTGAGCTCACTGGCTACAGGGAAAGGTTTGTATACCTGACGGTGACTGTAACGGTGAAATACAGCATCACAGAAACTATTGACTGGATGTGCATAGCATGTACTTTTCTAAAAGGAGTACTGACAAAAAATTCTTGTCTTGGTTTTATTACTTCATTGGATAGCTGATGACCCTGTAATTCCGCTATGGAGTCTTAATTCCCTCATAAGTGCAACAAGTAATTATTTACGTTGCCTTTGAATATGACTATTTCAAAATGCGTGCGAAGAGAAACATGGCTTTGGATGTGAAAAAAGAGACTCATCACGTCACCGAAACTTGTTGTGGTGGTCTTATGGTACCAAATACCACTTACGTGTACACAGACACTATGACCGTGCTGTCAACAGCAGAGTCCATTCAGTACTCAACTGGACAAGAGGAAAGAGCGCCATTTCCAATGGAAGCATACAATTGGAAGGGCCAATTTGGCACCTTTCGGCAATGAGATCATTGTATGGCCTTCGACCATCACACCCTGCCACCTCCGCTTTCGGTGATGCGATGAGTGACATTTTTTTACTTCTGACGCCACGCCGCAATTGACATGCGTTATGGATGGGTCATACGAAAGGTTCTGCAATTATTCATTTGTGTTGCTCTCAAGGAATTCAGTCTTCATGCCAAACTATGGAGTCGACAGCTACCTAAAAAAGCAAGAAAAGCTGGGAACAAAATTTTTGTGTCAATACTCCTTGAAGCTCCTTCAACTATAAAAGCAGTTATTGTTCATTGTGATGATCTTAGTGTCAAGAAAGCACAGCTGTGCAAGTAGCGTGACTTTCACTCTGTTTGTTCCCAGTAAATGTTGCAAAATTACATTTGTGGCCATTTTATGATGCTATATCGTAATTCAGTGGAGGCTTGGCCACTAGGACTTCTGGACATACAAAAACTATCCCTACAAGGCACCTAAATCTTTCATGTGTCTTCATTATAGCAGTTACAGTGGTACCAAAGCACAAGTGTCTTTACATTTTGCATGAATTCAGTAAAAATACAGTTGAAATGTGTGTCACTTTTCTTGTTGGCTGCGCTTGATTGGCTAAATTATATTAGGTGCTGGCTGCTGTTACATTCGCTGTTGTCAGGGTAGGGCAAATTCGTAGTTTATTCACAAGTGTCAAATTAAAGTCTGAACGGGACTTTCGTGTGTGATCTAAAAGACCGGTGTTAATGTGAGCTGTTTGCAAGTCTACTGGCATGGTAGTTTACCACCGATTAGTCACTCTGCCGACCAGTAGGACTGTCACCGTTTAGCTGAGGCTTTCAAGAACATCTTTTAGTGCTCCCAAGTTGCACATCGTACCACTGGAAAGATGTTTTTTTTTTTACCATCTGATGACTTTCCGGGCCTAGCATGGGTCTGTCCCAACGTTTTCTTCGTACTGTGTTCTCAAAAAAGTGCAGTTACGCTTTTCGATCATCCTCCGTTGATCATCTGAATGGAAGGCAGCCTTCCCACGTGGGCTACCATGGACAGCTGTCACCTTCAATGCTGGATGTCTGTGTCAGTGTTGTGGTGTAGATGCCTCGATATTTGGTGTATTAGCGAATAAAACGCCGAGGTTTGTATGCGCGACTGGTTTATTGCGGCGTTGCGTGACGCCCGAGTGTCGTTACCTAGAGTTCCACTAACGAAGTAGGGCTTGATGAGCCTATAAAATGGTCGTCGTGGGAACCCTTGGTACAAACTTAGGCCGGAGTTTCGTAGCGATGCCTTTCCTATGCTAATGCCTTTTCGCGCTTGGTCAGTGGTCAGAGCGACGTTCCGCTCACGTTATCAACGGGATCAGCCGGTCGTGAGCGGTGGAATATAAGACTAGTATAGAATAAAGCATAACGCATCGCTACAAAATACCGGCCTTGGTCATGTGGTTGTCTAGAGTGCGGCAGGGGCGCGCTTAGCAATGCGTTTAGGTCGTCTGCTGAAGACCAGTGACTTTATACGAACGCTGCTTGTAAAACGGGCGTTACGGTATGGGTGGCTTTAAGGAAGGCCTTCATTTGTTGTAGCCTGGCGTATGCCGAAGCTTCTCCCAGCGTGGAGTCCTCGTGTCTTGATACCGAGGCCTCCAGTAGATGGCGTAAACGCTATGCGGAGTGCTCAGTTCCCGCGCTCTCGGTATTGGGGTGACAGCACAGGCGGCGGTGGTGACAAAAAGCGAATTGCCGTAGCACCAAAACAGAGCTGTTGTTAGATTTCTCTTCTAAGAGTCGGGGAAACATTTTCTTCCTGCCGTTTGAAGCACTCGAACACTACTAGTTCTGTATCTCATCGCAGTATTCGCAAAATAATTTTAAGGATCTGAGGCACCAGCGGCACCCGTGCCAACCGCCGTCGCTGCATTGGCCGCGCATGGCACAGGAGCCTGTAGCGCGCAGAGCATTGTGCGCACTGGCGGATCCAGACGAGAAAAGGGGCATGATTTGGTATTAATGATGCGCTGAGAAAATTGAGCATGCAGTGAGGCGAGCCCTAGTGTCTATGATAACACAGATAACCGTTCGTCAACCGTAATGTTCTCCCTCTGTCTCCCGCCGCAAAAGCACCGGCTCGGCCACCTGCGTAGTGATTTCCCACAGCTGCATCATCGTGCCGAGCCGCTGGTCGATACATGGTCAGTCATCTTTATACTGTTTCGCGCCGCGCAGATAGTGTCTCCGCCGAGTAGGAGCTCCCACGCCGGCTCTGAACCAAACTGCTCCGGAATACTTGCCAAAGGAACCGACGAGCAGGTAAGATAGTTTGCTTCACCGTGGTTTGCGTATCAGCGCGATGTTGCCAACATGTCTCAAAGCCTGCAGTAATTTCTAGATGGTCGTCCGCTACTGGCGGCATGTAATTACAAGCCTTTATTGCTCAGACAACGAAGTTTTCATACTGACAGTATTGTTTCGTGGCAGTGATGTTTGAACTCTTCGACGCAGGAGCCCCGCGAACCGATATAATCGCCACGAATTATGCGTTTGCTCTGCTGCAGTGAAGGTACAAGTTCAGGGCTGAACTCGCGCAGTACAGAAGGGCTGCCACGCTTTTTCGGCGTCATCCGGTTTCAGTGGCATAGCGAGGGTAGGGTGGCACACCGGGAACTTGTCCCCCCCTCCCCTCCCATTATTTCTGTGCTAGTATGGGGCCACCCCAGGCCCCCTTCCCTCGCCCTCCTCGTCTCAGGTCAAGTGTGAGAAAAACTGTAGGCGACCTTAATGTTCCCTTTAAGCGTCTTTAATGGCGCTAGCCGTTAGACCTTAGGTCAACGCACGTCCTTCTACCACACCCAGAGGAGCAACTGAAGACGTGTCCTTTCGCGCCGGCGGAGCGTGCGTTAGGACACGAACAATGAATGGCTCATACCCCCTTAAGACGGGCATTACGGGGCTCATACCCCCGAAAACGTGGCCTGCCCATTACGACGACAGAAGTGGAATTCTACGGCGGCCGCATTTCGATGGGGGCGAAATGCGAAAACACCCGTGTATTTAGATTTAGGTGCACGTTAAAGAACCCCAGGTGGTCCAAATTTTCCAGAGTTCCCCACTACGGCTTGCCTCAAAATTAGATCGTGGTTTTGGCACGTAAAATCCCATAATTAATTTTTTTAAACGCTGGAATGATTGAGCGGTAACGCAGCCAGCTGTGGAAGACGACGAACGCGGGAGCAGTGGCACGAGCGCAACCCGAGGGGCCCCAACGAGCCAGCTGCGAAAGAACACGACACTCGAGCCAATGCTGATGATAATAGTTTTCTGTACACAGGCGATTTCGCCTAGACATACCGTATTCACTCGCGTAGTGAACGCACTCGCATAATGAACGCACCCGCAACTTTAGTCGTAAAAATTAGGATTTTGTAGCGAGAGCTATAGTCGGATACAACTTTAAAAAAAAAAGCAGTTGGCAACAAAGGCACACGGACCGCGCGGGGTTGTGTTGCTATAGTGCCTAGAATATACTAATGTTACTCCGCCAACCAATCACAGAATCCAACAAAATCGGCGTCATGCGACCTTTTAAAAATGGCGTCGTACTTGAAACGTACCTGGATCGTCTGCGCTTCTTTTCATCGGCGGAAGCGATGAGGTGTGCAACAGACATGGACAAAGTGTATGGAGTCTGAGCATTTCACTCTTAAAAAAGTACGCGGTAGAGTTCATTTCACTTTAGAGTCCGTTTTACTCATGAAACTGGACAATAAATAGTTGCAGCGAACTTTAGTTGTCCCCATTTTCTTGCGCTACAAGTCAAGTATGAAGCAAAAGAGTATTTTCGACGTCATTGCAGTTCCTTACTTCCCACCCTAAAGCCAGGTCTTTCGTATTGATCGTGCGTGTTGATCAGCCGTTCGGAGATACCTTTTTTTTTTTTTTTTTTGCGAGAAGTGCTATTGATCGAGGACTCAACCTAAATTCAGTTGTACCCGTGCGTTCATCGCATCTTAAAATCCATACCGTTAAGGTCAGTATATATGTTTCATTGTAATTTTTCGTGGTTGGACAGGGCCACTGACGAACCGCTGTCGGCTTGCTGGCGTGCTTTCCGAACTGACCGCAGGCGTTGCGGGCGTCCTTTTGAGATAGCGCAATTGTCAAGCATTATCCAAAGGCGCATAATTGGATATAAACGTTTATTGTAAAGCGTTACAGTATTTGCAATTTTGTACAAAACTCACAAATTGTGGCTTTTGCTTTTTGTGAAGATGTGTGCCGCACGCCGGGTTTTTACGTTCCAAGCGTTTTATTTCAGTTCAGTAAATAATTGGGCTTTCACCGTTCCGCTATAATGGACGAGTGAAAACGTATAAAATTACACGCTTATAAGAATAGTTTCGTGGTTTCCGCCTTATTTAGGTAACAGCTTCGTTTGTCCTTTTCTTTCCTTTTTAGCTACCTGCTTTTACTTTTTTTTTAAACGAAGCAATACCCTTCTTTAATTTTGGGTGCAGAATAATTGTTGCTGCAGTGAAGGCAGTTAAAATACACATTTTAGTACTGATTTCTGCATCTTCCTCTATTATTCTATCTTATCGTGCTGTCGCGACCGCAGCATGCCCAAAGTATATATCACGATTTCTGCGATCATAGTTTTGTTCTTGCCTGGGTCGTCTGTCTTTATGTGCATGAAGTTTACTATCTGTGACTGCGCAGATATGTCTTGTTTGACGCATTATATACAGTGACGTTTGCTTAGATACGTAGATTTATTGAAGACTTATATACTTAAATATCTTGTTGCGAGGTTTTGTGTGTACAAGCAGGGAACTTTGTTTCCAGCGACACTTTTTTGCCCTTTATCAAGTTGTATCTTCGCATTTGTATATTCCATTCTATCTTCGCATTTCTAATGTGTATTTTGCAGAACTACTTTTTATATATACTCACTGCTGCGACTATTAGTTCGGTGCAATTACAATACACGACCGGTAACAGCTGCTCCTGCGCAATCCGTTGCAACGAAAGACAGCGTCGCTAAGGTTTTTTTCTGGCCGTTGCACATGTACAAAAATGTAAACAAGGTTCTTGAATGACAAAGATTCATCCAAATATTTGTCCTCAACTTGTTCATTTCATGGCCTTTACGTGTTTCATATCAGCTGCATGCACTGCTTTGCTGGTTTCGATCTGATGTTGTTCTAAAGTTGGGCGTGAAATTTTCTTTATTTAATAAATAGAAAAAAAAAAACACGCGAAAGCATTGATATCAGTTATGCCTGCACAATTTTTGGGACATACGAAGATATTCTTTTATAAAAAAAATTGGAGGATGCTTAAGCTTCGCCTTTAAGAGTGGAACGCGATAGCGTTTTCGGGCCCCGTTCGCATCGCATTTTTTTTTCAGTAGACATCACTGCAACACAGAACGTGGGGAAAGCCAGCTTACACAGACCAAGCTTACACCGATCCCCTTAAAGTCGGCTTCACTTTTAAACAGAAATGCATTGCTGGGAAGACGTTTTTCCAGGGGGCAATATAAGTCGTTATTATATTAATATGTGAAGGTCCTAGCACCTTTTTTATTATTTGTTTGCTATTGCCCCGACGCGCGCGCGTGTCCAAAACGCATTAGGCAGGCGAAGTCCCAATTTGACCTGCCGTAGGGAGCCTACATACAAACAGCGCTTGCATGTAGGCTCCCTGACCTGCCGAGGATGCGAGCGCCATCTGGAATGCATTTTTCGCGAGTAAACTACCCGAGCGCGCCGCTGTTATAAATGCTGGAAAATGTGTTTGTGGGGGGTTTCAGTTTCCTCGTAACAGAATTATGTTTTTCTCGTACATTCAAATTACAACACGACGCCACCATGTCTGTAGGCTGTGGTTAAGTCGTACTTTACCATTTTTTCTGACGGATTTCACTTGAGAAATTCAATTTTTGTTCACCTAAACCTTGCACCACGTGGAGGGCCTGCGCGGTCGGGGTGGTTGGAGATGATTTTTCTCCGCTACGGACGCCGACATCAACGCCGACGCCGGATTTTCTGCGACACGGGGTCCTTAACGCTGTCGCGTTAAAAAATAAATACATATTTTTACTGGTTGTGACAGTGCGTAGCGTTCAATAATTCGTTTGCGGCATCTATTATTAATACAATGGCATTGGCAACGACTATGCAGTTATTATTCATGTATTTGATCCCTCGACAAATTCTATAAGGAGGAAGCCACGCTGCAAGGTGAGCCCCCCCCCGAACAAAATCGCTGGCTGCGCCACTGGTTGGGGGGTGCTTAGGGCAAGTCGTGGGTTTTCTTAGAAATGCCTCCACGGTGGCCCGTGACCAAACATGAGGACCATGCCCATCTCACTCTATCCATAATGGTCCGAGGGCACAATGACCTACCCTGTCAGCGTCCTGGCACTCATTCCTGATGTACCTTGTAAATGTGCTGAGTAAATTACGCTAATAGTCTCTACTGAACAACCTTGCTTGCCGTTGTTGTGGCGACGGCAACACCACGCAACACCAACACCATGCTGTATGTGCGAGTGAAAGCGTGCGAGGATGAGCTGGCAATCGCGGCTAGAGATGGGTCGCTCAGGAGCGAGCCGGATCTTGTGAGCGGCTCTTTTAAAAGAGCGAGTGAGCGCTCGTTCAGTAAAAATGAGCGGCGGTTCTTTTGGAGAAAGGGAGCCGGTTCTCTCGCGTTCAGAGAGCCGTGCCGATGCGTTCCGTCAGAGCCGGGTCTTCTGCTGGGTGCGACTTCCACGCCATCCATTAGCGGTACGAGAAAGCAACTGCCCTCCCGCCCTTCCTCGCAAGAGTCGCCTTCACCCCCTCGCCTTCGGCTGAAGAACGAAAGAACCGCCGCTCACTTACTGAACCGTTCACTTACTGAACCACCGCTCACTCGCTCTTCAAAAGAGCGGCTCAAAAGATCCGGCTCGCTCCTGAGCGCTCCTGAGCGCTCAGGAGCGGGCCGTTCTTTTCGCCTCGGCTCTCTCGCTCTTCGAAGATCCGGCTCACTCTGAGCGCTCAGGAGCGGGCCGTTCTTTTCGCCTCGGCTCTCTCGCTCTTCGAAAGATCCGGCTCACATCCTGAGCGCTCAGGAGCGGGCCGTTCTTTTCGCCTCGGCTCTCTCGCTCTTCGAAAGATCCGGCTCACTCCTGAGCGCTCAGGAGCGGGCCGTTCTTTTCGCCTCGGCTCTCTCGCTCTTCGAAAGATCCGGCTCACTCCTGAGCGCTCAGGAGCGGGCCGTTCTTTTCGCCTCGGCTCTCTCGCTCTTCGAAAGATCCGCTCACTCCTGAGCGCTCAGGAGCGGGCCGTTCTTTTCGCCTCGGCTCTCTCGCTCTTCGAAAGATCCGGCTCACTCCTGAGCGCTCAGGAGCGGGCCGTTCTTTTCGCCTCGGCTCTCTCGCTCTTCGAAAGATCCGGCTCACTCCTGAGCGCTCAGGAGCGGGCCGTTCTTTTCGCCTCGCTCTCTCTCAATCGCTCTTGCCTCGCGTCTTTCCGAAAGATCCGGCTCACTCCTGAGCGCTCAGGAGCGGGCCGTTCTTTTCGCCTCGGCTCTCTCGCTCTCGAAAGATCCGGCTCACTCTGAGCGCTCAGGAGCGGGCCGTTCTTTTCGCCTCGGCTCTCTCGCTCTTCGAAAGATCCGGCTCACTCCTGAGCGCTCAGGAGCGGGCCGTTCTTTTCGCCTCGGCTCTCTCGCTCTTCAAAAGATCCGGCTCGCTCCTGAGCGCTCAGCAGTGGGCCGCTCTTTTGAAGACAGAGGAAGCCGTGGTTAAGTAAGTGAGCGGCGGTTCTTTCGGAGTGAGGAAGCCGGTCCTCTCTCCTTGAATGAGCCGTGCCGAACCGTTCCGTCAGAGCTGGGTCTTCTGCTGGGTTTCTATGTTTTTCGATTTCTGACCGACGATTGGTGGCCGGTGTGGGCCGACTCGCGCTACTGGCACTCGCTCGCTCACAATAATTTTTCTTATTTTGACCAAAGTTGATTTTAATACACCACAAAAACGCTCTTGGGGGAGAGATTGGGGGGGGGGAGGGGGGAGGTGCGCATTCTACTCCAGGCGGCCCGCGCGCGCCCGCCGGGGCCGCCCTGCGCAGTGTTTTCGCGGCTTAGTTCGCGTTCATGCGAGCGGCAGCACGAACGTCAATTCGCTCGCTGCTGCTGCCGCGCTTACTCCAGGGTTTTGACAGCGAGTTTCCGCGGTCATCGAGCGAGATGCGTTCATGTTTGCTTGTGCGCGCGTGACACCATGCTTGGTAATTTGGTTCGTATGCCTATGTTTACAACTTTATACGGCCGATCTGAACCACCCCCCGACGCGGCGTGCAAGACACAAGCAGCAGCAGTGGCGGAAATGTCGAAGGATGAGGCAATGAAACGCACTTCAAAATAACTTCTTGAGTAGCACTCGTCTTTCCTTTCCTCTCGCCTCTCACTGTTATCTTTAATTTTCGGGTTTTTGCGCTGCAAAGATCATGTCAGGCAAAGAAAGCTTCGCTTTAAAGGTGCAGCGGTGATTTAGCGGTGAATGCGAGAGAAATGCGTCAGCATTACGTCGCACCTCTTTCAGGTCCTGGATCCTTGATTTAAACCTACCTTGCAAAGTGTTGTTCAGGAGCTCACACGACACACCTCCTGCCTCTTCAAGGAGCAAAGTGCAAGTGACGCTGGCCCAGAGCAGACCACCGTCAGTTGCACTATACAGGGTGTGTGCCAACTATCATGCACCAACATCTTAAAGTACCATGCACATGCCACGTAGCTGGACAGAACCAAGGTAATGCTGTTTGCGTCGCTTGGAGATACCCAGATTATTTCTTGCGTTCCGCCTGATTACGTGATTAGTCTTAATTAATTGCGCTTTTCCTCGATGTGAAAGCCGCCTATGATAATGTAAAGCGTGAAGCCATCCTTGGTGCATAGAAAATAATGGGATTGGTGCACGGATTGTTTCGGTGGATTCGGAGCTATCTATTCAAAAGATCCTTCTTTGTGCAAAGTGCGGATGGCCGAAACGCTGACCGTTACACTTGCCGTGGCATCCCGTAGGGCGGGGTTCTCAGCCCCATATTGTTCAACCTTGCAATCATTGGACTTGCTGAGGTTCTACCGCATACAGTCATCCTTTCCATATATGCTGACGACATATGCATCTGGGCCTCGGCAGTTACACGTCCCCAGGTGGATGCACGGCACCAAAAATCAGTGACCCTGACATTGTCGTACCTGCGTGCTCAAGGCCTCAGTATTTCGACCGAGAAGTGCGCTTTAGTTGCTTTTACCCGCTAGCCCATCACCTGGTACCCTGTTTTTATTGAGCACCAAACAATTACATACGCAAAATATCACCGATTCCTGGGCGTTATTATCGACAGAGACCTTTCGTGGAGCCCCCACATCTCATACTTGAAGAGGCTTGCCTCTATCACCTATATTAATATTAAGGTTTCTTGCCGGTAAAACGTGGGGCACATACGTGGCATCTATGCTTCAACTATACGGGACGCTATCGCTATTCCTACGATACTTGCGATATAGCTGACACCACTGCTGTCCTATGCTATCAAAACTAACATCCGTGTCCTACAGAGCGTTCAATGCCAAGCGCTTTGAACATGTCTGGGGCTATACCTCGATGTGCTTGAACCGTAGCAACAATTGCCACCGCGCGACACCACTCAATAACGACTTATATAACCTCGCCGATGACGCTGCCCGATGTGCCGGCAGGAGCACCGACACTCCTTATACCTTTATCGAGAGTAGACTCTGCAAGGGAGCTTTGCAATCTCGCGCGTACCGTCACGTTGAGTTACTGGATATTCTGCAGAACTCTAACCGTCGATTATACAGCATCGACCCATCACTGAAACTGAAGTTACAAAAAAAAAAAAAATGACGACGTGACGCAACCCTGCTGTGTCTGCTGCGGGTAGGAGTAGCGTTCACTAACTCCTACAGCTATCGTCTTGGAATGCGGACTCACCTATGTGCGCTAAGTGCAAGTGTGAAGAGACCACCGATCATCTTCTGTGCCACTGTTCTCGCTTCAAAAATCAACGCCAGACTCTCCATGCAGCGTGCCTTGAATAGATTGGACGATAGGCCATTTACGGAAGCAAAGTCCTTGGAAGCCTGTCCTCAAAGCTCATCAGCCCAGACAGCCATTCTTGCTCTTCTTCAGTATCTGAAGACGACAGACTTGTGTTCCTGACGGTATAGACATGCTGCATCTAGCTTATTAGTGCATGTGAAAGTGCAATCAAGACTCGCGTCTTCTCTCTCTCTCTTTGTTTCACTCCCACATCCCCCTCCCCACGTATAGGGTAGCAAACTGGACTAAGTCTGGTAATCCCCCCCCTGCCTTTCCTTCCTCCTTTCTCTCTCTCTCTCTCCTAATAATTTAATCAACTTCTGAAATATTATAGTTAGATTAAACGTGTCAATGAGAAAATTGTAGAGCAACATGAAAAACTCCCGATACAGCTTTCTGTTGCTCAATACGTGCTACATAAAAGTGTTTTTCTGAGCGCGAAAGAAGCCCGCGAAAATACACGCAAAATTTCCGCGTGACTGGCGGCTCGCGGCACTTTGCGTGCATTGACGTGCATTTAATTGCCCGCGGCCTTTCTATTTTCATTTACAGGTTTCAATGATAAGTATCACAATGCTACCGCCATGGCCGCTGTTGCATTGGCAAATTCCTGTTGTCGAAACGTTGGCATCAAGCTTCAAAGTTTCCTTGCCAGAGTGTGCTTTCTTCACAACTCATTTCACCTCGTCAGTAAGCAACTCCCCCCTATGCGCTGCCTTCCTTCACTGCATTGTGAGGGCGTCTTGCACTTCGATATCAAGCGTGTGCTGAGGCCGTAGTTTGAGAGGTGATATTTCAGTAGTAGCTCGAGGAGGAGGAGGGGAGCAGCACCACTACCACAAGCGCACGCACGTGTGCGGAAGTGCAGCATACATCCTGATTCTTCTAGGCTCTCCACCAAGCGCAAGTGCCTTATTGAACTAAATGAATGTTTAAAAAATGTCACAGTTTCGCCCTAAGGGCGAAGCAATGAATGCGATAGCAACACAGCAATGTCATACGAAGTAAGGTGAGCGGCTTTGGTAGCAATATGAATTGTAGTAAACATGAGCTGATTAAGTAAGCAGGTGTGAGTAGACCGACATGAAGAGAGACTCGATGACCACGAGAAGGCGCGTGTGAAACGGTGGTGTTGATGAGAAGCGCTTCCCGTGGGCAGCGCGTGCGAAGGGACACACCTGTAGGAGGACCGCACTGCCGATCCGGGCAGCATTGCATGTGTAGCGTGCGTTGGAAAATGTGGCCCGTCTATTACTAACTGAATGAACAAGCGTGGTGTGAGCGCGCACAAACAAACATGAATAGATCACACTGAATGACTGCAGGCAACGACTGTCAAAACGCTGGCAGCAAGCGCAAACGCCGCAGCGGCGAAGGTACGTGCGGTCTATCGCTTCAACGGAAACTGAGCGGCGAATGCACGGCGCATAAAGGTCAGAGCCGTGGGGAGATAAGAGACGGTGCGGGCGGAGCGACGAGCGCAGTTGTTGTCAGAGTAGAAGTGCGCCCCCCCCCCCCCCCCCCCGCGCGCTCCCTCCGGCGCTGGCTTCCCGCTGCCTTGCTTGCGCGTGGGAGATTGAGTGCGTTCGCTCTCCGTGACAGCGCGCGTCCCCGCACGCTTCCGCTCAGGCATACGGCGCGCGGCGAAGATTTTATCTATAGGGAACCTCACGGCGACGACGACGGCAGAAATCCGGTTGAAGTGTCCATATAATTGCTATCGCAATAAAAGTAAATTACGTGAGGAAAATGCGTAAAGTACGACTTACACACAAGCTGCAGGCATGATAGCTTCGGATTGTTATTCGAATGTGCTAGAGAACATAAATACGTTACGCGGGAACTGAAAGACGGAGCTCTTTTCCGGCTGACGATTGAGGTCTGTCTGAGTGGCCGCGGTCGCTAGGTGGCGGTACTGTTTTCGGATGCGCACAGAACGAGTCCACGAGAAATGCCGACCAACTATATAGAGACTAACAGCGTCGCTGTACAATGCCCGCGAAACAACCGAGCACAGCAAAGCATTTCACTCACTGTGCACGCGGTTCCGAAGACCGCTCGTTTGACGCGCCTGCACAACGGCGCCGATCGTCTTTCTAAAGCTTGCGAATAATACGCTGCAAGTATACATTAATGCGGTATGAACCACTTCACCATGGCAGCTCGGTTGACAAGTCAGGTTACCGAGTCGAGGTTAACCAGCTTAACGCAGGTGCGGCAATAACAGAAGAGACTCAGCATTTGGTGTATGCTATGCCGGGAGAGTCTAACGTTGCGCATACTTACAAATCTAAGCGACTACATAAAGAAAACTGCCCGATTATTCTTACGGTGATTTAAACTGAGACATTACGTGATCTTTGTGTATATAACGAGCGCAAACGTTGCACGCAAGACGACAGAGGACAATTTCTCTATCGCTTAGCGTGCCCCTTTTGAGCTACACATCGCTTCAGTTAAGTTTATAATCTCCTTGCAACGAAAGGAACTCCTTAGGTACTACTGGCCAAGAAAATCTGGCAATCCATTTATGACTTGCGCACTTAATGCGTATCGTTCACTTATGGTGTGCACGCACACGAAGTGCACGGCTCTTCAGATTCCACCTTTTAAATTTCAGGCAATTTCCTCACGAAGATCCAAAGTGCTGCTTTACATCTAGTTAAGATAGACAGTACACGAACTTCCAACTATTCATGATATATAGACAATACCGCGTTCGCCGCATCACTCCACGAGACGGACGAAAACAGCAAAGTGTTCTAAATCAGGAGAACAAATACTGCGCGAAATGTACAGTGACGACTCTCAGCTTGTGCGCTCTTGTGTGGGCCGTAGGGGCAACGCTAGAGACAATAAAAGAAAATGAGGGAAAGAAAACAAAATGAGTTATGATCGTGTCCCAAACCCGAATCTAAACGCGAGGCGCGTTCTGAGGCCAGAAATTTAGGGGGAGAAAAAAAAAAAAACAAACAAGAATACGCGCGTTATATTCATGCAACGGTATGCTCGTTGTAGGCTGCAAGCCGAGTGCGCGTTGGCACTTTAGAGGGTGGCAGCCCCCGTACACACACGACGCAAATAAACTCTAAGATTACTATTATTGTTGAAAACGAACTAGATTTACTAACTGTATATTTACTAACTGTATATTTATGTAGAGTTCAAACTGATAGACAATCAGCAAAGGCACTGAAGTCACCACGCTCAACATTGGCCAGATTAGGCCGTTATATTTTGTGAACAAAGCAAATGAGGAAACGTATTATCACACCCAAGTGTTTCCTGACATAAGTGGACTTCCATTCAGAACTTTGTTAAAAAATGGGACCGGAGTCTTAAATTTTCTTTTTTCAAATGCGTTTTTGGGGGGAAAGCTTGTTCATGTTGTTATCATTTTCTTATCATGTATTTTTTGCAGGAACACACCCTTTTTCAGGAATGTATTAAACGCAACGTTCTACATTTGACACTTTTTCAAGTTTCTATGTGAAATAGAAAATGCGCAAAGGCTCAACTTACAAAACATTGCTATTTCGAGCCGTGTTCGGAATTTTTAAATATTCATCAAGTAATAGACAGCGCCAGAATATACACGGGACCAAACGACGAGTAACGAGACAGGCACAGGGCGCTCCGAAGCGCCCTGTGTCTGTCTCGTTACTCGTCGTTTGGTCCCGTGTATATTCTGGCGCTGTCTATTACTTGATGATGAAGAACCAACTAGCCCAAAAACACGTCCTTTTAAATATTATTTTTTCTTTTATGGACAGCATGAAGAACGCGTGGAATTTATTTACATTTAAGCGTACTAAAACGAGCACTAAAGTTTCTCAGAACAACTTTTTTAGTTTGCACTGAATTCAGTCGGGAATTTAGAAAATATTGCAGTAAGCAGTAGCAGGACGCCTGTGGCGCCACCTTCAAATATATATTCCGGGGTGGGAACACTTTTTGGGAATAAAGTTTTCTGTTCCGTGCAGTTTGAATATGCCTCTATGACATATAGGCAAAGCAGTCAAACTAAAGATATCAAGCCGACTTGCATTTTCGATGTCTAGTGGAATCGCCCCCCCCCCCCCCCCCCCCCCATGGAATTTCTATGTGGACATAAGTGTGGCCATGGAACTCGGAAACGCTATAAGGATAAAATTGTACTTGGCGCTTGTTGAGAGAATGCCCGATAGGTTACGTCAGGGAGGCGATTTGAGTACATGAAGAAGTGTTGACAATGACGGTAAACATAATAAAGATATCGCTGCCGCAACGGAGAGGTCACTCGACGTCTAACGTCTGTCGGCGTCGGAGATTTTCAGCCACAGGATGGGTTCGGATGGTGCAGGGCAGGGGAAATCGGTGATCTCTGGAGAGTCATTCATCTTGCGATGAACTTTTATTACTAATATTTCATTTGATTTGATTTACTTGTTTTATGCAAACTTATATTTGCCATTTAAATGAAATCGAGTAGCCGGAGGCGCATTGCTTCCAACCTCTCCACTTGGACTCCATTTAACCCAACCACCTTGACGATAATTATGATTATCATAATCAAAAGATGGTGATCTCCTCAGGTGAATTTCTGGTCGAGCTTTAGAATTAAGAAAACCGGGAGTGTTTGCACTGTGAACTTTTGTTTGGCTAAGACGGTGGTTATCGTATAGCTGATTGGTACACAGTAAGATGACGTCCGCACTATCTGCAAGCTGGACATCATACTGTACGTCGTGTTTTCCATACGCGCTGTTCTGGCACAGGATAGCGCACGCGCGCTGCACTCATCCGGAGCAGGGTATACACACAGGGCAGCCGAGCGGCGGTAATTGGACGTATCGAAGTCCGGCGGCGGCCATACAGCAGCGTCATTTGCGGGCAGCTTTTTCCCACCGCGGGCATCGCCGAGTCCCTTTGAAGGCGCCGCCGCCGGAGAGCGGAGCGCGTCGTCGCCGAAGCCAAGGACCTCGCGGCCGCTTCGCAAACCGGCCGCCGCGCGGATGTGCCGCTGCTGCTGTCAAGCAAGCGCCCGTTGTCCGAGTGTGCTTCGTCTCGTGCGTTCTTGGCAGTTGAATTGGCCGCCGATTGTAGCGCCGCCGCCGACTCTATATAGTGTACTTCCCGCTGGCCATCCACTGCTTTCCGAACGTATGGGGCCGGTATGGAAGGGAAAGCAAGATTCACTGTCCTTGCTTTCACTCTGAAATAATAAACAAAGGTACCACAAGACACATTCATGGCTATACCTGATCGGCAAGTATCGGCAAGCGAGGTTCGAACTTGCACAGCTGTTGCCAATCATGTATCGAATACCGAATGCGCATTTCCTTTCAAATTGAACTTCATTTGTGTAGCGCAGGCGCCAAATTCGCTTCTGTGAGTTTTCTTCCTCTGTTTTTTTTTTTTTTAATTTTCGTATACTACAACACTAGACAGGTAGCAGACTTTCACCGTATGTGCGTATCTTTCAGGATAGTAGCACATTTTGAGACAGTTGTGTTTGTTTGCCCAAGTGCTTAGCGCAAACAATTCCCAGCATCAAACCTTTTGAACCATTACTGGGAACTCTGTTTTTGTATGCCTCCGTTCTTTTTGGTCTCCCTATTCTACCGCCAAACATCCAATCGCCTCTTACTAAGCTCTATTGCGGACATGTTTACGGACATGTTTACTGCGGACATGTTGCCGTGTTGCTGACCATCCTGGTCAGCAACACGGCAACATGTCCGCATAAACTTTATTATATATAGAGGGGAGGGGAAATGGAGGCCAGGCTGGAGAGGGGAACTAGTTGCTTGTACTCTAAAGAGCAACCTCAGCGCCCTCTTTTGAGCCACTGATGTTAGCTCATAGAAAAAAAATTAAAATAAAATAAATTAAGGTAAAATAGTTTCCTTGCTCGTTACATATTGGGGACAGTCAGAACACAAACAGGACAGTTAATTTTGCGAATAAGGAACGGCGTTTCTCACTTGTGTATTTACATGCGCACTTATGTACCCCGTAGTTTATCATTTTGATCTAAATTTTCCCGCTTGGGTTTCACGTATCCACGATAGCTTAGGTGGAGGATGGAAGCATCTGCTTCCTGCTATTCCATTTCACTTCTATGCGGGCTAAGCGCCACGAGTGATGTAAATTACTTTAACGACAAAATGCTAATACACATTGAAAGCATCAAAAAGAAACAAATAGTGAATGACGTAGTGTCAGAATATAGTACTCAATTTCTTGTTATGCTGACCCACAGGCATCTTCCCTCCGATGGTTTTCCTTAGTACACCAACTCGGCTTCAGCACTTCCATTCTACGTTGCATACATAGTACAGTGTGTTCTACATAGGGGATATTTCAGGTTGCGCACAGAATCGCTTCTTCTCGGCAATCTGCTAAAGAAAAAAGAAAAAAGCGGGTCCGTGTCTGAATCTAACTAGCTCGTTTGTTAATCGTGTAATCCACGTTTCCTTTTGTTTATAAGGGTGGGAGGTGGAGGCACTGTCTTAGAAGGCCAAAATGAAATAGTCGCTCTCCCACAAAATATCTAAAAGAATGACGTATGCGCATGAATGTGCGTTTGCGCGTGTTGAAGATGCGCCCTCATGCCCGCGCTTGTGTGTACGTACCCGCTATTATAGGCACCATCTGAGGGTAACCTAACACGACACGATACACCATCTTATACCTGAATGCTACGTGACGTAGAGGGCCGTCAGGTGTGGTCCTCGCGAGGCTGAAAATATGTTTCTCTGACACGTGCAATGATGCCAACTTCATCTGATAATGGCACGGGATTAGTCTGATAAGGGTCGTCGAGTTATGCGCAGACAGTATAGGAACCGCACATGTGCAACACGAACATGCAGCGACAGCCTGTACTTTAGCAGCGGGGAGCATCGGCGCCGTCTGGGATATGTCAGGTTCGAATTTTGCCACCGCTGGAAGCCAATTGTTTCTGCCCGGGGTGAATGCGCGGTCTTGAAAGGGACAGCAACGCCGCTATAACTGATGTTTAACAGCGCGAATAAAGCAAGGACACGATGAAACGCATACCACGCAGAAGCGCTGACTGCCAACTAGAAGTTCATCTGAAGTTCACCAACCATTTTTGTTCCTTTTCCAGCAAAGACATGCGTACACCAGTCGCGATGTACATCGGCAAAATCATAATCTTCCATGCCAAAAAAGCTTTTTCTTCCTACAAAACAAGAGAAGGAAGCTCTTACACATTTATCTACTTCCTTTCGAATATGATGTGCCTCTATTATTTCCCTATTTTTCCTTTCCCTGTGAACTTTGTATTTTGAAACATGGGAGTGCATGCGCACTTGTTACAATGTCCCGCTAAGTGACTTCCATATCCACTCTTTACGTTACTGCAGTGCTCTGTCATTGAAATACTGTTCTGTTTGTCCAATATATGTTTTACCACAGCTCAGTGGTATCCGTCAGACAACGTTGCGCGTGCAGTCAGTGAAACAAGCTTTATGATTGGTGGTGCGCAGGGGCCTTTCGAGCGTTTTCACACGATTGCATACCGAGGAAAGCTTGCACGGGGCACTGAAAAGGATATTAACATTATTTCTATTGGAAACATTCTTTAGATTGTGCGACAACTTGCACAAGTACGGTACCACGTGCTCTGGTCTTGTCTTTATTCTTTTCTTTGTGTGCTGGTTCCAAACGTATTATGCGACGAATTTCTTGCCGGCGGCTCTATCCGTCCGTCCCGCGTCCCACACCCCGTTCAAACAGCGCATGCGGTGTTCCCCCTTTCACTCTAGGTTGAATCCTCTACGGAGCGGCGCGCGTGCGAAATCCCCACAGCGCATGCTCGTCCCCTATCACCATCTCTCTCCTCTCCTACTAATGCCCCCCCCCCCTTTCTCTGCCAGGAATCGGAGCGGCGCGCACGACAGGTGGTGCGACAGCTGCACACGACTTCCGCTGGGGGCGCCAAGGTCCGCGGTATGAAAATGACGGAGCGCGCGCGCCTCGGCAGCGGCGAGAGCGCTCGGGCCGCGCCGAGCGAGTTGATCCGAAACCACCAGTGGAAAGCGCGAACCCGCTCCGCTGCTTCGCATCCACACATGGTTCCCTTTAGCGGGAGATGGAGTAATTTTTTTCTTTCTGCAAGATGGCTTCGCATACTGAAGTGATGACAGAACGGGGAAACCCTGCGTTCTGTAAACGGGCTCACACGACTTGTCGTCGCTATGCCCCTCTTAATCAATTTAGAGTGCGTGCTGTCGTAGGGAGACTAGGTTTTCTTAGACCTGGGATAATATGCCCAGCGTACATGCTCATCCAAAGAAAAACAGAGATTAATATCAAGAAACTGAAGGCAGTTATTAATCGGCCAATCCGTACGTAAACTTAAGTCCTCCCGATGAGTTGATGAACATGCCCAAAGTTTCTTCGACCGCGTCATGAAAATGCATACACACATCTTTTTTCATAACAATTAGATAGTCGTCAATGTACCTAAACACTCGCGTTACAGGCATGTCCACCAATTTAGCAGAATTTACATTGTCAACAGAGGATAAAAATATATCGCACAATATGGGGCCTATACAGATGCCTTTACGTTGGATACAGAACTGGCCATGATTATTGATGGTGGTTGAATGAAGATAAAAGCTGCTGTAACGAGTCCAGGTGAAATTCTTTGAGTAGCTTTAGGGCAGCCTTCTTTTGCTTTTTCGGTTCGAAAGAAACAGTTTTGAAAATCTTCATTACAGCTTGCTTGGATTTTTCGTTCATAAGGGTTGTAGGCAGAACTACAAAACCACCTTCTTTATCTGCCTGCAGTACTTCAAGCGCATCATTCTTCAAGATCGTTTCAATACTCTTTATTGGCGGTATACCTGATTTTTCACATGGTGCATGTTTTAGGACGCAGTACACAGCTTCATCGACTACTCTTTCGCAGGGTCCTGATCCCCAGCTCTGTCTCCTATGCTTCTACCCATGGCTATAGGAGCGGTGGAGCTGTCAGCTTTGGCTCAAAATTTTATTTTGGACCTCTTTCCAAGGTTCTCCTAACTTGGTCTAAAATTGTAGCCCCCGCAAGCGTGGTGACTACGTTAGTGCTGGTGATCCTAGCACACGGCTTCGGTAATAAGAGTCTGGTACGTTAACGGCCAGAGGAATTCCATAGAATGCCCAGCAAGTCTCTTGCAGTCGCGCAGAGTTCGCTCCTTTATGCAGGGGTCTTTTCCTTCTTCAACAAGTATTTTCAGCCAATCATTGTATAGTAGAATTTGGCTGTATTCTTCAGATTTTAGTAATTCGCACATCCTTTTTGCGTGTCCCCAAGAAGGTTCTGCGAGACCAAAAATGACTGACTTCAGGGGGCGCGATGCGTCTTCACAGGATGCGTCTTCACAAGGAACGCGACTGGCAAATATTGGTATGGCGATGAGGTTGACACATACGTATGCTGGGTCTTGCAAGTCTGGTGATGAGAAGGAGCCCATTGTAGAAGAAATGTACGTCAGTAACATCTTGATGAAGGATAGTTGATTCATATTTAGAACTGAGGTTCAACAGCGCGAATAAAACAAGGACACGAAGAAACGAGGGGCGGAAGATATATAGCTCCTGCATGGCTGCCGCCCGCACACGCCGTCCTGCCAAACGGCCCAAAACAACGCACCTAGTTTCCTCGTGTCCTTGTTTGATTCGCGATGTTAAACCTTGGTTCTAAACATGAACCAACTAGCCCTCATCAAGATATCACCACACCGCTATGACGCTGGTATGCAAGTTGTCTTGATTCAGATGTCTGTACACACTCTAAAAAATGTTGCACCCTTAAGGGTGTTTGCTTGTCCCATGGGTAACACCCCTACCGTTAGGGCTTTTAAAAATAATAAAGGACCACAAGGGAGCTCTAACTAGACGTGTGACGAGAAAAGATGTAGTTGAAAACTATGTAATCATTCTGACAGGCTTTGGCGCAGAGAAATATGCCATAGGAGAATTTGACAGTGATAGATTTAATATTTAATGCACTTTTTATGTCGCCTGTGACAGCTGTCATCATTTTTACTTGCAAGAAAAAGTCGGCAAACAAGATAACAAGATACCATCATTGGTTCCCACTAACAATTTGATCTTACCCCTTAAACGTGGGGTGTTAGCCACGGGACAACCAAACGCCCCTTATACAATCATAAAGGTGTTAACATGTTTAGAGAGTATGAACAGACATCTGATCCGCAGTCCAGCCCCGTGTAGCCTCCGCGACAAGCTTTGTATTGCCAAAGCAAGTGGTGGTTGCCGCCTTCATCCTTGATGTAACTGAACAAGTTGATGCTCGCAGGGAGCAATGCGTGCTCCTCGCAGAATGAAACCATTTTGCTTGACTTGTGGTGCGTGACGCGATGCGGCTAGCTGTCTTGGAGAGTCAGTAAAATAATATATATATATATATATATATATATATATATATATATACAGGGTGTTTCAGCGAACACTTCCATGATTTATTTAAAGTTGCCTGTGACAGATAGCCCAATTCTAGTTAATTAGCGCGTCTACACGAAGAGGCGGACATCACTTGCACAAGAAATTGAAATGCGTAATCGACTAATGAAATCACTAATTAAGTTTTTAACTAATTACCTGATGGCCCATATTGCAATTTACAAATTGTAGCCGTGGAGTTCGCAAGGCGAATCTACTTGGAAATAATTCTCAGGATGACACCAGTTTCGAGATATTATTTCCCGAACTTTGCGGAGAAATGCATTTTCGTTCCAGTTAATTCTGTGCTTCAATGCATAAACCGACGTTTTGTTAAGAAACTAACTGTAACGCCAATGCATTTCTCCGTAAAGTTCGGGAATTAATATCTCGGATGTCATCCCGAGAATTCGTTCCAAGTGGATCCGCCTTGCGAACTCCACGGCTACAATATGTAAATTGCAATAGGGCCATCAAGTAATTAGTTAAAAACTTAATTAGTGAATTTTTGGTAATTATTCTATTACACATTTCAATTTCTTGTGCAAGTAATGCCTGCCTCTTCGAGGAGACCAGCTCATGAACCAGAATTGTGCTATCTGCTACAGGCAACCTTTAAGAATTTTTGAAAGTGTTCGCTGAAACACCCTGTATATATATATATATATATATATATATATATATATATATATATATATATATATTCGAGTCACATACTCACCTTCGCAGCTTAAGCAAAATATAGGGCGTAGAACATAACCAGTTTGCTGTAGTAGAGTAGTGATTGATTTGTTGACTGTATGTTTAATGCATTTGACCTTTTTAAGAATTTGCTCTTGTACTTATTTGTGCGGCGCCAACCTGAGATTTCGTGTCACAGTGGTGGGACGTATATACACGAGGCCACGTTGCTTGAAGAAATTGAAACAGGCACTGACGATAAGATGACTACGGAGATATTGACGTTGTCGAGGCAGGCGCCACGAGGCAATGATTATGAATTCTGGCCGCCACATGCCGTATAAATGTGAAGTCGTGCTTTCGCTCCTTTATTTTTTTCTTTCTTGAGGAAAGGCAATAGCAGCCAATTTGCCTATACCCACCTTGGTTCAAAAGCACCATAAGGGAGCGGTAAACGTTTTCTACGTTGTAAAGTACCTGAAGTATTTCTGGTAAGAATATATTAAAGGATTTGAATATGCGTCGTGGCTTTTGCTGGGAAGTGATCAGACGCAGGCGTGCAATCTCACGTGCCTCTGTAGCTCTAGATATGGCATCACGGGCATATTCTGACGTTGTATAGAGAACGGCTGGGAGGATCGTGTCGAACGGTAGTATAGGGTCTCGTCCATACAAGAGAAAAAATGGAGAGAAACCAGCAGAATCATGGCGGGACGTATTGTATAGGCGCCAGTGACGAACGGCAGAGCGACACCCCAGTCACGTTGGTCAGTAGAGACGTACATAGCGAGCATTTCTGTGATAGTTCTATTGAGCCGCTCTGTGAGGCCGTTGGTCTGAGGATGATACGCCATTGTAAACTTGTGCTTTGTAACGCAGATGTGCAAAATGTCCTGGACAACCTGCGAGAGAAAGTAGCGGCCCCGGTAGGTAAGGAGTTGTCGGGGAGCGCCGTGGTGAAGTATCACGGCTTCGAGAAGGAAGTCAGCGACGTCGGTTGAACAACTGGTAGAGAGAGTCCGCGTGATTGCGTACCGAGTGGTGTAGTCCGTAGCAACTGCTATCCACTTGTTCCCACTAAGCGATAACGGAAAAAGGCTAAGGAGATCAAGACCAACCCGAAAGAATGGCTCAGATGGTATTTCAATGCGCTGAAGACGGCCAGCTGGTAGGGCTGCTGGCTTTTGCGATGCTGACAAGATTTATAACGGCACACGCAGCGGTAAATACCGGGCCAAAAGAAACGACGCCGAACACGGTCATATGTCTTTGAGACTCCCACATGACCAGCGGTAGGGACATCATGCAACTGTGCGAGTACAGTCTCACGCATATGCTTGGGAACGACCAGCAGCAGTTCAAGGCCATCAGGGTGCAGGTTTAACGGTACAATATGCCATCTTGCAGCACAAACATACGTAAAGAGGGGGAACTTGTCAGGTCCGTCAGGCTGAGAATGATGTCTCGCAAGTAAGGGTCACGTCGTAGCTCATTGGCGATGTCACCAAACACGGTAAGCACGAGGACGCAAGTTGACTCGCCGGTCTCAGGAAGATCTGTTGGGTCTACTGGATCACTGGTGACAGGCAATCAGCGTCCTCATGGAGTTGGCCTGTCTTATACACCACTGCGTAAGAGTACTCTTGGAGTCGTAGAGCACACCGACCGAGACGTCCAGCTGGATCTTTTAAGGACGAAAGCCAGCATAGGGCGTGGCGATCGGTGATAACCGTGAAAGGTTACCCACTGCCCAAACGAGGGCGAGACATTCACGTTCGGTGATCGAGTAATTGCGTTCGGCTGGTGACAGCAGACGGCTAGCGTATGCAATGACACGGTCACAACCGTGCTGTCGTAGTGCCAAAACAGCGCCGATACCGTTGCCGCTGGCGTCGGTGGGAACTTCCGTTGGAGCGGACATGTCAAAGTGGCCAAGAATCGGTGGCGACGTGTGTTGCATCGTCAGCTCAGCGAATGCACTAGCTTGTTCGGGACTCCCGACAAAAGTCGCGTCTTTCTTAAGAAGTTCCGTTAGAGGGCGTGCGATATCAGCAAAATTTCGCACGAATCTGCGAAAGTAGGAGCAGGGGCCTACAAAGCTTCGAACGTCGTTTGCGCAGGTCGGCACAGGGGAATGCTTGACTGCGCGAACTTTCTCCGGATCGGGATGAACACCGGAAGAGTCGACGAGGTGTCCCAGCACAGTAAGTTAATTGCCGTCGGCTGAAGTGATATTTCGTCGAATTGAGTTGAAGACTTGCCTTGCGGAACACTGAAAAAGCTGTCGAGAGACGCTCGAGGTGTGTGTCAAAAGTCGGCGAAAAGACAATGACATCATCGAGGTAGCACAAGCAGATTGACTACATTAAGCCGTGAAGGAGGGCGTCCATCTTTCGTTCGAATGTAGCGGGAGCATTGCGTAGCCCCAATGGCTTCACCTTAAACTGAGAGCCCATCAGGTCCAATAAACGCCGTCTTTTCACGATCCATGTCGTCAACTGCAATATTCCAATACCCGGAACTAAGTCTATCGAAGAAAAATACTGGGAACCACTGAGACAGTCTAAGGCGTCATCTGTCCGAGGTAAGGGATGCACGTCCTTTTTAACACGAAGGTGTTTTATGCCGGGGTCCACCAAGACTTCACTGACGTATTTCCGTCACGGAAATACGTCAGCTTACAATGTACACGAACATAATACAAAGAAAGAAACCAGAAGAAAAAGTTCCACAAACATGCAAAATTTGGAAATCGAACCCAGGACCTCTCGGTCCGCGACGATAGATTGCCGAGCGTTTAACCCATTGCGCCACAAACGCATTTGCAGAGAGCTACACAGACGCGCTTTATATATCTAACACTCCTCCGTGTACCCGCGCTCTTGCTCGGGGCGGTGCCGCCGCCTACGAGCAGAAAAGAGAAGTACTGCATTATGACACTAACGCGCACCGACAGTGAACGCTTCGGTGGTCTCAGCACTACGACGCCTCGATGCCAGCATTCGAAGGGACGCTGGCATCAAGAAGCACTACCAACGCCACCTAGGTGGCGTTCACCGTACTCAGCACAGCGGAGCATGGCCTCCGCAATCAGCTCTGAAAATGTTTCTGAAGTTGATCGCGGAGGCTGCAATTACGACGCGCTGTACGCGCTGATTTGACTCGGTGACGATTCAGTTACGTGCTTTGTCTTGCGCGTTGTATTAGTGTGTCAGTTACGTGCTTCGTCTTTCGCGTTGTGCTAGCGTGTGCAGCGTAGTGCAGCTTCCATATGCACGACGGTTGCTCATGGTCATCGACGTTGGTAGTCGTGATGGAGGAGACGTGCCACCAGGCGTCAGCGTGGGTGCATCAACGCCTAAGGGCGCTTTAGCCACAAAACACCAATAGACATTATATATCAATGTGCAATAAACATTACACTACTTCTGTGAAGACACGTTTCACTTTCGTGTTCTATACCGATTCCTATATAAGAGGGATCAACCACATTTTTTTTGTTACTTGTTTAAGACTCCGGTAGTCGATACAGAAGCGCCAGCTGTGTTCCTTCTTTCTAACGAGCACGACAGGAGATGCACATGGGCTCGAAGAAGGTTCGATGATATCACGGGTAAGCATTTTGTCTGCTTCCTTCTGTATAACTTGGCGCTCAGCGGACGAGACACGATAGGGACGTCGGTGTATGGGTTTGGCATCGCCGGTGTGAATACAATGCTTGACAACTGTTGTTTGGCCCAGTGGGCGGTCATTGAGATTTTTAAAAAAATGTCCTGGTAGGACATGAGCAGGCAACAAAGCGCGTCCACGTGTTCGATCGGAAGGTCAGTGGCGATCGTCTTCATGTTATCTAACATCGTGGGGTCCGAATCAATAGCGGCAGGAGGCGGTGCAGGATCAGTTAAGGCGGAAACATGATGGTCGCAGGCTGGAGCTAGGGTTGCAAGAGAGATACCCTGGGGTATCACTTGAGGGCATAGTCCAAAATTCACAATGGGGAGACATGCGGCATTTGTCCTTTATACTGATGACCGAGTGCGGGAACGTGACACTCTGCGAACAGAGTATGGTAGCGTTGGGCGACACGATGAAATTGCCGTCGTCCACAGGGGGATCAGGAGAGACGTCGATGTACGTCACGGCTAGATGTGGTATAGCGAACGTAATCCGCCGAACACAGCCGACTGCGGCTCAGGATCAGTAGGCTCAACGGCATGAGGTAAGGAAAGCTGAACAATTAAGAGCCGAATGTGCCGAGAGAAACTCAAGTCCTAAGACAATTGCATGTAGGCACTGATCCAAGACGTAAAACGAAACTGAAGTGTGGCGTCCGGCGAGAGTCACACAGGCGGTACACAACCCAGAAACAGCCAGAGTCGCACCATCGGCTACGCGGACTACAGCGATCGGAGCAGGAGTAAGAACTTCCTTCAGACGAGTACGCAGATTCGAGCTGATGGTGGCATGGGACTCGTCGGGGGTACGCACCTGAAGGGGAACTGGGAAGGCATCTTCAATCTCGCGGCGAATGATGCGCACAATATTGTCGGATGCAGCAGGTACGGGTGGGAGACGAATGTCCTCGCAAGTAGACGTCGCAGCCGTGTTCGGAAGGCGGGTAAAGTTCGGAGTAATACGGCGACTTTTAGCTTCTTCAAAGCGTCGGCATTCATTGATGACTTCTTGTACTGTGAAAACCAGGAGTGTAAGCGCGTCATCCGCTATACCTTTGAGGATATGCGCAATCGTTCCGCTTGTGGTATCTTGTCATCGACTTTGCGACAAAGCACGAGCATGTCCTGAATGTACGTCACATAGGACTCGTTGCAAGTCTGAGCGCGGCATGCAAGTTCTTTCTGCGCAGCACGACGGCGTCCGATGGGCTTGCCGAACAGATCGATGAGCTTTTGCTTACATACCTCCCAGCTCGTAATTTCCTGCTGTAGTTCAGAAACAACACTTGTGCCGTGCCACCGAGGTAAAATATGATGTTGGCTAGCACCAGAGTCGGGTCCCAGTTGTTGCTAGTGCTCGCCCGTTCGTACAGCTGAAGCCACTCTTCGACGTCGGCGTTGTCAGAACCGGAAAAGGTACCTGGGTCACGCGGTTGTGTGAAGACGACAGGGCGGTTGGTTGAGGCACGGTTGGAGACCTGCCCGAAGCATTCTCGCCCCCGCCTTGGGCTGGCATTGTAGATGCAGCCAAGGAGCGTCCGCTGCGCAAATTCGTCTTGATACTTGAAAACACCGCACGCTCCACCAAAATTTTACAGGTAGAAAAGACGCTTGACAACATATTTACAAGATATCTGCAACGGGCAGAAGACAGGCATACAAGCTGAAGCCCCGTGCGCGCGACTTTCGGCGATCGTCGTCTTCGTCAGTCTCGTCATCATCGTTTGCTACTGCAGCGCCTCGTAGCAATATTATTCTTACAATTACATATTGGTACGTTACTTCTAAAAATGGATGGAACCGAAGCATCTCTTTGTTCATTGGGGTATAAACTGCTTATTATGTAAAGAAACAGACTATTGAGCATGTTTTCCTCGGCTGCTGGGATGCGGTCTTCTTCTAGAACATCCTCTAATGCTCCTTTAAACAAAATTACTGGCATTAGACGCCTATGAAATAAGGTTTGTAGCAGAAGAAAGGTGATGATGGTGTACCGTTTGACGTTTTAATGTTATACGGCAGGTGCCTGCACTGTATACCATACGGAGATCTCGGTTGGCTATTCGCCACAATTATGTTGGTGCGAAACCTGTCGGTGAGTACTTTCGCGAGTCTGTGAGTGAGTGAACTTTATTTGGTCAATTTTTCTTGAAGTGGACAAAACACAGGTATCTGTTCCCGAGTTGGTGTCACGTGTAGAAACTGTGCCGCGTATGAAACATTTCTAATTCAACAAGGTCATCCAATGTTAGATTGGCCTCTGGGCAAATTCCCTTGGCAATTCCGCTTGTGTATACTTATGGGTATTGAGTTTTGCTGGGGAGGAGAGCGCAACTCTGTTTGTATATAGCAGTTGTCTGTCACAACGTTATTAAGGGTGAGCGCAGGAAAGTAGACGAGAGAGAGAAAGAAAGGAAAATAAAGACAAGGAGGTTAGCCAGTGTAAATACCGGCTTGCTACCCTGTACTGGGGAAAGGGGTAAAGGGAATAAAATGTGATAGAAAAAAAAATTGAAGTAAGAAAATTCGCGCAATAACGCGAAACTACGCGCTACAACGTTCAAAGCCGGTCGCACAATTCACAAGCCCTTGAGAACTTCAGCAGAGCAAGTGGCATGTTCATCTTCTATGAGAAAAGGCAGGCGCGAATGTCGTGCAAGAGGTAAAAGCATCCGTGCTGTTAACATTGCCGAAAATGCGCGGCTAACTTTACGCGCAGTTTTCACTACATGTCTTCACAATACTTGGAACGATGCCTGCGAATGGAAAGCCAGGAGTGTTATTTGCGTTAAGTTACAGACATATGTAGTCTGCACACTTCTGAGATTACGGGATTTTATTAGACAGCGTGCCTCTCAGAAGCTTGAGTTCGATATTTTTTATCGAACTCAAGCTTCTGAGAGAGACACTGTCTTTTGCCAGTGAGAGTCAGGCTTAAAACGGTGAGTTGTGTATCCGAGCAACCCGTAAAACAGCGCTCGCCGCAAGCAACTAATAACCATGAAAAGGGCACGTGTGTAGTTGGGAGAGGGGGGTGCCTCAACCCGCCTCTTCCTCGTTGAGAACCGCTCTCAGAGCTGTAGGACTTCCTGGTGCTCTTTGCGCGCCTTGCCGGCCCGACGCACAGAGGAATGGTGTGACCAAGGAGGTTGATTTAATGCTAGGCCACCCGGCTGACTGTGTTCGATCCCGTGTAGGGGACTCCTCGCGCCAACTGTGTTTCGTCGTGCGCGGTGCAAACCGTGTTGGAGTAGGGGACCTGCCAGGGCACCACCAGCGGAGTCGCCCGGCGACAGGCTGCTATTTGGGACGCGCATGTCGCGCGCGCCGATTGTGGTGGCTCGGCGCGCAGACAGGTGCCAATGAGGCTGCCCGGTAATGACCGGGCCCCGCGGAGGTCCTCTCGTGTTTTGGCAAGTGGCCATTAGCGGGCGCGCGGCGGCGGTAGGTCGACCCGCGCCGTCGACGACAGTCCCGCCGCGGGCTTGTTTTGCGCGCCCGCGAAGATGCTCGGCCTGTCACGGCGCGGACCGGCCTCCTCGTCACGGGGGCACGCCGCTCCCGTTGCACGCCGCCGATGACGGGGCCCGCGTATCACTCCGCGTGATCGGCGCGAGCGAGGGGCGGAAGATAGCCCCCGCATGGCTGCCGCCCGCACCCACCGCCCCGCCGAACGACCCAAAACAACGCCCCGACAACAGCAGCAGCAGCAAAGGAGCTCGGCAGGGCGCGTGCCCGCGGCGCGGTCCCTGCAGCCGGCGCTTCTGCATGCAAGGGTCAGCCTAGCGACACGCGGATGCGGCGGATCGTCGTTGCCTTTTGGTCCGCTCGCGGGTGGCAGGGCAGCGAAAGTGAGTTCTGATGCTGCCGCGCTTGCCTGGTGCTCGCCGGCCAGCCTGGGTGCAAATCTCCCCGCGCCTGACAGCGGGGCCGCTGCGAAGAGGGGGAGGGGGGGGGGGGGGCGCACGCGCCGGTCTCGGCTGCGGCGGCGGCTGCTTTGAAGCGGCCGCCCGCGGGGCGGGGCGCCGTCGTCCGGCGTGTGATAATTGCGGGCCCCGTTGGCAGCCTTTGAGGCGCCGCCTGTCAGGTCCGTGACGGCCCCGTGGGTGGCCGAAACAGACCGCGCGCGCGCGCGCGCCGCCGATATTCGAAAATCCCGCGCGCGCTCGCCCACCTCCTCGCGCGCAGTGCAGCCGCAGGCACGTCTTCCGCCACGCCACGATGCAGTGCGGATCGCGCGGATGCCAAGAACAACCTCGATGATGTTTGTGGCCTCTTGCGAACAACCATTCTAAGCAGGCTCTCCACGGCCTGCGCAGTTATAAATGGTGCGCCGTCTCATGAACGGTACTTGCAAAGTGTCACTATGGTCAGGGGAAGGGGGGGGGGGGGGGGCACCAATTGGCACATCTGCAGTGCCCCCAAAATTGTCCTGTCTTTATGTCCTCCCTTCTGTGTGATCGTGTTTTTGGCGCTAAATTCATTATTGTTCCCCTGGAGAGGCTGGCAGAACGTTGCGCCGCCGAAATGGATAGATGAACGCTGTATTGTGACCAAATGATGTATACTTTTGTGAGAATTTCGCGACATTTAGGGACATCTGAGGTCCTTTCGAAGAGCCCTGTTTCCTATCAAGAGAGCAGCATTTCACCAACTCGAGTCCAATAGCATTCTCTAGCACGTCACCTCTAGCAGGTTCGCTTTAGGCGCGTATATAGGAGTGGTAGGCGCACGTGTAGTCTATAGGCAGTAGAGTGATAGTTCCAGGCGTACTTTCGCAGTGGTACTGTTCCTTTGAGTGCCGAGTCATCGGCGGGGCGGGCGCACCTCGAACCTGCAAGAAATCTTGAGCAAGAGTGACAAGAGTAATTTCCACAACTGTCTCATTCTTCTTTTTTTATTATCATTGCTATTACTATATTTATCATATCATCACCATCATTCAATGTGTGGAACTCGTCAGTGTGCAATAGAATAAACAAAGAGCAATGAATTGCGCAGGCAAGGGTTCTTTGGTTTACGGCCTAGTAGCTCTTACAGTCCTGGATCTACCTCTGTCACCTTCCAAGAGGTGTTCTTTGCAATGTCGACACACAGTGTTCGCCGCCGCGAAAGAGCTCGGTCAACGCGGCCCTCGCATGCGGTCTCCGGTGCTGTCTAATTACTACACCTTTCCCAATTTTTTTTTTTTTTTGCTTTCGTGACGTTATTACGGAGTTCGCAAGGTTTTGTTGTAAATTCCATGATAGAATTATTGGATTACATTAGGAACGTTTCCGTAGAGCTGTGCAGCTCCGTAGTGCACAGTCGAAAACGGAATCAAACCGTAGACGACCTTGATTCAGGTCCATTGGGCGCACTTTATTTAGCACAGAAGCCACGGCGGCCGCATTTCGATGGGGGCGAAAGGCGAAAACACCCGTGTACTTAGATTTAGGTGCACGTTAAAGAACCCCAGGTGGTCCAAATTTTCGGAGTCCCCCACTACGGCGTGCCTCATAACCAGAACTGGTTTTGGCACGTAAAACCCCATACTTTTTTTAGCACAGAAGGCTTTGAAAGTGTTGTTGCGCTTCTTGCGAACTGGTCTCACAGACAGACTTTAAGCAGAGCCGTATTCTTATTTTTTTTTGTGTGCCCTTTAAATTTTTTTACATCTCTTTTCTATTATCTTTTATTCTCCTCGCGCCCTTTCCCCAGCACAGTGTAGCCAGCCGGTCTGAGAACTAGCTAACCTCCCTGTCTTTCCGTCTATTCCTCCTTCCTTCCTACCGCAGCCGTGGCCTAGTGGTTGAGTGCCCGCCTCGGCTGCGGGAGGCTGTGGATTCGATTCCCATCGCCGCCAGGCACCCACTAGTTCAAATAGGCACAAGGTTACCCCGGCCTGGCGTTCGCCTTCCTTCAGGGGTGATACGCTTGGGAAAGGAGCCTGCGCCCTGAATTCCCGTCGAAACCCACGTGAATACAAAAAAACTGCAATACTAAAATTTTGATATTTGTTGCGGGCATGTGACGTCAATTAAGCCTACTTGTGAAATGGCAAATCTGTCTCCGCGAATATTTCGTTGCTAAAAAATAGACCGACTTCGGTTTAGCCTACGTATTTTGACGTCGTCTAGAAATGCCGAAGCTCTCAATAAAAACAATATATTTTTTTGTATTTGGAAAACGGTCGCCCCACTAAATGAAATGTATGGGCTTTCGGCCTTCCCACATGACTTTATGGGTCAACGTGCGCCGGCTTTCTGTCGTCTAGGAGGCGTTGGACCGCGTCGACCGCAATGCGAACACTGTATGGTGTCGACAGTGGCTACACAGCTGGGCGCGCGCTGTCACCTAACTACAGCCACGATCCGTAAGTGCGCGAACTCGTCCGCTGACGCTCCGTGCACCGAAGTTGACGCTGAAGCCAGTGGCGAGGCGATCAGATGAAGGAGAAGCGAAGCTTTGTGCCCAAAACAAAACATTTAGCGTAGTTCATTGTCGTGGAGGGTTTCTATGCAGAGAGAGCATCTGCTGAAAACGTCATCTCGAAGTGAGTGCGATCACTGCGGTTTTAACGTAGTCGTCATGGCCAGGCTCTATGCTGACGCATCGTGATCTCAGGTGGCAAGCCTTTTTGTGATCGTAAGCGTCCGCTCTGAGAAGGCTTGTTTCGAAGCTTCCGCCATTGCAGCCATCAATTCAAACGCGTGTGGACGCTGCTAAGGATAGCAAGTGCATAACGTTGTGTGCTCACGATTTCTATTTACAAGCTCGAACATTTAAGCTGCCGCTTGCGCGCTAGAATTAGTACACTAATGTAGTCATGGAGTTGATAACACGTGGCCCAACCGCTCATGGCTTCCTTCGGGCATTTTGTTTCCAGCGTCTTGTGCTGCCGAATATTGGTCGTTAGACTAAACGCGGAAATTCATCCTCCTGCGGAGCACTTCCGGCTGCCTGCGTTACCGTGAAATGAAACCGTATAGTTCGTGAATAGAGTGTTTTAGTTGAGCGTCTTTACGGTCCGCTCCGCTCCGAGTTGCCCCGCTAAGCCAGAGCGGAGCGGCGGGCGATTTTCACGTTTTAGTTATGCGCGTAGGGTAGCCGAGCAGACCTTTCGTAGTTGCAGCGCCCTCTGGCCAAATTCAGCGTATAGTGAAACAAAATAAAAAACCGTTTTGTCACTTTTAAAAAGTAAGGCGAATATCATCATCATCAGCCTATATTTTTATGTCCACTGCAGGACGAAGGCCTCTCCCTGCGATCTCCAATTACCCCTGTCTTGCGCTAGCGTATTCCAACTTGCGCCTGCAAATTTCCTAACTTCATCATCCCATCTGGTTTTCTGCCGACCTCGACTGCGCTTCCCTTCTCTTGGTATCCATTCTGTAACCCTAATGGTCCACCGGTTATCCATCCTACGCATTACATGGCCTGCCCAGCTCCATTTCTTCCGCTTAATGTCAACTAGAATGTCAACTATCCCCGTTTGTTCTCTGATCCACACCGCTCTCTTCCTGTCTCTTAACGTTAGTCCTAAGATTTTTCGTTCCATCGCTCTTTGCGCGGTCCTTAACTTGTTCTCGAGCTTCTTTGTCAACCTCCAAGTTTCTGCCCCATATGTTAGCACCGGTAATGATAGAATGCAATGATTGTACACTTTTCTTTTCAACGACAGTGGTAAGCTCCCACTCAGGATTGGGTAATGCCTGCCGTATGCACTCCAACCCAATTTTATTCTTCTGTAAATTTATTTCTCGTGATCAGGGTCCCCTGTGAGTAATTGACCTAGATAAACGTACTCCTTTACAGACTCTAGAGGCTGACTGGCGATCCTGAATTCTTGTTCCCTTGCCAGGCTATTGAACATTATCTTTGTCTTCTGCATATTCATCTTCAACCCAATTCTTACACTTTCTCGATTAAGGTCCTCAATCATTTGTTGTAATTCGTCTCCATTGTTACTGAATAGGACAATGTCATCTGCAAACCGAAGGTTGCTCAGATGCTGAGAGAAGGCGAATATATATAACTTATTTGTTCATGAAGTATCTAGACGGGTACTTGTAATGCGTTACCGGTCCATTTTATCGAGTGGAAAATGAAGCGTCGACTTGGTGAACGCCACGTGATAGCCGGCGAGTTTGCATTTCGAATCCAATCCTATACTTTCTGACGCCAACGCGCTGGCAACTTTTTTGTTAGCTGTGCTGTTCACTTTATTTCCTTAAAGAACCAGTTGGAGGTGTATTGCACAAGTTATTGGAGCTCGCACGACCAGTGCCTCGATCCAAGGTGCTTCGATGCACCCGCGAGAAAGGGCGCCTGCATCGACCACCCTCGCTAGCGAAAGTAGCGAAAGACGGCAGCAGCGCTCCGAGCTCCGCTTAGACAGCTTGTAACCGGACCGTGTTTTCTCGCTCCGCTAGCCCGCTTGCGGAGCGGAGCGGAACCACATTAGGCAGCTTTAGTTTAGCGTTTTATTGCGATAGCAAATATATGGACACTCAAAAGCAGATTTCTGCCGTCGGCGTCGCCGTCGCCGTGAGGTTCCGTATGACGTCAATGGAGATGAAATCGTCGCCGCGCGCCGAACGCTGTATGTGCGAGTGAAAGGGCGCGAGGGACGCGCGCTTTCACGGGGGAGTGAACGCACGGCGGAGAACAAACGCGCGTTCTGCGCTGTGCTCCCTTAAGGGCTGCAGAAGTAGGCGTCTCTTTCCTCCTCTACAATCACCATATATGTAGAGCAAACGTGCCTTATTCCGACGCGCGACAGGCCGTGGGGAAGGGGGGGGGGAGGGAAGGGAGGCGACGTTTAGCTGCGCACCAAGTGCTTATTTATATCAGAGGCTCCGGCAACAGTCACCAACGCCGCACGCATTTTGAGCGAACGCGGGCAAAACGCCGACGGCGTCGACAACAGTTCTGCGGGTTGCCGGTGCTGCTGCATGTCCAAGTTTATACAGCTGATAAAGCTGCTATCATTACTCCGTATAGCTCTCTTCAAATTTGCTATCGCAATTGATGCTTCGCCTTTCAGGTGAAACTGCGACAACTTTTTAAGCTCCGCTTAGCTGCTGAGCGGAGCGAAAGCACGAATGTGCATGCGTCCTCCGCTTAGCCGCAAACGGGCTAGCGGAGCGAGAAACACGGTCCGCTTACAAGCTTACAAGCGCGCCTACTACAAGCTTACAAGACGGCAGGAACAAGGTTCCTGCCGTCTTCCGCTAGCGAGTGTGGTCGATGCACGCGCCCTCTCTCGCGCGTGCATCGAAGCACCTTGAATCGATCATAGCCTCCTCTATAACTTTATAAATATATATATATATATATATATATATATATATATATATATATATATATATATATATATATATATATATATATATATATATATATATAAGTATAGAGGAGGCTATGAATCGATGCACTAGTCGTGCGTGCACGAATAACTTATGTAATACACCTCCAACTGTTTCTTTAAGGAAATAAAGTGAACAGCACAGCTACCCAAAACGTCGCCAGCGCATTGGCGTCAGGAAGGATTGGATTGTATTGGAAATGCAAACTCGCTGGCTATCACGTGGCGTTCACCAAGTCGACGCTTCATTTTCCACTCGATAAAATGGACCGGTAACGCATCACAAGCACCCGTCTAGATACTTCATGAACAAATAAGTTATATATAGTCGTCTTACTTTGTAAAAGTGACAAAACAGTTTTTTTTTTTTATTTTGTTTCACTGCGCTGAATTTGGCCAGAGGGCGCTGTAACTACGAAAGGTCCGCTCCGCTACCCTAAACGCACAACTAAAAGGTGAAAATCGCCCGCCGCTCCGCTGTGGCTTAGCGGGGCAGCTCGGAGCGGAGCGGACCGTAAAGACGCTCAACTAAAACACTCTAATGTTGCTCATAATGCAGCACACAGAGTTGCATACGTGTATCTGCTTTGCGGAACGATGTAAGAAGCAAATTACACCGCGTGGAAAGCAACGTTTCGCCGCACTGGCTGCACAGCTTCAACGAACGCCCAACTTCGCTGCACGGATCTGCTGATGAGTTAGGCGAATTCCCCTCTTCGATCTGGAACAAGGTATCCTGATCCGCGGCGGAACATTTGCAACTGACCACTCGATGGGAGGGGGGGATTCGCCTTCCCGACTGGTCGTTTTGGACCGAATCTCTCCGCTGCAGATCGCTGTCTTGCTCCACCGTTCGGTCACGCATTCAACCGAAACATTTCGACCTGCTTCCTACGCGTGACAGTTTGTTTCCGCCGTGATCCAGCACGTAGCATTACGTTGCCCTCTGACACATTTGGCTCTGCGATATACGTATATAGCTTCTCTGAACGACGACTGCCATTCGCCGTAAGCGTTTGAACGAAGCCAAGGCGAAATCGCCGCGGGCGATGTTTTCCTTTTCGAGCGTCACCGTTCACACGAGCGACACCTGACGCGCGAGTACTTCTCGGAAGTACGTCGGGAGTTGACCACCTGCAGGCGAGCACTGGCCTGTGCAAAACATCCTCACTGGTGGAGGAGTCTGTGGGTTCATCCGGCGCGGGCCTTGGTAAGACGGAGCTTGGGGGCCGAGTTTGTGATGACAAGAGGCGTCACTGTAGTTTGCCTGCGATGAGCTATGTACAAAGCGGTCGGTAGTGGGGTCAGAGCGACAGTCCCCTAAGTCCCGGGTAGTAGAAGGATGCCTTGAGGTCCAGTCCCGACGCACCGAAGGGTGGCGACACGAAGGCGTCCGCGCCGAACGACGACGGGTCTGTGGCCGCAGCGGCACTCGGGGCTGTCGGGGCCGCGGACGGCGCGGCCGAGGGCCAGCAGCTCCCTTGGCTGACCGCCGCCGCCGCCTGCGTGCGCCATTCGTCCTGTTGCTGGAGGCTGCCGTAGTCCGCAGGGCCCGGGAGCATGTTCAGCATCTGCATACGGCATCGACCATTGCACTCCGTAAGCAATTCATCTATGTAGACCTTTTCAATGAGGATGCCCTGGGCGTCGCCATAATGCCTTCTCGACTGTGGTAATTGCGCGCGTGTCTGTGCACTCCCGCGCCACTGTCTAGAGCGGAGGTTCTCCCTCTGCCTGATGAAAATCTCTATAGACAACAGGATTTAGGAGTTACTGGATAAACTCTCAATATGCGTCTTTTCTAGCTGATGAGCCAGCTATATTAAAAAAAAGGCGATGGCGGCAATTACAGACCAGAACTTATCCGAACCCGGCGATCTCACACCTCATTTGCCCAGACATGTGCAAGACAGATAAATGCAAGGGCTGTGGTTCTAGAGCCAATCTGGAACATATCCTATGGGAATGTCGAGGCATAACAAACAATAATGGGGATGCAGCCTCTCGCGATCGCCTCCGCGTGCGCTGGGAGACTGTGTTGCTCAGCTCTGCCCTTGACGATCAACTTTAGGCTGTCCAGCGGGCCGAGGAAGCCGCCAGGGCTCAAGAACTCCTGGCCTAGGCGGGACCATTTGCCCGTCCCACAAACTCGCAGGGCCTTTCAACAAAGTTCTTTGACTGACTGATTCTTTAGAGAGGAACGCCTTTCTTGCGACGCCATCTGTGATGACAACTATACTGAACGCTATGGTTTGAAGAACAGTGATTACATAGTGTCCCCATCGCAAAAGTGCAACGTGAAGCGAACCTATAGCATCGGAAGAAAAGATCGGCTGCGGCATAGCGTCAGTGATGGCATGTAGGTATGATGGTATAAAGGGTGCCCCAGCTAACGTTAGCCAAGCTGTTCAACGAAAAAAAAAATATATAAAAACAAGCTGGAGCAGGATACGATTTTAAGACCGACGGTGCTCGATCGATAGACCTCTGACGACCGAACACCGTAGGTCTAATAATTGTGTCATGCGCCGTGTATTCTTAATATATTTTGTTCGTTGAACAGGGGTTCAAGGCGGCAAAGAGGAGTCGATACCGTCATCAAGGACAGATGCCGCTAGAAAACTTCGAATGCTCACACGAGGCATCACGTTCTCCATGTGGAACAAAGGCAACTGGCTGCACCACCTAAACTCTTCTCTCCGCCTTCGCATCCCAGCTGGACTCTGCCGACGCTATTGGCTACCCTACTTTGTCGTACATGGCTGGGAGTGGCTTTTACAAAATATTTTGCTTTCCGAGTCGGATGGGGCAACGACGCCTCGTGTGATGACTGTGGTAGCGAGGAGATTCTTAGACACGTTCTCTGTGACTGTCCTCGCTACAATTTACAGAGACGATCGCTCGCAATCGCGAGAGCGCGTTTTGATCAAAGACCTTAAAGACCTTTAACAGAGGAAATCATTTAGAATACCGACTTCACAAGCCATCGCAGCGGAGGGCGGCGAGGGCACTGTTGCAATTTTTAAAGGACCCCCCACCAGGCCACGTAGCAAAGTTTGGTTGTATACGCTGGAAGTTGTTACGTGCCCTGTAGGGAGCGTTCTACCGCAAGAAGTTTTCAAGTTGGTTCTTTAATAGCCGACATAGAAATAGGCGAGCGTCACCGCCAACATACACACTCTCTCCACTTTTCCCCGACTCCGCCTCCGGAAGCGAAATTTCTTCCCTGCGTTGGATCGCGTGACGCAAACGTCACGAGCCCCGCCTTCTCCTTCTTTTTTTTTTTTTTTTTTTTCTCGCGCTTTTTTGCTGCTTCCGCTGACGGTATCGCGCAGCACACGATTATGCACGCTGTGCACGAGAAGACCTGACTAGCGGTATAAGTCAGTGCTACACGAACACTGAGGCAGACGCAAGCGGATCACAGAGCATGATCCCGCGCTGGAACACAGTAGACAATTGCTTAGTTTCGCTATCGATCCGCGCGCGCGACTGCCCGACATGGGAACAAGCAGACGAAACGGAAGTACATCTCTGCTACGGTACGAAGTAAAACAAAGACACGCAGACATTCGGTTTGTAGGTTTTATTATTTCTCTAAACTTTACTTTGTCTATTGAAGCAACAGCTCAAACAAATAACTGTTGCTGCCTCGAATAATTCTCAGTCACGTGCCACGGTGAGTGACGTCATAGCACGCCAATGTACGTCGGCGCGCTTTCGCGATATACGTCGACTCACCGGCTGCGAACGCGGCGCCCGCGAGAAGGGCGAACAAGTTTATATGGGTGTTCTTGGGCAAACGGCCGTTTCGTTTGAAATTTAAGCTCTTTCCTCGGCGCATAGGGATGTAATACTTAGCAGACACGATCGTTACGCCGATGGTATGCGCTGCTCTTGTCAGTTCGAAATCACCAGGCCTGGTGAGGGGCCCTTTAAAGACAACAGACTTGGAGAAGCGGCTGTAGCCTGAAATGATGTTATAGTGCTACAAGTGCTACTGTGCTGTGTGGTGATAGGATGCGGTGATAGTGACCGAGTGTGATCTGTGCTCCTTTCTTTCTCTATCTCTACTTTTCTGTCACTTTACCTCCCTCTCCCCTCTCTCCCAAGCGTACGGTAGCAAACCGGATATTCTCCTCTGGTTAACCTCCCTGCATTTCCCCTTTCTTCTGTCTCTCTTTTTCGTTGAACAGCTTGGCTAACGGATTTCTTTTCCCCTTTGTTGTATTCACTTTTTTCATTACTTTCGTTGTGTTAAGGCCACAACAGCAGCAAGACACCCGCCGGTGTATGTTCACTCAAGTATAATCACAAGCGCTCGTACAGCGCAGCTGCCTTTCCAGAAGCGCATTGGCGCTTTGCATGGTGGCCTTGCGCATATACTTGAGTTCTTCGGCAAAATGAGATTTACTTAAATGTAAGGTGTTTCAATAGCTATGGAAAAGTCGTTGTTTTGAAGCACGGTGGCCAGAACAACGTATCATGCGAAGCCAACGGTATACTGCCATAACTCCGGCCGCCACGGTGAGGCAGCAAGTATGAAAAGTTCGTATTTTGTTGCGAAGGCCTCACCTGCGGCTTGAGCGGCTGCTGGGTCGCGCCGTAGTGCTGATCAGCACCATATGTGCTCGTCCGCGGGTCCGATGAACCGTGACCCATGGTCGGAACCACCGGCGGAGGAACGGCCTCTGCTGGGACGAGAAAAATGACAAAGTCGGGTGGTCACGTCGCTGTTCACTGTTTGGCTATGTGCGTGCTTGTAACACGCATATTCAGCGAAGGAAAAAAAAAAAAACGAAGAAAGAGGTAGAAATACGTGCTGCTTTCTTGTACTCTCCTGCACAGGGAATGTGGCGGTATAGTTCGTGCCCGTTAAATAACAAGTTGTTTGGCGACGCACGCACACACACAACCGTCACACACAACCGGACCATGTTTCTCGCTTATTGTTTGGCAGATGACGCACGCTTTAGTGACACCTTCGAAACTTGCAGTAGCGGCCGCTTTGTCTGGGCGAGCGCCCTTGTTGCTCCTCGAACGCTGCTAGACGGCCGCGTATTATCAAATTCGTCGAGTGTACACTGCACGTTCCTGCGGTGGCACTACTATATAGTACTATATGCATAGTTCCGCCTTCACATAAAACGCGTGTACCGGTGTTATATCAGCTTGGTGTTGGGTTTTGCAGCGGGTGTCACAGGTGTTTAGGGGTTCTGCGGTGTTTCCGGATTAAAGAAAAAAGTTATTTCTTCAGATTCAAAACGCGTATGTTTAGTTTTTCCTCTCGGAGGGAGGGGCAAAAACGTGACGCACTTTAATTGGAGTGAGGGTTCGATACACAGACAAGATCCACTGAGAAAACATAATGACTGTCCTTTCTAATAGAGGATTGACATGCAGTATCCTTGAATTCCTTTTTTTATTATTATTAAAGGACTGTGGTAAATATCCGCCGCTCGCGTTATATATGGTCGCAACAGGCGACAAAATTCGCATTTGGTGACATTGCAAATATGATTAAGGCAATAATCGTAAGCTTCCGGAATGGTTTAAGCACGAAATGGACCAACATCACTGTTCTTTTACACGCTCATGACTCATGAGCTTTCTTATCGGACACCACCGAACGTCCGTGACTGTAGCCCCAGGGAGTTTTCTTGCAATGTTCCACACACGCACACGCACGCGCGCACATGCTACATAGCGTCACCGCTAGCTTTTCGATTTTGTTACTTTTCTAGCTGACCAAGTCTCCTCTCACTGTGTGAGTGTTCGCTTTTCTATTGCAGGAGGAGGAGGAGGCGAAACAGAGAGAAGGCTGGCATGTTAGCCAGAAATGCGTCTGGTTGGCTACCCTACTCTGGGTGACGGGAAAGAGGGAATAGAAAGATGAGATAGAGAGAGAGGGGCTGTGGGGGAGGAAGGACACGGTGAGCTCGCGCACAGAAGAGTAATTTACTAACACACCTGAATATTTCTAATAAAAGTCCCTATAAGATGAACAATAATGGGCTGAAAGCGCCTCGGCTATAGGCGCCACTGTGCCAACGCTGGTGGTTCCTGTAGCCTGGACGATGGCACAGAGTTGAGTACTACGTATACGCACCGCTTTTACTGCACTCCAAGTCCACAGAGAAGTGATCGGCGTGGAAACTCCACTGACCTTGCGGCGCCTGGGTTGTGTGGTGCGGCGGCGCGTAGGGCTGGGACGCTGGCTCGGTGGGCTGCAGGAGATATGGATTGGCAGCAGCAGCGGCTGCGGCGGCGGCCGGGTACACGGGCAGGCTGAGCGCCGTGAAGCCGTTCATGTGCTGGCTGCCCATCTGCTTACGCCAGCGCGCGCGCCGATTGCTGAACCATACCTGCGCGCAAACAAGCACGACGAGCGCTGCACCGTGAAAAAGGGGGGCCCTCTAGCCGACCGCCATGCTGCAGGCGGCATACAGCGCGGGCAGACGGCCTAAAGTTGCGTGCAGTGCGGTGCCGAACAAGCGCCTCTCCCTCGCCGCCAAACAAGGTTGGCCCGCTGGGGAGCGGAAGCCAGGGAGCGGCAGGGGTGGGGCGCTTGCTTGGTCTTGTACGAAATAACTGCCGTGACCGAATCGCATATTGAGCTTCCAGAGGCTATATATGCACCGCGCGTATTTGCGGGCAAGAATGCGTGCTTAGACATTCAATATTCTTCTTTTTGTCCGTGCTTTCAAAGCCGAGTGTTGTGCGGGGATAACTTTGACGCAGCAGCGGCAAACTAGCGGCGACATTTACCGAGAACCTGTATCCGGGAACTCTGGGGGTGACATCTTGTGACGCTTTCAACAATCGCAGAATGTCAAAACAGTTATTGTGTGGCACTTTGAGAAAGAACAAAAAATATACAAAAGTAAATTTGTGATTGTTTACGACAACCGATAACTGGAATACAGTGGTCACTTAAGTAAATATTCAACACTCGCTTGCATTAAATATAGCGTCTTACGATCTCGCCACCAGCGCTGGTGTTCGCAAATGTATACCGAAATGTGTATATAGTACTCATTCCGGTACTCCCAGTAGACGTCTTGCTATAGGTCTTTTGGTGATGGCAGTTCGAATTCGTTACGGTTGTGAAACAAACGGTGGGAGGGAAGCGGCCGTGACACAAATACTTGCCTGCCAACCTATGAACTTTAATATTCGTAATAGCAAATACTTTTTTTTGTCTGCCCTGAGCACACACCTATGTGGGATATAGATATACATAATTTGGTAATGATGACCTATACACTGCACACAAGCCGCAGCAAAACTGGATTATCAGAAACATATGCAACACATTGTTTTTAGATCGCAGTGTCTTTGTGCGATATTGTTACTGGCGATTATTCCCGTCATAAGAACTGAGCTGCTCGACAGGCAAGAAACTTACTCGAAGCACATGACCTTCTGGTGTCCCTTCCCGTCAGAAGACATCCAAAGGGGCAATGTCGTGAACATTTTCGTCAACAGAATTTTTCGGAAGTCTTGACGCAACATTAATAAAATCGTAGAACGAGACCAAATTCGTAAACTCTACGAAAATTTTGGGAGAGCTGGTAGGTATGCAAATGACAAACAGAACGGCTACAAAGAGCAGCATGTAGACAGTCAGTCGCAAAAGTTTAGAGACAGCGGGATCAGCGTCGAATTTACGAGCAGTTTGTGACCGTTGCCAGTAAAACTGTACAACACTATGCTCATCGCATATACTATAGCACAGGCTGCAAATCCGAATACCAGTCTGCGTTCCGAGGCCACGGAGGTATTACGCTTCTTCATAGTGGTGCTATCAGCGCTTGTTTTTGTATTTCGCGGGCTTTCTTTAAAGGCAATTACATAAAGCTCCATCAATGGTACTTAGTTGCAAACACTTCAGTCGGCCATGTTTAAATGCGATCTACAACTTTCGTATTGACACTTTCTTGGTGAAGCCAATATTTAAAAAGTTCGGCAATTAGTTTCGCAAAACGAAAAAAAAAAAAAAAAGCCGGCAGATCCCACGCGCTGTGGGAATCGATGTTATGCGAAGCAGTGTGCGGGGAGCCTACCAAGTTAACGAAACGACCATGAGAGCGCCAAGACGTAGGCGGCTCTTTCATGACCCACATGACACGCATGTCATGAGTCCTCAGGTGTCCCTTTAGCTACACCTAAGAGACCTTAGGGCGAAAGCCTTAGTCATACTCGTGACTATGACTTCTACCACCATCCTTTAGTGTTTCCTTCACTTAGTACCGACGTCCGAACCCATTTCAGTGTTTTTTGAGTGTCAATCTTTTTTCGCTGAGTCATTGTCATTTTCGCTCAGTCACGGTCATGACTATGACTTCGACCAACAACCTTAGCCTTTTCCTTCACCTAGTAATTCCAGTGGTTTTTGAATGTCAATCTTTTTTCGCTGAGTCATTGTCATTTTTGCTCAGTCATGACTATGACTTCGACCAACAACCTTAGCCTTTTCCTTCACCTAGTACCCCATCCGAACCCATTCCAGTGGTCTTTGAGTGTTATTTTTTCGCTGATTCATTGTCATTTTCGCTGAGTCATGCTCATGACTATGACTTCTACCATCATGCTTTAGTGCTTCCTTCACTTAGTACCCACGTCAGAACCCATTTCAGTGACTTTTGCATGTTAATCTTTTTTTCGCTGAGTCATTGTCATTTTTGCTGAGTCATGCTCATGACTATGACTTCTACCAGCATCCTGTAGTGTTTCCTTCACTTAGTACCCACGTCCGAACCCATTGTAGTGGTTTTTGGGTGTTCATCTTTTTCGCTGGGTCATTGTCATGACCTAAATGACACGCAAATCATGATGCGCCATGGGCGCTGTGTCTGGCCTCTTGAGCGCTTGATAAAATGATTGGCTGGCGCTATATTTCTGCAGCTTATCTACAAACCAGCGCCGTGGTGAAATAATATAAACGAAGCCATTGATGAATGCAGGATAGGAAACAGGAGGAAGCCAGACTCGTGTCATGTTTAGCACCGAGGAGCGTCACGTACATAACCGATGACGACTCGCACTTGAGGCATCACTGATTTCATTCTTCTTTTCCAGAAAAACATTGCCCACAAACGTCTGCGAATGTTTACATCAACTGATATCGCACGAAATAATTACATTGCATAATATTATGCCAGCTAATGCGTCACGCTTCGCATTGTGGGCGAAATTACCACTTTTTTCTCAGATCCTGCGGTCCGTAAGCTTTCGCAGTTGACTGTGCGTACGAGTTAACTAATAACTGCATTACAATTTGGGCGAGCAGCTTCGTGACGTTTTACGCGTTGTTGTGGTAAGAACCATTCACAATGAAGACGTGACTGACCTTGATGGTCGACGTGGTTATGTATTACTGCCTAAAAGTGCGTCGTGGAAAGATAGTTATAGTTTATTCAACTAATACATGGTCCGCGACTTAATGTATCATATAATACATGACACTAAGCTTGCTCAGAACTGATAACGCGGGCGGAACGTCGCTCTGATCACTGTCGGAGCGCAAAACTTCGCGAAAATGAATAGCATTCGAAAAGGCGTCGCTATAAAATCGCGGCCCTGTTTGGTAGTTTTGTGTTGGCGATGCCGTCTGGAGGGCATTGTTAGCCGCACTTTGGCTGGCTGGTGACACGAGCCACTATAGATGGTGCCATTCAATTGTTATCAATTTCGGCAGTCTGCGGTGCTCCTGTGGCATTTGTGATACTATGCAAACCTGTGTAGGAAATGAAGGACTGTGCTACTTCCATATCTGGCGAGCTAGAGCGGTCTCTGGCTTCACATTACCAATAGGTTAGAAACACCAGCAATGGCCAGGATGACAATTGCGGGCAAACGAACCACGGCGTGAACGTTCTTGACAAGAGCTATAATGACTGTGCCCAGGCGTCTGCGTGTGATGCTATATACCCCTTGCCATTGTTTAAACCACTCCCAGATTAGAAAGTGCCGCCCATTATACCAAAAATTCGAAGACCCGCTCATGCCCGCCGTAAGAGAAGTTGAGCTCGGCAAGCGTCTGCACATTACAGGCCTTCCCGCGCATGCACTGCAGGTGCCGCCGTGTGGGTGTACCTGGACCCTTGCCTCGGTGAGGCGCGTCCTCTGTGCCAGCTCCTCGCGCGTGTAGATGTCCGGGTACTGGGTCCGCTCGAACGCCTTCTCCAGTTCGTCGAGCTGCGCCGCCGAGAAGGTGGTGCGCGAGCGGCGCTGCTTCCGCTTCAGTGTCAGCCCCGGCTCGGCCGTCGAGTCGCCTCCGCACTCGCCGTCCGAGAACGAGTCCAGGCTGCACTCGCCGCCGGACAGGCGGGACCCTGCGAGGAGAGGGCAGTGCTATACCGTGATCGATGAGGGTGTGCGTAGCGAAACTGGGAAGGCTGGGATATATTTATATTTTTATATGGGGAGCCAGGCTGATGGCCAGGTAAAACAAGAAAGACGGGATAAATCAGGGGTGCTAATCAATGAACACGCGGAATGACCCACTTCTCAAGAAACACAGGGACGGTGAAACCAACGAGAACAAATATGTAGATTGTGTAGTGAAAGCCCGAACCATGATGCGCACGTCGTTCTGTATGTCTGCCCTTAGCCTGCTAGCTTCTACTTTCTGCGACTTTGACACTTTCGCAGCACAATGGAACAGGAGCATAACAGCGGGGTTACGAAGGACAACAATGTCAAATTAATTGTTTCAGTTAATTACTCAGTCAATCGGCACAGGACGTACGGAGATATGGCTTACCTGTTCCCGTCTCGCTTCGCCGCATAAACCGCGAGGCACTTTTCGAAGTGAGCTGCGGCGGTTTTTGTCATTTTATTTGACGAATCCCTAGATTCAGGAAAACGTATAAATGACGCCACATTGCAAGGCTAGATCTGCCCGTAGATTGCACTAGCCTCCCCCACAGAATTTTAGTGACGGTAAATAACCAACAACTCACTGACCGACGGGCTCTCGCAAACTACTTTTTCTCAGCGAGAAAGTCGTTTCGCACTTCTGTGTGTGGATTGGTTGCCTCCGCATTGGAGATATTCTGGTGGCATCGGTGACATGCATGTGACCATGACCTGATTACTATATCGTCCTGATGTAGCCACGGAAATCGCGAGGTAAAGACAGCAAGCACGCGCAGAAGCTGCAAGGCACACATCCCTGGAGCAGATCTACCGTAGGCGCGAAAAAGCGCGTTTCGCTCGCAGAACACCAGACCGGGCGATCGAGGGATCCAGCTGTTCTAGCGGGCGAATCTCTTTCTCTCTTTACTACGGTGGTCATTTAATTACGCGCACGCGGCGGGAAGAGGAACCAGTTAAGAATAAAAGTCGGCGGTCGAGTGTCCTTCCTGAAGTTGCAGCCGCCGCCCCGAGCGCGCGCGTCGCGATTAATGACGGCCCCCGCGGCGGGGGCGTCACGAGTTGACCCCGCCGGCGGCCTCTGTAGCTCGCCTCCCCCCCTCCTGGACGCCCTCTTCCGCCCCTTTCTTTCCATACCCCACAACTGCGCGTAGACGTCGCCTAGTGCGTGATACAACTGCGGGGATACACCCTTCTCCGCTGCTTTTCCGTCGCGCCGCTGCCTGCGGTTGCTACGAGTCGCCCAGTGGGCTTCTTTTGCGAACGCGGCCGGTAATAGACGAGTTGGTAGCTGTTCCATCCTAGAACATCCACTGTGTGAACGAACACGACAGAGAGGGACTAGAAATGAATGTATGGGGACTCTGCTCACTCGCAGTTAGTAAGAGGCAGTTTACAAGTGCGCACGCTTTCCAAGTATACGAAAAATACTTAGCAATCAAGCCAACTGACTTCGCAGGAAATAACACGAAAACTAACGGTACTCATGCTGAGGATTAGCGTAACTTGTGCTTTGGTAGCCGTGTGCAACAAACAGCCTCTCGTATATAGCCTTTTCTTTCACTGACCATTTCATTTCTTTCGGTTTCTGATGTGCCCATGATTATATTATCTATTACAATTCCTTAATGATGCAGTAACCGAGGCTCGAATGATATCGCCCAATCTTTCGGTCACGTCATTCAGGTCACGCCTGCAATTTCTATTCCTTCTAAATTCAGCGAGGACTCCGTTTTTTTTTTTTTTTTTCATGCTACTATAGAACACCTTCTCACAACTCGCGGCATGGCGCACTCAAAACAAACTAGTGTTGTGGAGCGGTAAATGTCTCTAAATACGACGTGCACGCTGGTTGTTAGGCGGAAAGAAAGAAAGAAAAAAAAAAGAGAAAAAAAGGACGAGACAGGCATAGCTCTATAAGATCGTTCAGGAAGAATCAATTGCCATCACTCTACAAATTAACGTGACTTTCAATTCACTCTGCATGCTTCCCCTACACGTATACCGAAGGTTGATTAGCCTTCGTTCAAGCTCTGTCAGACAACAAAGGTCGGTGATTACAATTTCGGAGCGCTGGAAACACTAAAGGGACTACGTCTTGCACGAATTGCCTATTTCGTCCTCCACGCTCGATGCTTTCCGCGTCATTTTAGCAAAAATTGTGCACGTTCGTGAAAATCAGGCGAGCAACTGCTGGCCACTTCTGAGTGTACACAATCCCTACAAAAGGTATTGGCCATTTGGCGCCAGGGTGATATACAGCACGACACGCGAACTCTTCTGTGCCGAAGATAATTTATTTAGAAAATATAGAGTACAGTGGTGATACCATAATAACGTTGAAAGTAAGACAGAAGGAAGCAGGCTAGCATGAACGGAGACGGTGACCTTGTCTGTATAGGTATGAGGACTCAACGCCAACATTGTCTGCATACACGCCGGTCGAACGATGCCTCTCGCGATATAGCTCCTGATCGTGTGCACGGTACGATTGCTGCGTGTATAGGCTCCACAAGGGTCTCGCTGTTGTGGCCGTTCCGCCCCGTCGCCCCGATTCTGGCCCACCAGGGCAGCTGTTAAGAGGAAGCTTTAGCTCGGGGCTCCTATCTAAATGCACGGGAACGGGAGAAAACGGTTCTTTTTTTTTTTTTTTTTTGGCAGCAACTGCACTGATTTTGATGAGGTTTGTTGCATTTAAAAGAAAAGAGTTAAAATCTAATGACTGTCGGTAGCGGAGTTTTTATCAAGACCGGCGATATTTAAAGTAAAATTGTTGAAAACTGCACAATTTCGAAAAACGTTTTTCAAACTACACCTCATAATACATCTAAAGCTGACAACATTGATATATTATACACCATTCCGAAATATACCGCTAATATCATGTGAGTAGGACATCTGCATTACATTTGTAAACATTGAAACTAATCCACAAAAGCTCTAAATTCCTATATCAATTGTGTCCAGTTCATTAGATGTCCTAATGGGCGCAGTTTGCAGCTTGACGATATCTGGTTTAATGAAGAGTTACGGATTAGTACCCTTCGTGCCTCTATCTTTTTGAAACTTGCAGATTTCCGACAATCCCCGTAAACAGTTACAAGCCCTAGATCAAGATTCTGCTTCATACAGTCACTAGAATTTAACTTTCTTCTCAGATGCGACAACTTTCATTCAGATTGGCCTCGATATTGCCTTATGGAAGCATTTCTGCGTTTAAAGTACATTTAAATTGGAGACGTCGGAGTGAGCCCCGAGCTAAAAAAAAAAAAAAAAAAAAAAAGTGATTCCTCTCAAGCGCCCGCGCGAGGGTGCCACATCCGTGCTCACACCCACCGGGGGTCATCTCTTTGGCGGCGAGTATGCCGTCGATGGAGTGCTTGTGCTGCAGCAGCATCGCCTTGGGGTCCTCGTCCTCGTCCCGCGGTCCGCGCAGCAGCCTGCTGATGGACGAGACCGAAGGGGCGCTGGCGCGCTCACACACACCTTCCTTGATGAGCCGGTCACGGATCTCCCACGAGAAGATGCCCGGGTTCTCGCGCTTGTAGTCCTCGATGCGCTTCTCCACCTCGGGGGTCGCCACCCGGGGCTTGCTGCCGCCGATCACGCCCGGCCGGATGCTGCCGGTCTCCTGCGGAAGCGCAACGCTGTCGCTTTGTAACGCTCTTCGATTCCGATATACGTCACGTAGTATCGAACGTTTTCGGAAGAGAATGCACGTGACACATTAGTGAGCTTTAGTCAGTTTGTATATACGTCAGCTGCAATTTTTACATCGCAGGAAGTTTAGACAGAGACATGAGGAAGGGCACACAAAAGCGCGAACCGGTTATTGCGTTAGAAGCTTATATAGTTAACACATACGAACAAGGCCGAAACTACATTCGTACATGTATCGCTGCTCACGAAACATCGAACACCGGTACGTGGACAGCAGCGCTGGTCGCGACATCTGTGGCCGCTATGCTCAACAACAATGCGTTCGAAGGGATATTATGTTGCGTGACTGTTCTCGTAAAAGGAAATGAAAAGAGCCACTGTAGCATATTAATGCCTAGGCCGCTAGCGATGCTGTATGCTAGCGGTTAAAGAGCCATCTTGCAATGATCCGTCATTGCAATAATTACTCTGTGTGTTCCGGTGCTGCTCTGAGTCACAAGATAACGAAATTCTTGAGTTCCCGAGTAACTTGAGTTCTCAAGTAACTCAAGTAATACTTCAGTTCCCGAGTAACAGGTTGTACAAGAAGAAAAAAGGTTAATGAACTATTACCTATGGTATAATGTACGCCTTCGAGCCAATGTGTCAAATGTACTATTTGTCACGAGGAGGGCGGGCCTCGTCAAGACCCCCTGAAGTGTCACTGTATGCAGTATACGACGTTGCTTGTAAGATGTAAAGTGGGCCTCACGAGCACTCCTGCAATCTACGTTTCCGCTATTCCGTTAATGGAAATACGCATAGGGAAGGAGTGAAACTATATGTATTAATTGGCAATATTTAGTCTGTTTGCCTACTGGGGTCGTGTACAGAATACCGGAAAATCGTAGACGGGACAGCAGCAGCATAAAGTCACTGGAACCAGTGATTTTACAGCAGCAGCGCTGGCAGCTACACCTTGTGATGCTTTGTTCAGACACCATGTGCTAGAAAGGCTTTTGTGTTGCAAGAGCGTCCTCGCCGAAGAAGAATAAAATATATCTGTGTGTGATGACCGTTGCTGATGGGGCCTTTGCACCAGCAGCTAAGTATTTAAGGCCTTTAAAATGACAGACCGATTTGATATTGCATTGTGTACAGTGTAGTGCTAGCGAAACACACAGGATGACAGAAGTTCGTGTCTGTCGACCTGCGTGTTTCGCGTTCGCTACACTGCACATAATTAAAATACAGATTGAAAATATTATTCCGTGCGCTCTAGTTCAACTCAGCGCAAAAAGATGACGCCACCAGCGCTGCTGCTGCCGTCCACGTTATACCCTTGGACAGGCTCATACTTTCTAACGGTAAGACAAAATAAAAGTTCTAATAGCGCCGATTTATCAGCGCGATATATAGAGAGTATACAATGAATGTAAGCAACCACGGCAAAATTGTGCGTTTGAGGAGAAATATTGGTTATAATAAAGCAACCGCCATCTATTTCTAGTTCTAAGTCAGTCAACTCACCGTGCGTATGAGGGCTCATCGCGCTTTCCGTTCATTGTTGCGGAGATGCAATTGTCGACACGCCGTACAGTCAACAACAGTCGTAAAAAGAGAGGTACAACGCGACTTCGAGCTTTGGGCTCCCTTCGCTTGGTCCTGACGGGCGTGCTTACCAAGGCGGTGTTCTGGCACCCCTCAACCGCCGCTCTCACCTGGCCTTAACACCATTGACTCGGTGTCACCCGACCGCAGGGCAGACATCCTAATCGCCCGCGCCGCATAAAAGCCGCAAAGCCGCCGCAAACGCGACTCGCGCCGAGCCATTGACGCCATTGTGTCACGAGCCGCATTCAGACTACACCACCTAGACAGATTCGGAACCGCTGCGCCGACCCGCGGCGCCCGTTCCCTGAGAACTCGGCCGCCGTGCAGTTATGTGCAGTAGTGCGGGAGCATCCCTGTCCCGTGCCGGTGGGCTGGCTGAACTAAAAAAAAAAAAACACGCCTGGAAGACAGCTCCGCAGTTCTCGTGCCGTAGGACGCAAAGAGAGTTCATCAAGGCGCTAGGCGGTATAGGCGCGCTGAGGGCGTGTGCAGTACAACGAGCGTGTGTGGCTGGGCAAACATGGAGACTCGATTGCGAGAACTCGAGACGCAGGCCACCATTGTGGCGCGTCGGTGCGTGACCCGCGGAGTCATCGGGAGTCATCGAGCTTCCCCTCCTTCATCGCCTTCCGCTTGCGCGCGCTCCCCGCAACCGCGTGTGTGTTCTACGGAGGCGTGCAAGCAGCACGAAGCAAAACGGCGGACTGGAACTGATGAGCTTCCATGCGCTCGCGCTAACATGGCCATTTGCTTGGCCGCTGGACGCAGCGAAGACACGGGGGCTAGCGTGAAGAGGAGGGAGGCAGCGCTCCATCTACCATATAATATTGAGCAAGCGAACCGCCTTCCCAGACTCCCGCGCCACGTTCTGGCAATCCCTCTACGGCGATAGTGGCGCGGACATGATGGAGAGGGCTGCGGTTACCTGCGCTCTTGGTCGGCGTGTGGTTTCTTCCGACTTCTTGCTTTATCGTTCTCTTTCATCAGTTAATCGGCATCCACGTATTGTGTAATTGAAGCAAGTTGAAGCGAATTCGCTCACGTCTCGTCTGCCTGACTGGTCGCTTCAACGAAAACAGTAAAACGATTTGCCCACACCATAGCCTCCACACACACAATTTAAACACCTGTAAGAATGTGATGGCATTTTATGTTCACTCGCTAAAAGTATTCAAAAGCGGTAGATAAGTGCGCACTGACGCAGAAAAAAAAAAAAAGGGGGGGGGGGGGGCAACAACATAGAGATCCAATTAGTAAAATGAATTTATTGTAACTCTGTGTATATACCGCCAGGTTGTATGCACTGTTCGCATGATAGTTTCGCAGCGTTCTTCGAAGATTATGCAATAGCTGTCATTTGATGCGCTTCTAGCTGCTGGAATAATAGTTGAGCTACTGCTGAACATGTGGTAAACAAGAACGCTTAACACGACGGATGACGACGAAAAACGTGTCACACGGGAGATAATTGTTGAAGACGGCGTTCGGCTTCGTACAGGTCGCGCGAAATAGGAAAGTGATCGCTTTAAGCTTTACCGAGCTAGCATGAAACGTCCTGATGCAGCCTGTTTTTGTGAGGAGGTGTTCACTGCGCACCAGTAGAGTTTCTCGTTCGCTTACCCCCTTCCCCCAGTGCAGGGTAGCAAACCGAACGTGCGTCTGGTTAACTTCCCTGCCTTGCCTCTCTTCTATTTCTCTCTCTCTCTTCTACACATTGCACTGTCGCCCCCTGAAGATGAAGTCAGCGCCGCGGTTTAGTCGATGCAAACACGATTATCAATTCATATCGCGCGACTGCACACGTTCGCGACGTACTCGCTTTCGCGGTACGGCTTATTACGTGGGCGAGCAACAGTTACTCGAATGTCGCTCACGTGACGCGCGGTGCAGATACAGCTGTCAATTCGTCTCCCAGGAAATGTGGGCTCGAACAGGCAGCAGTGGCAGCCGGTCGAACGAGCCACTGCAGCAAACTGCGGTGGTCGGCGTACAATGCCGGCGCGCAGATTCTGGGGGATCAGCCGGCGCGGTTCCTCTCGCTGTTGTGAGCCGAAATCGGATTATCCCGTTGGGGGCCTGACTTTTTCCGGCCGGCCGCGGAGATTATACGCGGCTTGACACTCGCGCAGGCAGTCTGGAGGGCATGCCCGTGGCAAGAGGGGAAGAGGCATACCTGGTAGCGGTTGAGGATCTTGGAGACGCATCCGTGCGACACCCTGAGCTGGCGGGAGATGACGCAGGGCCGGATGCCGGCGGCCGCCATCTCGACGATTTTCAGTCGAATGTGGTTAGGCAGCGGCCGGCCGTTGATGAACACGCCACCCAGCTGGTTAACGCGACCTTGGCCTGCGAATAAAGCACGAAACAGAGAGGAATGACGTATTTTGAAAAGTATGTTCGTTTAGCCTAACGAATACAAGAAAAAAAAAATTAGCGCTCTATTACCTCGCCGTCTAACAACATGAGAACGATATATGAAAAGCGGGCAAAAAGCTGGTGTACCACTGTTGCTGAGAAGCAAGACCTTACGTGAAGCCTGAAACCGAGCGGTGCATTATCGTGTTCGCACACAAGTCCCCGCTGTGTTATACTTCTCAATTTCAGGCTACATGTCTTAGCCACAAAGAAATTTGGCCTTTGTTTCGTCGCATCCGTTACTCAAATATTTTTGTCTCCGACACAAGGCGATTTTTCATGTCACTTGAAAGTTCATCTGATTTGAAAGTTTTAACGCAGCTGAAACAAAATGTGTACAAGAGAGAGAGAGAGAAAGAATCTAACTAACAGGCACGCACACACAATAAAAGAAATGCACTGCAGAACGTCGCCGGACTTTGTGTATGATGATGCAGCCTTGACGTTATCTCCACCTCATTCACGTTGGGCATCTCGTACTTACATTCGTGTATACCAAAACGGTGCACCTTTTCGTTGAGTCCTGACAGCAGAAGCAATTCACAGAAAGGGCATGCGAAAACACCGGGACGACGCGTAAGACATGAGCTGTAGACATTGCTAACGGTTAAAGCTCCGCTCAGCTAATAAAAGAAAGAAACCAAGAACAGGACAGTCAGGACTTCAGTTAACTGTCCTGCTTTCTACTGCGTTTGAACTGCGTTCGTAATCACCAGCCTATTTGGTGCCCGCTGCAGGACGAGTGCATATCCCGGTGGTCTCTAATTACGCATGTCTTGCGTCAATTTACCCTCACCTTATGTCTGCAAACTTCCTAATTTCATCACACCGCCTGGTTCTCTTCTGTCCTCGCGTGCCCTTCCCTTCCCTCGGCACCCATTCTGTAACACTAACAACACCACCGGTTGTCTGCTCTATTCGGATTACATGACCTGACGAACTCAAACGTTTGACTCTTAATCTCAACTAGGATATCAGATACTTTCCTTTTGCTGTGTAATTAATTTCGCCCTATTTCAGTCTCCTAATGTTGCACCTACCGTTTTGCATTCTATTCTTCGTATCCGCGGTCCTTAATTTGAGCTGTCACTCATAGCTTGACGTTCATCGATGTATGCGCTCCGACTCATTTCTATTCATCTATAGAGATTTGTTCTCATGATCCAGATCTTCTGCGACTAACTGACCTATATAGATAAACGCACTACTGCGTATAGACTCAAGAGGATGATTATATGAACTCCTGTTCCAGACCATCGACCATTACATTGGTCCTTGGTATATTAATACTCGATCATTACCTTAGACTTTTACGTTAGACTTTAGACCATTACATTAGACTTTAGTACATTACACATTTTTACATTGGACTAAATACGATTACACTAGACTTTGCCCCCTTTGTGTGAGTTCGTCCGTTCTAACTTCATGTAAATATCCATATTGCTTCCCAGAGCACCTTGGCTTTTCATTTCCCCACGCGTCGGCACCAGACAAAAGCAACATGCTTGGCACTTGGGGAGCGCCGGATGAGACATTCTGTCTGTGCGCACTTCTGTGAGAATAGGTCCGTGTTCAATAAATAATTAGACATTCTTCAATTGTCCCAACAAGTTGTCGTCTTCGCTTGCAAGTGACATTCTTGAAGAATGTACTGATGAAGACTAGAAGCATGCCGCATTAGCAAATATGAAGATGTGCAGCTGTAAGCGCCACCTTCTCTGCGTTGTCGATATGTAACAAGATGAGAGAAGAATTATCTCCAGTGTAAAATATTCATTCGTGGCCTTTCTCTAAATACAATGTGTGTGCCCCATTAAAAAAAAACAACTGCCCCATAACCGTATCATCATATGGTTTTGTAGAGGGATATGCAGGTTTTTATACAGGATTCGATAAGACGATATTGGATTTGTGAGTAAAGTCAAATAAACTAAACCAGGCAATTGGTCTAATCATCCTGATTGATACGCCCAGCTGTATTGCATAGGTTTATGCTAGTAGTCTTATTTAACCCACAGATATTATTTCAAATGGTACTCAATCATAGTTCGCATTGCACCAGCCATATGTTATTTCTTAGAGTAGAATATACATGCAGTTTGAATGCAGGGCTTTTGTATGTCATAACTTCACGCCTCACGATAATTTCTCCACCACTCAGTGCAGAGCACAAAAAAAAAAAAAAAAAATCTGATGTAAACGAAGTGCACAAGCACGGTGCAATATTCTCTATTATACACCTACGCACCGACGAATAAAATGCACAGCGTACTAGACGCCAGCTCTGTCTCTACGTCCACAATTGTACCAGCAACAGCGTATTGCAATCGTTGCCATCGCCATAACTGCCCGACAAAAGAAGAAAAAAGAAAAAAAATTCCGGCCACTAGGCCGACAGCATGATATACAGACCTTCGAGGCCGAGTGTAAGGAAAACTCCTTTCAATCCATCATTTTCTATGGCTTGGAAAACAGCACGGGAAAGTTAAAGGGAAAAAAGTCAAACTGCACCGAACCGTAGGATTCGACGTCTGACAAAATTACGGTTCGGGTACGCATGTCCTCGTGAATCGCTTACAGTGACAGGCATTGTTTGGCGAAGGCGGCGTTTCGTTTCACTTGCGTTGTGCAGAACTTGTACCGTGTAGAGTTAGCGGTGCACCTATCGGCCAGAACGATGTTTATGCAAACTGGTGCGGACTAAACACACCTGGCGCGGACACGACTCGCAGCATTATACCAAAATAAGCGTTCTATTTTTAGTACTCGCCATCATCGTGCATAAGGTTCATTCCTCCGGTGCCTAAAAGATTTTACGTACAGTACCGATTCAGAGGAACTGAAAAAAAAAAAAAAAAAAAAAAGCCCATGAAAGTTCTTCTAGCTGTATCGTCAACAGATAGTTACAGTTTAGGTGCGAAGCACCTTATGCGCCCGGCCTGTCGGCGTCTCCTGTCGTAGTCACGGTAAGCAAGCGGCTCGTGCTCGCGCCACTGCTCCCGCGTTTGTCGTCGTCGTCGTCTTCCACAGCTGGTTGTGTTGCCGCTCATCATTCCAGCGTAGAATTTCACTTCTCTTCTGTCGTCGTAATGAGGAGGCCGCGTTTACGGGGTTATGAGCCATTGCTTAAAAGACAGTACGAGCCCATTAGCGGTGCATCACTGCATGCTTCGCACCTAGCTTCCCAGGTTTGACGTCAGTGGAGCTGCATTTCGCTCAATGGGTCATTTGACACTGACACATAACATTTAATTCACCGCTCAAACCGAGCCTACGACTTGACTAGTGCTAACTGTAATAACTAATAAAAACTAAAACAGTAAGAAAGGCGTCCATAATAGCCTACGACTTGACTAGTGCTAACTGTAATAACTAATAAAAACTAAAACAGTAAGAAAGGCGTCCATAATGGCCAAATTGCTAATTGAGTTAACGAAAACAATGACGGTTTCGCTAATACTTCATGGTAAAAGACATCATCAAGCTTGTCGTAAAATAATACTAGTGACGGCTTGGCCGCACGGAGTTTTTATTATTTAGGAGAATAACGTAACATACTGTCTGACGAAAATATTTACGTATGCCAGATGCTTCTTTCTTTTAGTTAGCGGTGTTTTTAAGAATCTCCTGAGTAATAGAGAACAAACTATTTATTGAGCTGGTTTGCTCGAAATACGGCGACACCTCTTGCACAAGAAAGCCATATGTATCATTGAAAATTTAACATTACTTTCGCGCGTATATTGCAATTTACGATACCGAAGGTGGTGCACTCTAGCATAGCTCTGAAAGCGCTAGCTCTTACGTTGGTATACTGCGAGCACGTGACGCACGCGTCAAACGTCCCAAAGAGCTAGCATGAGGGAAGTATGCACATGATCGTGGCCTAAGTGCGCGTGAGCTGAGGAGAAATCTGAGCGAGTGTAAAGAAAGAGAAATCGCGGTCTAATGGCTAGAGCATCGGGCTCGAAGTCAGAGGTTCGATGCTACCTCTGCAATCACGGATTTATTTTTATTGAAGACGTCCTAAACTATACGAGACACGAAGCTACCTTTACCTACCTGCCAAACTACTGCAAAGTGCCTGGAATGAGGCAGAGAATACTTCGCATTAAAAGACACTTCTCTCTGAGAATGGTGGCGCAAACAACGTTCTGTTTTCTTTTTTGCTGGATTAATCTTGTCCTCTCTGTCTCTGTGGAGCAATATCTTGTCTTCTATATCTTGGTTTCCTTTTCTTTTTTTAACTTAGCAGCGGTCTCTACGGCGGATCAGGAGAGACGCGAGCGCTGATGCGATAATCGCAAAGCGGCACTAGTCGCATTTTCACGGAGAATTAACGCGGCGACCGTGAAAGCCGATGGCTATCGCCTTTCTGCCCTGAAAGGTAGGAAGGAGGCGCTTAAATATTCACGCAGTTTACGACGCGGCAACTGTATTTTACTGTTTACAACACAGAGGTGCTCTAAAGTGTCACAGAATGTGTTTTCTCATGGTCTGTTCTCCTGGTCGTTTCAGATAACCTTGGCGGCGCTGAAGCCTTGCGTTGCTGTCTTACACGACCTTTGTATGCAGTGCAGACGTATATCACCGGCCACGCACAAAATACCCTCGTTCGGCATGTAATATACCGTTTCATGGATTCACTTTCAGTGACCAGGGAAGCCAGCGACCTTTGAAATTCTCGAGCTCCCTTGGTTCTGTCGAGGTATAGGTGAAAATACCTAGAGATCTGCGAAGTCGCAAGGACGCTGTTGGTAATGCTGTTTAAGCGCGAAATTCAAAAACGGTACTTTGGCTCTCAATTGTTTTATTTAATAAACCATCCTCTTACGCTGGGGAAAAAATAATAAATACTAATAACAGCTTAGAGAAAGTAATGTAGCAGCCAAGCCTGATTGATTTTTTCCCCTCTGTGTAGTATGCATTTAACATTAACGTATAGTGTGTATGCATTTAAACTCAACGCAAAGAATGCCTGCAGCAGCAGAGGTGCTTGAAAACATTGTCGGCAGCAACGTGCAAATATATATATATATATATATATATATATATATATATATATATATATATATATATATAGATCCGGACTGCTTTAAGCTTGACACTCACCTCGCCGTAAGTTTTGAATTAGTTTATGAATTTCAGACAAGGGAGGCTTTGTCTAAATGCATAAAACGACGATGTTTGAATTAAACACGTTCCATCTATACACCTACAGAAAACAATCTCGTTTTTCTGTTACGATTTGAATATTCTCGATCGGCTTCCATTTGCCATGTCTGTTCATTAGCATGAAAGCTACAGCGTCCGCATATGTATAACATTACTCATACACGGGTGCGGTATAGTGTACAGCTATAGTAAGCTGAAAGATCCTCGAAAGGACACGTATAGCTCCAGCGTCGGTGACAGTGAGGGGTGCAACACAAGTAGCATGCTTTGTTGACCAGCAGCAAAACTTGGCGCGACAGATTAATTGATTGGTTGATTAGGATTAGATACGCCGTTAACCCCCATTCGTCTCTATTTCTCTCTCTCTCTCTCTCTCTCTCTTTCATTCCGCCGACACCGCATTGCGACTGCTAAGACCGGGGAACGATCTCATTCCGACAGTTTCTTGCAATCACCATTTGTTGCGATCTCGCTTGGTTTCGGCACGTCGTCTATACGTCTCGAGGCCGCCTGCAGGCCCCCACTTTTAATATCGCATACGGACGATGTCTTCGTCCCGGGTGCATCTGTATAGAGCATGCCCTCATGGAATTCTCACAGTCTGACCAGCATCGAGACACACTTCGTGGTCGTCTTGGTGTCTTACATAGATAGGCGTCCCTTATCGGTTAAGAAAGTTCTTGGTCCCTGGTCCTGCCCATATATAAAAAGAAGCTGTGAAACTTCTGGGCGATCTTACAGTATGAGTGATCCAATAATTCCCTGTGAATAAATAGCGCTGTACAATTTGTGTGACGTATTTTTTATCCAACTCTAACGCCACGGCGACATTCTCACGTCAGTGACATCTTATGAGCTTTGCTGCGAACTAATTTCGGCATGATTAGAGGCTAATAATGATTACCACATGCATGCCGTGCGCTGGCTCTGTACATTACACATGATGTATATATATTTGCAACTTAGTATTGTGTTTTTAGCGCATACTGTGAGTGTTGCCTTTCTTTCTTTTCATAATTATTATTTAGTTCTCTCTGTATTTTAAGCTACAATTTTTGAATAGCGGACTTTTTAGTAGCCAAGCTTTCAATTCTGTCGCAGTTAATAAAACAGCAACTCGGCGCAGTACGGCGGAAATGATATTCGAGGACTGAGTGATTAAAGTGATTTACTCACAGGCAGAAATAAGGATTCGTGTTACAGGTGAAAGAGCCGTCGCACAGTTCGTGCAGACACATTGAAACGTGTGCAACGCAGACTCAAGGTGATCCAGCGCATCTGGTATAGCGTGTTAGGAGCAGTTTATGGTGCAAGTACTTCAAGAACCCGTCTAACCGGGACATGACTTACGGGCTAAAATGGCTCCAAAGACATGCGGACGGCAGTTGTGAGGACGAGGGGAGCATTATCAGTGTGGAAGTCGCCCAGTCTGCGGTAGATACTAAAACTCGCATGAATCATTATTACGAGATATTGCATAAGCCACAGGCTGACCTCTGGGACTTTTTTTTTTCTCCACTAGTGTCTTGCTGTCTCTACGCCTCGATCGTTCTTCTCCACAAAATAGGCTCTGCTCCACGCATATATGGCTCCAAGATGCGCAGTTGGTCTCCTGGGGTGAGACGAACGGTTCCTTTCCCGTCCGCGTTATACTTTTGATTTCCATCTTCTCTTTAACCTTGGGGATATACTTAGCCAGCCTGCTGCTACCCTCAAAACACAAGAATGAGGCGCTACCTCGAGCTTTCCTGCTGAGCTTGCGGAGGGGAGGGGTCAATCCAGCCTGTGTGGCCCCGCGATGTGCGTCGAGTACGTCAAAAGGCTGGCTTTATTCCTCGAATGAAAGGTGTCTATAAAGGATCCTTCCTTCGTTTGTCTATAGCGTCCGTTTCATGATTAACTAAGGCTAATTCCGAGTGTTCTCTACTCATCGTCAAGATCACCAGTGGCGTGATACGAAAATAATTACGATCTCCTTTCACTTCTCAAGTACACGATGAACTGCTGCGCCGGAAGTACAGTTCACCAGCTTGTCCCGAACTTAAAGAAGCGACTTTTGTCCGCCCACTATACTGCAGCGGGCTCGCACCTCCCGCGTTAAAGCGTAACAATCCCATTTGCCTTGATTGCGCTCTAAAAGCGTAGCGCGTGCGAAGAAAGAACGCTTCTGGAACAACAAACAGCGACAGCGATTTGGCCGCACGTGTAAACACGACGTCCTCGTCTACACGGCGCGAAGCCGCGGCGGCGCCGATGGGACAACTTCGGGCCGGAGTCGCGTGCACCACCCGATATCGGCGCCGCACTGCGGCCGCTGAGTCATGCGGCGGCGGGGCGATAAATGGTCGTCGCCTTCCCCGTCGTCCCCTGGGGCAGCAGCAGCGGCTGCGGAGGAATTAAGCGCCGCGCTGCCCCTGGGCCAGTCGTCATTAGAGAGCGGCGCCGGATCAAGGTGCGAGCGGCGAACATCAAAGGCGGCCGCCCGCGCTGGGGGAGCGAGGGGGGGTCCGAAGACGCTCCCCCCTCTCGCGCGACGGGGGCAGCGGCGGCGCGTGAATGACGAAACAAGAATGCGGACGACCCGGCGGTGCGCGCGGGCAGACCCCGCACGTTACGTCACGCCGCGGGGGCTTTTAATGTCGCCGCTGCTGTTGTTGCTGCTCGGCCAACAACAGCCGTCGACGTGGCAGGAGAGAGTCCGCGCGGCGCGATCGGCCCGCGCTACAAATTCACCGGGCAAGTGTCACACGCCGTGGGAGCGAACATCCCCCTCCTTTCCGATAAAGGCGCCGCCAAATTAACCCCGCCGGTCGAAAGCGACCGCAGTTTAGCGCTATACTGGTTGCGTAGAGGCCAGCGCAGCCAGGAACAGAGCAGTCGGTCCGGGGATTCTATTAGCGGGGCGGTTGCGGAAGGCTCAGTGAGTGAGCTCTATCGGCGACGTGTCGTCTCGAAATTCGCCAGGCTACGCGCGTTGGCCCTGTGCGCAGCAACGCGCCTTCTCTATCCCACCTGCCGTGGCTCGTAGTCAAAATTCGCACGTAATGAAATTAGGAGGGGGGGTTGGGAGGGCTGTATGGAGATGTTTTCGCCTTGCGGGGTAAAGTGATTTGCTTGCCCAGCTGCACACCCGAGGGTCGGCGAACGTTGCACGAACGTGGCACTCCGCCCGTAATTGCCCCTCATTTATATTCTGTTTACATTTGCCCGGTAATGGACCGTGTAGTCATTTCATTGGCGTTTCAATCACTGTGGCGCCGGGGAAAACGGTCCACCATCGAGAAGGCTGTCCGTGGACACCGTTATACACGCATGATACGTGGGAAGTACTTGCAAAAATCGGGATGGAGATAGATCAATCTTCTTTTCACTCGCGTGTTCGAGTCTCTTTCTCTGGGAAGTGAAACGTGCGAAAAGGGGGAGTGGTTTGCGCGCACCGCTACAAGCATGCCGCAACTTCTTTGTTCACTTACTTGTTCTATCGGATAATGCTGTAGTGCAAGCAAGAATAAAACTGCAAGCTGTAGTGACACCTACGAGAAAGATTATTTAGCAGACTCACCGCCGCTCATTGTAATCTATGTTTTCTTTAGGTAGGTCACCCTTTGCCGTGGCGCGTCGTCTGTCGTGGTGCTATCTAACAAGACTTGCGAGAACACCGCGAAATGCATTAAATTATATCGTGTACTGCAGTGCACTTTACTGTGCTACATCTGCAGAGCTAAAGGAAGAAATGGGCTTGCGCGCGCGTGCGCGCACAGTGTCTGTCGCGTAGCGCTGTGTCCCTTCACATTTCCGTGTTCGCTGCAGTGCTCTAAGGTTGACCGCATTAAAATTAAGATCGCATTATGATATAACCATAGATAAAGAAGAACTAGTGGAATTATATGTGTCAGAATTGTACCCCGGTTGGTGAGAGACACCGTTGAGTGGGGCTCACGTTTTATCCTGACCGTTTATGGTTCTTTAAAGCACACCGAAATCTTAGTGCGCGGGGGTTTTCGCATTCCGTCCGCATCGAAACGGTGTCACCGCAGGATGAGGAGCGAGTCCGCGACCTTGCGCTCAGCCGGGGAATGACACAGCGGCTGGAAGACGACGACGAACCTGCAGTCACGCTGTCTGGCAGAATTGGGCGGAATGGACACTGCACTGTACAATGAACCTCGCTCTGTGTATACAACTTGTTTCCGCCTACGCCAAAGTGTCCCGCGGACTGCCCCGTCCGTGTATACACGGTGGAGAGCGCGCGTGTGATGACGGCGAAAGGGCAGCAGCCGCCGCCGGAAGAGAGGGGTCGGCGATGTCGTCTTCGGCGCCCTCTTCCTCGGTCCATTCTTCTCGGCGCCGAGGAGCGCGCGCGATGATTTGACGCGGACGGCGGCCGATTGTGTTGCGCCGCCGCCGGCCGACGTCAAAGGAAGAAGCCACGTCCACCGCTCTGCGCCAGAATTGGTCCAGGCGCCCGGATGGCGGATTGCTCGCCCGCCTGCTGCAGTTAGCTCGGCGCCCGGCGCGGAATATCCTGCCATCGGCGTCCACACCGGAAGATCGGTGCCCAGCCGAATGCAGTGATTCGATGGCCGCAATGCACCGCCATGCGCAAAAAAAGAAGTTAGGAAGAAACAAAAGAAAACTCGAGTATGTTTGGTCGTTGCGTTAGGTTAAGGCTGATTCACACTAGGCCGACACGGCACCGCTTTTGGTTTGCCGACTGTTGGCGACAGCATTTTCCTTCCTTTAAACCGTTGGCCACAGCGTTTTCCGTCCTGTAAGCTCTTTCAAATAACGCAAGACATTTTTTTTTCTTTTTTTTTCCCTCATCACTAATGTCTCGAATGAGGTTGGGTAGGTTGTATCGTGCTGTAGAAGATTGCATCTAACTTATGGCCAGAAAAGTTTTCTTTATAAGTATGAAATGAAGAACTTTACGATGCGAGGGCATGAGGAAAGACACAACACGAGAACTAGATCGTCTTGCACGTGTCTTGCATGATATTTTTCGGTTTCCGCGAAAAGCCGTTGCCTAAGAGAATAAAAGAAGCAATGGACCTTATCAAGATAAACAAAATAATTACGACACCCCCGTTATTTATGTTGAAAAAAAGCCTCCTTTTTACCTCCTTATCATGCAGAGCTACTTATGGATTAATAACGTTCCTCTTTATCAGATCTGCGAACGAAAATTACGCGCTTAGTACGCGTGTTAACTGATTGTTCTAGATTAAAAGAAATAGAAAAAAAAGAAATCTGCGTTTGATTGTAGTGATTACCCACGCCTGACGAAAATCCAATACTTATGCAATACATGTTCCAATCGCAATACACACAATGTCGCAGCGAAGTACGACATCGGCGATGCGTACCTCGAATAATAATTTTTCTTCTATGCCTTACATTTATGCACTGTTTTGTATGACCGACACAGAACATGCCACAAGAGAGGAAATTTCGTGCATGAAAACTGTCTTGCAATCAACGAACTAATTATAGTCTGATGTTGCACCTTCTGCAACAACCACTAGGCCACTAGGCTATACAGCCGCGCTCGCAGAACATGCATTTATACGAACCATATGACTGCGTTGGAGTGTCGTCGACTTCTTCCACAGCTGGCGCGTTCGTACGCTCGTGCTCTGCGAGGTGAAGAGATTTTGCGCTGTGAGAGCAAGAGCGAGAGATAGAGAGAGACGCATTCACGGAGAGGGTCTCCTGGAACGCGGTGTCGGTGTTGCAAGCTGCGCTATGCAACGCGCAGTGACGGCCGTAAGTCCGAGACGCGCGAAAAGAAATTATCATCATCATGAGTAATAAGATGAAAAGTTCGCCCGCACTTCCGGAACATGCTGGGCTATGATCGCCCAGCTTCGCTGTTTCAAGCGTTGCGCGGCCGAGTGCAAGGTTAAGCGCTTATTTGGGTTAGGGCTTACTCAGGCCTGCTAAAATCAAGTGCGTGGCTCACTTGGACTATATTTACTTACCTAAACTCAGACCACGCTGAACTCGCTCGGACTCACTCACCAAAATAAGACTTGGGCAGGCTCACTCAGACTATACCAAGTACTCATACTTACGCGGGCTCAATCGAATTCACGGAATAGCCGCGTGACGCAAACTCATGGAATCATGGCAACCCCGCTTGCGGACAGTCAAATTCACTTGTGATCATGTGGAATCTGTCTTACATGAAGGTTCGCATCATAGTCAATGGTTTCATTATTTCATAACGTTATAGGTGTTGCATACGCTGGTAGAACGTGCGGAGGGCAGCCAAACAATCGCTTGCTTTCGTAAAACAATACTGCGCCCACCACCGCTACTGGGATTAGACTTCACGTCCTTGCGGCAATGTTAACTAAGGATCTCCATGGGCGCGCGTTCGCTGGTGCGCGCAATATTTGGGCTTGGTGTGTGGTGCCCCACACAGACTCTTGAGAGTGGTGGTGTTTGTGCGTGTATTTCGGAGGCCACAACAGGCTATATAGTAATGTATCAGACGAGGACGACGTGTCCACCGAAAAAAAAAAAAAAACTAACAAAAAGTTGTTTTTCGGTAGGTGGCAGTTTAAGCCGTGAGAGCCTGCTGCTGTCACAGTGAACGAGTTCAGCGCCAAAGAATAACTGAAGTCAATAATAGACTTGCTGCCAACTCTCCCTAATTTTTCATAATGTTTACGAATTTGGGCCCGTTTTCTTGCAATTTTCACTAATATTGCTCCAAGTTTTACGAAAAATAAACTTATTTTATTTATTTTTATTTAATACATACTGCTAGCCTTATATATAAGGCTGTAGCAGGGTCGGGACACAAGTACAACTGTGAGAGTGGTATCAAACATGGTTAACAGTTTCTGTTAATAACAATTCCAAATATTGTGGACAAAGAATAAAGGCAGTACAGACACTTTCCTGCAAGTCATGTAAATGTATGCAATTCGTATACACAAAGGTAATAACAACACTGTAAACATAAAAAAGAAACCTTTTCACGAACAATCACTGGCATGAAAAACACTGATACATACATTTAATCTTTCAAGCTAAGGCAGTAGAGAAATATAATTAGTTAGTCTTGAGACAAACATATCACTTGAACTGCTACCAACGACGTGTTCTGGTAGTGCATTCCATTCTGTTATTGTCTGTGGAAAAAATCAGAACTTAAATGTATCATTGTGGAATCTATACTCTTTCAAGTGTCTACTATGTTTTGTTCTAGTGGGCCTGATGTCTGAGAACGATAGAAGTCGGCGGCTATTTCCGTTTACTTCATTATTTAAGAGTTGGAATGCGAACTTGAGACGTAGAAGCTTTGCTCTTTTGTTTATTGTAACTTTGTTCGCGGAAAGGTCTCGTTCGTCGATGCCGAACGTTATAAGTCTTCCGATGGTTAAAGAATGCAGGAGGGATATGCTTGTATATAAAAGTCCTTGCCAGTTTGTTGCTTGTCACTAGTTGCTCAGCAAAGATTGTTACATACTTGTGTGCTGCGTATAAAGTTAAATCATATTCATTAAAGTGATTATGTATTCCTTGAAAAGGCATGTGCTCAGCGCAAGCTGTAAAGAGAATGCCCCCCCCCCCCCCCCCCCCCTGGCCTTTTCGGTGTCGTGTCAGCGGGAGCTTACGAATTTTGAAGTTCACAGGTTGACAGATACGCTTAAAGCCAAGGTTTTGTTTGCCTATATGCCCTGCCGGGACTTGGGGTGGTCGCTGCTGTCTGCTGCTGGGTCGGTCTGCATCTCGGCGTCTCACACTGTGCATCCGCTTGATTTGGTTTTGGAGTTTTGGCATAGCTAGTGAGCGGTGTAGAGCATAAACACTGCACGAGATTGAAGTTGTGAACCCTTTGTGATGGATCGCGTGAGGTTGTACGCCGCAGAGGATGGAAGTAAACACAATTGTACGGGGGCATCGCCGTTAGTTGTATAGGGTTTAATACACAACGCCTGACTGGAGCTTCGCTTTACAAAGAATCCAACAAATGCGTTGTATACGCACAATTTGTTTTTGTCTAGAAATGAGAGATTACTGCACAGATCGGCTGATGTGGGTAGTAAAGGTAATGTAATGGCGCTCGGAAATGGACTCAAGTCAATTCGTGGATTATAAATGATGAAAAAGTGGAAAATCACTTCGATGTGCGCGGTCATGACAAAATACAATGAGAAAAACGATCCAACAACGATGCATTGCTAAGGACACAAACGTGGCGAATTGTACCAAGGGCATAAATCGATATAATGCTGGAGGAAACGAACTATACTGTACGTTGCTTTGCTGGAACTTAAGATAGAAAGAAAGAAAGAAAGAGAAAGAAAGAAAGAAAGAAAGAAAGAAAGAAAGAAAGAAAGAAAGAAAGAAAGAAAGAAAGAAAGAAAGAAAGAAAGAAAGAAAGAAAGAAAGAAAGAAAAACTGTTGCATCGCCGCAGCGGTGCCTCCAACAGCAGATAACTTTTCACCCAGGCGAGCCATTGCACGAATAACTATCAAATTTACACCACGAACCTAAAGCCTTTATCTGAAAGCCACAACTTGCATGCATCATCTGCCATGGAGCCAGCATTAATCGCAATAATCCTGCATATTACGCCCTTCGCGAGCATAGAAATACGTTAAGATTATGAAAGCGACAATAATTTTACCGCTTGGTTTAGAAATCTTCATTATTCACGCAGATCTAGCGTTTTCCCCATACTATACCGAAAAAAGTGACAAGTAACGTTTTCGGTGTAACTACTCGTCTTCAGTCATTAACAAAAAAACCGCTGTAGCTAAGCGCATAACTAACGCGTAAGCCTTCGTGGCACACTTGTTTTTTTCGGGCACACCCCGTCGTTCCGCACGCGGAGATAGCCACGGACGTACTGCGCCCTTCATCATTGCAAACTCTATGCGGGTGGTCGAGCGGTAGTTCTGGCGCCAGCTTTCGCGGGACTGCTCGCGCGCCTCGACCAAGGTCGCGAGCCACCGAGCGAGGCGCGAACGAATATCCTTCTTCGCAAGCGTGCTAATGTCGTAAGAGACGGCTACCACACGCAGTCATTTTGCCCAGTGAGTTATCGAACGAGTATACCCGCAATTAGCCGCAGCTACTTTGTAGATAGATAGACAGACAGACAGACAGATAGATAGATAGATAGATAGATAGATAGATATAGATAGATAGATAGATAGATAGATAGATAGATAGATATGATGGCTCGAGCTAGCGAGTATGCAAGGCATATCGACTTTGAACGAATTCTGAGGATGGCACCGGTTTCGAGATATGCACCGTCAAACTAGCGGTAAAAAATGCACTGTTGTTCCACTTACTTTATAAAGAAAAACGCTGTTCTATGAATTGAAGAACAAAATTAACTGGAACGCCAATACATTTCGTCGAAAATCTCGAAAATTAATATCTCGAAACTGGCGTAGTTCTGGGAATTCCATCCAAGTGGATACCCAGCCTTGCGAGCTCACCGGCTACAATTAGTAAGTTGAAATATGTGCCGTAAAGTAAGTAACTTAAAATATAAGTTGTGCAAATATGTTAAAGGGGCCCTGCACCACTTTTTATCGAAGTGGAGAAATGCATTTGCAGTGAAAATAGGATATTTCAGAAATACTTTGCCAGTAAAAGTAGCTCAGTGCGTTCAGCAGAACGGGAGTTATTGGCAATCAAACACGGCTTCCGCTGTGCTCCCCTTCCTCCTTCAAAGCCTTGCACTGCGAAGGCTACGGTGGAGTGGGGCGGGGCCACAACACTCCGCATTCGAAATGTCACCGTGGCGCGCAGTTCAAATTTCATTTTGGATGTTACGTAGACGACACGACTTCCGATTTTGTTGCCTACGACGCGCTAAACGTAAGCCAAACGCAGTTGTCCGCAGCGAGCAGCCAGTGGACTCGTAGCGGCACCCCGCGGCGGCAGCGGTGCAGCCGACCGCAACGACCAATAGCAGCCGCGTATTAGAATGTGCTTTATTACGTAATAAAGCACACAAAATAGAGTGAGGATCATGGCTTCTGTTGAAACGAGAGCGTTTGAGAGAAAGGTAACTTCGCGCTCCGCTTGCGAGCTCCACGCACCGCCTACGGCAACAAAACTTGGCTGAGATGTTCACAGCAGCGTATGCTAGCTACCCGGTGGCTATGTTATTTCACTAAGCCTGACGGGTGGTTCAGGGCCCCTTAATTATTCAATTAGACATTTTTATTTCTCGTAGAAGTAGTGGCGGCCTCATAGAGGGTTCAAGGGTTCAATGGTTAGAATTGTGCCATCTGTCACGGACAAATAATAAAAAATTTGGAGCAGCAAAAAGAAAAAAAAAACACCGTGTATAGCTATATCCGTACTTGCAAACTTTTTTCCCGACTGTGGAGGGTGTTGTTGCCATTAAATCCGTTGCAGTTGATTGTATGTATTAATGCAATAGCGTTAAGGGCCCCGTCGCAGAAAATCCGGCGTCGGCGTCGGTGCCGGAGAAAATCATCCCGAATCACCCCGACCCCTTTACCAGCATTTCTACCATACCAACAGCGGCGCGCCCGGGTAGGTTACTTGCGTAAACACCATCCAGATGGCGCTCGCCTCTTCGGCAGCGTAAAACGGCAGCGGCGCGCAGAGGCGAAGGTGGAGAAAAATAAAGCTACAGTTGCCGGGAAGCCTGACAAGCATTCTGGGATCTTTGGATGCTATCGCGTACCACTCTTAAAGGCGAAGCTTAAGCGTCCTCCAAATTTTTTCCACGAGGGTTGCAATCGATTTTGTATACTCACGCTGACTAGAAAACAGTCGCGCACGGGCTTTTCAGGGTGCGCCACATAGTGCTTCGCAGCGATCGACGAGAAGTTCTTTAACGAAGCAGACCGTTCACAGAACTGCTTGCGCCAACAGGTGGCAGCGAACAGCGCATTCTCTCTACGCAGAGTGGTTCCACGTTGCTTTTCTTCAACTATACTGAACGCCGCACCTATACAATGAGAAACCCCGTTGTTTCTGAAGCACACCTCGACGAGATCGCGATACACGTGTTGGAAGCCGGCCAACAGATCTAACCGTCCCACCGCCGACATAAATGGTTCCTGATCACTAGCAGAAACGGATTATTAGACACCAGCCCGGCCCTGCAGATCAATGTGTTTCCATTAGTGCTGTCGATCGAAAGCGCACATCGATCGCAGCCATTATCGTTGCTACATCTATACAGCAGCCAGCATTTTTGTAGACAAGGGCGTGTCCGTGATCGCTGGAAAACAGTTAGGACGCACCCTCTGCTATATTGCGCCCATATCGACGCAATTGCTGGTCCTTCTAAAATTCAAAATTGGCTTTTATTAAATCAGTGCCTTATGGAGCCTCACTCGTTTCTGTATCCGTCCTACAGACCTATATTATATACGCGCCAGCCATGCCCTTTGGTAGGTGCTACATGAAAAATAAATCACTTGTGCATCAAACATGTCCTATTCTCGATCACATTGCTGTCCAGTATAACGAGATTGCCATTCGGTAAGTGCGGCGACTGTATTTTGAACGGCCGGTATACGATGGAACGGTATTTCTGTACGGGAGTGGTTCAGAAGAATAGGCCACATCGTATATATAGCTCAGAAAGCGTATCTGTGTCATTCACATGGCTTCTGTTAGGCTGTGCTCTCATAATAACTTCCAGAATAAAGCGGGTCATAGTATTTCCCAGATTCCTCGAACAGCAGTTCCAACATTTGGTGCACTTACTTCAGCCATTCTACAATGTTGGCTTCGGAGTTCGCAGTGTCCTATGCCGTTGTGATATGCACACAGACCACGATCTTGAACGGCCGAATGTAATCGGCTCTTATTTCTACATCACGCACAAGAGCATTTAGCATGTGGCAGAAGCCAAGGAACGAGCGCTGTGTGATATGCAGACATTATGCAGAGAGCCCTTATTCAAATCGCGCCGCGCAAGGAACTGCGCTGGCAGAATACGTTCCGACGATTTCCCAGAACAACATGTAATGCGGCATCGCTTTCTCGGACTCGCACGTGCAGGTTACGAGCAAAAAAGCCTCGCACACACCCACAGTGACCCCATCGACTCGCTGGGCCTCTCCCCGCGCAGTCGGTAGCGCACGCGTTCGTCTGGCGCTCTCAAAGCCTTCCGCGCACAGAGGTCACTCGCTTCTTGTGCGGCGTGCCGTGTTTCCCATGGGGCGGCGGCTCAGCATTCGGGAACCGCGCGTTCTTCCTCCGGTGCCCGATCAAATGATAGGCTGCCCAGAGCTCGCGTGATTAACCGGGCGCGCGAAGCCGGCGTTGAACTGGGGGCCGACAGAAGAGCTCCTGGGTCGGCCGTCGCTAGCGCGTCTCTTCCGGCCCCACGGGGCACAAAACTTTAATCAGCCGCCGTCCTCCCTGACAGGCAGCGCTGCTCTCGTCCTGTCGAGTACAAATTTGGCCATCTAGCAACAAGGTGGGAGAGGGGTGCACAGTTGTAATCGGCGTTGTTGTCCCACACCTGCTGCCACGAGCAACGATTTGGTCGGCTCGTAATGTTCGCCAAAGAGCGGCCAAGTGAGAGAAGGGGCGCGCCGAAGTGGCCGCACTTGCGCTTGGCGCGCCCCTCTCGGCCGCACCTGGCGGCGTGCGCTACCGTGCGCGCGCACGCCGCCAATTGCTGTGCGCGAAGACTCCGTTTCACGCGCCCCATCGTGGACCCCCATTATCGCCCCGGAGGGTGCAATCTTTTTTCACGCGCGGCTCCCATTCACGAAGGCCTGTGTGCGCGCGTGTGTGTGCGAGCGCACATACGCATCGCTCCAGGCTTCGGCGCGACGTGTGCACTTCCCTCTGGCGCGGGTTCGATTGGCGAAGGCCCTCGGGTCGCCGTCCTGCCGCTGCTTCAGGCGACCGGCCGAGAAGAGCGGTAATCCGTGTCATGTTTTGCCTAAACTGAGGTCGGAATCGGAGCATTAACGAGCGCGGAGCGGCTATCCGTGGGAGCGGGGCGCGGTGGCGACACGTTCCTCAACGGGAAGCGGCCGACGTTCAGAAAAGGGCTCGGTGGACATTCGCAGCTTATGATGTCGGAGGTGAGGTGCGTGCGGATACAGAAGCTTCAGAGCTTGCAATGAGCCAGTAATCGTTATTTAATTGCTCAATAAACTTAATCAAGAACGAAACAAAAATGAATTAGGCGTTATATGCGAACGATGGATAACAATGGAAATAGTATGTGGAGAAAGAAAAGGAAGTGGGAAAAGATAAGAAAGGGTAACAAAGGGACTGCAGCAGCACAGCTGTTCAGTATTAACGAACCATCTGTGTAGACATATTGCCGGAATCTGTGGACCTTGTAAATCTGTTCCAAGGTTGCTTGCTTCAAAGCTTGCAACGGAGCTCCAGCTTTCTTTTTGGTGCCCGGAATCGTCAGTTCTACTTGCGGCCGGTGCAGACGCTAGAATGGGGCTGACAATCGTAAAGCAGGTGTGAATTGTGTTGGCAAGTAGGACTGATGTCTTGCAATACTTCTGGCAAATGTTGGATGTTGGCGAGCAAGCAAGATGGTGTGAGGGAATCCGAGTCAGGTGTTGGATGTGTGCTCTCGGGACATCTATAGCAATGTAGACTGGCATAGGAGAATCTCTGGCAACGGCCACTGTCGCAATCCATGATGTATTTTTTGGGGAGACCAAGACAATCTCTGAGTACTTAGGCTTGCACACTCTGAAGTCTCCGAATACTTGTATGCAAGTATTTAAGGTAAGCTGTACAGCAGGTAGCCCCAAAAATAGTGCTTTATATAGTTGTAACGTTAATGGGACTGTAGCGCCCCCAGTACTTCCCGCCGAGAAAAGCGAGAAGGTCCACAATGGCGGCCAAACGCTTTGTCACGTACGAGGCGTGAGGGCTCCAAGACAAGCCTCTATCAATGATGACGCCAAGTAATCAGTGCGTTCTGCTGTATGATACATTTTTTTTCAAAGTCCAAAATGCAAAATCGATTAATCTGCAATTAAAAATGGCGGGATGGTCGTATCGGGAAGAAAAAAAGAAAGAGAGAAGCTTAGTTGCGTGTTCGCTCCGAAAATTAAATGGCGCCAAGAGCCATGGTGCGAGTATACTGTGTGGTATATTGCACATCTTTGGATTTAACAATGAGTTATGCATGGCAGCGCAGCAGCTGCTATCTGAACTCGACACGACAAACGCGTGTCCCCGGTATACAGCACATATGCGCAAATGCGCACGATTCTCGGGGGCTGCTTTTCGCACGCGCTGTGGCGTGGAGCCCGCAGCGGGCTCTTTACGAATTAGTGCTCGCCTCCTCCGTGTCGTGGATGAAGCGTGTTCTGCATCCGCAGGCCTTCCCGCCCTCGCCTCTCGTCACCGTCTCATCCGCTTCCCCTTCAGGCGTGTCGCAACGGCCCTTTTTGTTGCATGTCCCATAACGCAGCAGCCACCGCGTTCACAGCGGCGCCTCCTCGAACTGTCCGAGGCGTCCTTCGGCTGTGTCCGGCCGCAATCGACGTCTCGTCGGCACGCAGCCCCGGCAATCGCGATTTCCCCGATGGCACGTGACATTGAACGCCGCTGACCACACACGCGGGACTGGCTGCGCGCGGGGCAGCTTCGGCATGCGCGGCGACAAAAGGGGGCGAGAATAGGCGTCGCATCGCGTGGCACGCGCGATGACGAGCCGCGACAGGCTTCCTCGCGCGCGGGACAGGCCTTGGGCAGTCAAAGCCGCGCGGGCGTCAGCGCGCCGGCGTGCAAACCGATTGGCCGCAGCCAATCCTCTCCGAAGAAGCCGCTGTCCGTCTGTTCTCGGCGGCGAATGACGCGCAGACGACGCCCCAAGGTCCGGCGATGACCGCAAGGGTCAGTCTGTACCGAAGGCGTTGCTGTGTAGCACTTCGTCCAGCGAAGAATCTCGGTCCCTTGGTACACTTTCGGTTTTCTCAGTGCCGCCGCATTGGGCTGCTTTTTTCACCAGCCGTTCCATCTTTGTACGCTCGACCAGGAACGCTTAAGGCTCATTCGCACTACGCCGACACGACACCGATTTTGGCCTGTCGACTGTTGGCCACAGCAGTTTACAGGACGGAAACTGAACTGTGGCGATCGCATTAAAGGAGGGACATCAGTCGGCAGACCAAAATCGGTGTCGTGTCGGCCTAGTGTGAACGAGCCTTTACGGGACACGAGGTTTTCGAAAAGCCAGAATTCCCACGGATCGTGAATACACAGCTTCGAATTCAAAAACTATCATACCCGTTCGATGAACAAGGTAGCTCATCAAATTAGTAACGTCACGCTCTTAACAGAGCAGAAATCAACATCTGCCAGCGGGCACAATGTCTAAACTTTCGTAGCCAACGTATATATTTTCTGCATTTCCTTCTCCGCTTTCATTTATGTTTTTTTTTTCGTAATGGATATTCTTCGAAACTCCTGGTGTAGCTTTAAGAGCAAGAAAATAATATTGAATATGAAGATGGAATGGGCGGATACAGCGAACATGCCGAATCTTATCGGAGAAGCTAATACTAAATCAGGTAATTATGCTGTAGTATTCTTTCAAAACTATTTTCATTTATGTGGTAATTAGGGCAAGACTCGCATTTTTAGAACTTCCAGTCAAAGCTACCTGCAGCTCTACAACGTCAACGAGACGTCACAGATTTCAGAGTAATCCAATCCCTGCTTTGGACAATTCTAGCGAAAAAAGGAAGAAAAAAAAATCCTCTAAGAACCTCTCTAGTTGAGTCTTCATTTCACTTACAATGTTTCTTTTAATTCACTTCGGATGCAATCTAGTTTTTCTTTCGACGAACAATTAACTAGGCAGGAGGAGACGCTGTCAAGATTTATGACGTCACTGAAGCTATAGCTCGCACCTTCAAAGGGGCATCGCCATCGGAATTTTGTTCTTGCGTATTCTCTGACTACCCTTACTCCACTCACAGTATAACGTTGATTTCGGGGGGATTCTAGAAGATAATTTAATCACACAGTCTAGGCTAGCGTTACTGTTTGGGGTCCCTTGAAGCGGGAGATAAAAAGAGAGAAGCTCTTTTTCCCAGAAGCTCTGCGAGGCACGGTTGAGAGCGCTGCAATACGATAGCGCATAAGCGCAGTCACGTGGTTTTATTTCATATTTCGCGGGTTCTCATTAAACGCGGAAAGAAAATCACCGCGCAGCATCTACGTTGACACACAAAAATCTGGATCAGTCGTTTCTGAATCCCATCTACAACGTAGCGAAATGCACTTAGGCATAAAGTGCATTACAAAATTTTTGCATAATTGATCTTGGTAAATTAACTACTCAAGCGGAATATAAAGAATACTCCAAGGAGCTCCCGATGACGGAAAACCATATGTCGTTAGTTTCATTAAGCTGCGGTTAACCACTTTTTTTTTTTTAATGCTTGGTTCAAGTTACGTGAAACACCCTGTATATCAGCCCCCTGATACCGATGATGGTGTATTGCAAGGACATATCATAACTGCTTTCCCAGAACAAAATAATTACAGGAGAGAGAGATAGAGAGAAAACACGAGGAAAGGCAGGGAGGTTAACCAGTATAAATGACTGCAGCGTGATAATTTGCGGCATAGGAAAGTTAAAAGTAAACTTTCCTTTCAGAAGCAAACCATCGGCAGAAGAGTAGGAAATGTTTTCATAATCTTCACATGACTCAGGTGAATAAAAAGAATGTTTGATTAAGTAAACATATACGCGGAATTAAAAAAAGAAATACGTTTTCATCTGAACCATTTTCGCTGGCACCGTGAACTGGCTTCGAACGGTAAGGCACATCCCTTTGAATTATAATAAAATATTTCCCTTGTGACTTCATGCTTTGCTGTTCCTGGCTTTCAAGAAACTCAGTGGCCTCCAACAGCGACAACTTTCCTTTCCTCTATGGATCGGAGCTTACACCGCGCTGAAGTCAATCACAGAAGGCAAAGTGATTCTTCGCCGCTGAATGCTGTGCAGGATGTTGGCACCTTCCTGTGAGCGCGTTCTCATTCCCACGCGCCACATCGCGACGCAGCCAGTCCCGTTGGTCACTCGTCCGCGCGCCTGGACACCGAAAGGGAAGTATAGATCGATGCGCTCTTCGCTTGCCTTTGTGTTTGCCTATACGCGGAAGCGCGAAAGGTCGAAGCAGGACTATGCATGTGGCACAGTGAAAAAAAAAAAAAAGAGCAAACAAACAAATGATGGCGGTTGTTCGGTCTGCACGGCGAATATAGTGCTTCGACAGCAGAAGACGTGAATGTCGCGTTGCTTGAATAAAAGAGGAAACGTTTCGGGGGACAGGTATGTCCCCATGTAATGATATGAGCATTTACACACACAAAAAAGAAAAAAGAAAAGAGAAAAAGAAAGAGGAAAAATTAAGAAAGGAAACAAGAAACCGGAGGAAAAATGGAATGATATACAGCAGTATCCCGTTGATACGGTTCTTGGCGGACCAAAAACGAAGGGAAGCGCATTACACGGGCAAGCGTAGCATCCGATAACGCTTGCGGCAGCCCTACAGATGAAGAAGAAAGCATACTTCGCACAGAACGTAATTTGAAGTTGAATGGTAATTCAACTACGTAGGGAGAACCCGCTAAATTAAGCTTTTTATCGCTGCCTGTCGGTGAGATTTAACGTTAACCACTCTCTCTGGAGCGTTCTTGTTTAAATCGGAACTCATGGTAACTAAACTGCACTGGTGTTCCAGAGGGTAAGAGCCGGGAAAACGTAATAAACAGGAACGTATCATCGATGTGCTACTGTACTATAGAATCACTCGCGCAAGTGATTCTACAGTACAAATATTGCCAAGTCAGCTGGATTACTTAAAAAAGCGGACGATACTTGCGCATTAAATTACAATGCGCAAATGCTAATTAACAGAGCTCACTAGTTATTATTAATCAATGTATTTAAGGCACATCTTGTACATACGGTACTGAAGTCAGGAAGTGTTGAAGTCGTGTAAAATTCGTAGAATCGTGAGGCTAGCGGCAGTTTACATCATCATCATCATCATCATCAGCCTATATTTATGTACACAGCAGGACGAAGGCCTCTCCCTGCGATCTTTAATTACCCCTGTCTTGCGCCTGCAAATTTCTTAACTTCATCACCCCACCTCGTTTTCTGCCGTTCTCGACTCAAAAGTTGTATAGGTACACTACAAACATTAGAATCCGATCTGCTGTTTTCCCAGAAAGCCTCCATCGCACACTGCAGTAAGAAAAACTAAGGTATTTGCTGCGACGTGCATGTTGTGGCAACCAACACTGGATGTTTTCTTAATTTTTTTATAATTATGATTATATTGCACACTGATGAAGCAGCTGTTGCGTTTACAACCTCAGCATTTCCACATCAAGGTGTTTCATAAAGAGAGCACATGTGTGTACATTTTGATTCTGATTTGCCTCGTCCGTTTGGTCATAAGTGTGGCACCCAATTGAAAGGATGGGGAAGCAAGTCTTGCATCTATTTTAGGGAGAGTAAACACATTTAAGCAGAATTGATTGCGAGAAGGCTATTCCTCTGCGGTCGCCTTGTGTAAACGGACAACTGGGCGCGAGGGCCATAATAGGCGTTGCTTACTATAACCTTTAATTGTGACATACGCGTGAATCGTGCATATTGTCTGTTGCCGACCGCGCCACGAAGACTCTTTTTCCTGACTACCAAACCTCGGATATTTTCTCATGCATGTGCGCAAGTTTGCAAGGACTTTGCGAGCTTCAGCATCCAAGAGAGTGCCCACTGCGGGTGCTGAAAGAAAGCTAACCAGGAGAGAGATGAACAGAGATAAAAGCAGGGAGGTTGACGAGGTGTGAGAATCCGTTTGGGCACTGGGGCAGGGGAAAAGGCGAGGGTAAATGGCAAAGGAAGCGAGTACACCGCGACCAGGGCGAGCATTACAGAAGGCGCAAAATCACGAACACGCTGGAGTGTTAAGTCGTTCGAAAAGGCGCTTGTTCGCACAGTTGTTCAGTAGAAACGCACCATCTGCCGTGCTGACATTCGGCGAGGCCGCTTTCGGACCGCCTATATATGTTCTGCGCACGAAATGTGGGGCATTCTTCTACTCAAAGGTTGCCAGGAATGCGCCCAATGTAGTGAGCACGTGCAAGAACAAAAAATGGACTAAAAGCACACAAGGACAGGAACATATACACCAACGACAACTAAAACGAGCACTGCCGGCGCAGTTTCATCTCCGTCAGCTTTCCTATAACCATAACCGTTCCTGATAACACCTTCTGGAACGGTCGTTGCCATATATCTCCTTAGCCCTGGGCATATTCAGGCTTTATACCGTGCTCTGGTTACCGGTCAAGCTGGCCCCGAAACCTTCGCCAAAAGGGTGCACGGGCGCTCTCCGATTTTTCAAAGGGGCAGTATAACGCAGGAAGGGACAGCACAAAAAAAGGGGGCTTGTCACGGCATCGCTCGTCCTCGGGAACATTGCATGCGCAGTGCACGTTGTGTGCCGGACAGCGGCTGGCCTGGGCGGGATGACTTGGTGTCTGCGTCGGCCGCGGTGCAGAGCCGTCGGCGAGGAGGAGACACACACACACGAGTCGGGGAGGAGCCCGTAATTGGCGGGAGTAATTGGCCCGTCGGCCCGTGGGAGCGTCGGCGCGGATCCCTTTCAAAGCGGCCGCCGCCAAAGCGGGTCTCCTCGCCGTCGGCTGAGTGATTCGCTTAACTCGATTAGCGAGAAGGAGCTCGCGCGCGCGCGCGCGTCTACTATGTAGTGTACTACACATGCGCCGCGTGCAGCCGCAGCGGAGACCGCGTCTTTCCGTCCTCGGGAATAATAATTATAAAAAAAAGCAGGCCACTTGCCCGTTGCCGACGCCGAATTTTCTTTTTTAGGCCGACACGCGGGCCTATAACGGCGCCTTTTGTATTGTGTTCTACAACAGTGTGGTCCCCACTTCCGTCTACACTTCGATCGCTCATCAAAAGCTTGCTATTGTCGGCGCATAAAGAGTGTGCTACACGTCGGCTGTGTTCGTGATCGCGAATCGTGGGCCTAGTTAATGAGGCAACCTTCAAGTTACCAGCGGCACTGCTATCTTGGGCCTGTGAGAGCAAATTATGAAAACACGTAATTCTTTAGCTTGTTTACCCGCCTAACGGCGCAGGCGCGGGAGACATCGTATAAGCGTTGCTCGCATAGAGATCTGCATTTTATGTGATGCCAGTGCGACCTTCGAACACAGTCATCCTGCGACAGAATGTGACACGTCTGCCGATATCGTTCAGCCAACGTTGCTGAGGCCTCGGTGGGAATGTCCATCACTTTCGTGCTTTTTATGCTCCAGTAACTTTCACTTCATGAACAAGAGCCGGTTCGAATACATGAGGTACATATTTAGTAGTATATTAAATCTTTTTTTTTTTTAGGGGGGGGGGCGGGGGGGGGCTTTATGCAGTACTTACAATCAAATTTTGTCTGTGTCGCGAAACGATGCATGCACACGAAGGAAAAGCGATACAAAATGGCAGTGTTTAGCTGAAAACTCGCGACAGCTCGAAATGGATTGCACAGGAATCAAGCATCATTTCTGGTTTTGCTGAAGAAACATCACCCTCGGCGGCGACATCATGCGGGAAAATGCATCGCTGAAGGTTACAGCGCCAGGAGGACAGATGAAAGAGGATAAAGTTCAATGAGCATTTGTACCGACTCGCTCAACTTGTTACTGTTCTGAAGACATTATGGAGGTGAAGAAGATGGGGTATGCAAAAGGTATGCTGAATGCAAGGCGGCCCTCCAATTATTATTATTATTATTATTATTATTATTATTATTATTATTATTATTATTATTATTATTATTATTATTATTATTATTATTATTATTATTATTATTATTAACGCGAAGTTCTCCTTTCCTCTTTCTTTGACTTTTCCGCGTCGTAACAATGCCCTCTCGAAGTCCTTACTGCCTCCTTGGCCATTGCCACAATGCCGTCTGGAATTTCCTGGCCGTCGACACGATGCCCTCTGGAAGGCTGTAATAACGCGGGAGCACCTCGCAAAAGCATTGCAGAAGCTTCAGCGCTTACCTTTGTACTTACGCACAACAACCCAGAGGGGAGATAGAAGGGTAGACAGAGAAGGACGAGTGACAGAGAAGAACGAGTGAAGGACGACCTTTCGGTCGTGTCAGCTGGCATGCATGGGATGATCACGGGAGAAGGAAAAGGCGCCGTCAGAAAGCATGCTTCGTTTGGGGTCTCTTCAATAAAAGAAACGCTACTACTAGACATGGTGACAGTTGCGGACAAACTGCAAAATGTAATAATAATAACAATAGTTCAAGGTATGGTACGGCACGTTTCTGCGATTTCTGAAAAATAAACACCGCGCAAGTTTATCCATGCCGACAACTGACGCAGGGCGTGCAGACGCAAAGCCGCATTAAAGCACCGCGGCGTCCAAACGGCAATACGCTCGCGGTGGTCCATCATCATCAACACTTGAACCACGATGTCCCTACCCTGCATCACTGGGAGGCCGTGCTGCGTGACGGAAGCCCGGGTGGCCAGAGGGCGCTGGTCCATCGGGCACGGGACGTGGCAGCACCTAAGGCTTCCATAAAAGGATCTCACGCACCATGCGATGCGCCGTGTGAGGGAGCGACAGTGCTAACGTTCTCGCAGGTTACGGAAATTGGCGCACGACATAGACAAACGCAAGTGGTGCACGCAAGGTAACATTTAACTCCACATCATCACTGCCGTATGCCGTCGAAATCACCACCAAGTGCCGTCAGTGAACGCAAACAGCGCAGAAAGCTTCTCTTATACCCCTGTCAAGCGGGCAAGTTAAGTGCACTTCGGGACCTTGAGTGAAACTTTAGGCTACGCGGTTCTAAACGGGAAAACAAGAGCGCACTCGCAGTAAAAAAATGGCGACAAACTGCGAGAGCGCTTTGTGAAGATGTATATTAAAAAGAAAAGTACTTCTAAAGAGTGATGGTCTTACGCTGTATTATTAATTAAAACAAACTTAATCTAGGTTTTTTTCAACAAAATACGAAAAGATTTGTTTATCATAAGAGTGTGGCAAGTCAATGCCGGCCAAGAAAAATGCCTAGCCAATCCAGAACGACATAGCGGCGTGCGACGAGGCGGCATTTGATCCTGCTCGAACGGAATATGCACGCGTTTTAGGCTATTATTTGTGCGCAAGAGCTGTTCAACCACTAAAATGAACTTCTGTGTCCTTTTTTTACGCATTACATTTTGTACCATTGAAACCGCTGGCGACGAGGCTACGCACTCGGCCAGCAAAGTGCGTTCCGTGAACGCACTTCGACCGGAGTACACTCTGCAGCGAGTGACATTCCACTTGCGACGTTTTAATTTGGCAAAGTGCACTTAAACCGAGTGACACTCTCCGTAAGTGCGCTTGACAGGGGTATTACATCGATTCCCTCAGAGCATGAGATCTGCATGCTATTATTATTATTATTATTATTATTATTATTATTATTATTATTATTATTATTATTATTATTATTATTATTATTATTATTATTATTATTATTATTATTATTATATTTGTTTCCCAATTTCGTCCTTTCACTACCCATACCAAACCACCGCCGGGTATTTGTGTCTGCAAGAATCACGTGACCTGTCCGTTTGTCTCGGACGCTTGGCAACGAGTCGACGCGACGGTCGGCCAGCGCTGTCTACAATATACTATGGCTCAAGCTTTGCCCTCACTCTAGTGCGATTCGAGTCGTGACGTCTACGTAAGAGTGGACGATCGTTAGGGCGGCGCCATCAGAGGCGATCGCCTACTCGGCGCATGCATCCAGTCACGCTGCGACTCCCATCGCGCACCTGCTAGCGGGCGCTTGCCTCTAATCCGTAATGGATGAGGCGCCGGGTTAATTTTAATACCTTGCTCGGAATTACGTCCCAAGCCACTCTTTCTTTGCCTTACATTTTTTTTTCGTAAATTACTAATGTCTAAATCACGACGCTCTTGTTGCAAAAGCGTGCGCGAAGGGTACCTTGGGTATCGTATACGGATGGCGCTTGGGCATGCGCTCGAGTGTGCTAACACCAGGAATGTAGACGAATGGTCACTTTCATCGCGGAAAGAAAGAAAGGAAGAAAGAAAAGCTATCATCATCACCATCATGGGAAACAAGAAACCTTGGAGGACGCTTAAGCTTCGCCTTTAAGAGTGGAACGCGATAGCATTCACAGATCCCTGACTGCTTATCAGGCTTCTCGGCAACTGCAGCTTTCTGTTTTCTCTAACTTCGCCTCCGCATGCGGCTGCCGTAAAGGACGGATTTTCGGCGTAGGCGCCAACCGGCGTCACACGGCGGCGGCCGGCGGCATTGAGCACAATGCGGCGCAGGTTCACGCTCGCTCGGCGCCCCAAGACCGAGCATGCTAGAGCATGCTAGGAAGCCTACATGCAAGCGCATGCTACGCTCCCTAGAGCATGCCAGACTGCAGCGCCGACGGCGGAAGTGGCGGTAGAAGCAAGAGACAAACTATGGCCTCCGAGACATGCGAGCGAGCTCGGAGGCCATTTACAAAGCGAGCTTCTTGCGTTGTCGTCCGCGATGCCTCGTCCGCGTCCTAAGCAGCCGATCGCTCGCACGTGCTCCGGCCATTGCAAATGGGGCAGCTTTGTACGGTATCATTGATAATGATGTACTCTTTCCAGACGGGGACATGCAAGGAATGCCGAAGTGCACACTTATAGCGAGCACGGCAGCTGCTGGTGATGCTATTTTCAGTACAGACAACCAGCAAAATACTGCATATATTTGCGCTAGAGCTACAGACAACTTTTATGAAGTTTTAAAGCTACAAGAAGTGCTTATGAAGTAAAAACAATTGTTCTGTTACGCAACATTTTGCAAAACTGGCCGGCTAAATTCGGCGTCACTAAGAAGGAAGGATCTGGCCACGTTGCGCCACGCTTGAAATACGTCGAAGCCGAGAGTCTCTTGTGGTTGAGAGCCGTCAATAAACCTCGTTGACCATCGACGCCGCGTTGCCGCCGGCCGGCGCCGACGCTGTAAATCCGTCAAAAATCAGTTCCTTGTGGTTGGGCCTTTTGGCTGCCGAGGAGGCGAGCGCCATCTGGATGCTATTTTTGCAAGGAGCAAACCACGGCGCGCTCCTGTATGAGTGGTAGAAGTGCTGGAAAAGGGGTTTGTGTTTGAGCTTCCGTGTAAGAGAATTATGCTTTCTCGTATGTTCAAATTACAATTCGACGCTCTCACGTCTGTAGGTTGTGGTTACGTCGTACTTTACGATTTTTCTGACACATCTTTATTTGAGAAATTCGATTAGTTCATCAGCGCATCTGCCCCATGCCGAGGGCCTGCGTGGTCGGGGTGGTTCGGGATTATCATCTGTGCAGCGGAAGCCGAGACCAAAGCCGTATTTTCTGCGACACGGCTCCTTTAACGCTGTCGCGTTAAAAGAAGAAAACAATGAAGTACAAGTAGAAATCAGCACTCGCGGAAGCAACCCCAATCCACGAAACGTCATTTCCGAAAACCAATTACACGCGCAGGCAGTGTGTTTCGCTCTGCAACAGTTCTAGTAAAAAAAAAATGAAAAAAAAAACATGTTTAAGAGTATTTGTCCTAGCAGAAAGTGCTATTCCATTGCTGCTACCATTGTAGAGCGTAATTTACTATACAGTTGAACTTGTCTTTATTAAAAGAAGAAGAAGAAAGAAACCAGACGAAGAAAAAAAAAAAAAAACGTTTTTTCACTCGAAAGGTCAATGCACTGTGCACGGGTTTGCGGTGTAAGGAAAGACGGATTACATGTCTGGACTTCACATTCGGCACAGCTAGCTGCATAAAGACATACCTAAAGGAATGTGCTCTAAGTAGTCACCACTGCTTGAAAAGCTTCCTTGGTAATGTGGTAATGGACACTGCTTGGAAACGTGGTCGGCAATCAGCCGGAGCTGTATACAATCGGCGCTCAGTACTGATGTGCTTTAGCTGGGAAGTCGTTGCGTATACTTTCGTAAGGGGCCGTTGACATCTGCATTTTTCGCATGTTTCTGTCTCGGCGGAGGCGAATGGATGATGTGCGCTTGCGCGCTGTCCACGCGCGAGCCCATTGTCGGAGCTAACGTGATCTGATGTGTTCCCGAGGTACGCAAGATTCACCTTGCGTTCATTACACCCGCCCACGGATCACTGATCACCTCAGGACAACCTGTCACTCCAGCGCTGTGCAAGTGCTTGGTGCAGGTATGGAATGCATGAACTCTGTTCGTGTGACATTAAAGTCATTTGGCGAGCTGGCTCTGCTTTGTGTGACGACCAGCGCTTGAATCGAAAAGAAAAACGACAAAGACGATGACAGGTGCCTATCTACTGTATATGCGTGTAATTTGACGCGTGACGCAACGCGTATCTAGTTAGCAGTGAATGTTTACTGCAAATTATGCTGTCCGTAAACTATACGGACATTACTTTGTGTAATGGGTGCGCGTGTGGTTGACCTCCCTGCCTTTCATATCCTTTCTCTCTCTCGGTCTCTCTCCAAAGCATTGCTATCGACGCATGTGTAAGCAAATTTTGAATTATGTGGCTTAATGAAGTTCTATATGAAAATTGATATTTTTTTGGTTTTCAGTCTGTTTAGAGGCTTTATACTATATACACGAAACGCTTTACAAAGTTTCTCAACTTATATAGGAGAACCAAAGGTACCGGAAATTTAATATTTGCATGGAATGGGGGCTATCTTATCGTGGGCGTTTACCCATAGTTTTAAGCGTGTAGGTTAGTTATGCGCCTTGAAAACAATTACTGAGTACACGTTTTCTACCTATTTCCATCTTAATATGTACAGGGTGTCCCAACTATAATGCACCAACATTTAAAAATATGCAAATGCCACGTAGCTGGACAGACCCAAGGTAATGTTGTTTGACGTCGCTTGGAGATACTCAGATTATTTCTTGTAAGAAATTTCTTCAGAAAGTGATTGAAAGTGTTATACGGCCGTTATCCGCTAAGCTTGCCAGCGACCCGAGGGAACTATAGAGTATGTCACACCGAATTCACATTTGGTGGAAATGGAGGGCGTGTTCATCGCGAGGTGTGGCTGAACTTGAACGTTCCCGGCAAATTATGAGCTTTGCAAATAATTACTGAACTATCATTGTCTCCCGCTTTCCATACATTTATAAAGGTGCCCGCATTGTCCTCGCTTATATAGCTCAACAAATGAGTCACTTTGCTTACATTTCGTGAAAATGATGCTATGCGTGATGCGTAGGCAAAGTTCAAAAAGGATTGGTTAATTACGGCCTTTGAAGAATATGACTTATTCAGCCGCTGCAGAGAGTCGTGCATAACTGTTTTAAGAACTGTGAAGAATTTAGATCAAATTTGGTGAAAATGGGGGAAACGTGGCTGACGCGCGTGCGAAGTTAGAGGTGTGTGGTTGAAGTACGGAATTTTCTAAAAATTTCTTAAACAAGTCTGAGTAATGCTTGAAAGTGTGGGGTTTTATTTGCAGGCACTCGAAATTCTTAATGCAACTGCTCAAAAGAAGCAGCTTCGCTGAAAATTGGACTGTGATTCTGCAAGATTACACAAGCCTGCTGCCTTTCTTTTTGTTTCTTTTTTGTCTCAAATCTTACTTTCAATTGATGAAGCCATTGTGGCGCAACTAAAAACGGTCTTGGGAGCGGTCTCGGAGCCCCTCCTGAAAAAGGTGAAGGGCACTATAGAGGTAAAGGCGCCGTCTCGGCCCAAAAAGAGTGGAGGCCCGAAGTGGTGCCTTACGTTCACAAGATGTCCCACAACGGGACGGAGGTTGCTGGTCGCTTTGTCGTTCCAGTGGTTTTTTTTAGGCGCCGCGAGATTTCGCTGACCTATGCCGTCGCTTTGTAGGCGACAACAAAGAAAGCGTGAATGCCAGAAGAAGCACACCAAGACGCGTATGCGAGAGATGCACAACCGGCGCGGTTTACCTCATTCCATTGCCATGTGGTAAGGCCTATATTTAGGCCAAACTGGCCGGTGCGTTAAAGACCGAACACGAGAGCACGAAATTTCAATTAAGAACAAAGGCAATGCGCATCTGCCCACACACTGCATGGCTTGCAAGTGTGAACCTCGGCTTCGCGAGATTAATTCTGGACAGAAGCAAAAAAAAAAAAAAAAAAAAAAATACTGCACGCGAACTTTTGGAAGCCTTCCATATCAAGAAAAGAGGCACGGATTGCGTCAGCGGTACTTCTGTTTGTCTATTTGGAAGTGAGATGCGTTTTTTTTTATTAGGTTGCTTTGCCGTGACGCAACGCACTTATGCGCTTGCACATTTTAGCGCACGTTTCTGCTGGCCTTCTAGGGGCCTAATAAATCGATTGCGAGTATTGCGCCTGTGGTGTCAGGTCTTGCGTTCTTTGTGTTCGTTTTTAGTTGCACTACAATGGCTTCATCAACCAACTAGGCCAGGAACAAGTTACTTTTATCCTAACTTACTTTCAGTGTCGCTTTGCTAATGCAACTTAGAACTTGCTTGTAACAAAGTCAATGTGTTTTCGTTTCATTGATAGTTGCGAATAGCGCACGCACTTTACAAACGCGCACTAAAAAGCCACGCGCTTTGTACATTTCGAGACAGGAGCTATACACCCCTATCGACTTTCCTGTGGTAACTGCACGTTGGCAGGAACGTCAACGGCCGTTTGAGGGAGCATAGCGCATTAGTGCAGGCTTTTGTAGAGGGAGGGAGGGGGGGGGGGGTGTAGCACTTAGCTGACCGCTGTCTGTCTACTCCAGCGATCACTGAAACACGCATTTTTTGGACCGTTAGGACGCAGAATCAATGGGAAATATTTAAGTCCTACTAGATAAAAAAAGGCGAATTTCGCATTAGCATTGCGTCCATTACGCTTTCGAAAGAAGAGCTTTATCTGTACAGAATGATGCCTAGTTTGCATGTGCGAAGTGTATGAACGTGTTAGACAATGTGCGCAGTGGCAATATTTTCCTTTTGCTGCCTTCTGTATCGTTGTGCAGTAAAGATCAGTTGAACTTTGACGTTTGCCCTGTGTATCTCGTGTAACCTGCGCCTATCCGGGGTACGAGACGATCGAGCGCGCTTCCCTGAAGTCATGTCTACTCCACGTTCCTGGCTTACTAAAGGTGAACCTAGTGCGCTGCGTGATTGCACACGTCACGTCGCAGCCATCTCGCTGACTAAAGGTGTGGCCTAGTGCGTGCACTAACATTCTGCAGTTTAGGTACTACGTTAAGTGTTCGTATGTGGCGTTCAGGAGGTCGCCTTAGTGATACACGTGTACTTCCCATTACAGGCTCGTTATGTCTTACAAAGAAGTGTAACCCCGGTTGTATAACTTCATGTATTACCAAATATGCAGCAGACTTTCGCCTTCTTGTGTTACAAGAGTGTAACACCAGCCGAACTTTTTTTTTTTCTGCGAGTGAAGTCGGGGGTAAACCGCAGCCGCTGTCGCCTCAATGCAGAGGTTGTACGTGCGCATGTATGTAAGCGACGCGATGCTTTCAATTTCGCAGCGCGATATCACGCAATATTCCCATCATGATTCCAATTTTACTGCGAATGTTGCCACCTGTGTTTTGTTTCTTTTTTGTTGTTTTTGTATATTTGTGTTACTTAGTTTGAAGGGATTTTTCATGAATAAAAAGTTGAAACCGAGAAGTAGTGAAGTCATATCTGCCTGGTAGAAATACCATATCACTTTCGAAATATTCCTTCCCAAAATCTGCTAAAACATACATTGGTGTGGCAATATTTTTCGTCCCGAACTCACTGAGGGAGGCTTTTGTGAAACTGTTAACAACTATGCCAGTATATTTCCTACCACATTTTGGATAGCGCAGATGTGAAAATTGCTTCTATAGTTATTGGATCTCCGCTAACCAAACGTGATTTCACAACTGCCCACTTTAACGCTTTCTACATGCAGCATAAGCAAACAAATAAAAAATCGAATTAGTGAGTCTTTTCAATTACATCTACCTGGTCATTGTGAATTGCCGTGCAAGTATTGTCCGCCTCTTCAGATAGCCCGTCTGAACATGCTGAATAGCGCTATAATTATGCTGAATATATATATGAACGAGAACAAAGGGAACCGAGGGGCCCGATTTTTATTATATCATAAGCAGCCAACAAACAATGACACCAAGGAAAACATAGGTGAAATTACTTGTACTTACTAAGTGAATTAAAGAAATGATAAATTAATGGAAATGAAAACGGATGAAAAAACAACTGTCCGCAGGTGGGGAACGAACCCACGTCTTCGCATTACGCGTGCGATTGTTGGCTGCTTATGATATATATATCATCATCAGCATATATTTTACGCCCACTTCAGGACGAAGACCTCTCCCTGCGATCTCCAATTACCCCTGTCTTGCGCTAGCGTATTCCAACTTGCGCCTGCAAATTCCCTAACTTCATCATCCCATCTGGTCTTCTGCCGACCTCGACTGCGCTTCCCTTCTCTTGGTATCCATTCTGTAACCCTAATGGTCCACCGGTTATCCATCCTACGCATTGCATGGCCTGCCCAGCTCCATTTCTTGCGCTAAATGTCAACTAGACTATCGGCTATCCCCGTTCTCTGATCCACACCGCTCTCTTCCTGTCTCTTAACGTTAGTCCTAAGATTTTTCGTTCCATTGCTCTTTGTGCGGTCCTTAACTTGTTCTCGAGCATCTTTGTTAGCCTCCAAGTTTCTGCCCCATATGTTAGCACCGGTAGAATGCAATGATTGTACACTTTTCTTTTCAACGACAGTGGTAAGCTCCCAGTCAGGATTTGGCAATGCCTGCCGTATATATATATATATATATATATATATATATATATATATATATATATATATATATATATATATATATATATACAGCATTAATTTGAAATTATCTTGCTGTTTATTACTTAACCTTGTCATTAAATCGTTCATTTATATTATATTTCATTCAATTTTTTCACACACTCATAGACTTTGTATAAAAAACACCTGCCTGCAAACACAATGAATACCACGTGCGCAAGGAATGCAATGGATCGCAGTTCGTTCAGCTCAGGGGTTAATGGAGGTCACAGTGCAGGAGTCCTACGGCCAGGTGAGGGTGTATTGACCGTCGTTGTGGTCAAATGGTGTCCTGGCAGGAGCGACCACTCACATGCTTTTTGTTAATATGTTTAGTGTTAATATGAGCGCCCCTCGCGCAACAAACTACGAGGGGCGCTCGTGGTTCTCGTTTGTTTGGTTCTCTAAAATAATTCTCGAATTGTTTTCCAATATTTCATAACGGTAACTGTGCGCAATCAAACATAAAACTGGAGCAAGAGTAGAATAAATTTCATCCCCGAGGGCGTAGTGTAGGCACAAATCATGATAATTTATGTGGTGGAGCAGGCTACGTTGCTCAGGAGCCAGAGCTTACCGGTCATCATTCGCACTCTCCGAAGAGCATGCGAACAAACTGTTAATTTGTTCATAACGCTCCATTTGGGCTTTTAATAAACAACGGTTCATGACGTGCAATATGATGACAGAAACTTGCTAATGTAATGAATATTAGGATGTGAACATCGTTTTACATTAATTGTGAAAACGAGCGTTCAATATTAGAAAAATATTCGATATTCGTTTCGATTCGCTTCTGGATTATTCGCTTCGTATTTGATTCAGTCCCGAAAACTACTGTTTGCGCCCCGGTCCCTATTAATCATCACAGATGAGCTGCGAACCACAGCGCGGCTAAGGCTTGATGGGCCGTTGCTGAAACTTTCGTTCCCAGCCTGCTTCCGACGTGACCACTGTGCCCACGTGATCCCTCGTGCCACGTCACGCCGCCTGCAGCGCCAGTCTTTGTTGTGGTTGAGTTCGACCTCAATACAAAAGGACACAAACAGACCATGGGGCTTTGGGTATCGCAAAGACGCTTGGGTGCGCTATATATTTCTAAAAGTTTCTATTGATAAGAAGCGCGAATGTTGTGTGTCCGGCTCCTAATGGCATGGTGCAGCACGGGCATGAGTATATCTTCCGTGGCGATGGTGCGCAAAGTTTCGTTTTTACTCTGCACGTGGTTTAGACTCCGTTTAGAGAACTTGCTGTCTCAGATATAAAAGAAGACGGGCAACTGTATAATATATTACAATAGCCGAACCCTATTACCATTTCGAGACACGGACAAGCGCTTGTCCGTGTCTCTCACTTCGCCCCTGTTTGAATCTTGCGCAGTATACTTGTTTTCCTCGAAGTATGAACCGACTCGCCCAGCAACAAGTTTTATTGAACCTATTACCATTGCCTGTAATATGGCTCCAACATGGCTAGCTAAAACAAACTGGTTCTGTTTACCTTTAACGCAGCTGTCAAGTGCCGTCGGCGCTCTCCCGAGCCAGTATACGCGCCGCGCAAGCGCCGACCGAAGTGGTTAAGCTATGCAACAAAACGTTAAGCGATGACGAGCTGAAAAACGTTCGTGTAGTTAGGTTTAAGTGCAAGCCCCACAAGCAGATCGTGTTTTTGGCACGTAAAACCTCAAATGATTGTTGTTGTTCTAGTTTCGGGATGTCGAACACAGCCATTCAATCAAAAGCTACACCATGAATTTGACAGCATGTGCGTGATTTGAAAAGGAAAGTTGGAATCTTAGTGAAAGTTCGCGGAATTGATTTGGCTCTACGCGGCATCAGAAACATCGCATAGATGTACTTCGTCCTCAACAGCACTGCACATTTCTCGGCCAACTGTAACTCATAACGTACACCGTCGCAGTACGACCTTAGTTCCACCGAAGCTCTTTGTTGTACATTGGCAAAGGAAAATACGAAGCCGCATGTTATATCTGCGTTAGGCTACGATAAAACCACGTGCGTCGTATAGCATTCCACCTGGTCTATCTGTCTCTATGAGAACATTTACCGTCATCACGACCACAAAATGTGTTCTGCAGGGTGACAGCACATTATAGGCTGCAAAAGAAATGGCGTTCAGGTAAAGCAGCGCGACTATACAGTAAAGGCTTGCACGAGCACACACGTCGTGTGCACGCCGAAGATCGTGGAACGAGCTGGATTTAATCTGCTATACCAGCCCTTGGAAAATCCTAAGTATTGCGCTAAAGGTGCCGGAAAACGGTAATCAACTCGTTCATTCTGAATGAATTACCATATACACTTGCACCGCCTTTCTACCTGGCCTATCTGTCTCTATGAGAACATTTACCGTCATCACGACCACAAAATGTGTTCTGCAGGGTGACAGCACATTATAGGCTGCAACAGAAATGGCGTTCAAGGTAAATCAGCGCACTATACAGTGAAGGCTTGCACGAGCACACACTCAGTGTGCACGCCGAAGATCGTGACGAGCTGGATTTAATCTGCTATACCAGCCTTGGAAATCCTAAGGATTGCGCTAAAGGTGCCGGAAAACGTAATCACTCGTTCTTCTGAATGAATTACCAATATCACGACTTGCACCGCCTTCAAGTTGCGTGTCGGTATAGTGGCAGCAGACGAAGGCATGATCGCGACAATGCCACATTTTGTGCATTTCGTGAATTGCAAACTTTGCGATGCTATAACTTCTTAATAGGACTTTATTATTGGCCTAAGGCAGCAAGATACGTTATATTGTCACAGGTTAAATGTCCTTTGGGCATAAATAGTCCCCGTATATGCCTCTGAATAACCATATATACGCAGCCCGTAACTTCGCCAGCAATCATATGCCGATTACGAAGCATTAGGGTACAACCTGCAAGCGCAATTAATGATCTGCTGCCACATCGCCACGACCATTGGATCCCTGGACTTAGCCCCAACCCTCTTAACATATATGACAAGAACAAGGTATTGTCTTCCCTTTCTCTTGCAGTGTGCTCCGTCGCATTTATCTAACATTGCTTGCATTGAGGGTGGCCATACTTCGTATAACGAGCCCTGTGAAAATGGTGTTAGCCATTGGCTGCAGATGAGGCGCAAGCACAGTAACCGATCTCACGCCGGATTCAACTAAATACGCGGCTCACCTTCCTGAAAGGATACCGGTGGTAAACTTCATTGTTCCTTTTTGACGCTTTTCCGTGATGAACTGGTTTAATATGCGATTGCACAGGCGAGTGAGGATAAGGCGATTACGATCTGGCTTTTTCGTCGTCGTTTAGTAAATACAACTATAGCAGACGTGGGTACCTTGATGTATAAGGGACGGCGCCGTATATACGAGAAGGCAGAGAAGTGTGCCAACGTATCCGCTTTCCCAGCTTATGTGTTTTGCGTTGGGCACTTAATTAGAGGGCATGCACCATGCCGGCATGTCGCAGTATCTATCCAGAGTAGAGCACTGCACGGGCCTTAATATTTTGGCCTGGGCTCGTGGCTGCAAGTGCAGGCCCGGTTGAGGTGATATATCAAAAGCTATTACACTAACTGCAGTGATATTAGAACATTGCAAAATAAACAAACATTGTTTTTCAACAGAGTAAGTGTACAGATTAATACGAAATTGCTAACAGAAGCAAAGGTTAGGTTAAACATTTCTGGCAAGGCTTTTTATTTAAAGCTCCTGTGTACACTTTATGTTGAAAACACCAAGGATTACACACATTTGTAAGAACGGCTCTCGATTAATGGGGGTATGCACTGAACCTTGATCCGCGAGGCGGCGACAGCTTCGCCGGGCAGCCGCGCCATGTTTACGGTCGTCCGTGCGCCGCGGAAGTATTGGAGACCGCTATCGTCCAAGCCGTCGTGGGGAGCTCGCACACAGCTGTGTTTTGTGCGCGGAGCCGTGAGTGCGTGTTATCACGTAGAAAGTACTTGAATTAGTGGATCTGCGTGCACGGAGAGACTATGCGATTGTACGCCAATGCAGCAGCGGCATAATGGTGAATTGCGCGGTGTCGCCGTCCTCTTTTATGAGATGCCACGGTGCGAGCGGCTTTTCATTGAATGACTGTGAATGACGAACCTGCGGGCACAAACAGACAGCTTAAGCGGCGAGATCTAAAAGATTTGAATTCAATTTGAAAATTTGAAAGTAATTAATTTGAAACTTACTACTTTAAAAAATAAAACAACGTTAACGCTAATTTGTACGACGTCAATGAATGGCATTCACGGGACTGCGTAAATGCAGACGGTCATTAAAAAGGAAGGAAGTTACAAATACATTATGCTTGTTTCTTTCGAAGGCCGCGCGGCTCTAACCAGCACTAAACATGCACGGCACGCAGCGGCTGTGGAGGCAACCGCTGGCAACTGCTGCATCTAATCCCTCTCCGACCGTGACATCCGATTACCGTGGTTATGGGATGCACACACAATTCACACGGCTATTTCACAAAAACAGAAAAAAAACAACGCGAACAAAACTAAACGACGGAAGCTCGTTCACCTTTCCGACAACAACAACAACAATTTGACGAACGGCTGCTGCACCCAGCCGCTCGTCAAATAATTATGGCCTTCCGTGAATTTGTATGATTTTAGTTGCTCGCGAGAGAGAGAACAACATTGTTTAAAAATAGATCCCAGTCCGGGTCCACCAAAAAGAGCGAGGCCTAATGCGCGACACAAAACTTGTTCCGTGCACAAGATAGTCCATGTCGGTGAAATCCACGCGAGGCGGCAGCCCGACATCGCGCTGAAGTTCAGCGTCTTTCAGCTCAAGTGGGTCGACGCCGCCGCACAAGCGCACTTTTTCTTCTTAGCGCAATCGCTCAGGTTTATCTAAACTGCGTGCGTATGCGCTTAAGTGCATTATAGTCACCGAAAACACCAATTGATTATAAATACTGAAGTGCAACCTTCCGCTGAATCGTCCGTTACGCTACTGCCAGCGCCTAGGCCGCCTAAGGACGGCGACCGCCAACATGGCGGCAACCGCGGACGACGGTAGCGCTCCTCGCAGCAGCTAAAATTTCAAACGCGCATATTCCAGCTCAGGCACAAGAATAATGGAGACAACGATATTATGCAACATGATCAAGCTGCCACAGATAGCAGAATTCTCTCGTTTTCTGTATAATATTAAACCTCGCAAGTTTGCTTAAAATCACCGACAGTGACCCAAGAAAACTTCCTCCAAAAAAAATAAGCCTCAGGAACAAAAGCGGGCAAGTGCAACAAAAACAAAAATCTACATATTCCTGAGCGAGAACAGCAGGTTGCTGCTGTTCTCGGGTTCTGCCAGTCTCCGCCACAGTCCCCGGGTTCAAAAAAATTTCGTTTGCTGCTAGCGCTCGTGACTGAGATGAGACGTTTCTAGTAAATTTTTATTTTTTTTGTTATGGGAACAAAATTTAGCTTTTTAGAAACAAAATGAATTAGACTTTCAGCCATTTTTATTTTGTTTGCTGAGATAATTAAGAGCCACGTCTTGCAACTTGTCACTATAGCTTCGCATAGAACGTCCTTGATCTATGCAAAACGCCCACATGTGCTCAAAGGCGCGACCTTGGCCCATCAGTGAAAGGACCCATGCATGCCCGTCTCGGGTTCGCAGATTCAAGCCCGAGGTCATCAGACCCGGGCTTTTAGGTAAACGCCGGGCCCGTGCAGTGCCCTAATAGGGAGGTCAATGCGGACGTCTAACACTGACCGATGTCTTGGGCTATATTATACCGGGTGTTCATCTTTAAGTTTTACGGAATTTGTAGAAATCGCCTGTGGCCCGTAGCATGATTCTTATCATTGAGCTGGGTTATTCGATGAGGCGGACATTAGCGCGAGAAATCGAAACACATATTCAACTAATTAACAAAAATTCACTAATTAACTTAATTACTTTACGACACATATTACAATGTATGAATTGTAGCCGGTGAGCTTGTCAGGCGTATCCACTTGAAATTAATTTCCAGAATGACACTAGTTCGGAGATACGCGCCATCAAACTCGGCGTAAAAATGCACTGTTGTTCCACCTACTTTTTACCAAAATGCTGCTTTATACATTGAAGCACAAAAGTAACTGAAACGCCCACGTATTTCGTCCCACACTTTGTGCAATAATGTCCTCTCAATTTCCTATCAATAAGATTTATCTATCTGTACTCAGACACAGTATGACGGTATATTTAGAGTTAATCGCAACACAATACAGTTGCAGTGATACACTGGTGACTCTAATGCTAAATTGTGCTTTACACACTACCATAAACAAGTTTTCCGGCGTATATTATCTTTGGGGATAATAATGTAATTCACTGACGGTGATATAAGTCACTTTTCATAACTATAAAGAGCGAAATGCGCAGAAATGGCTTTAAGAGCATACTTACAACGCGGCACAGTGCACACTTAACTGCATATTGTCGGTTTTTCGACTCATTAAAAGCTTTGAAAGTATTTTTCTTTTTTATTTGGATTGTCGATCCCTACGTTGATTTCTGTCTTTCTTTTTGTGATAAGGCATGACAGTGGCCATTTACTTTTCACTACCCGTTTCCGATCCGCAAAATGTTGTGGCGCCCAGTCACCGCACCGATGGGTGAAAAAAAATCCGCATGCCGCCGCCACCGTCGCTAAAAGAATACGCATCCTGAGCGAGGAAGCACTGCGCAAAACGGTAAGAGCGATAACCACTGCTGGGTATGGAGGGCCTTTGGCCCAGCGCATTTCGGCTACATTTCGTGTTCTAACGCTGGCTTGGAAGTCATGCGAGGTTGCTGTAGTTCCTTTGTCATTCCCTTTTCAACGGGAGTCCCAATGTGGACTTGTTGGTATGGCATGTATTTTATATAGTAGCACGAGCAGGAACATTGACACAAGGCGACATATACACGAACAGCACTGCGTGTGTATGTGTAGTCTTGTGTCCATGTTTCTGCTTGAAAAAGCTTAGTGTGCTCGCCTTACCCATCGATCATGTAGTGCTGATATACCGGATTTCTATAGCTCAGCATGGCGAACTGTATGAAAGCATTCTGTTCGGTAAATATTTGTGAGGGTCAGTGCTGAGGAACTGCAAGTACTCACAGCTCCCTTTCTCACAGTGTGCACACTGTGAGCACTTGCACATCTGTCACGAACACCATTGTGTTCGTCACAGATCTCTCCTCAATGCCACAGCTGTGGGTTGTCTGAATGCTCGCACCCGCCAACCTTGGAGGCTTGTGCTTGTGTGCGGTGCATAACAAACGGGCGTTCATCGTGTACTGCTGAACCGTTGGGGTGGAACGCGTTTACAGACTCCTATTTAATTGGCTTGACCAATATGTGTATACCCGAAAAACAATCACGTTCATTCCCAGTCATTCGGTTCGCGTAAATCTACATGTATACTTCCCGAGCTCTAGCATGCTGCACCAAATGTCCGTCAATTGACATGCCTTTGCGGGAAAACGATCTTAAGCTCAATTATAGGAAATAATTGATAAGGGAGAGGTTAACCAGGCTGAGGCAGGTTGGCTACCTGTCTTTTTATTTGTGGTTTTCTCAGGAAGTCCAGGTCATGACATTGGTATAGGCATACTCACTGGCGAGTAATACACCATTTGCTCCATACTCATTTCACAGACATGAGGTAGAGTGTTAATGGGTGACGAAGGATTTGATTGGGCGTGAGTATGAACTGCAGGAGTGACTGCGGGTGAGTTAGAGATGGACGTGAGTGTATGAACAGAAGTATATACCGGTTAACGGGAGTACGAGCGAAAGTCAATGAAGATGATTTTGAGTGGACGGGAGTGAGTGTACCGCAGAGTGGTTGTTGATGCGAATATGTGAGCGTGAGTGGGTGCTGGTAAATTTGAATGGAAGCGGTTATGAAACGCTAGTGAATGTAGGTGATCAAGAGTATAGATACGTGAATGAGCGCCAACGAGTGCACATGAGCATGCAGATAGCCTCCAAAGATATTATTGAGTGAGTATGAGCGGGTATTCGCTTATTCGGCAGACCTCCTGTCAACTCCTCTGGCGAGTTAATTTCCACACGTTCGAATAAAGGCGATGCTGCACGTATCTAAGATACGTGTGTCAATGAACTCACTGCAAGTGCGCAGATGTTGCCACCTTATGACAAGTTCACTAACTATTCAAGATATACGGGGAGGCTGTACAATTCGTTTTTGCTATGAGGCTCCTGTTCAGTACACAGGTGAATTACCAGAGCATTTCCGGCGTGTATAGGATGTCTTCTGGGTATAAAGATGTTAAGTGCGAATCGTGGGGCTCCTTTGATACTATACGTATTGCGTCACCGTCGAGTCTACAGCGTAAAGTGGCTGATCATACCGCTTCTACGACCGCGTGCGTCTCTTGGAACACCATGATGAGCAGAGGTATCGTTCATCTCCACAAGGTTCGTAAAACCGACCAGGACACAACGTCAAACGTTCACAACTATCGAATTTTCCAACTTGCTCTTCATCGTTAGAAGAGAGGCCAGCATTTCTACAAAGGTGTCGACCCGTTGGGTGACTGCGATCTGAGAACAGACAGGACTCAGCGATATGAGAAAAGCGTATGCCACCAAACTGCTGGAAAAGACGTTCGGATAGAATAAATAAAAAGTCATAGTTTCGCCATAAGGGCGAAGCAGTGAATACGATAATAGCATGCTATAATATTACACTGAGTGTAAGACTCGTAGCTGTAATGACAGTATAAAGTGAAGTAAACGTAAGCTAAGTAAAAACGAGTTGTTGTGCTCTGTTTGAATCCTGCCGTCGGGCAATTCAATTTATATTTACCAATTCAAGCCAATGTCATTATTAGCGACTTTACCACCACTTTTCCGTATCGGGTATGTTTCAAACCTCTTCCCTGGGCCGATCCCGGATATAGTGCACAGCCGCACCAATAAAATTACATAATTTTCAGGTTTGAGCTCTCTTATAGTTTCGCACTTTTAATATTTAAGTCTGAGAAAGATTTGAGATAAAAGGCAAGCGCTGTCAGTGTTGCTTCATGACATCTGCTTGTGGGTTGTCATTCTCAAAATTCTTAGGAATAATTTTGTCAAGAATGCAAGACTTGGTACGAGCAGCTTCGATGATAGAATGGTGTAGCAATATAACCCGCATATATTGCATGTGAAATAGCATGGTATGGCATATAGCATACGTATACTTAAGTATATAAGGAACCTCACGGCGACGCCGACAGCACAAATTCGCTTTCAGTGTCCATATAACTGCTATCGCAATAATATATATGCGCCCCTGCGCAAACAGGGCTGGACAGGCAGGTGGTTCTTTTACCTTGGAAGGGGTAGCCGGCGAAGATTGGTCTGATGGTGCTGAGCGCCATACTGGGCGCCGAGTGGGGCGCCTGCATCCAGCAGCGCCCCGCGCTCGACGACCAGTCTGCGCCACCCAGCGCTGGGAACGAGTTGGCCTCCAGGACAGCGCCGTCGCCGCCGCCGCACGGCGAACCTTCGGAACCACGCGCAGGCGGGCCCGACCCGTCGCCCGCCGAGGGCACCACGCCGAACTCCGGGAGCGGCACGTCGTCTTCTTTCTTCGACCGAACTCGCAGAAGCAACTCACACGCGGTGAACGTCGCGGCCCACCGGTTCCTCACAGCGTTGCTCGGTCCGCCGACGGTGTTGCAGACGGTCTCTGCCTCTGGCGCGGTGCACCACAGCTAACGGCCAGTTTTTTGGCTTCCCTGCGGCAGGCAGTTTTTCTTGTTTTTGCAATAACAGCACTGATCGGCGGGCAACTTTAACGACGCGTGAAGTAACGGAACACCTCTGTGACACTTTTTGTCAGCACTTCGTTGAACGGCGAAGCAAAGCAACTCCTAGGTACTGTCTCCGTTGGACCGTGCTGCTGCTTTCTTCGCTCTCTTGTTTCTGTAGAGGGCGACACTTCTGGTTGCGGTGAGATCCCTGTATACTACACGGCGGCACTTGCGTCGATCACACACACGCGCACGACACCATTGAGGAGCAGGTGCTGGCTCGCAGGAACGCACAGGCGAGGGCGCAGGAGGTACGCAGCCTTCTGCCGAGGGAATCCGGCAGCGCGATCGGCCGCGCAGCGCACCCTTGTTGAGAGAGGGAAGCGCGGAGGGGCGGAAGGTGCGATGAAGGCGGAGCTTTGGCAGCTCGGGGGCGGTCCATGCGCCCTTTTTTGCGGCCGCGCAAAAGCGACGCACCTGGCCCGTTCCCCCCCCCCCCCCTCCCCCCCTGTGCCCATCGGTTCCTCGAGAGAGTAGCTCGACGTGTGCCGGTCACGATCACTCTGCGTTGAGCGCGTTTGCGTCCGTTGCCGTTGGTGCGTAAGCGCGCTCACATGCGCGAACGTCGAGAAGTGCCGTTGGTGAGCAGCGCCGGCCTTTCCACCGAAGTTCGCTGTGCGTTTTCTGTGAACCGGACTTTCCGCTCAATTTTTCCGATATGTCTCTGCCGTCGTTGGCGAGAGATGTAAATGGCCACCAAGGAGTGGTCGTGGCATTAAAATAAGACAAAGAAATTTCCGATATATATGTATTTTTTACGATTCAGTTCGAACGTGGTGCGTCGGCTATTTCTCAACGCAGCCGATTGTGCGCATAGGCACCACCGCGCTCCGGAAGTTGACGTCGTGCAGGTGCCAGCTCTGCATCAGTTCTCGACACTCCGGCACCCGCTGCTTTGGGAACACAGGCCTTACAATCTCATTGTAACAGACAACATGACATAGGGTGTAGCTGTGACAAGGGAAGCGTTTTACCTAATTCCTAAACTACATAAGCAGTCCATGAGGAAGGCTGGTGGTGAGTCAATTTCGCTATCCGTCGGTAGTCCGGAACCGCGTTGTCCGCGCCCGATGCCGTAGGTGCGGCTAAGTCGCGGTTAACCTTAAAATATTTATGAGAGCATGATTAATGGAGATAAAGTGGAAAGAATGGACGAAGCATGACACCCCTGTGCTAAATAAAAGTGCACTAATTTTTATTTATTACATACTGCAGACCCCTGGGTCTAAGCAGGTGGGCAGTTTCAAAATTACAGTCATAATACAAAAAACGACAATAGAAACTGTTTTGAGATTAGTGTAATAAGATATAATACAATACAAATGAATACAAAACAACAACAGAATCTGTTTCTAGATTATTGCAATAATAGTGTCACAATAACAGAGATGTGAATTCGTGCAACAGTGCTACTTTGGTGTGGTAGGAGAGACTAAGATGATGCTTGGGTTAATTCGTTCCAATCTAAGACCGTTCGTGGAAAATAGGAATACTTGTAAGTGTCAGTTCTAGCAAAATAAGGTGTTAGGGAGTTAGCCTGATGGTGCCTCGTGGGTCTGGTTAGTAAGGGTGATAGTACGGTGATGAATCTATCGCAAGTTCGTGGTTAAGAAGCAGTGAAAGGAAGTCAATTCTGAACTGTTTTCGACGCGTTGGCCACGGCTGGATGAATTTGGATGGATTTTATGGGCACCTCGATCGTCAGATGATATGGGCTGATGGTTGGTGCCGTCAAGTTCGAACCTTTCTTTACCTCTTCCCCGGGGTCTTGCGTTCGTCGTTGTTTCCTCACCAGATGTCATTGTACATAAATCGTACAACTTCAGCCCCTGGGTATGTGCTAGCTGCTGGCTTGCCGAGTTGCGTTGTCTTGCCGGCAACCTGTCTTGCCGATTATAGGTCACTAGGCTTGTGCTGGTTGCTGTCTTGCAGAGTAGACGACTTGGGCCACTCTGTGTGTGTTGGCTGCCGTCTTGACGTGTAGACAACTTGGGTCACTGGGCATATCCTGGCTACTGTCCTGCAGAGTAGACAATGTAGCGCCCCTTGCCTCGGGCCCGGGCCGCAGTCCACAACTCGCTCTACGTGCAGCGTCCGTGAAGGAAGAGGAAGTTAGCTTCCGGCCGCGCAGCGTGTGCGGCGCGATATTAAATAAAAAGAACAGTTAGAAACCGAACGCTGTCGGAGCTGGGTCTTCCTCCCATTAGCTCCGACCGGTCTGGCAACCCGGAAAAGAACACGCAGCTCCAACCCTCCGATATGGATCCTGCCGGCTCTTCCGCTCTTCTTACCGGTGACGACGCCCAGGGGGACGCCCGACCTGGCGGTGCTGCAGTGGCCGCGTTCCAACACATCAACCTGCCGCCATTTTGGCCCAACAGCCCCCAGCACGTGGCTCCTGCAGGTCGAGGCGCACTTCCGTCTGCGGCAAATCACCAGCTAACAGACCAAGTTCTTACACCTGGTGTCCTCCTTACCTCCGAACGTCGGCGAGGATGTTATCACCTCCCTGGACCCGACCCATTCTTTCGGCACGTTGACGGCGGCTGTCATTTCCCCCAAGTTAGAGTCCGAGCACAGCAGACTCCAGCAGCTCCTCACAGCTACAGAGTTCTGTGACAGTCACCCTTCACAGGTCTTTCGACGCATGCACCAGCTTCTTGGTGGAGTCTCCGCCTCTAAACATGGTCCCAGTCCTCGTGTCTGCGGGTGATGTGCCATTAGACAAGCTCGCTGAACTGGCTGATATCGATCGAGTTGCGGACGACTCGCAGGCCAATAGCCTCAGCGCCGTTACCACTCCGCTTGGTGCCAAAGAAATATTCTGGCGACTGGAGACCAAGTGGGGATTGCCGCGCTCTCAACGCCCACACCTTAGCAGACCGCTATCCACTTCCTCACATACAAGACTTCACATCGACTTAGGCTGGGTACACGATCTTCTCTAAGATTGACGTAGTGAAACCTTATCATCAAATTCCTGTGGAGCTCGCTGACGTTTTGAAGATGGTCGTTACCACCCCTTTCGGCATCTTCGAGTATATGAGGATGCCTTTTGGATTGCGCAACGATGCACAGATTTTTCAGCGCACTATCAGCGAGGTCACGCGAGGTCTCGACTTCGTGTTCGCCTACCTTGATGATCGCCTCGTCGCAAGCTCATCCGGCCCCGAGCATGAAGCAACCGGCCCCGAGCATGCCCTTTTCCACCAACTTGATTACAGTCTCGCCATTAATCCGAACTAGTACCTCTTCGGCGTCACCAGCATCGAGTTCTCAGGCCACCCTGTCACCCCACAAGGTATCCAGCCTCTCGCCAGCAAAGGGTAGGCAATTCAAGACTTTCACTCAAAAGACTCGGAGATTTCCTGGGCCTACTGAACTTTAATCGCCGCTTTCTTCCGATGTGGGCCACTTTCCTGAAGCCTCTGACCGACCTACTGGCTATCGAAAAAGATCCGGCTACGCCACTTGAGTGGACTGAGGACGCTGAAGCTGCCGGTTCGCTACTGCCAAGAAGGTGCTGGCAGACGCTACCATGCTCATACATCCCGTTTCTGATGCCCCAATTCGTCTCATCTCCGATGTATCGAACGTGGCAGCCGGCGCAGTTCTCGAGCAGCACGTATCTGGTTGGCAGCCTCTTGGTTTTTTTTTTTCTCGCAAAAACTGAAGTCACATGAAGCTAAATACAGCGCATTCGGTCGAGCACTCCTTACGGTGTACTTCGTGATCAAACATTTTCGCCACTTTCTGGAGGGCCGGGACTTTCAATTCGTCCCAGAACATAAGCCCCTGACGTTTGCCTTCCATCGGAATCACAGCAACTATACACTGCACGGGAGATCCGCCAACTGTGCTTTATCTCCGAGTTCACAGTGGATCTCCGTCACGTGCATGGGCCGGAAAAGGCTGCCGCTGATGCACTCTCCCACGTAGATGCTCAGGCGTCCAACCACCAGTAGAAATGGAGGAGCTGGCCGCCGCCCAGAGCAATTTTTGATCAACTGCACAACATGAACCACCCTGGTATTCATGCGACCCAGTAGCTAGTCACCACTCGCTTCCTTTGGCCAAGCATCAATGCATACGTCCGTCGCTGCGCGTGTTAACCCTTTAACTGGCAAGATAAGAAATACTTGACCTAGTATGGTTTTATTGCTTTAGTTCTTCTTTACTTTCCTCAAATACATGCCAAGCGGTTTCTCTAAAAACTAAGCGAGATACAGTAAGTCAAAATTATTGTTGACCAGGTGGTGAACGGTAAATGCATGGTCCAAAAGTGGACCGCACGTATAGCACTTGCTTTGGCAAGGTCAATCTGTGTTTTTGAGATACAAAGTTCACCGCCATATACCGTTACGTCTAACTCCCCATTTCGGCCTCCAGACGCGAGGTTTTCCCACGTCCACCTCGACATTGTCGGCCCTCTCCCGTCATCATGTGGACCCTGTTACCTGCTCACGTGCGGATCGCTTCACCCGATGGCCAGAGGCGTTTCCCATTACGGACACTACGGCAGAGACAGTTGCTGCGGCTTTCATGAGCGGCTGGGTGTCGCGTTTCGGATGCCCTCCTGTCGTTACCACCGGCGGTGGCCGCCAGTTTCAATCTGCCCTATTCACCGCGCTTGCCAACATCCTAGGCGTTCGAGACGGCCTACCATCCTTCTGCGAATGGCGTAGTGGAAGGACTTCAACAACTAAAGGCTGCCCTTACCACTTATGAGCCAAGGGAACGTTGCCTCGTCCACCTTCTCTTCGTCCTTCTGGGCTTCCGATAAGCACTGAAGGCTGACCTACACTGTAAACATAAATAAACCTAATGGGCGTTTTTGTGGTTGAATACCTTTTAAAACTGCATAGCCCAATATGTTTACTCCATAACCATGAAGTAAGAAAAAAAACATAAAACCATGATTTTACCTCCTTAACCAAATGACGGAGTAAAAAAGTGAAATGACCTGATATCACCCCATTTACAAAATGGAGTTTATTAGCGCGATAACCTCGTGCCGTGAAATGGAGTGAAAATGCATTTCCTCCATGCGCTGTAAACACAACTTATATCCGGCATAGGTACAGGATACGACGCACAACCTTTTTTAACTCCTCAATGCCAAAGTTTATTTCCTCAGCAGGAACGTATTCAATATAAAAACGTTATTCATTCTCAACTCTCATAGATGTACTAAAATCGGTCGTAAACGGGAGTTTTCCCCCTTACGAGAAATCTCATATGTAAATGGAGTAAAATAGAGGCTAGTGCGGCAGTCGCATAAACTAGACACAGTCGGGTCCTTTACGGCTCTGCAAATGTTTCTTCTTTCGTGCATTTCAACTCATGGATACTACTTTGGATTTTTAGCGGCCGTTTCTACAAGCCTTTGGCGTCACTATGACAGCAACGACTTGTCGATGCCTTCCTTTGCACGACGCACACGACGTAGATTCCGACGGTCTCGTCGATGGCGACATCAAGACACGATTTCAGGCCCAACATCCATCGACACCTCCTCTAGGCCGGGCAGCCGCAATGTCATTCATGCATGCCCGACGAGCCTTGTCCAGCGGCGAGCCTTGTCCACCTTTAATGTGGCGCTACGGCTTTCTTTAGCAAATCGATTTAAGTTGAGAGCGGGTCGATTTTATGACGAAAAAGAAAAGCGTGTCTGTGGTTGGGTGCGTGTGCGGGAGGAAAGAGTGCGTGCGCACGTTGCTTGAGTGTATGTGCGCGTGTGTGAGCGCGCGCGTTTTCACTATGTGTGTGTGCATACGTCGGTGCTTTTTCGTGGAAGCTTAGCATGAAGGCTTTCATGTGTGTGTCAGTGTGCATATAGTATTGTTGACCCAGCACTCGCATGCACTTGCTTGTGGGGTTCGTCTAGCCTCTAGTCACTAGGCAGGTTTTGTGGACATTGACCCCACCGGAATGCGGCATGACCATTGTCGCTAGCGTGCCTGCATGTTCTCCCTCTCCCGGCGAGGAGGAGACCATTCAGGCACCCTAAATTTGGCATGGTCAATGGGCGCGATGCGTGACTTGAATGTCGTTCCGGTTGTCAAATTTTCTGTACGTGTCGTTTGAGCGTGTTCACTTGCTGACTTCTGTCGTCAATGGTTTAGGAAGACTCCAGCTCCATCCAATTTTGAAATACGGGATGATCTATGGAATTATCACAATGCCACATATTGAGTTAAAACAATTTGCAAAAGTTTGTAGGTCTGCTACCATGCTGACTATAAATACTCTTGTAAATAGATTACATTTCTTGTTTTAAATGTGCTTCCCCCCAAGATAAGGAGAACGATACTTTATATGGTTCGCTCGAGTAATTAAATTGTTGTTAGAGTTGGCTACGTATCGTTCTGTCATTCAATGTAGTTCGCGCTTCCTTTTATCGGCAGATTTGCATTGTGGCATTGTCACGTGGCCCCTGATAAGCATGCGACACACTTCTTGTACAAGTAGTACCACTACCAACCTCAACACGAGCTCAAATAACAGTGGCCCCCATACCCAAAAACATGCACCCAGAATACAATAAAGCACGACGCAAAGCACGCACACGACATATTAGTACATGGGGCAAGGATGGCCTACCCCAACACCAGGGGCATTGATTGGCATATCTGGTTGGCCAGATGGCATGCCATCGCCCCAGATGTGGGTAGGTGTTTGTCTGGATTTTTCTGTATTACCGAACCGCGAGCCAGTCCTCAACATCCTCGAAGGTGTCCCCATGGAAGGATTTGGGGATTCGCGGCTGGTTAAGGACGACCTCGGTCAGTGTGGTTGAGGAAGAAGAGGGAATTGTACTCATCATTCTGACTCGGTTGGGTAGAGGCTCGTACTCAGGTGGCCGTCTTTGAAGTCGACGACTTGTCCGTACATGAACAGGAGTCAACTCGACCGGACTTCGTGCTGGGTTTGTAGATTGGGTTCGATCTGGGCGTGGTAGCATGTACGCAGCACCTCAACCAGAAACTTTAACGTAGATTTAACACGTAGTCTTGCAAAATATACGCTTCTATTTAATGGCGGGCCAGAAGAAGAGCGTGCAGCTTACGCGCTTCATCGTCTTTCATGGCACCGACCTTTGCGCGCGCCGTCCCGCGGTGCGGAAGCACCACATCATTTTGTCAATATATCTCAAGGTGCGATCCCCTTAGTATACATTCAATGCCGACGTTAGGACCGGCCTTTGGAGTGCCAAAATGTCTGTATTAATAGATTAAAAAAACTTCATTTTCTCAAAGAAGTATTTTTTATTGGCAATGTTCTGACGAATACAACTACCTGACATGCTGACATGCACCATCACATCTCTCAAGACTAAACAGTATGCAGAAATCACACATCGGGTCGGTCCAGATATAGCGCGATGTGAGCGCCCCCGCAACAGAATACACTATATAGCTAGCTGAACCATCACTTCTAAAATAAAGTATCATGATTTGTTCTGAACGCAATCAGCAAGTGCTTACTCCCTGTGCCGCAGTCAGAGGGCAGCCACTGCATTATACAACGCTGTGCAGCGACCCACACGACTCAGTCGTTGGCAAGTAATAATTAAAGTAAGAATTTACTATATTTAGTATAAGTATACTGAGTAAAAAAAAAAGCTGAAATGTACGAGATATGCACCCGATTTCTAGTTCTCAACTTTTGTAAGTAAGATAATGTAAAATAATTATTATGAAGATTTGTTGCCGTCAAAACTAGCCATAGTGATGCCCATGATATGTGGGAAAGGTGTACATACCTTCGCAAATGGGAAAACGGGTAAGTTCCTATTGTACAGGGAGCGTTTGCATTTACTCATTGCAGCAGGCACGTGGTTTACTTTTTGCTGCATTCTTTAGGCTCGGGATTCAATGGCTGTCAGGTCAGAGAGCACGCAAACGCCTCCTCCTCAGACTTGATTATTGTGTTTGATCAGCTTTTGTGTGCAAGCAAGGCGGTATATAGTTTGCGTTCAACTGGCGCTGGAAGCTCCCTGCGCTTTGTTCAGTTCTTGTACAGTGCTGTACCGTAATGCGGAGTGTTGCACAATACTGTACAGTAGTGAATAAGGGCACTTGCACAGGAGCAGATTAGACATGCAGCCAGACAAACGTTGGTGGAAGGCCGGTCTGAAATCGTCTGCGTGCTCTTTTGGGAGTGAAAACACACACGAAGGGAAGAATTGCTCGTAATAATTTGTACATACGCTGTCGAAGCGCTGATGGATAAAAGCAACCTAGAAAGAGGGGGGGGGGGGGGGGGGGGGGATAAAGTTGCACGAGAACCGGCGTATTCAGCATGGTATGGCCGATGGCAAAGTTGCACGCGATATTAGTCGTACACAATTATCATAATTATAATCATTTGGTTTGAAAACATTTATACACTTGACAGGAAATGGAAAGCGAAGAGCAGGGTGGTAACTGCCACCGGAAGGGGCGCAACGCCTGCCTATACTCTTCAGAAAGGAGGAGAAGGAAACAGAAATGGAAGATAGAAACACGCGTTCAATTTTCATGGAACTTTTCAAAGACACGCTGTAGGTGACATTAATTTAACTTCCCTCGGGCCATTAATACTAATGGTGTATATTTATCGAAAGAAAAGTGCTAGGTTGCAGTGCGTTAATTTTACAGTGATAGGACTTGAAGTTGTAAAATCTGCAACTCGTTAAAACGCTGTTTTCCACCTTTAGTGAAATACGATTTTTTTTTTCATGAAATCCGTGCTAGGTTACGCGAAACGAAGGTTCATTCCTTTCTACAGACATTTTCCCACCTCATACAAACATTTCACTGAAAACAAAAATAACGGGGACCCCCTTTAGTCTGTCCTTATCTGAACACACCCTGGCGTATAGATCACCCACGCAGTGCAAGCAACCTGCACCTATATATGATTGTCCAAATTGCTCATGTATTATAGCCGTTTCATGCACACGCGATTTCTTCCTGGTTACCTCGGCTTCCCTGCCATTTATTTAGATGCGTAAGGGATTTACTACTGTACATATAGTTTGCACATTTCAGCATATTCGAACATAAACACGCTTCCCTTCTTCGCGCGTACTTGTTCTTAGTATTAAGATCCTCCAGAATGCCATAATTTTCTAGGGCACAACGCTGGAAGGGTACTTCGGAAAGCAGCGCGCCCGTCGTGACAACTGTCTCCGTCTCTTCATTACGACGTTGTTTCCCTCTGGGAAGCCTCGACATCTGAGCGTGAACGCCCCGGCCGGAAGTGCGTGACTGCCTCATGTGACGGTGTTACGCGCGTGGCTCGCATGTCTTACGTTGTCAGTCGCGGAGCGCGCGTCTTTATGCTTTCTTCTGGATCCCGCGGAACTATATGTGAGTGCTCTCGTCCGTACGTATCAAGCCCCATAAGGACGTGCATGGCTGCTTAACGTCATCTCTGCGTTAAACGAGGCGTCCCGCAGCACACCGAATGCGATTCGCGGGGATCGCGGAAGCCTATCTTGGGGTGCCTGTCGAGGTCTGTGCATGTTCGGACTTGGCCACTCGTGTGCATCACTTTGTTACTCTTATATTTTCGTGACACGTTGGTGCGTGTAAACAAACTCAAGGGTATACGCTAGAGTTAAGCTGCACGAGTGAATTATGCTTCTGCAAAAGCGAAACGGCGCGCTTTTACTGTGAGGCTTGGTAAGCCAGAAAAAAGCGAAAGGAAAAATCAGGCAGAACGCATCCTTTCGGAATGATTACTTACAATAATGTGATTAGTATTCAAGATAGATATGTAATTTGTAAATTCATTGTTGGTAGAGATTTTAAAACGTATGTTTATGTTTGTAATTACGGAGTGTAAGCTCGGGTACATACCCAGTGGCACATACCGTGACCCGAGTTGTCTACTTAGCCATACAGCAGCCAGAAGCAAGTTGCTATTCGGGCACATACCCAGATTTACATGTTGTCTGTTTGGCAAGACAGCAACCAGCACATACATAGTTGTCCAAGCTATAGTAGACAACTTGGATCACTGGAAAGAGCTGCGTAAAGAGGCCAGATAGAAAGATATATAAATACGTGGATGGATGGAACGATCGATAGATAGATAGGTAGATAGATAGATAGATAGATAGATAGATAGATAGATAGATAGATAGATAGATAGATAGATAGATAGATAGATAGATAGATAGATAGATAGATAGATAGATAGATAGATAGATAGATAGATAGATAGATAGATAGATAGATAGATAGATAGATAGATAGATAGATAGATAGATAGATAGATAGATAGATAGATAGATAGATAGATAGATAGATAGAAGTTGCTGAAGTAGGCTAAGAGTGATAACTGCAATAAAAAGACTTGTCGCGACACCACCCTGAAGTTGACGCACCATCTCAACGTGACATCATGGATTTCGATAGCGCCTGGTCTGGTCTGGTTAACCTTATCGAAAGAAAAACTTCTATTGTTCATTGCATTCTTAATGAACAAGAGACTCAACCCAGAATGTTTAGAGGATTTTCGCTGCGTTAAAACGCCCACAAAAACTTCAAAATTTGATACGTCCCACTGATGCACTGGCGTTAAAAGCTTCAGCTCGGGGGCTCCTATTTAAATAAATGGGAACGGGAAAATCGCTTTTCTCGGCACCCACTTTACTGAATTTGATGAGGTTTGTTGCATGTATAAGAACAAGTTAGAACATAGTGACTGTATGACGCGGATTCTTTATTAAGACCGGCGATGTTTCAATAAAATTGTGGAAAATCGCAAAATTTCAAAATTATCAAGTTTAAAACTCTATAACTCAGCAGTGGAAAACGACATCACAATTCTTCAAACAGCACCTCATAATACATCTAAAGCGGCCAAAATCGATGTACGTATTATACACCGCTCTCAAACATATCACTATATCTGAGTAGGACTTTTGCAAAACTTTTGTAAACATTGTAACTAATCCACGTAAGCTCTGAATTCATATACCAAATTTGTTCGGTTTAGAGTTCTAAGGGACGCAGTTTACAGCATTGTGATATCTGTTTTTAGTGCATAGTTACGGATTAGTAAAATTTCTGCCTCAACTTTTTCTAAACTCACAGATGTTCGGCAATTCTCGCAAACAATTACAAGCCCTAAATCACAATTCTTCTTCCTACAGTCACTATAATTTAACTTTCTCTCTCAAATGTAATAAATTTAATTCAGATCGGTGCAGGGGTTGTCTTACAAAAGTATTCCTGCGTTTAACGTGCATTTGAATAGGCGGCATCGGAGTTAGTCCCGAGCCAAAGGCTCCAGCCCTCGTTGAATTTCGCGCTGTAAGAGTGAAATTCAGCGAGGGTTAGGGCCGGATTAAGACATTTTGGGGCCCGAGGCTAAATTTGTCTCGGGGCGCCATGATGATGATAATGATGATCCCGACGACGATCAGGTGGTCAAAATTAATCCGGAGCCCTCCACTACGGCGTGCCTCATAATCAGAACTGGTTTTGGCACGTAAAACCCCAGAAAGGAGAAGAATGTGCAACTACGCGGTAAATATTGTTTTCTTATAGTCTAACTATGTCTTGCTCTCCCTGTAATCCTATTATGTTTTTCTGTGTGAAATTTTGTTGTTGAATGAGCTGTCACTTCCAAAAGCGTTCGGTTTGTTGCTTGTACATGCTGTAACACTATATTTACTGTATATTAACGCATTTCTTACCCGATATTTTTGTATATGTATTCTCATGTGTACTTTAACTATTGTTTAAGTTACCTTTGATTGTAGTCTCCCCCCTTGCACAATGCCTCTAGGGGCCTGTAAGGTATTTTTAAATAAATAAATAAATAAATAAATAAATAAATAAATAAATAAATAAATAATAAATAAATAAATAAATAAATAAATAAATAAATAAATAAATAAATTAAATAAATAAATAAATAAATAAATAATAATAATAAATAAATAAATAAATAAATAAATAAATAAATTACAATATCGGGAAGCATAAACAAATTTCACATCTAGAAATGTGCCCTGCAACTTTTCCTGATAGCGAACTCTGATACTGGGACATCAGAAGAAATATTTCTGAACAAGTCCCGTTCGATGGACATAATTGCTAAGGAGTGCACCTTCCTCTCACCGAGGGTGGAGCTCAGGCAATTATTAATCAGGGAAGGCGTCCAAATGAGCGTACGGTCTAACAGTATGAGACTGGGATGCCGGAAAGGCAATAAAGACATCAGGGAGAAATGTCTAAGTTTTATGTTCGCTCCAGCATTTTCAGGAGGGTACTATCTCGCAATGTGCAACCATGCAGGTAGTGATAGAACTGTGTGGTCTCAGCAGAAAACGTCGAGTGAAGGTCGGCTCCGCATATTTCGACTAATTCGTCAGCTTCGTGTCAAAAAAACTCGTCGCAAGTCGACTTGGAAAAATAATATGCGTATTGTGTCATTTGTTGGGAATCTATTGCAATAAAAAAAAAAAATGGGCGTCGTCCTAAAAGAGGAGGATGAGATCCCCTCGAACTCGTAGAAAGCAAGAGAGGAAGATCGCTGGTCGAGCAAAAGAAGAGAGCCTCTGTGCACGAAAGGCACCACACAATATTATGTGCTTAGGCTACTACTCAACACTTTTTAAATATTCTTGTCGTAGAACGTTCCCAGGACGGCGTGTTGTATTAGTGAGAGGCCCTTAAAAATTATTGAGTGGCCCGTAAAGGAAACATTTTTCAAGAGGCCCCTGCAGTCGGGGGCGCGGAGCTGCAGCCCCTTTAGCCTATAAGTTAATCCGGCCCTGAACAAGGGGAAGCCTGGCATTCGTTTTCTCCACGACTAATTAATGTTATTCAGCCAAATGAATGAAAATTTAGTTCTGTAAGGATGCTTCACCAGTTGAAAATTATCTATTGTTGCCCCCTTGTGTCCCTCTAAGAATTGTCTATCCGGGTGTCAAACACGTTTATTTATTTATCAATCCTGTAAGGCACTGTTCGGGTTATTGCATGTTTCGGGATTTCACGGATTCTTGGCCCTTTTCAAACTGAACAAGGCCATCTATTCTACATGTTTCATAGTTCTTGTGGCATCTATTTCAGCCTTCTTGCAATGACCTAGCTGCTGACCATTCATGACGAGGTTCCCTGGGTGGTGCTCATGTTACACTTGCGGCGAGTACTGTTATGTGCCACGATCGAATGATAAGGCGCTCCCCTTTATTGAAGTTACGTCATATCATTCACGACCACGTTAAGACCAACTGGGGCATCGCGTGCAGTGGTTGAAAGCATGCTAATGGGCGTTCATTCCGTGTCATTCATAAGGAACACACGGATACAGCGCCCATACGAGCATGCATGCATGCATGCATGCTCGGGGTCGGAAACTTACGAGCAAGCTTTATACTATATAATATATATATATATATATATATATATATATATATATATATATATATATCTGTTCTTAGCGCAGAGTTCACTTGAGTAGAAGAACTTGTGCTTCAATGTTTTTTTTTATTTGTAAATATTTGGCAATTTTGTAGAAAAAGTGAGATAACTGAAATCAAAATTGTGTTCGCAACAATTAGAATAAGGTTGTTTTGGTAATTAAATACAGCAAATTTCGTTCCTATTGGTTCAGTGGTGGTTTAGTTAAAAATTTCTGCTTTTCACGTGCGTTCGAAGGGGGATCGAAATGAGAGTAGGCCACAAGTCAACTGCTTCCTTCCACGGGACTCTGTCTTCATGAATGATTCAGTATAACTTAAAGAAAATGTCATAAAGAGAATAACAGTGACTGAACTGAAAGGTTCAAAGAACTGACAGCATCTGTGTCTTGAACTTGTTGAAAGTCTGTCTGTTCAGGCCTGCATGTCTATACTATAAGAGATGTACACGTATGTTTTGAATCATGGCATCAGTTCGTCCCATCGAGCAGTCTACTTGAAGCAAAGCAATGCAAGAGACATGGCTGTGCTTTTCTGGGATCAAAGGTGATAGTTTTTACACTGGAGATGTTTTACATTAATCCTGCAGAATTATTCTTGCCAGTGACAAGAAGCAACACGTGATCTGATAAAGAACGTACACCTCTGTGTCACTGCCACTGCGTCAAAGAAGTGGTGGTGGTGTTGCAGCAGGCGGAGTTAGCCTTCATGGTGGTCTTGGTTGGCAATTGTTCCACTTGAGCATCTCTACGCTGTTAGTGTATACAGGTGTTTCGCGAAACGGCCATCAATTAAGCGTTTCTGAGGAACGCAATCGCGAAGAAGCGCTCAGATCAGGTAACCTGGCTTAAAATTTGCTGGAAAACGTAGGGCAAGTATTGGAAAGGCCAAGTGGACAAAGAAAATTCAACATCGTATGCGTAGCTTCGCAGAACTACCACTTCCCACAAAAGCGATTGTGCAAGCGCACCTCCAAATATAGGGAAATTTCAGCGGATTGTGTGGGCACTCGCCGCGGCATGCATCAAAGCAGCCGATATAGCATGCATGTCATGCCAGGCTAAGCTATAGTGATGCCTCCCTATATGGTTTGCTATAGCGTTACGCAAGTATGGGAACTTCATAGGAAGCTAACGGAAGTATACCTTGCCATAGCACTGCGTGGCGCTAACGGCAGCAGTGCTCAATAATAACGGCTAACGTTTAGTGTATACAGTTTGCTATAGCGTTACGCAGGTATGGGAAATGCCAACTTCATAGGAAGCTAACGGAAGTATACCTTGCCATAGCACTGCGTGGCGCTAACGGCAGCAGCTGCTCAATAATAGCGGCTAACGTTTAGTCTATACAGATGTATATACGCCTACCAAAATGTGAGCGCACGGAGATGCTTTTCTCATGAAACGCATGTGCCATCGCGCGATGCGTGTAATGCACCATACTTACGCTATATATATATACATACAACCACGCACGCTGCGCTCGTTTGCTCGGCATGGGTACAGGCACTTTGAATGCGACCCGCAGTGTACCCTCACCATCTCCCGCACGTGTATCGGGCAACGCAGTTTCTTCTTTTCCTGTGCGCCCGGCCGCGTGGCGCGCGACGAATGGCGCCGGGCGATGGGCGCGCGCGTGGCTCGCGCAAATAGAAAGCCGGCCTGCAGGAAAACAATGCGCCGCGCCGAGAGCGCGCGCACAAAAGCGCATCCGGAAGCGTCGAGGCGCCTCGCACGACGCCGAGTAACGCTGAGCCGTGCTGCATCCCCCTCGCAGCGTTTAAGCGACCGCGACGGCGTCTCCGGCGCGCTGCGTGTCCTGCACCGTCGTCACCGCGCGCGCAACAGCGAGGCGCGAGGAAAAGAAACTGTGTGCCCGCCGCCGCCGCCGCGGAGTCCGGTGCTCACGAGCTCATCCTGACGACCGGTCACGTTGTCGCACCCCTTTTCTATCTTCTGTAACACAAAACACAATTCAAGTACATACAGACATCGCGCGCACACGTACACGCGCGCGCGCACACACACACACACACACACACACACACGCACACGCACACGCACACACACACACACTCTCTCTCTCTCTCTCTCTCTCGCAGGATGGCCGGTCGCGAAATGGACGGAGGCACCTCTGCGATGTCGGGGCCTAAGAGGAGTATCAGGAGTGAATCGGTAGAAATAACGTTAGTTGCACATGCTGCTTGTGATCCGCGGACAGACCCCGCTCAGTGCCTTACCAGGTCGTGTGCATATACGTGAAGCTTGACGTTGTTTATTATTAGGGGTCAGTCCTGCGTAGGAAATATCCTCCTCAGAGGGCTGTGCGTTCTCTCATCTGCGCTGAAACAATACTTTTTCTTAATTATTTAGTGGAGACTATGCATCTTATTAACGTCTTCTGTCGGGCTAGTTCGTGTCTAATTTTTTGCGCCTAAAGCCATTTCTAGACTATGCATCCTTAAGGGAAGAAAATGCAAATCTCACGCACTGTTGGAAGCGATGTTATGCGAAGCCGGTATAGCTGGCTATCCGTCATCGTTTAAGTTTCTTCGAATATCCACCACACGGACCAATGTGTTTGCGCAAAACAAGCAATTGTGTATGCAACGCGAGCGTGTGTGTAACGACAACTGCAAGATGGCGGTAATTACGATACTATATATAGCATGACAACAGCTCCAAGAGAGTTTTTAAAAAGTGATTATTGGACCCGACGAAGAAACTTTCCTTATGTACGTAGGCCGATCCCGCAGGCTGTACAATGTTGCACAACGTATTCATCGCGTTACCTGTGACAATTACTGCAGCGAAACATCGGGTTAATGTATCATTCGCACTTATATTGACCCTTTTCGCGGCGATTCCGTGGGCGCTGCCATGTCTGATCACGTGGTGACGCGTCCATTGCTTGCCTCAACTGCCTCCGTTGCCTCCTTGTTTACAATGGAAGTGTATGACGCCGGCGCGGCTTAGAAAACCTCTGTTTTCGGAGATATGGTAGACGGTGACTAGGTGGACGACACGAAGCTTTCATCACAGCTTCATAGAACATGCAAGAGCGCTTTCGGAGCTGATTAAGCTCTGTCCAAACGATGCAAGCAGCGTATATGGTGCTTGTTCTATAAGCGGGGCTAAATATGTATTCTAAGCTATCCAAGCTTTCTGATTATGAATTCATTCAGGATTAGTGTGTTTTGCTCTTTGTTCTTTATTCGGCAAATATTTTGAAGCAGTGGCTTGTCAGTTTCTGACTCAGTGAAGTTCCTCGGTGCGGCCACTGTCTGATTATTTTCAGCCTAATCGCTCACGGGTGTGCTCAGTTCCGATATATTTGTTCTTGCTGCGCACAAGGCTCGAAACGAAGCTGTTTTGTAGATTGGGTACCTTGTAGCAAATATATATTACAGCTAGTAATTCGCTTACTCTTGTGGACCGTCACGAAACATTCAGCTTCGACCATTCGTGCGCCATATAGGTGTAGTCCGTCATTTATTGTGCGTATACAGTGCGCATATATTCAAGTGTGCGCCCATTCACTTATTATTGATACGTTGGCGATAGAGTGGGCGCAAGTTTTCCTGCCATTTGGGACAGATGTGTATAGATAACGTGCGCGAAACTTGTGGGGCCCTGGACTGAGGGGCTCCGACCACCGCTATACTTAAAATATTTTCCAGCCAAATAAAGTTTCTATATATATATACTATGACAGGAAGCGGCGCTACTCCCTTTGTCATTGTTTAACGAGTGGTACTCACTCTTGCCGACGTTCTGGGGATCGATGAAGTCCTTTCTTTGAAGGTTAGCGATACAAGGCTTACGGATGAGCAAATTTCTGTATCCTCGAGGAAAGCCGTATATACATTACGAAGTGCCGGTAACACGTTCGGACAGTTGCAGCAGCGGTCCGCGAACTTGGCCACACAGATTCATTCTATTCCTTAACATGCCAGTCACTATTTTTGCAGCCAACTACTGCACACGTCTTCAATCCACATGATTAAATCTAGCATGATTGGAGCACAGTGTGTTAGCGAAAACTCGTTGCATTTCCGACAGCTGATCGCACAGAAGCAAGGTAGAAGCGGTAACGGCTTCGTATTCGTGCGCAGTCGCTGAGGAGACGTATGGCGCGCCGCCGTGAGCGCCATCTCGTTTCTCTAAAACAAACTGCTCCGCGAAAAGGGTCAATAAGGCTGCTGGAATCATTACTCACAGTGTACACAATGCTGTTGCCTTCCCTATTTTCAGAAGGCTGAAACTTTTTCCGCTGGCTAACCTCATTTCATATAACCTATAGGCGATGTAGCTTACCGTCTTAGTCATGATCCTAACGTTTTGGACATTATTGACACTGTCCAGATCATTAAATCTAATACATGTAGTCTTATTGTTGTTGTTGTTGTTGTTGTTGTTGTTGCCTATCACGTGTGTGGCTCCTACCCACGATGGGGGATTGACCAAGAAATGGGTGGATTATTCCAAAATAATATGGAGCATAAATTTCCGAATATCTATGGAATTAGCATTGAATAGCGTAGAATCATACTCGTATGTTAAAATAAAATCAGGAAAGTCATATCGAATGAGTAATAATTTATTTAAAAGTACAAAAAATATAGAATTTAGCAGGGCATTCGTTTAAATTCTGTAAGAAATGTTCGGACAGCGAACGTTCTGTTAAGTCCAGGCCAAGTCTTCGAAAAGGTATTTCCAACAATCTTTTTCTTGCCTCAGTAAAGCGGCGACAAGATAGAAGAAAGTGATGTATCGTCTCTTCCTCATTACAAAACGGGCAGAGGGGGAGGGAACCAAACCCGACCTGTGTAAGTAGAAATTCAGGGAGGGAATACGGCAATGTAATTTGGTGAGAGATACCTCAAGCATTTTGTGTTACAGGATTCTCTACGCCAGGGAAATGCCAGGTGCTTATAATCTGGAGAAGCAGTCAGAACTGGATTTGATAAGGCTTTTCTAATTGATCGCGTCCGAAGTCTAGCCGCCATGATGTGTGCTGTCACTGGTAGAATAGGAAATAACAGGGCCGGAAAGTGATGTCTTTGCCAGTGAATCGGCAGTTTCATTAAAAATAAAAGACCGCCCAAGCACTCCGTACTGATGGTTAACCAGCGAAGCTGAAACGTGTGGCCCCGGTGTTTAGCAGTGGGTTAATCCCGTCGTTGTGTTGAATCGTTTCTCAATTATTGGTTACATGTTTGTGTTTCTAATGGGACGCCCGCTTTCGGCGGGAGTTTCTCGAGCGGCACTTTGGCTTCGGCTGCGACGAAACGTCCACGTTGAAATCGCGAAGTGGAACGCAAACGCCAATGGCGAGCGGCTGCTGCTAACCACGACGCCGAGCTAACTCGAGATATCGAACGCATGTGACAACGGCGAGCCGAGGAGCCGGCGTTGCGGGCAGAGCAGGTACGATGCAGAGAACGATGTAACTGACGGCGCTGTCAACGGAGACGCTTAGCGAAGCGTGGGACGAACGGTTTTTCGTTTCGCCTAGCCATATACAGCTTAAGCTGTAAAACAAACCTCGAAAAAACAAGCTTCGCGTCATTTAGATTCCAACATTGCGTTGGATTCGCATGATTGTTTTTAAAATGTAAAATTGTGGTAGCTGAGAAAGGGGACCTCTTTATGCTTACGGACATGGCTAACGTACAGGAAGCCACTAAACCAGGCCTGGAGTACTACTGCTTGGTCAATTGACTAAGTAGTACTGCAGGCCTGGTTTAGTTGTTTAGTTTTCATGCATTATTTACATTCACTGCTCAAATTAGCTGCTATTCTATTTATGCTTTAACAGTCATATAACAGAAGGTCTCCTTAAGTGCTTCACTCTGAGACCTCTCTCTCTATACTTGTTGCCATACACTGCACTATGTTTGAAATCAATAAACTGATACTTCTTCTTCGGAACTTCTGAATACTTTTATATTGACGTTTTAATACTCAAGGTGCGACGGCACTAAACATGTTTACCAAATGACAAAAGCAAGCGGTGCGTCACCAGAACTGAAATGCACGTTACCAACCGGTCGTGCAAGAGTCGCGTGGCGAATATACATAGCCCTTGAAGCAACTAGGAGTGTATATCTCACAGTCTCGAAGACGACTACATACGATGTCATTATGGTCTTGATGATGATGATCACTGGTGACGATGAGGCACGATATGGCGCTTCTCTGCGTGTATGCGGCAAACAAGTCCGCTAGCAGCTAGCAGCTGCCGGAAGTGACATGCGTTCTGCTCCGCCCAGTGGAGCGGGCGTCGCACCGGTCGCTCTCTTTCGGCCATGGCTCATTACCGGCCCCCGAACCGCTGTACGCGCACCGCTAGGCGGATCGGCGACCATGGCGCTCTGCCAAATCGCGCGTGCGACAGCGGCTGACAAACGACGCGGCGGACGGTGGCCGACTCTGAGGGATGGAGACTCTACGAGCCGGGTCTGAGACGCGCGCCGTGCTCATCTCGGCTTCCGCTCGCGCGCACGGCATACACGCTATAGGTGAAGCGAGAGCGTCTCTTCTTTCCGTTCCTTTTGCTGTCTCGGGTCGAGCGGCGTTTCCGAGCATCAAATTGACGAGTGTGCGTGCGTAGTCCTCTCCGCACGCACGTGTGTGTGTGTGTGTGTGTGTGTGTGTGTGTGTGTGTGTGTGTGTGTGTGTGTGTGGTGTGTGTGTGTGTGTGTGTGTGTGTGTGTGTGTGTGTGTGTGTGTGTGTGTGTGTGTGTGTGTGTGTGTGTGTGTGTGTGTGTGTGTGTGTGTGTGTGTGTGGTGTGTGTGTGTGTGTGTGTGTGTGTGTGTGTGTGTGTGTGTGTGTGTGTGGTGTGTGTGTGTGTGTGTGTGTGTGTGTGTGTGTGTGTGTGTGTGTGTGTGTGTGTGTGTGTGTGTGTGGTGTGTGGTGTGGTGTGTGTGTGTGTGTGTGTGTGTGTGTGTGTGTGTGTGTGTGTGTGTGTGTGTGTGTGTGTGTGTGTGTGTGTGTGTGTGTGTGTGTGTGTGGTGTGTGTGTGTGTGTGTGTGTGTGTGTGTGTGTGTGTGTGTGTGTGTGTGTGTGTGTGTGTGTGTGTGTGTGTGTGTGTGTGTGTGGTGTGTGTGTGTGTGTGTGTGTGTGTGTGTGTGTGTGTGGTGTGTGTGTGTGTGTGTGTGTGTGTGTGTGTGGTGTGTGTGTGTGTGTGTGTGTGTGTGTGTGTGTGTGTGTGTGTGTGTGTGTGTGTGTGTGTGTGTGTGTACAGCCTCCCGCATTTTTAGCTATATCGCGCGAGCGTCCATCACGCGTCACTTTAGCGCCTTTAAGCGGCAATAATCAGTGATACCGGCAGAAGTACTCTCGAGTGCACTAAGCCCTCTTCTATGCAAGAGTCGTATAATGCGATGTTCCCTTCAGGACGACATACGACCATATTTAATGTTCTCGCGCGATATAGCTAAAAATGCGGGAGGCTGTACGTTTTCTCTATATATACATTTCTATATATATCCATGTTTTCTAAATACACGTTTCTACACACACAAACTTTAAGATGAAGTGTCCATTGTTTCACTGCCACCAGTACTGGTCGAAAACATGGCATCGTCAGCTGCAGCAGCAACCTCTCGTTCGTCGGCGATGGCGTCAACAAGTAGGCAACATCGATGCAATGGCTATCCATCGAGCAGCCGCACTCGCCGCAAATGGAGCGCTATCGCTTTGATGTACTTAAGGTTACAAACCTTTTGTGTCACCTTGGCACATCCAGTGGGGCACATACCAAGTGAGCCAAGTTGTCTACTAGGCCAGACAGCAGCCAGCAACAAGTTGTCTACCCGCCGTGGTGGCTCAGTTGGCTAAGGCGCTGCGCTGCAGGCTTAGCACGAGGTAGCCGGATCGAATCCCGACCGCATTTCGATGGAGGCCAAATGCAAAAACGCCCGTGTGCTTGCGTTGTAGTGCACGTTAAAGAACCCCAGTTGGTCAAAATTAATCCGGAGCCCTTCACTACGGCGTGCCTCATAATCAGTACTGGTTTTAGGCACGTAAAACCCCAGAAACAAGAAGAATAAGTTGTCTATTCGGGCAGGTACCCAGTGACCCATGTTGTAAGTCCGTCAAGAAAGCAGCCAGCACTTTTATAGTGGCCCAAGCTAGAAGGGAACTTGGCTCATTAGATATGTGAACGGGATGAGATATGGACCAACACACACACACACACACACACACACACACACACACACACACACACACACACACACACACACACACACACACACACATATATATATATATATATATATATATATATATATATACTGCAAGGTTTGTAAAGTTTGTCCTCGTCTGTTCCCCGTATGTGTGTACAAATTTCTTGCGCTAAGTTTTCCATTCGACAATGTTATCGCCACAAACAGAGCGAGAGCCAGGAATAATTCCGTTAGCAGATCAGAAGATAACAAAATTCGCTTTACTATTGATTTGATAATGAATCTATTCTTCTGACGCCAGTCAGTAACATATATTATGACATTATCCCGTGACCATTACCGAGAGCGAGGTATATATAATACAGGCGATGTCATTGCACGGAAGCGACGATGCAGAGAAAGAGATATGACAAAGGAGAGAGAAAGGCAGGCAGGTCGCAACCAGGCTGATGATAAGTGGTTCTTGAGGGAAAGGGAAAAGTTGGCGCTATCTTCTGCAGCCCTTGAGGGAGCACGGCTCAGCGCCAAGTCCGGTTGGCCCCTCTGCACTGGAAAGAGGGAGAGAAAGATTAAAAGTTCACAATATGTGTGTGGACACACACGCAATGAGACACACGTGAACCGTTCAGTGCTGCACAAGCGGTCATATAGGGTGGTGAATCTCAGAAATGCAGCAGCGTGTTTGTGCCTTTACAGAGGTCAACTTGTATTAGGTAAACTCCTGTCATGAGGTGGTGGTGGTGATAGTAAAGAGGTGCGTAATTTTTTTTACTCCCGTGTGGGAGGCAAGTATGTTCTTACAAAAACATTCCGTAATGTAACTAGAAGAAATATCAGCAGATTATTTTGGCGAGACTGTACAAAAAAAGGTGGAAACATAAAATATAAAAAAAGAAAACACTAAAATTTCCAAACTTTTTTTTTTTTTTTACCTAGTAATTCGTAGAGTTAAATCATGCGATTGTGAAGTCATTTATGCTCTCGCGAAGGTTGGTTTGTCAGTGAACGCTCCACATTCAAAGTTTGGCGACGAAGTCCACGGCTTCCGGGAGCGATGCAGGCTGACCGCGAAGCCATGGAGTTAACGTTGCCTTGCTTACGGCCTGTAATTGTCGAGCGAAGCGACTGGTTCGTTGCAGGCCTGTTGCGTGGCCGCGAGAGGTTTTATGTCTTTTCTTAGAACGTTTCATTCAGCGAAGAGCGCCTGCAGTTCTCAAGCAATCCTCGGTTTGTGCACCTTTCGCTACGCGACATAAAAATACATTGCGAAGGCAGCGACGGCTTTTCAGAAACGGCCCTCCATTCTCCGCTATACTGTAGTGTATACCATATTGACTCGTGTAAGGCCCGCATGTTTCTTTCTTCCGGAATCTTGCCCGAGTGCGGCTCTCGTCTCGCTCACGCGCAGAACACGTGTTGGTCTATCTGTCTTACGCGCAATAAATGTTTGACAACCCGCTGAAACCGTGGATGACGTCGCGAATGATCAACAGAATTATGCGAACGCATGGCTACATGCTACACACACATTTATTTAGGTTTCATGCACCGCTGATCCAGTTCCGCCTCATTCCTCGTCGCTCCAGCTTTTGGTGTCGCTTTCGTCGTCACCACAGTCCGCCGCTACACAACTCATTGGCATGCTCCCCAAGATGGTCGTCTTCGATGCGTCCATGCTGTTGGATATTGCCAGCAACGTTTAGCGGCTGCATCGACTGATACCGAACGCCATGCGTTCAAAATGTAATGTTCAACTTTGGTGTAAAATGTGTTCTTCGATTTTTTTTTTTTTTACTTCGAAACTGGGAAGTTCGGGTCGAACACGAGTAAATGTGGTATCCAGGTCCCGCCACCAGCGGACCTGCGAAACGCCCACACAGAGCACAAGACACCCAAGCGGGGGAAACCGCTTGGATCACTGAAAAAGGACCGTGCTAATAAGGTCCGCTCTCTCCGTGGGACTTGTTTAGAGACCGAGGTTGATCAGTAACCGAACGAGCCGTGCACCTGAAGTGCGTGTACACACAACGGAACGGGGCCTCCCACTGTGCTATCGCACAATGGGGGCTCGTGGTGCGCCCTGCCATAACACAGCCCGGGGGGTACCGCGCTCCGTTTCACAAAACGCGTCCGCGAGCCTTTGACGACAGCTCGTTAGCCGCGGTTCGCGGAAAAGGAAAACCGCCCGTCGTCGCACGAAGGAGGCGGTTCCGCGAATATACGACCGAACGACGACGGAGACACGGCTGCCCTGTTCGCCGGTGCGCGAGTCAGTTCCCGGGTTTTCTCTCGCGGACGCGCTCGGTCTCGCCCGCGGGGGACCGCGAACACACCGGAAACATCTTCACTGCTAAGCTCTGTGTAAACGCCTTCGCGACGCTTCGTCTCCTGTGTCTCGCTGCCTTTTCTGCAGCGCGCGCCCATTCCTCCTCGCGGTGAAGAGCGCTGCAGCTGTCTTCAGATGTGGCAGCCGACGGTGCGTGTAGGCATGCTCTAAAAGCTCGTATAAGAAATAAAAGTATGAGCATTTGGTCGCCCGCATTACGGAGTGTGGATGCGAGGCGTGGTTTCGCGAGACCATGATTGTAGGCGACAGTCACAATTAACACGGCTCGGATGGCTTTAAAAGCTTTCTTTATTACGAAGCATTCCATTATCTCTATATATAAGCGAAGCGTTGCACAAGGACGAGCTTGCGTTTTTGAATGTTAGTATCAGACGCAAGCTGTATTGTTCTTGATCATCCGCCTTCGTTCTTTCGTATGAGGAGGGACGTGACGCATGCGTTCGAACGAGTCTATAAATTGGTGGTGTGTTTATAGAAATCAACAGTTGGCAGTAGCGTTCGTCCTCGTCCTGTTCCCTGTGTCTCTGTCTAAATTTTTTGCGCTAAGTTTACCAGTCAGCATCCGACGTGTGGAACACACACAACTTTCACGCGCCCTTTCTTCACGGTTGCAAAATACAAACGAGCGAAACAAAGCAACATGATGCAAGCACATGTCTTGGAATTCTAGACCTAGACGTGTGGAATAAAATATGCTTTAGGGTGAAGATGAGGATAATATAATAGTCCTCACCCTCACATCGGCACTTCCGCAACGGTGAGAGAATAGATCGCCCACCTAATCGAATTCGATGTAAATCTGTGCGGAGTTTGCAGTCGCTGTGGTGTCGGGTTCTGTCCTCGTCTTCACTGCCACTTGTATGTATAGGGAATTAGGGATAACAAGGATAGGTGCAAATGAAATCAACGTCCCGGTTTGACTTTATCCGGCAGAATGTTATACGGTTTATTAGTGCTAATAACATTCTGGGCATTGTCAGACCAGTTCTGTTTATGGCTCCTTAGCTATCCACCTAACCCACCAAAAATGTGGGCCCAATGAGTGGGCGGCGGACGCCAAGCGTGCTGCCCGCCAGGACCGCGAGGCGGAAAGAAATGCGGAACGTCCATGTGGCCCCGATCCCGCAAACTTGGAACGTTTCACTGGAGCAACAGTCCATCACCACATACGCAGCTTCGCTGGTCATCCACCTTCCCAAAGTGGAATGGCACTGAATTTTTTCTTGAAGATTTTTAGTAGTCTTCATAACTTGCACAAGTGTATGTGGTTTTGTACACGTGCGAGAGGTTATATATTCATGCTTCTTTGTAATAAACGTCAGTTGGAAGTCAGCGCTGGTCCTTGTCGCTTCTTTTGTGTTCTGTGTCTGTTATTGCGCTGGTCATATCTTTACCGAAGGTATAGTGCTGTCTAAAAAATGTGGACCGTTCGCGTGAGTATAAGACAGGTTGAAGAAGAAGGTAGAACACAGGACGTTCGCCCTGTCTTCTTCTACCTCGGTGTCTCGTCCCTAGCGCAGTTTAAGTTCCCAATTAATGAATTGTTTCACCAATGAATGTGGGTTGAGTGCAATAAGATTTGGCGCTCTGGCAAAATTCCGCTGGACTGGAAGTCATCCATCGTCATAGACCTGCACTTAAGCCAGGACGTGCGGCAAGCCTGTCTATCTCTCATCTCATGCTCGAAAGTTGCGAGAACACAAGGTAAATCAGTGTCTCACTGACCTACGTGGCAGGAATGACTACTTTGCAGAAGTTATGAGGGGCTTCGTTAAGAACATCGCCCTGCTGCACACACTGTTGCACACATCACATCATCGCTGGACGATACAATCGTCCGAGTGTATACATCCTCTTCCTGGACATCCAGCAAGCATTTGACTCCCTCCCACATGTGGCCATTCTTGAAGTCTTCAAATATACTAGAGTTGAAAGTCACTCGCTTGATTATGTTTCAGACTCGTACGGAGCAAAGAAGGTATACGCGTTGCTCATGTGACAAGCAAACCTTGCCCGTAGGTGCTGCAATCTACGTGGACGATATCGCACTTTATGGATTACTGGCCCTTCAAGCAACTGCGAGCAACGTCGAAAGCTGCACTGGATGTAACGCCGAATATCTCGACGAAATCAGCCTCTTCATATCTATTCGTCTAAGTAGGCGGCTGTTATTGCCTACTTGATCCTCGATAGCAAGCACCACCGTCCTTGATGAAACGTTCTCGACTGAACGATTCTTATACAGCACGGGTAAAATGACATCGATACCTTGGTATACCTTGGTTGATGACTGTATCAGTTGGCGGCCTGCTGCTATATAGGGCTGTGCGTACATCATCGCGCTCTCCCCTGAAATATAGTGGGGAATTAGCTTAGCACTCGCGTGTGTCGCCACTTTCTGCGTCCACTTTATCTATTTAAGGTGAAGGAATAAGCAGTCCAAATCCGTGCAGCACAGCGACAGTTATACGGGTGGTGTCAGCTAAACAGGAACTATACAACTAGAAGTACTCGTCCACTGCACTTTGTTAACCCTGTAGCGCGCGACGCCGGCTGAATACGAAAATCAAGGAATGATTATCTGTTCACAATGGGCAAGTTCTGCGTATACCTTTCTCTGCGATTTCCCGCCGATTCTTGTTCCTTACTCGCTGACATGATGCGGTAACCTCCCTGCTCTGCACGCAATGATGGGACTGAGTTAAGTAGGGAGAATGTTCATCCGCCGTGCAGTGACGGCCGTCTTTTGTAACGAATATTCTCCTGCGTCCTGCAGATACACGAAGAGGCTGATGGAGATAACAATGGAAGAAACAGTAAATGGAAGAAAATAGTAAAAATGAAAAGGTGATTTTTGCCAACCAGTCATCAATGGTGGCGGCGGACGTCGACAACGGCGCAATGAGATACAGGGCTCATTTTGTAATCAAGACGATGCATCTGGTGTATCGTGACAACGTTTTAAACGGACACTGACCACGAAAGTTTAAAAAAAATATAATAAGACGTTTCGGATGAATGGATGTGTGGTTGCGTATCGTCCTGTTGACTGCGGCTCGCACACGTTCGTTCAGCTTTTAATTTCAAATGCATGCGATCTTTACCACGCCCTAAGTGTCTATTTAACCCAGCATATATTTTCTAACCCTATCATTTACCGCATATCGCTAGTAATGCTGAGATGGGGACTAGTTTGTGAAAGTGAGCTTTGTAGTTTTAATCTGTATTTTTTTGTGCCATTTACTTCTCTGTTATATATTCCTGTTCTAGATCTTTAGATAAGGCGAATACCGTTACGAAAAGTAAATGAGTCGTGAGTTCGCGCATCACATTTTCTGTCTTCTTGTGTCGCCCCTAACCTGTTCTTTGTCACGCCTTCAGCAGCACGTCTATAGCCATGATACCTTTAGCGCGTTATCGTGGGCTCATGTGTTTACTAACATCGAAACGGGACCAGCTCTGTGAGATGCATTCATTGTAAAATGAGCTGTGAAATGCACTGCCGTGCCTGGAGAACGTCATGAAGTTTACGTTTGCTTGCGGTGTAAAGGCTGAAAGTAAAAGCAAAAATGGTGACACACGTTGGGAGAAAAAGAGGCATGCGGAATTCGGTGCGACGAGTCTTGTCTACACATTCCTCGGCACAGACGGCTAAGCTCACTGGCGCTGCCAGCTCACCAACAGTGTTCGAGTGGTGTTTCGTTTCCGTTTGCAAAGAGCCCTTGTTTCGAGAACCTTACAAGCACTTGTATTCATCGCCGAATGACGTCCTGACGCCGTTCGTGGTAGCGTGGCAGAACGCACGTGGACGCTTGTATATACGTATGTGCCCGCCGTGGAGGGGTCGTCTTTTCCCGAGAGCTGTCTCCATTTCTTTTTTCTTTCTTTCTTTCTTTCTTTTTTTTTTTTTTTTTTTTTTTTGTCGTTTGACCCTATACTGTCGGAGCGGCGAAAGTACCGTCTGCTGTATACGAACCGCATAGTTCAGCTCAGCCGCGTGCCTCCGAAACCGTAGCCCATTTTTTGCGTGCAGCATTCGCCAGGCTTCAGATGTGCGAAAGAAGGAATGGCGGCTATGGAAGCGTTCGCCGAAAGCGCTACTTTTCTCATTGTGGACCAAGTAAAACTCCGGCTCTGATAGAATGATGCAAAGCAGACGAAGCGCAGGCACTGCAACCAGTGAAACATTGAACGTCGCCATTTATCGGTGCTTCTTGATTCGTTGGCGCGTCCTCCCTAGCTTCTGCCTCGCTGCATGCAACTTCCCATTCTCGGCTTCGTCCTGAACCAGCGTTGACAATACGCGGCGATCCTGCCGGTGGCGGTGATGGATGGGTCCCCGCGCTCTGTGGAGGGTGCCCCGCACTTAAACGGGGGATTAGCCCACCGAGCGGCCAGGGTGCCTGGTAGATTAATGCTCCGGATTATCGAAGCTTAAGAGGCAGCGCTCACCAGGGGCACCCCCCTAATTGATTCGCGCTTGCCCTTGCAGCCCGGCTTCCACACAGCGGGAGACGACCTTGACGGGAGGGGAGTCGGAGGGGGGGGGGGGGGGGCGCTGTCGCCTCGCCTCTTGTGTCGTCCACGCGAGACGACGGGCACCGATCTTGTGGCCACCCCGGTCGAACATTTCCAGGCATCTTTTCTTTTTTCTCTCTCTCTTTAGGTTCGGTTTGTAGCTGTCTGGCATTTCTTTTACCCGGCTTTAAATCCCGAGGCCTGGTGGTCGCTTTCATGTGGGCTGCCATTGCACCTAGGGAGGCCTATATATGTGCGGTTGCGTATTGACTAACTGATTGGCGCGTCCTTTCACAGCGAAGCTACGTATTTTTCGTGTTTGTGCGTCACCAATAAAAAAGGTGTACGTGGGCCGATCCCGGAGATAGTACAATACCGGCCCGGTCTCCAGGCATTGCACTATCCCAGGTTTCGTGTTTTATATATCGGGTGGTCAAAATTAAGATTTACGGAATATTTAAAAATCGCCTGTGGCAGGTAGCATAATTCTTATCATTGAGCTGGGTGTTTCGAAGAGGCGGGCATTAGTAGCACGAGAAATCGAAGCACACATTCAACTAATTAACAAAGACTGACTAATGAACTTCTTAGTTAATTATTTTACGACACACAGTGCAATTTACGAACTGTAGCCGGTGAGTTTGCAAGGCGCATCCACTTGAAATTAATTTCCAGGATGATACCAGTTTCGATATATTATTCCCCAAAGTGTGGGACAAAATACATGGGCGTTCCAGTTACTTTTGTGTTTCAATGTATAAAACAGCATTTTGATAAAAAAGTAAGTGAAACAACAGTGCATTTTTACGGCGGGTTTGATGGCCCATGTCTCCAAACTCTTTTTTCTCCCACTTTCCCTTCCCCGTTGGCGCTGAGCCGTGCTCCCTCAAGGGCTGCGGAAGATAGCGCCAACCTTTCCTTTTCCAAATGAACCACTTAGTAGTAGCATAAGTAGCTCCTCCGCTCTGCAGTGGGGGGTCCCTCAGTCCAGCGGCCTTAGCTGCCCTTCTCGCTCGGTTGACCAGGTTGAGCTTGTCCGTCGAGTCGGAGCTGGACAGCGCTGCCTCCCATTGCCGTGTGGTGGGGTGTGTTATGGGTGTGAGTTGTGGTGTGTTTGCGCAAGCCCATACCATGTGGTAAAGCGTTGCACATTGATCGCAGTGCGGACATTCATAGGAATATAGCGCAGGGTGTATGGCGTGGTAAAGACTCAAATGTGGATATGTGTTTGTTTGGAGTTTTCGCCATATTACGGCTTCCTCTCGCGGTGGGGGTAGTGTTCTTCGTGAAAGGCGATAGTGTTGTAGGATGTGCGTGTAGGTTAATGGTATGGGCTCTGGTTGGAACTGCGCGGCGCGGTCATCTCGCGGCTCCCAGTGTGCATGCGCTCGGGCGTAAGCGTGTTCCTGCTGATTGCCGCGTAAGGACTCATGCCCCGGAGTCCACACGATTTGTATGCATGGTGGCAGCTGGTGCGCTCCATTCAGAATGCGTTGTGCGGCCCTGGAAATTTTGGCCCTGGAATAATTTCTGCATGCCGTCTGAGAGTCCGTCAGAACTATGACGCAATCCCAGTGCGGTCTCGTCGTGATGGCTAACGCTATCGCTAGTTCCTCTGCCTCCGCAGCGCTCACTCTGGAAACCGGCGACGCATTTATTTCGGTCCCGTGATTGTCGACTACGCTGGTGACGAATGCGCTGCTTCTTGTGGTGCTGGCCGCGTCTACGTACAAGACATTGGGGTGGTTTCCATACTTTCTCGCGAGCGCCTGCGCTCGGGCTTGTCTCCGTCCGATGTGGAAGTTTGGGTGCATGTTCCTGGGAATCGGTGAGACGTGCATAGTTTCCTGTATTCGTGTTGGGATTTTGGTCAGTGCGCTGGTCTTCCGTACGGAATATCCAATTGTGTTAGAAGAGTTTGGTTTGAAGTGCCACACCAATTCAAGTCACTCAAGTACTAAACAACGATCGTGCATAAATTTAACTTTGGCCAAGAATCTGTCTAAGGTTGTAACCGAACCAACCAATGTATATCACAGTAATCACAAACCTATCATCACTACCATTATTACCAAATGATGAAAATAAATACAGGTACCCTCGTCTAACCCTGTGTGATGTGCTACACCTTTGCTGGTCATCCACCTTCACAGAGTGGAATGGCTCCTCCTCAACTTTTTTTTTTATGACTGTTGCGCACCGAGCAGATATCTACAAGATATTGACGTGGTATGGGAAGCGCCACCATTCTGTACAAATGGGCCTTTGTTTTGCTGGTGTGTTATTACTGCAACTACAGTATTTGTACAAGTCCGTGTTGACATCTTTGTACAGTGTTTACGTCTCAGCAGTGTAGAAGTGTAGGCTACTTGGTGTAGCATTGTCAAGAATAAAACAGCGCAGTACAAAGGACAGACAGCGCCGCGGAAGCTTTGCGGGACGGCCGTCATCCGAAGGATCGCCGCCGGCCGCTGGTCGGGAGGCCTCTGCGGGCCGCATTTTTGGGAACCCCTGCTTTAAAGTGATGCAAATATTGGGGAGCTATGGTCAAATGATATACCGTAACAAAATCGTATATAGGCTGCCTCAAAGCGAACCATTCTTATTGAACGATGGGAAATTATTGAGCAGTTGTTATCTGCCACGTGCGTTCGTTCGGGTACTGTGATCCTAGGCAACAACCGCTGCTGTCCTGCAGCAGAATCATTCGCAACGGTCATCACATGCATCGTTGTGTCTGCTTTGAGACTTGGATACTTCAACTTGCACTACAGTCTCGAAGAACAGGCTAAGCAGAGGTCACCGATGTAGTGCATAGCTGGCGTGCCTACGTGCTGCGTGCCCTTTCGCACTGTTGTAGGCAGTGCGCTGTAGGCTACAAAGCCAGAATTGACGTAGTCTTCAGATGATTTCCAAAGACGTTCAACGTTAGCATTCATTTCGCCGTTCTCACTCGGACGAGGAAAGTTGGTACACTTCATCTCCGAATGTCGTATTGCGTATAATTATCATCAAAATGGGCATATGTGGGAATGAATGTGTGACGAGGGAAAGATAGGGTGGCTAGCCAGACTGGTTGGCTACACTCTCTGGGGGTAATTATACAGGAAAGAGAGTAGACGGAGAAGAAATGTTGAATTGCTTGTGGGGATGTGAAATGATCGTAAACCATTGCGTTCTGCCTGTAACTGTAACAATCTTCGACTAAAGTATGAGCTGCGGGACCGAGCAGAGTTCTACGGGCTCGCTTCCTTGCTCGTTTAGGCTTTGCAGTGCTGCACAAAACTATGAATGCGTGGTGCCGCTGTGCATTCCTGTCGCACAAGTGCACGTGCGGCGCGCGTATACACCGGGTGCAGGGTCGCCTTGGCTTCCCCGCAAAGCAGTGAGGGGTTCCTCCCTATCCTCCCGTGAAGCAGCGTTTCCTCCTGCAGCAGTCATCACCGATTTGCACGCTGTAGACGTGGCTTCGCGACTTTGTGGACAGTGTTCTCCCCGAAGTTGTCCACGTGAGGATAAAGTTCCCTTGCTTTAGAAAACCAATTTTGCGGAACGAATCGCATGTCGAAGCATGTCTCAGCGTGAGTTTGCCTGAGTACGTGGCGGAGGTTTGCGAGTCCATTCACGCTGAAGGCATGTCGACATACGGGGCGCGTAAATTTCACGCGAAAAGAAAAAAAAAAAAAAAAAAGAAAGAGAAGAAATGTTGCAAGACCATGTGGCAAAGCGCTCGTTCCTGTCCAAGTCTTCTTTGCTACCCGTTTTGAGTGATTCTGCTTTCTGCGTAGCTTGTCTTGCTGTGCGCGGTCATTTTATGCGATCTGAACCCTGATAAGCGGGGGCAAATATATAAAAAAGGAAAGGATGGAAGGGAGGAACAAATCCGGAGGAACAGTGGGATGATCTTGTAGGGTCCAAGGCATTGTGAGGAACATTTACAGCATAAAGTTGTACAGATAAGGTATACTGTATCTAATACCTCTACAAGGTGGACTCAATCGAATAGGAGCCCCTAAAGTTTGGGGCCCCAAATACCTTTTCCGGTGTTAGCGTTGGTGCATGCAGGAGTGCAGAGTTTTAGAATAGGGCTTTACGTTTGCGGATGGCGCCTTGCGCTTGCAGCGCCACGACGGCGTAAAAGAAAAGCTGTTATAAATATTAAAATAAGTTATATCATTTTATGATAAAAAGAGTAATATAGACTTTCTGCGCAACACGAAAGTTATTCTATTAGCAGCAAGCAACTTGTTGCGCTCAGTTTTGAGTAACCAACTTTACGTGCCTTCACGAGCCAATTTAATACGTGTTAGGCCTACAAGCCATCAAATCGGCAATTGAATTTGGAATTCGCGGCGTCTAATGAATCAATCTTCATTACACACGTTAGCTGAGAGAAAGTGATAGCCGCAGTCAGCTAAGGCGTTGCGCTGCTGAGCACGAGGTCGCGGGATCGAATCCCGCAACCGTGTAGTGCACGTGTACGTAGTGCACGTTAAAGAACCCCAGGTGGTCAAAATTATTCCGGAGCCCTCCACTATGGCGTGCCTCATAATCAGAACTGGTTTTGTCACGTAAAATCCCAGAAAGAACACTTCTCCTAGCTTAAGAACTTTGCGTGTGAGACGCAGAACCCAAACGCAGTTCGCGTCTCGCGCGTGTGCAGTGGCTTCGACGCTGTTTCTTTTTGGGGCCGTAAAACCTTTTGGGGCCCCTATTCTAAAACTCTATTTTATTATGGCGCTTTTAGGACCGCCGTATACCTCAGACACGTCTGGAGCCCTCTGGTTGAGCTCTATGTGCTTAATGGCGCGAGTCGTACCAGTTCATAAGACTGGCGACAAAGAGCACAAAATTATAGACCCATTGGAACTACATGTACTTGCTGTAAAATGTTCCGGCATAGCCTATCAAAAAGCTTGTTTAACTATCTCGAAAGCTCGAACATGTTTATTTCTAACCAGCATGGATTTAGGAGCTGATTGTCCACAATCATCCAGCTTGCTGAAAGAGTAGACGATCTTGCTCAGGAATTAATGAAACCGGTCAAATAGACGGAATTTACTTAGGCCTATCGAAAGCTTTTGACCACGTTTCCCACTCGGACTTGGTTAGGTGAACTGCTTGATCTCGGAGTTAATTGATATATAGTTAAGTGGATTCAATCATATCTTACTAACAGGATGCAATATGTGGAAGTGAAACGGAAGCAAATAAAAAATTCTAACTGTAACATCAGGTGTCCCTCAAGTGCCTGTGTTAGGACCCATATTATTTCTATGTTATATTAATGACATTACAAATGATCTTAATGGCAAGATAACGGTACGTTTGTTTGCAGATGATTGCTTAATATACTCTAAAATTTCATGTCGTGAGGACCAATTAGAATTAGATTCAGTCACTAGAAATAATTACCGATTAGTTCACGCGATGGAAAATAAAAATTAATTACGAAATACTGTCTATGCGCGAATAATTAGAAAAACAAGGAATGTGTTACTTTTCAATTACGACCTAGACGGTAAACCAATAGAACAAGTGAATGACTTGAAGTGTTTAGGCGTTATGATACCATATAACTGATCTTTGAAAAAAAAAAACATAACTAATTTATGCAATGCCGCAGAGGTTAAACTTCGGTCACTAAGACGTATAGGCTTAAACTTGCTCGCCGAGATGTTAAGCTAACTGCATATCTGGCAATTGGTACGTCTCGCACTGGAATATGCTAACAGAATATGGGATCTATATAGGAAGAATAAAGTAAATAAAATTGAAAAAAAAAATACAGGGCGTGCAGCAAGCTTTATTATGTCGAAATATAGGTACATGGATTCAGTGACTGAAATGCTCGATCAACCAAATTTGCCCGAGGATTCATGCGGCGAAAACTGGTTAGATTAAAATGTATTTCTTCAATGTAACATAATTGCTTCAATTTTAATACTGGTATAGACATACAAAACAGAATGTCATGGATTTCACGGTCCGTTAGATCTAGCCACGAGGACCAAGATATGCCCATATCTGCAAAGGTTGACGCATTTAAGTACTTCCTCTTTGCAAAAACGATTGAAATGCGCTGCCACATGGCATAACCAAAATTGATTCTCCGGAACAGTTTGAAAAATCGGTACTGGCCTATTATCCTTCTATGTAGCCATGCTCAAACATTATTGGCTTCTTTGTGCAGTGATACGCAGCATGTGTAATATATATGACATGATTCGAAATGGTTCTACGTGATGTTGACGAAGTTCCTGTGTATGATGCCTGAACATTTGATTTTGTATGTACAACAGTTGTTGCTCGCAGTGTTCGCCGTCTGTATACAGTGCAATGCTCATTTAATATATCAGTGGACATTCTTGTGTAAAATTGACTTTAATTAAGCAGACGTGTTGTCTTTTCTGGTTTGATTTGTGCAGCGTTCGTGTCTGTAGCGATCTTTGAAGCTTACTTTATGATTATTCCACCCTGTATCGGCATTTGACTAACAGTATCACTAAATTTGCAGATGACGTCCTATTCAGCAGCAATGAGGACGAATTACAGCAAATGATTGAGGACCTTAACCGAGAAAGTGTAAGATGGGGGTTGAAGATTAATATGCAGAATACAAAGATAATGCTAAATAGCCTGGCAAGGGAACAATAATTCAGGATCGCCAGTCAGCCTCTAGAGTCCGCAAAGGAGTACGTTTATCTAGGACAATTACTCAGAGGGGACCCTGATCATGAGTAAGAAATTTACAGAAGAATAAAATTGGGTTGGAGTGCATACGGCAGGCATTGCCAAATCCTGACTGGGAGCTTACCGCTGTTGTTGAAAAGAAAAGTGTACAATCATTGCGTTCTACCGGTGCTAACATATGGAGCAGAAACTTGGATGTTAACAAAGAAGCTCGAGTTCAAGTTAAGGACCGCACAAAGAGCGATGGAACGAAAAATGTTAGGCCTAACGTTAAGAGACAGGAAGAGATCGAGCGGTGTGGATCAGAGAACAAACGGGGATAGCCGATATTCTAGTTGACATTAAGCGGGAAAAAATGGAGCTGGGCAGGCCATGTAATGCGTAGGATGGATAACCGGTGGACCATTAGGGTTACAGAATGGATACCAAGAGAAGGGAAGCGCAGTCGAGGTCGGCAGAAAACCAGATGGGATGATGAAGTTAGGAAATTTGCAGGCGCAAGTTGGAATACGCTAGCGCAAGACAGGCGTAATTGGAGATCACAGGGAGAGGCCTTCGTCACTTGAAACCGTCACTTGAAACGGTAATTATCGTTTGCTATTTGACTGGGTGCGGAGTATGGCGCTTCATGTCGCATTATATAAGTCAACTTTTCTACGAAGCTCCGCTGTAATTCGATGCCCATATGCTCAGCAGCCCGACAGGCGATTGCTTTTTCTTTAATTACGTATCTATTTCTTACGGCAAGTGCACTTTTTTAATCTCTTTAAAAATACCAATTTCATTTAGACATACGCTGTCCGGGAGAATAAGGCAAAGGTAAACAAAGATCTGTCTTGCAAGAACCCCACTAGATTGCAAAAAGCAAAAATGGCAATTACATAATTAATAAAATAAAGCTACGCTAGCAAATCATCAACAACACGATATAAATAACAGTTGGGGAGATAATCAGGGCCGGGCGAGTTGGTAGGTTATTGTTATTGCAAAGGGGGCAACGCCCTTGCATGTAATGTAAGAACACTTCATGTTTTGCTCCTTCGGTGTTCGCCTAAGCAGGTCACAGGTACTGCACAAGTTAAGCGTTTTCTGCACCGAGATCAGACATGTGTCAGTGACGTGTGCGACGAGCTCTACGTGATGGCGTGGTGTTTCTGACAGTGAGGTATATTGAACAGTGTATTTGGCGGCTTTAGATATGATAAGTCTTGTGGAGTTTATTCTGATTCTTTGTGTCGTGTTTCTGTGTGCTGCTTCACACGTTAAAATGATTGGTTACCAACTCACCCAGCTGTCGTTGCCGAACGTTCTCAAAGGGCTTGCCTTGCCTTGGGCAGAGGGAAGATTTCCAAGGTCAGCCTATCTCACTGCGAATCAAGCTCACCAAGCTCATATACACCTCGCCGAGCTTACTCAAGCTCACCAAAACGAGATTGACGATAAATGATTCATTTACAACCATGTACCGACTCGCCCAACAAGAGTCTCTTTAAGTATACACCCAGATTCACGGAAACACCGACTTATACGAAGTTATACGAAATAATGCTAAGTGATGCCAAGTTATACGAAGTGTATAAGCATTTCGTCGTGTTCCGTGGCATCGGGCAATGCCTCGCGAAGCACTTGCAGTTCGTGCACACGTGGGGCGAAAGATTTGCACAGTGTACGGGCGGCGCGCAGCAGACGACACGCCGGGATGACGTCACGGTGCATGCGCAGTAGCGCTCAGCTAATGGGAGCTCGGCCGAGCCGTCGCAAGAGGTGCCTGCTGCAGTCACTGACACCGCGAGCGTTCGGCGTTAATGCGGGGAAACAGAGAAGCGCGGATGGCGTCGTTAGCACCTCTGCGCGTTGCCTCGTTGGTGCTGCTACAATTTGTTTTTCTCTCTCTCTCGCTCTTATTTCTCTTCTCTCTCCGGAGCATAGCGTGCGACGCGCGCACTCTATCTCGCTCTCATTTTCTCTTTCGCTCTCCCGAGCATAGCGCGCGAAGCGCTCATTCTCTCTCGCTCACATTGGTCATTTGTCGCTACTCCTCCGAGCATAGCGCGCGAAGCGCTCATTTTCTCTCGCTCACATTGGTCATTTGTCGCTACTCCGCATGCGCGGCTTGGCATGACGTCACGAGGTTATGCCACGTGTTCTAGCAGCTGCGGCGTCGCTGGTTGCCATGGCTACGGCGCGGCTGGCTTTTCGTGAAACGCGCACTTTTTACGGCTGGCTTTAACACTGACTTCGCCGTTAAAAAACGTGAGGTGGTGTTCGTAATCTTGACGGCCTCCAGTGAAAAGATGGTGGTGGTCTGTACGCAGTCGCACGTTTTAGAAAATGTTCATGCCAAAACGGAGCGCTGACAGGCCGTCTTCTCTGTAGGGCTGGCTTTTTCGATCGTGACACTGTCCTGGGTGCAGATCATCGTATAAAGTCAGTCACAAATCGGGAAGCTTCCTTCCTCTTTTACAAATTTATTTCAGCCAGGCGCACACTAAGGAACTTCCTTATTCTTCGAATCTTAGCACACATGCCGCTCCTGGCTTGTCGAATGCCATGCGCTGCCGACAAAAAAATTCAGGAGCTTTCGAATTCGCCCCTTGAGTATCTCTGGGAACATATCAGTGGTGATCAGCTCATGCAGGCTCAGCTCATAGGATGGAAGTTTGACCGTAGGAAAAGGCCACGGCAATGTGCAAGGCGCATTACATCATTTGATCGACCGCGCGAGCATACGCCAGGAGAGACTTCTGCTATAAGGACAGAAGTCATGTTTTGCTTCGAGGAGAGAGCTTCGGAATGTTTGTACGGCTAAAATTTCCCAGCAAGGATTACTGGTGAATGGCTAGTCTGACTTCAGCGTCGACTTCTGCGCTGTTAAAGCACACCAGTGCCTTCGTAATCGCAAGCGCTCAATACGCGTGCTTCAATATTTATGTGAACAACCATTTTGTGGAAGCGACAGAGCACAGGGACATTTTTGTCGCCTTCCGCCAATGGCTAATGACTTCCGGAGGAAGAAGATCATACAACGGCGTCGCAACGATTCACGAAGGGTGACATTGCACGAGACTTCGGGCCGACCGACAATCGCTCATCATTATACCACGCGACATTCATCACAATACTCTCACGTAGAGTGTACGCTCAGTGCATCACTGAACACAGACGTGAGTTTCCGCGTGTGTACGCCCGGTCCGCAGGTTGTCACGTAATGCTTCTCCCATGCCCAATCCACCTAAACGTAAGCAGTGGAAGCGGCGTCGCATGCAGATCGGAGTAGTACACGCGGAGTGTACTGCACGGCCCGGGACCAGGGGACAGAACCCGTCGTCTCGGATGGCTGGCCGCGATGATGGGGCGACCCGCAATTGCTCGGCCGGTCCTGCCCGATGACTGCGGAGCAGACGAGATGCACGCCGAAGACGCGTTCCGATTCCAACACCTCGAGCACCGGCGCTGGTGTGGGGCACTTGTCAGGCGCGGCCGGCGTGATGCATCGGCAGCGCTCTTTGAAAACTCACTTTCGCGCGCGCGCGGTCTCCTTTGTGCGGGCCGCCTCTGTGGGCGCCGACGGCCAGCCTCGATCCGTTCCGAATGAGCAGCGGCTCACAATGGGCGCTTCCCTTTGAAGGCGGCCGCCGCTCTCGGGCTGTCGCGCGCGCGCGCGCGCTCAGCTTCGGTCGTTGCCGCATGTGTGTACGCGTTGCTGACGCCGCGCTCTTCTTCTGGCCGGTGTTGCCTGCCTCCGGCGCGGCCTCCGCTCGCACCCTTTTCTTTTTCTTTTTCATCGCGCCGAGGGGGAAGCCCTGGCCACTGCTTCGACCGAGAACCGAGCGTGGTCATCAAGTACAGTGACACAACGCCACGGACTCAGCGACATAACGGAGACACGGCGCGAGCAGTCGTGGGCAAGTGGACAAAACTATACGGTAGAAACCCGAAGATGAGTTTGGGAATAGCGAAGACGAAGATTTTAAACAAACGAACGCGCTCGAGCACGCGTGCGCATGCAAACACGCGCGTGCGCCTGCTCTATTAAAAATGCTGTATTTGATCGCCTACACGTATTTATACCGTTTGCGTAAAGTGCAACCACCGCATGTGTCCGCTACCATGCAAAGTGCCAGAGAATGTGCCATAAAGACGAAAGTTTATATATGCTAACAAATAACAACAAAAAGTGCGTGGTTCTATAATAAACACCCATCATTATGTTCCGCACGTGCCGATTTCAACTGCATTGTGTCCAAGGCATGATGATAAAACTAACCAACGTGTCTCTTATGGCCCAATTCAAGTATAAGCGCGAACAAGGTACAACTTTGAACCAACTAGCCTATTTGACGTTACTTGTATAATAGCCACCTTTTTTTCTCTGGTGTGCACGTAACTAAGTGCTCCCTATTTATAATCGCTTACTCTAATTAAAGCTCACACGCAAACGGTTTGATTAACCCTGATCAGTAGCCAGCACATCATTTATTTATTAGCTGTATAGCATTGTGCTGCCGGGCACAAGTCTCGCAACGAGATTGCCGTGGTTGTAGAGATTATCAGTGAATGTCAAATCACCTTCAGATGCTCAAAAATGAATCAGGAACCATGGACTCTATAGGACGTCTGGTACAGATATATCTTAGGAGATTCAATACCATCCGTTGTTATTATATTGTTATATCATTGGGTTCTGATTATATTCGCTATTTATTTGTAATCAACCCTTTTGCAGAGTCGCCAACAGGACAGTTAATCTGGCTAACCTCTGCCATTCACCTCTTTTCTTCTTCTCTCTCTGTTTGTGCAAAATAAAGAAATTATATATATATAATGCAGAAAGCGCATGTAGTTCTCTCTTTTCCTCGAGCATTTCGGAGGGCAGGAGGAGTTGGGTCGGGTTCCCTTGGCCTGATGAACAGGTTCGGCATCTGCCTCGTCAACAACTCTGCGCGCGTGTGAGCGCCTCTTGAAGGTCGGAAATTGTTCTGAGAACTATAACTGGCGGTCCATTGTGTCGGCCGTGTATACGCACTGGTGAAGAACTTTCGCGCTTTCTTTCCACGTTTGCCCCCCTCCCTGTTTTCTCACCCGCCCGTCACGTTTCCGAAGCTTTTTCGCATACGTGCAATGCATGCCAAGGGAAACGGCAGCAAGTAAACGCGTCTGTGAGACAGTTTGCACCAACGCTGAGTATTGACTCTTCAGAGAAACGTTGAACGTCATATAACGCTTCACGTATAAAACCATTGTTCTTATGCAGAAGCCGACACTTCAGACTCTTCGAAACCGAGCAGTCTTGGGACCCTTTTGAACGCATGCACCGTGTTGGAGCTCATATTGCACGTGGCTGTACATACGGCTCTCTCTCCCATTGAATGTTTTGAGCCGTTCGAATAATCTTTCTAACGATGCCGTGGTTTCTGAAAATTAGGCGTCTACCTATCCATATACGCGAAATAAACCATGTGAAACCCAAGACGTCACAGTACATACGTACCTGTATGTGACCACATTGACTGGATGTCATAAACACCTACAGTTTGGAGACGATATTGAGAAGTTATATTCTGATGAGTGCTTTTATCTTACAATATACATATTTATAGGGGTGCGCGAATAGTGATTTTGGCACCGAATCGAATACGAATCGAATGGTGCCACAAGCGAGTGGTATCGAATAGTTTTCGAGCAATGAACAGCCGTTATCACAATTAATATACAACGATGCTCACATCCTATTATTCTTAAAGTTAGCAAGTTTCTGTCATCATATAATACATTACAGAGAGTTGTTTATTAAAAGCACACGTGGAGCATTAGTAGCAAACAAGTAGTTTCTTCGCACGCACAGGACTCTTCAGAGAGTGCGAATGATGGCTATACATATAGCCTGTAAAGTATGGCTAAGCGACGTAGCCTGCTCCACTACGCAAGTTTGCTTTATGTCCATACTGTGTTCGCATGGGGGAAAATTTGCCGCACTTTTGCTCCAAATTTTCTGTTTATTTGGGCGCAGTTGACGTTGTGAAATATTTGAAAAGTACTTGAAAAACATTCGCATTTACAAACAGCAGCTATGCGATTCGAATACCGAATCGAATAGGACACTATTCGATTCGTTATTCAGAAGTTTCGGATATTCCCACACCCCTACACATGTCTTTTCTGTTTCGTCCGTCCTGACAACGGAAGAAGGCAGGAGGATTCTGTGATTTCTGTGGTTCAAGGATTCTGTGGTTTGGGAGCTACAGAAAATCAGTAAATGCATAACGGGAAAGCTTGTGGCACGCACCGAACTATGACATTTGTCTTTTCTCATTCGCTGTATATGGGAAATTGGTACGGAGAGACGCAATACGTATACCGTAAAAGCTTGCGTGCTCGCGAAAGGGTTACGTCAGTGTCCTCGACGGGTCATAACAAGCGTAGCTCCATGACTGTTGGCATAGCTACTGCTGTTCTCATAGTTTTACGGGCATTCAGTATGAGAAAGTCCCTAGCCCACTGCACGGGGAACAGCGACATTACAGGATTTTTGCCCTGTCACGTTTTCGTATCCAATGTGAAATTATACACAGTGGATCAAATTGTTCTTTCTTTCTATCTTTTTCAATGTGAATTTATCAGACATAACAACGGTGATGCCAGGCTTTCCGGCAACCGCTTTTCTGAGACTTTCTTCACTTAATAGAGAGCTTTAGCTTTGCTACATTTCCGTATCAGACACATACAGTAATACACTGTCTCTGCCTTGTATCTGGTTCATTTTGCCGGACGCAAGGACTTACCGTATACGGTAACACAACATAGCTAAAACTCTCTAATAAGTAAGCGTGGCGGTATTAACGTGGGGCCATTCCTGTCATCCGCTGCCGTAGCCGCATGAGACAAGTGTGTATATATAACACCTTAACTTTTTCTTTATTCAGCCAGAGGCATGTAACAATTCTTTCTTTTTCGTTACCTGTATGTATTCGAGGCCGGGTGATCTGTCCCTATAGTATGGCACACATACATAGGAAAGCTTTGCCCTTTCGGGATTTCTCCTCCAGCGGTACTGCATAATCCGGTATATCCCCCGCTTGTTTTCCTTGTTTGTACCTGCGACATTTTGGCAGACAAAAAGATACACCATACGATACACCTTTTTGTATATGCTGATACGGCACAACTGAACCTATATATGTACAGTGCTCACGGATTGAAACGCGACAGGCACATTTTAGGTAGAACTCTTTTTCTGTGCAATTACTCGAGAGTACCATGTCTCGTTGATTCGAATCTGGTCACGAAAGGTGACTTGGACTCTGATCTAAGCGTATACGAGTCGAGATTGCGCCGATGTCACGCAAACTATCGACGGTGGAAACAAAAGCATGCGCATTGGTTAGGCCTAAATTGTCGCGTTTCAATCCGTGAGCACTGTACATTTGTACTGCAAGCGGTCTGCGCATGGTAATCTCTCAACTCAACAGCGGATAAATTTTACATAATGTACGTTACCATTTGAATACGTTGAGCTAGGAGTTTTAGGCATCCTGTCTTATACTTGCGGCAAATAACGTAGCCATACGGCAAGTCTTTACGTTCGGCAAGGCAGTTCGGGTATAAGACATGTAATTTTACGCATTCGACAGATTTTGCGTATTCATCTGAACGGCTATTTTCCTGCGTGACCACATTGACGATACAATTTCATTAGAACCACCTTGCTCTCTTCAGGGCGCCAAGTGCCTGCGCTTGAGCGTCGCAGCTGGTCCACGTGCTGCCGAAAGTTCGAATAGGCGATGTATACAGTAACGGCAATGAGTTAAGGCTATGATTAACTATGATAAAACATTACATTAAGAATCCTGGCTTCACTTGTTTTTTATAATATATAGAGTGTAATGTTTCGAGACGCTCTGCGAAGAACTATAACAACGTCGTATATGTGTTTGAGCGTGTGCGATTTCTTGTGGTCGTGAAGAGCAGGGAATTACTGCGAGCAAACAAACGTATTCCCTTCACGGTGCAGTCTGCGAGTGCACGGGGCTCTGTGAGTGTTATCGTCTACCCTTTTCGATCATTAAATGTGCATCAGAAGGGGATTGGCGATTACGCGAAACGAAGTAAAGAATGTGCTGCCATGCCAAGCTTTGGGCCACAAGAGTCTGGTCTCGTGTGCATGCAAACGCAGCATTGCAAGAAGGAGAATGACACTCCTTAACCCGAACTCAAACATCGCTTATTTATCGTTTCTGTTTTTCGGGAGACAATAATTGGATCAACGGCGTAGATATCTACGAAGGCACGGCTGTATGCCGGCCCGATGCTGTAGCGCCGGGGCGTGTTGTTCTGCGGCAGCCGAGGCCGGAGAGGCGACGCGTGGCGCTCTTTGGCAGTCCGCAGATGCAAGCTGGAGCGTGTAGCGTATCAGCAAAGCGGCTCACGAGCCGAAGCGGAATTACTTTACGCGGTGTTTAGCGCGCGCTCCCTAGACTCGTCGTGTGTTGGGTGTGTAACGATTTGCCGCTCTGCCGCGGCTAACGGCGCAACAAAATACACACCCGAGCGAGGCCTGGAAAGAAACCGATGGAAGGCCGACGCGCCGCTGGCGGGCGACAAATTTGGGCGCGACGCGCCGACCGCCTCCGGGGAAGGAGGCGAGACGAGCGCGCTTATTATTATGCGAGCCCGGGGGGGACGCCCCGGGCAGGCACCGCCCCCTTGGTCGCCATTGGCTGGCCGGATTGTCGGCCATACGAACCGCAAAAAGGGGGACCTCGGCGGCCCGTCGCCATGGCTACAGGACGGAATTCACCTGGCGTTCACGTAGCAACGGGAGAACTACCGTCCCCCACCATCTACCTCCGCGAGCAGCGAACGATCAGAACGTGCACGACATGCGAAAGCGCGAAGCGCAGTTCACTCCAAATGGACGTCGCTCGCTGTTCCTGCGTTTCGGGGAGGCGTTCTCGTGGAAGTGCGACGTTATCATTGTACAAGCACTCAAGGCACAGAATCAAACTTTTAATAAAGTCAACCTTCAGTTGCCGTAAATATAATTTGTAATCATCGATGTACAACATGTGATAATGTACATACATGGACGTTAAGCAGAGCTTGAAAAGGGTCTAGTTGGTGTAGCTTCATCGTTCTGTAGCGCTTTTCGAATAAAACTCAGTTGACACTTGTCGTGTGTTCCTTGTTTTCTACTATCTTCGCCTGTCACCGTGCCTGCAGTAGCGCAACAGAACGATGATAATACATGACAGTTATTAGTTATTTAGTGATAGGCAGAAAATAGGAAGGAAAGAAAGAGTGTGTGTCATTTCCCTAGCAATTATATCATACTACTACGCTTGCGTCTTTCGGTATAGCACGTCATATTACGCAGTGCTTATCTAAAACTGTTAATTAAGCCGGATACGCTCTCGGCGCACACGGTCACGTGGCACTAACACCAGCACAGAAAGCGGAGTAAAAATATGTCACGTTGTTTCCGTGCTCCTTCGTATTTAATGAGTAAACGCTCCGGTCATTTTGTGTGGGTCTCGCTAAGCCTTTCATTTATCACGTCATTATCAAGGCTGGTGCTGCAATCGCTAAGCTGCCATGGCAATGATGGGTGGAGTACATGAACTTGTGTAATCTTTCGCGCTTGCGGCTTAAGACGTATTTGTGGCATGATTATTTCGCTTTGCCTTTCTAAACGTCCAAGGAATCATGTTTTTCTAAACACAGCAAGGCAATAAGTCTGCACGCATACACTGTCATTGCGAATTGTATACCTTTTGTAATGAAATTTGTACGTGACAATAACCAATTTCAAAATTTGGCAGAGCGTTTCAATCCAAAGGACTAAGTTTAGGCAAATGCGTCAACTATCCATCATTCCCGGTTACGTACATACCAATAGGTGCCAAGGTTAAATGCCAAAAGCTAACGATCTCTTCACGTTTGCTATGTTGAAAACGGCAAAAAGTACACGTAGTACATTGTGACGTTGTTCACTACATCCTGGAGTCTCATGCAATCCCGACGATTTAGAAACAAACTTCAATTGTCTTTCCGCTTTCTGTGACAACACAGAGGTCAATTATATATGTATATCCTCACTTAACCACTATAGTAAATTTTTATGAAGGTAACTCTATATGGTGCATTCCTCGGGGTTATCTGGCCGTTCGTATTTCTTGATCTGGCTTCATATTGCCGGCTTTCATGACACTCACGTAACACGCCAGGACGTAATCAGCACGTAAAAGCATGGAATTGAGGTGCTTGGGAATGAGCATTTCATGGTGCATACTTCGTTGGTGGCTGTGGTTGCCACATGATGCGGTTGCTCGCACCCTGTCATCGGCAGACTACACACATTCTGCTCGCCGCGCGTGTTTTTCCAGGAAAAAAAAAAAAAAATGTCTGTTCAAGCCCTTACATTACTACGCGCCGCCCATCACACGCTTGTCCGAAGAGGAGGGAGTCATCTTAATTCCCTATCGTCATCGAAAGGGAACGTAAGTTTGCATTGCCTGTTATGAACATTGCCGAATCGTCGCCTTTTGGCGCAGCTCGAGTCTCGTTGCTACTCGAAACACTCGCGTTGTGTTTTCTAAGGGGAATTAGCAATGACTGTATATAAAGCTATACATTCACGTGGCTTCTTACTTACACAGAGGATAGCGGTGTAGCCTGTCTAGTTATATTATGGCGTACGTAAACTTTTCCACCTCTTTAGTACTCATAATTAGCGTCGGTCGTGGAATAAGCTCTTCGCCAGACTGTTTTGCACTCTTGGTAGAACCTATGCAGTAGACACAACCCGCTTAGCAATCGAGAATAATCGACCAAATGTTCGGCTACCGAGAGTGTAGAACAGCGACGGCGATTGCGCACATCAGGAAGAAGCCCGCTTGTGACTATTATTATTAATATTATTATCATCACTTATTTTTGCTCTTGAAATCATGTGACCGTCAACGTTACGCCACCATGACCGATGTCACTTCGCTGCAAAACGCCGCTCGCATGTGTAGCCCTTCCTGTAAAGTATAAACCGCATTCACACGATCTTGCGCGCGACAGCGACAAGCGACGCGATGGAGATGGCTGTCGCGGTCGCTCGTCGCCTACAAGTCGCACCGCATGCCAGCGGCGACTTCGAGCGACGTCTCCCCGGTGTTGCCGGTATGTGGGCAGCAAATACTCGCCGAAACTGGCGTGACGCTTGCTTTATTAATTTAAGTTGATGTGTTTTAGTGTAAAGAGCAGCATAAATATTTCTAAAGGTCTTGCACTACGTTATTATCCTTGCACGTATCAAAATCTAGTCGTTTGCTCGTTCCGTGCGACAATCGGTAGTACTTGACTGATGTATATCCTGTTCCGGCTTCGCGCTATTGGCTAGTCGCTCATAGCACTTCCGGGCGACGAGCGACGAATTCTAGATTTCTAGAACCGAGCGATTGAGCGAAAAGACCAAGCGATCTGTTCGCGCGACGGCCCGTTTCGTCGCTCGAAGCCGTCGCTCGTCGCCGTCGCGCACAAAATCGCGTGAATGCGGTTTGGGCTTAATAGAACAAGTGACTGACAGATATGGCATGTCAGACAATAAAACAACTTAATGGTCGGCATTGAGGAAATTAAAAGTAGCATTCGCAATATAGCCTTCTCTTTGTCTCGCTTTCTTGACAGTGTAGCCAGAATTTTTTTTTTTTTTTTCGGGGAGGGCTAGCACTTGAATGAGGAAAGTGGGGCAGTCGTGTGTTGTCGCACGTATACTTTTATGTCACACACTATTCACGTAGTAGAGTAGCTGTCTGGGTCACCTGGTACATACTGAATAGTGAGTGGTTCGTGAGGAAAGGGAAAGGTTGACGCTATCTTCTGCAGCCCTTGAGGGAGCACGGCTCAGCGCCAACAGGGAGGGGTAAGTGGGAGAGAAAAGGGGGATAGGGTGAATAGTAAAAACCAGTCAAAAGACGAAGGACAGAGACCGTGTGTGCCACGTCTCTTCTCTCTCTTTCGTCTTTTGACTGGTTTTTACTATTCAGGTATTCGGATACACAGCAATTTCAATTTCAGACCGTGCCCGTTCTGCTTCGACTCTCTCGCGGTTCTTCTCACGTGCTAGCGCTTTTTTCCTGCGTGTTAGGCACCCCCCCCCCCCCCCCCCCCCCCCCCCCCACACACAAACACACACACACACTCTCTCCCAATGGTTGCCCTTGTACGTGAAGTCAAACTAACTATTCATGGGGTACTAAGAATTTGTTCCGTTTCTTTCTTCTTTTTTTGGAAATGAAAATAAAAGGAAGAGCTTTTTTCACCTTAAAGTGGTCAAGGCATATTCACATATTTCATAGAGCGTTGAACCCCCCAAATTCGCGTGAACCTGCCTGACAGGTGTCAAACCGTCAGACACCTGTTGTGTCAAACCGGTTTGAGTTTCCCGGAAAAATCTGTGAGGAAGTTACTTCCGAAGGTGTTGCAAGTCATTCACGATGCCCAAACTGCCCGATCCTTTCAGAGAACAGGGATTAAGTGGCCCCGGTCGGTGCCCCGGTCGGTAGAGTGCCCAGGGAGAGAGAGAGAGGAAGAGGCACGGTGGAAAGGGTGTTGCGTTGACGGCACGATTATTGTGAAATGACTATCTCGACAGCAGGCCCAAACCCGCGGTTTGTGACAGAAGTTGAGGTTTCGCTGGTAAAGTAAACCGTGTGATGGACCAGCGGGCGTTAACACCCATTTTCGTTGCGTTACATTGCGTTTAAAAGGTTTACTGATGCACTGTTCCTTTGCTGAAAGAGATGCTTTTTGCCGCACATTAAGACACACACAAAAGGAAGAAACATAAACGACGGCACGGGCGGCGGTTCCAACTGATTTATTGTGGATGCTGACCGAGGAATAAATACACCTACACGCCTGCGTAGGCTATTCACAATGTAGGATATCTAGCGGTCGAACAATCTCGTATCCGATTGGTAAAGCATAATTGACGCATCACTAATACATCTTGCGCTTTTCTTTTTTATATGATAAATTTCCTTTAGCCCACGTGCTGCATGTCTGATTCTTACTTCTACCGAGAATCTTAATCCAATGGAAACGTGGCTGACACATGCAGGCCTTGTAGTGCGCTGGAAAATGTGCCACGCCAAATGTGCCAAGTGAGATGCTTATTGCCCCGAACCATTTGTACATGATGCAAATGGGATTTCAACCTTCGTGCAACCTCGTCTACTATAGCTGTTTACCGTATTTTCAGCGCACTGATCAGATTGGCATAACTGCAATGCTCTCCCTACGTAAGATGGCCATGCATACCATTAATCTGTTGGAAACTGAATGAATGAATGAAGGCGTAGTACGCAGGCATTGTGTAAACTTCAACCTCACCACTATGACACACGCTCTTATCTTTTCCCCTCATCAAAACATGACATGTATAGCTTCAGCCTGCACCACCCTCAAAACACAATTCTCGGTACACGTGCACTGCATGTTTCACGTTGGCAATGGCTGCAGCGTTCAGTGGCGGGAATGCAGCCACGTGCAAGATGGGGTGTCGCAGCTATCGATAAAAGAACAGTCCGTTACCTGTGTCGGGCAGGGCTGGTAAATATTACAAGCCTTTACCAAATAGCCAATATTTTAGACTTACGTACTGCGTTAATCAGCTAGACGCATACACGGCATTAGCCCACGTATACGATTTGTCATCGCTTGCAGAACTTCGGTTCCAAGTTGTGGTAAAGTGGCCACCTCAAGGTATTTAACAAATATTTACTTCTCGGCCGTATTTATTCTCACAATTTACACATACATCATGTCTGGTTCAGCGATCAAATTCGCATAAAATTTTTCTCAATTTTTTAGCGGCGGTTTTAATAATTATACGCTTGCCATTTCAATCGCCTATAGTGCCTGACACTACAAAACTCGCTAGTATACGAGCTGGTTTGGGAATCCGTGCCATGTCCTTGTTTTAAACTTTTTGTATGCGCTTCTCACCTTGCATAATTCGCTGTACCAGACAATATTCTATGAACACAATTATCTACGTGACAGAGCGCCTACAGGAACGTACGATGGTCAAGATTCTTGCTCAAGTTAAACATGGTGACGAGTACCCTACGATTGCTTTGAAAGCAGCCGTTCGCTGCGTTGATGTCGTGAATAAATGATATGTCCGATGAATATAGATCTTTTTTCACGCTAAATCGGTTTGTTATAGTTTGTGTTAAACTTCAAAGTTTTTTTTTATTTTTTTATTTAATTATTTTCAGCGCAGTCACACTTACTTTCATAGTTCAGTAAGACTAACTATGTCTTCTTCAAATTTCAAGAAGTTTCCGCTAATTGTTCCACGCAGCGGATACTTTTGGCATTATCAGGTTATTCCCATCAATTTAACGAGCATGAAGCTTGTTTCTTTTTTTCTTATTTTTTTCTATTTAAAAAGACTGACATCAACATGAATGAAGCACGAAGCTGCACTGGAAATTCATCATCCTTAAATATAGCTCACAAAAGAAAACGAGAAATATCCTCCTTCTCGGGATCATATGCCCGCGGGACTACCACCTCATCGGACGGTTGCTATGCGAACTTAGCTGACCCAATGGCCAAACTAACAAAACGTGTCGCTTCCTAAGAGCTGTTTGCCAGTGGACAGCCGCTTTCGCTTATGGCGTTACGATTAATCGTCCAGCATTGCGATGTGCTGGCGGATCTGCTTCCACGAACAGTTCTAATATAAGAACTTCATTATGATTACGTTTTGCTAATAACAGAAAAGAGCCTGAAAAAGAGCGTATTGCACCCGAGGCACGAACTTGCCGGTTGGCGCTGTATTTCAAGCGCCTATTCTATCACAAGAGAGAGGGTAAGTGCTTGTGATCAGAAATTTTCTATAATGAATTGTTATGCTTAAACAAGGCCGTCCTTTGTAAGCAGTGCTGCTCTCATGCCTCCAAGTTATAAAACATCAAAACTGACATTTTGTTTCATACAACACGTGGTCCTTTTCAATGTTTAAAATAGTTCACGCTAAAGCCCCTTCGTCACAGCGGTAGTAGTGTGGACGGGCTTTACGCCTCCGCCCGTCCGGCAAAACGCCCAGCTCGCCTGCGGTTGGCGGAGTACCGGACACACTCGACGCTGCGAAAGGACGCTCGTACCGCACGCTGCTTGAACAGCTCTCGCTAGGGATCGACGCCTAGGTGGATAGCGGAGACGCTGGTGAGAATTCGCGCCTGGCTCCAAGACGACCTGAAGTAGACGAGACGACGTTACATCATGACGCAGAGCCAATCAAGGTGGAGCTTAGCCCCTAACACTCGGCGAACGAGTTGAGGAGAAAAGGCATGGTCAGGGAGGAGGGTAACTTGTAATCGTCCGTAGCTCTCATAATGAGAGACGCTTCACTTAAATTAAGGTGCGAATGTTTTACTGCAGCTGTTAGTTACGCGTCTAACAAAAATTTTCCGAAGCGTTGCAGGGACCCTCTAAACCATAGCATGTCGCAATTATACACAAAGGGCAATATTATCGCTCAACCACTAACGAGAATCATTGGTAGCACACGGTTTTTTTTATACGGATTGGCCGTGACTTTACTGCGGAAACATAGAGCGGTTTCCTATTCTAACGTTTCAATTTAACTTCCTTCTCATTTCGTCATCGCTACGCTCCTTTACAGTAGCCTCACAATCAGCGTTAACACAGTTATTGTGGAAATTTATGCGTACTAATTTAAACGGCGATTGTGTGCAGTTCATGCCTGTCTTAAAACCTGAGTAACGTTGGCGGAGCAACATTCACCACGGCCAAATTGTGCTTTATATTCCGCATGATATTTTTCTCCGAAAAGCACTGAGCGAAGTCGAATGGGTGCACTGTCAGGTTGCATTAAGTTACATGAAGCAGTAAGGACCAAGTACAGACACTGGTTTGTTGTAAGAGAGGCTGACGGTCGCGGCCAAGATGCTTTACCTTATAGGGCACGACTGAAGAGAGCATAAGTGTGACCCGCTGCGGTAGCGCAGTGGCTCTGGTGTTGCTCTGCTGAACTCGAGGTCGCGGTTTTGATCCCGGCAGCGGCGGACGCATTTTCGATGCGAGCGATATACAAAACCGCTCGTGTACTTGGATTTAGGTGCACGTTAAAGAACCACAAGTCGACAAAATTAATCCGGAGTTCCCCATTACGCAGGCGTGCCCCATGGCACATAACACCACAAAATTTGTTCATATATATATATATATATATATATATATATATATATATATATATATATATATATATATATATATATATATATATATATATACGATTTACAAATATAGAAGCACGTAGGAAAAACATAACAGGACTTTACTGACGTTTCGGCCGGGGTCCGGCAATCATCAAGAGTGCGTTTGCAAGCATACAGAGCACAATTTATACATTTTCGCCGTAACAGTGAAAAGAGACAAGAAAAAACGTACAAACTAAAAGAAAGGAATACAACAAACACGTGAATGGAAACTTGCGCGTGCACAGAGTGGCATTATTTAAAAAAAATAACAGTGAATACAACAAGGCTGTGAAAACAAGCTCGTAAATCGTGGGTAGCCTATGACCACAGGCGCGGACGGATTTAGTGTCGTCATGAATGTCAACACGTACAATGACTCATGTCAAAGTGATCAAAACGATGGGCGTCTACAGTGGTGCTATAAAGGGATTACAAAGTTGCGCGTGCATGAAGTGGGATTATTGAAAACATATTAATAAAAAGCATGCGGGCGGCACGAATGTCAACACGTCTAATCACTTAAGTCAAGGTCATCAAAAACGATGGGCATATACAGTGGTGCTAAAAGCGGTACAAAGTTGCGGGTATATACAGTGGCATTATGAAAACATATTAACAAAAAGCATGCGAGGGATCGTTGCTGGCAGGAGAGTATTTGACCACAACGACGGTCAATATATTGACTGTCGTTGTGACTCCTGCACTGTGACCTCCACTAACCTCTGAGTTGAACGAACTGCGAGCCATTGCATTCTTTGCACACGTGGTACTCTTTGTGTTTGCAGGCAGGCGTCTTTTATGCAAAGTCTATGCGTGTGTGAAAAAATGAAATAAAATATAATATAAATGAAAGATTTAATGACACGGTTAAGTAATAAACATCAAGATAATTTCGAATTAATGCTGCAGAAATATGCCTATCACTTCATAAGTGTTATATAACTGTTACGGAATGCATGTAATTCAATGCATGCAATTCGAAATGCATGCATAATTCAAAGAACAGGAGAACGTAGTAATGAAAGAATAGGAGAGCTTAGTAAAAAATAAGAAAAAAGTAAAATAACACGACTTTACCGACGTTTCGGCCGCCCAATCAAATGTCAAAATAGGAAAGTAGTGAAGAATGACAGCTGGAAATGCAGGTGCACACCTTTTGACCTCAAAGAAACCAAAAGTGATAGGGATAAAAGTGGTGGGAATGAAAACCGGATTGAAGGATTGTTGCGGTGATTTTATTAAATGAGTGGCCTGGGATGTGCACGTGTTTTGATAGTGGAAGATGAGGGAGAGTAGCAGCGTGGCACGTATGGTTGTTAAAGCTATACCGAAACGGCGTTTCAGTTTGTCCAACGTACTGTAATTTGCAAACAGAACATTCGAGCAAATAGATACAGTTGTTAGTGTCACACGTAAAATTACCTTTAATTTTCATGTGGAAATTGGAGGCAGTGCTTTTGGCAAGACAACGCCTGCCTGCAAACACAAAGAGTACCACGTGTGCAAAGAATGCAATGGATCGCAGTTCGTTCAACTCAGAGGCTAGTGGAGGTCACAGTGCAGGAGTCCTACGGCCAGGTGAAGGTGTATTGACCGTCGTTGTCGTCAAATACTCTCCTGGCAGGAGCGACCACTCGCATGCCCTTTGTTAATATGTTTTCAATAATCCCACTTCATGCACGCGCAACTTTGTAATCCCTTTATAGCACCACTGTACATGCCCATCGTTTTGATGACTTTGACATGAGTCATTGTACGTGTTGACATTCATGACGACACTAAATCTGTCCGCGCCTGTGGTCATAGGCTACCCACGATTTACGAGCTTGTTTTCGCAGCCTTGTTGTATTCACTGTTATTTTTTTAAATAATGCCACTCTGTGCACGCGCAAGTTTCCATTCACGTGTTTGTTGTATTCCTTTTTTTACTTTGTATTTTTTTCTTGTCTCTTTTCAGTCTTACGGCGAAAATGTATAAATTGGTATATATATATATATATATATATATATATATATATATATATATATGTATGTATGTATGTATGTATGTATGTATGTATGTATTCAAGTTGAAGCATGAAGCTTCAACTTTGTTCAAAGGTCTCACATGTTGGCGCAGCCCAAAACTTGCACTTCTTCGAGTTCGTTTATGCTGGCAAATTATTTAAGCCATTCGATAGCTTCTCGAAAGGCCATGCGCATGAAGCGCCCCCAGCCCTTGTTGTTGCTTTTGTCTGGAGCTGCGGGAGTTCGCTGCTTGAGAACACTCGCCGTTTTCGGCACAGAACAGCAAAAAGGGTCTGCTACACGTTTCCTGAGCTGAACCGTCGTGAGTTAGACACGTACAGAGTGCGCGCGAGGCCGTCTCTTACATGTACCGTCACCCCGCGCAAGCGCATACCTCGGGAATATACGCCGCTGAGCGACGGCAAATGCGGCGGCGCTTCTCGGTGCCCTCGCCGAGTAGTCGCGAGCCAGCTGCGCACAATCTGGGCAGCTCTCCTCCCTGCGTGCTGCCCCTCGCTCTCCTTTCGTGTTTCTCTTTAACTCTTATTTTTGTCCCGTTTAGAGCGCGCCGTTCCCGCATCGTCCTGCGCTGCGACGCGTCGCCTAGCTCGCTCCTCCTCGCGCAGCCGGACCGCTTCGTCGTCCTTTTCGTCGTCGGGGCCGTGGAGAAGCGGTTGCGGCGCGTCAGAACGATTCGCGAACGCATCAGTCGCAGCGCGCGCGCCAGTGCTCGGGCTCGCCTCGTTCGCCGGCAATTAGCGGACGCGCTCTCCTCGCTCACGCACACACAACACGTGCGCGCGAACACGGGGCACAAAACACACCGCCGTCGGCGCGGATCGTCTTCCGCCGAAGTCTGCGCACAAGCACCGGCGGCTCGAGGCAGGGAACCGCAGTGTGCAGCAGCCATGTGCATGCAGAGACCGCGAAAGCAAAGACATAAGAACCGGGTGCATATACTTGAGCACGGAGCTAAATGTGGCGCAAGACGGAACGTATAGCGTGGGCGTATGCTGCTGCTGGACAAGATAAATGCGTGCTCGTCCAAATTTTGATGTCAAGTCCCGCTGTGTGTAGTCGCAAATAAATTGGGGAACAGCAGCAGGGACCATCAACGGTCGGCGACGAAGCAGTGTCGCGAAATTCGAGAAGCACGTGTACGCTGCCCTGCAGAAGCGAGAAGGAAAAGTCGGGGAACACGACTAATTTGTTATGTGACGCTGAAGCAAAAAAAGTCGAGCTAGGAGCAGAGGTTACTTGTCATCGAAGTAGAGTAGCAGTGCGAGTAAGCGACCTCCGTCGTCTCAAACGATCCTCGACTCGAAGCTCTTTCTCCCGTCCACCGAGTAGGGAGCCTACATCTGTCGCCTGGGGGCGCGGGGCATGTAGGCTCCCTACCACCGAGTAGGGTTACTGTATATGCTCCCTACGGGAGCAGAGTTGCGCGTAGGTCCGCCATCTTGCCTGGCAAGCAACTAAAGCTATGTGGCGAAGTCGAACTCCGTTTTTGCAGGCGACATGCCTACCTTGTCGTCGGTCGACCGTGGGCGCTTTTCCATCGCGTGTGGACCGCTTTTCCGTCTAATCGCAAACAAAGCGCATGGAAACAGCTCACAAGATAGAAGAGCCAAGAAGAAAAAAGGCGCTGCTGATTTTTAACTCGCGGCGTGAGATGCCGCGCGAATATTATTAGTTGTTTTTTTGGACTTGTGCGCTCATCTGTGCACCTTCTCGGAACTTTCCGCTTTCCGAGCGATTGGTGCGCAATTGGGAGCAGAGCACCGGTTTAGCTTGTCCGGTAATCGGGTAAACGCAGGCGGACCGGGCGTTGGGGCGTGTTTGCAGAACCGTGAACGTGAGCGGCCTGTATGGTGCTGCCACCTGGTGGCGCAGAGCGCAAACAGGCAAAACCAGCTAACATTGCAGTAACCAAGTGTATTTTACTTCGCTGCTAGCGTAAGGTTTTCGGCAGAAACACGATTACGCCACTGCCGAACATTTACACCAGCAGCGAAGTAGAAATCACTTGGTTACTGCAATATTAGCTGTTTTTGTCTGTTTGAGCTCCGCGCCACCAGGTGGCAGCACCATACAGGCCGCTCACGTTTACGGTTCCGCCAACACGCCCGGTCCGCCCGCGTTTACCCGATTACCGGACAAGCTAAACCTCTCTATTGTATCATTCCGATGGAACTGCGATGGAACACCTGTGAGATATGCTGCGCCCGTTGTGTTGTTCCGCAGCGGACACGCACGTAACAGCGAACGCCAAGATCGACCGGGTTCGCTTTGAACTTGGCTAGCGTTAACTTGCGTCAATCCAGTTCGCTGCAGCGGCGGCGTCGGGAAATACAAAAAACTGGCTGGAGCACCAGCTTCTCCTCAGTGCATGGTTGCTCGGAACCCACGTGATGGCGTTCGGCCAATGGAGGCACGATCGGCGTTTATAAATCAGACGCGCAACTCTGCTACCTTTGGTAGCATAAACAGTAACTCTACCATGGGTGGATGGATGAGGCTGAACCCTTTAAAACGGGCGGTGGCGTACGCCACCTAGCCATGACTATTAACATATTTTGTACTTTGTGGTGGGTGAAATTTCACCCCTGCCTTGATTTTAGCCACCAATCAGATAACCTCCGTTTGGTTATTTCTACCCGCTTAAAGTTTATTTTGCCTTCACTGTCCCTAAACCCCAATGCTTTGAAAAAATCAGTCCCGTTGCTTTGCACTGTAGGGTTAGGCCCTTTACAGAAAAGTATGAGGTGTTCAGCCGTTTCCTCTTCTTCTCCACACGCACCGCACAACGTGTCTATACCTTGGTACTTGACTCGGTACATCCTAGTCCGCAATCTTAGACATCCGTACATCTTAGACCACCGGGTTGAGCACAGCGCCGTCCCTCGACTGAACGAGATGCTACTCTTCTCAACAGCTGCCGTGCAGTGCCAATGAAGCGCGGTGACCACTTCTGTATATAGGGGCAGCGCCACTTTCTTGAGTCGAGGTGGAGTGCTGAGTCAAGAAACGTTCTACAGAATAAAATGTCGTGTAGTGCGACGTTGTGTCGTTTCTTGAAAGGAGGTTGGTTCACGACGTCTGATGGAGGAGCTCAAGGGCCACGAAAAGCTTTGTTGTCGTGACCACGTTTCTCGATGCTCGGTCGGTCAACTTGACCACATAAAACATTACGAAAAACCATGGCAACGTGGCGTATACAGAGCTATTCACGGTAACTGTAGATATAGCCAGGCATTCACTGCATTGTCGAATCAGAACGTTCAGAAACTGATGTAGAGCCTATTACTTATTCGGCTAGTGAGAACATTCTTCAATGCTCATGGAGGGGTTGACTGATTTAGCCCGGTAGCCGCCAGTTTCCGCGAGTTTAGGCCAAGAGGTATTGTAGGTATTATTATCATGTTTGCCACCATCACGCTCTTTGAACAGAAGAAAAAGACACTGGAATACATCGCTGGTCCCTCACTGTAATATAAGGGATCGCCTTATTTACTTACGCAGGCGTCGATGTAAAGTATTACAAAGATTACAAAGAAGCGGGTTATAGATTGTTAGACTAGTTTCTCTTATTTTCATTTGCTTTGCTTAATTTACGAATCTCGATGTCTAGAAGGTGGTCGTGTGTGGTTGGAGCTAAATTGACCAGCTATATATACGAGAACTATGTATTAGACTTTGTTATATCTCATGGCCAGGCGAGCAATGGAGGACACTGTATGGCGATACCGCGCCAGACATTGTGATAAGAAGCTGTAGTAACAGATTGTTGGCGTCGCTTGCGAATAATTTGTGCTTAAGAAACGCTCTGAACTCAGCACACAACACAGAACGACAATTTCAGCGTGCTAATGCTGTCACTGGCACCGCTACTGCATAGCAGCATCAAAAATAAACAGGTTGACGAAGCAATGACTTTCATCCGTTTCCCCAAGCTGGCTCCACTTTCAAGTTAAACGTTCGCGAACGAGGCCACAAAGTGGCGGCCACCAATTTGTGCCACTTGCGGGAGGCCGGCGAGGGTCTGCGTCTTGGCCGGCGTTCGGGTGAAAAGAACGATGTCATGACAGGACACGTCGGGCAGCGGGTGCGCCAGGATGACACAGAGCCGCCGACGTTGCAACGTGTTCTGTCAACGCGCCTTCCGAGTGAAGAGTGCTATCGGGAAGTCCTTGCAAATGAGCCGCCATCGCAGTCTCACCGGGCGGTGTTGTCGCAACACCCGCTCCTGCCGTACGGCTGCTCCAAGTTTATTTCCGTGCAGAACAACCGACGCTAAGCCGTGTGAAATGGGCGTTCGAAAATACGCGTGACAAAATGCGCTCCACGGCCAGGCGTATACCTTCGCAGATTAACCCTTTCGCATTCAGTGCTGCGTGGAGCAGGCGAGTACATTGCCCTTAGAGTCGGTCTTGCCGTCTGCTCGCGTTTTATCGATTGCTGCTACCTGGATATACGACAGGAACAAATTTGGGAATCCACCTAGACGGAGTGACATACGGCTTGATTGCCGTCGCGCACCTCAATCCGTTAGTTCACGCTGGCTATAGCTCGCAGTATGCTGCACACAATTTTCTCTCGGAGGCGCCTCCTTGGGTGCATGTGTTACTATAGCCGTGGTGAAGCTAGGAGCGCGTGCCGCAAATAGCACGGCGTGTCGGCTCGTTAGTGTGACACCGGCGGCTCGGTGTCCATCGATCACGCCTCTGCATTTGTCCATCCACCTCGGGGAACGCTAAATATACGCCCGCCCGCGATGCCCGGGCGCCGCTTCGGGGAAGAGGGGGGCGATGGCGAAGTGCGCGTCCAGGTATTCCGATGCTCAGCCGACGAGGCGCCATATCTCACCGGAGAGCTATTTCGCCTCCCGATATTTGGAGTAAACGCGGAGGCCCTCCCCACGCTGGCAGTGAAGGGGAATGGTAGGACGGGGTGCCACTCCTGTAAGATTAGCGTTTACGAGGTCAGTTTCTTCGCGAGGGGCACGCTTTCAGAAGCCGCCGACGTGCAAAGAGGTTGAAATGAGCCGAAATATTTTTGTGTGCGTAAGAGAGAGAGAGAGAGAGAGAGAGAGAGAGAGAGACGAGGTTCATTTTATACGCGGTATAGAATGGCCTGCGCTTCAAGCTGTAACGTTGGCCGAAGAAAATAAGTGTCCTTTCATAAAATAATGAAATAAAATATGAAAGAAAAACGTACTGCAATTATCATAGAGCACTGAGGCTTACGCTTATCCCAAAAGATTTTCTTCAGCATGATGGTGCTTTCGGATTTCTGTACATGGTTTAGAATAAAAAAAAGTAAAGCGCCATTGACACTGGCGCTTCACTGTCTCTCCTCTGCCCTTTCATGTACAAACCACGTGCTAGAACATGAATGTACATCAAGCTTATACTTACCGTTATATATGGTCACACTTATCGATCTCAAAGGATTTCTGTTAATTTTAGTTCCTTTGTGGACTTATTAATACTATATATACCTAAAGCAACATACGTCTACGCCGATCGCAGGGGGGAGGTAAAGGTGAGCCCTGGGTCAAACCCTGTAAGCTTGTAATTCACACTGTAGTAGCAGAGTTGTGCCATTTTTGGACGCGACGTGTGTAAAGGACGTCGATTATCCATACGTCTGTAGCGCGCCCGCGCATAGGACACGAACGCAATGTGTGCGAGCAACCCTGCTACATATATACGCCACGTGGAACGTGTTTGCATAAAACTGCTGCCTTTCCACTCTTTCTTTTCCTTACTTTTCTTTCCACCAGTATCTATGGTTGTGCCACCGATCACTATGACCGGAGTTAATAGACCATCGTCTGAGCGAACCTCTACACTTTTTTTTTCTTACGCCATCGCCAATAAGATCAATAATTCTTATTCGTCCGGAGCTGAATGTTATCATGGTTGCTAAAATAGTGCGGCAACTGCAAATCAAACATTTGGGAAGGGCGAAAGCAGAAACGATGTCCTGTACACTGTGACTTGTCGTCGAAGAGGAATCATCGCACTTTGAGTACCTCTCGCCACATAACCCTACTTGTAGAGGTGGTCTTCACGTACGTCTCAGCGCCTAATTAAAAAAAAAACTGTGAACTTAACTTTGATCACCCTGTATATAATAAAGCATAATAAATAAATAAAGAATAAAGCAGGATTTATTGCCCGGCCTGTCATGTATACGTGTTTCACCGCTTGCGCGAAATACAGCTGGGGACAATGCCTTTCCAGGGTTTATCTACCTACTAGTTAGAATAGTACTAGTTAGAATAGTCTGTTCCGCATTTTTATTTCCTGATCGCGATCCGGCAGCCATCATCTCGATGACCTATAGATCATCGAGATGACAGCTGACGGAAGGATGGCGGTGTCGCCGAGAGGTCAACCATCAATCACTCAGAGAGTCTCCGCTCGTCAATTGCTTGTGACAGGTAGTTTAAACAGAGAGGACATATATACCTACGCCATGTTTGTAAACAGTGGTAGGCACCGACGATATATTTTAGGCCATATAGCGACGTCGCGTAGGCTCCGCCCCCGTTTGAACGCGAGGATGATGCTTTCTTTTACTGGGGTGGGGGACGGGGGGGGGGGGGGGTGATAAAACTACGATTTCGTTAGGAAGCACATGATAGTGGGCGCGACGGATTAATTTTGACTACGTGAGGTTCTTTAACGTACCCCCAGTGCACGTTCTTGCATTTCGCCCCCATGGGGATACGGCCAACGAGACCGTATAGGCCTAGCTCGCTGACCGCGGTCGACGGTCGACAGCGCTTGCGATCAGGGGCGGTATTCTGTAAGAGTCCAATTAGTGGGCTGTCCATTTCGGCTGTCGCTGATTGGCTGCTGCTTCGCGCTGCAGGAAAGAGACTCCAATTAGTGGACTGTCCATTTCGGCTGTCGCTGATTGGCTGCTGCTTCGCGTGCAGGAAGGAGACTCCAATTAGTGCACTGTCCATTTCGGCTGTCGCTGATTGGCTGCTGCTTCGCGTGCAGCAAGGAGACTCCAATTAGTGGACTGTCCATTTCGGCTGTCGCTGATTGGCTGCTGCTTCGCGTGCAGGTAGGAGACTCCAATTAGTGGACTGTCCATTTCGGCTGTCGCTGATTGGCTGCTGCTTCGCGTGCAGGAAGGAGACTCCAATTAGTGGACTGTCCATTTCGGCTGTCGCTGATTGGCTGCTGCTTCGCGTGCAGGAAGGAGACTCCAATTAGTGGACTGTCCATTTCGGCTGTCGCTGATTGGCTGCTGCTTCGCGTGCAGGAAGGAGACTCCAATTAGTGGACTGTCCATTTCGGCTGTCGCTGATTGGCTGCTGCTTCGCGTGCAGGAAGGAGACTCCAATTAGTGGACTGTCCATTTCGGCTGTCGCTGATTGGCTGCTGCTTCGCGTGCAGGAAGGAGACTCCAATTAGTGGACTGTCCATTTCGGCTGTCGCTGATTGGCTGCTGCTTCGCGTGCAGGAAGGAGACTCCAATTAGTGGACTGTCCATTTCGGCTGTCGCTGATTGGCTGCTGCTTCGCGTGCAGGAAGGAGACTCCAATTAGTGGACTGTCCATTTCGGCTGTCGCTGATTGGCTGCTGCTTCGCGTGCAGGAAGGAGACTCCAATTAGTGGACTGTCCATTTCGGCTGTCGCTGATTGGCTGCTGCTTCGCGTGCAGGAAGGAGACTCCAATTAGCGGACTGTCCATTTCGGCTGTCGCTGATTGGCTGCTGCTTCGCGTGCAGGAAGGAGACTCCAATTAGCGGACTGTCCATTTCGGCTGTCGCTGATTGGCTGCTGCTTCGCGTGCAGGAAGGAGACTCCAATTAGTGGACTGTCCATTTCGGCTGTCGCTTATTGGCTGCTGCTTCGCGTGCAGGAAGGAGACTCCATGGCTGGCACCTTCCTGCACGCGAAGCAGCAGCCAATCAGCGACAGCCGAAATTGACAGTCCACTAATTGGACTCTTACAGAATATCGCCCCTGGCCTGCAGCTCATCATAGTACGCTTATTTTTGACAACACGAACGTGGGCTTAAATGAATTGGTTTTCTCTGTGTCGTTGGTGCGAATAGCAAACGAAACGTCGTACTTGCCAGCCAGGCGAGCCGCCTCGCTGAGACGGCCGGTGCTTGGGTTTTCATCTGCGAGACGAAATGCCATCGGATCATTGCTCCCGATCGCGCCAGTGGTTTAGTAATAGGCACTGCTTTACGAAACACGTACAAATTCGAGATATTTTTTCTATTAGGAACTATTTCATGTTAAAATAAGTTGTAGCCGATTTATACGTTGCAGTGAGCGGCGATAGAAGCGATCGCCTCGGTGACCGACGAGGTACCGGCCCGCGCAATCTGAGCTGTTGGCCGCGGCCGTCGATCGCTCCAACTATGTACTGTACTGTAGATTTTATTTCGCGCTCTAAATTTAATTTACACGTTTAGGCGCGTTTATGACATCCACACTGCAAGTAACGCAGCTGCGACCGTGCTGCCAGCATATGTGAACGTGGGATCGGATTTCTACACTGCAGGTGGCTCAATGCTTTGAGATGAAAAGAAATCTGAATGAGACGTGCTTTGTGGGCCATCTGCTCGCTCGACCTACATTCAAGGCTGATCCTAATCTAGCTTTCCCACAGTGCTGCACGAAACTGTAATGACACGCTATAATAACGATCATAAGATCCTAGGTTGGCTAATGCACGCCACTCAAAATAAAAGCGAAGCTTAACGGTAACGAAATGTTTTGCGCATAATGGATGATCTGGTATCAGAATCCAACTTTCGCTTTTTACCGCGGCGTCCCATTGCTTGCGACGGTTTTCATCAACAGGAAACCTATGAAAACTTTAGCCTTTTGCGTATTTCGACGCAACTCAGCTCGTCGACATACTGCGTTTCCTTCGCTGTATAATCATATAGAATAAAGACCTCACATATGGAACCGCACAACCACCCGCGAAACCCAGCGGGCTGCTGTGGTAGGCGCGACACGGGCGGCGGCTCGGCGGTGGAGTGCCTACCATGCGAAACTGGTAGGCCAGGAGTTGCCTCAGGCATACTTGCTGGGAGCGCGAATAAGATTTTGGAAGGAAGCATGATTAAATAGACACGCTAAATGGGGGCTCTTTGCGTTGCTTCTTAATTGCTGTCTGGTGCTCATCTGGGCCGTATTCAGAGTCCGAAGGGGTCCAGCTGGCTTGAGACACGGTGGTAAGTTGATCACGTGCTGGGAGGTGGGCTCTTCATTTCCTGGGATTCCAGCATGGCCGGACACTCATGAGATGGTGGCATTGACGTTGTAGTAGCATAGCAGAGTGGCCCTTGAGTTTTTTAATTTTCTGAATCCTCAAGCTGTGTTACAGGGGACATCGGAACTACAGGAAAGTCTCTCGACTGTCGGTATGTATGCGTACGTGTTTGTAACATGAGAACGTGGCTATGTTGTTGGTGACACGAGTGAGCTGGAGGTAAGTGTTCACTGCATAAGAGGCCGTCCGGGGATGTTTGTTCTAGTCTGCATCTTCCGGTGTATGTTTCCTGCAATAAGGGTCCCGTTGGGCTTGAATTTTCTTGTTGGTTCTTTCCTTTAAGTCATTAGCCTGAGGGTGGTAGTTGGATGCATGATGATGCTCTACCCATAGGCGGGGTAGGTAGGTGCGGAGCTCTCGAACCGTAATTCATACCTGTCTGCAAGAATGTGATCACATACCTGGTGGCAACACTCGCTACAACAGCTGTAGCACTTCTACGTATTTCGACAAGTATTCAACGCCGACCAAGATGAAGTGGTTGCCAGCTACCGTAATTGGTAAGGGACCAATGTGATCTATTCCGACTGTATGGAATAATCAGGAGACCGAATAGGCGTAAAACGTACAGGTTGGCACCCTGGAAGTCTCTTGCTACTGGCAGATTTCGTAGCTCGCGACATACGAGCGAACACAGTAGCTCCAATTACAGTACAGTGCAGTAAGTACAGTAGCTCCAATTACGAAGAACATACATCCCGAGTACAACAAGGACAGGCGCAAATCACACGCACAACAAATTCAACCAATGTATTCTAATAACCATAGGTACAACACGTACTACACGGACGCAGCTGCGCATGCAGAGGCGGCCGGGCAGCGCTACCAAAGGAGGTACGCCCTGGCAGTCGTGAACGTGATCTGCTAGCAGCAAATAACCGCATCGGCCACGGCGGGATCCCCCACCTCGGCCGAAATATTAGCTGGCGATCGCACTCGCTCGCGCGAAGCGTTCGAAAAGGGACTTGGTCGTGGTTACAGACTCCCAGGAGGCATGTCGCGTGTTTCTCAAGAGGCACGTGACTCGCGGCAGCCTCGCGATAATCTCCAAATCATTCAACCACTGTCATCGGCTACGCTGGTGCCAGGGCCACGCGGGGGTACAGAAGAACGAAAAGGCTAACGCGTTAGCTCGAGGGTTTACTAACCGAGCGACGGCGTCCTCTTCTAAACCCAACCACTCGCACTATCCCTCACAAAATCCTACCAATTTAAATGCCAAAGACATCCTTGCTCATCAGCACGGAGTCCGCAGAAAGTATACCCCGCCACCTCACCCACAACTTAGCGGGGAAGAGGCAACCGATTTGCGTAAAATACAGACCGCGGTATACCCCCATCTAAAATTGCTAAACGCCATGTATCCCACTCGTTATAGGGCCAACTGCCCTTGGTGCGGTGGTATACATACGCTAATACATATAACCTGGGAGTGCACTAAGCACCCTCATAGGCCAAATACCAGTAACACAATGGAGCAGTGGGAGGCACAGCTCGCTCGCTCCGACCTGGCAAGACAAAAGTCCTTAATTAGCCAGGTCAGGCAGGCGGCAGACGCCAGTGGGGCCATGGACTGAGAGGCTCCGACCAACCCTCCTTAAAATCTTTTGCACTGTAATAAAGTTTCTATTTCTATTTCTTCGACTTTTGTATCTAACGTGGGTTGCTGACCGATATGTCCTCCCATTGCTGTGTCGTGTACAACGTGCAAAATTTGCCACCCCAAATAGAGGTAAATAATTATTAACTGTAGCACGGGCTAGTGGTAATCCATTGTGAACATTGCGTTGAGCGGAATTTTTCGTTCCTTTTTGTTTTTGTAGAAGAAGGACACAGGCAAGGCAGACACGACATATTTATACGCTCAGTTAAAACATAGTTTTATTAAAAGCTTCCTGAAGAGCAACAGAGGCACGCATGCACTGGCAAGCGCTCACATGCGCTTAAGAGCAGGGCAGTGGCCGGACACAAAAAGTAAGAACAGCACTCACCATCATATCAGCGATTACTTTATTGCGATAACAATTATATGGACACTTGAACCGGATTTCTGCCGTCGGCGTCGGCGTCGCCATCGCCGTGAGGTTCCGTATAGATTCCAAGGGCGATAAAACCGTCGCCGCGCGCCGTATGCGCGAGTGAAAGCGCGCGGGGGCCGCGCGCTATCACGGAGAGCGAACGCACGGCGGAAAGCAAACGCGACCGCCGCGCGAAAGGCCGTGGGGGTATGGGGGGAGGGAGGCGGGGCGGGGCGGCGCTGTGCTACGGCACCAAATGCGTATCTTGCAACCGTGCGCAAGGGGAACTGGCAACGCAATCTCCCACGCGAAAGCAAAAAAGCGGGAAGGCAGTGCGGGGGGAGGGAGGGGAGGGAGCAGCTTCTACTCTGCCAACAAATACGCTTGCACTGGCTGTGGTGGCGGTCAACCGCACCGTCTCTTATCTCCACACAGCTCTGACCTTTGTATGCGCTGTGCATTCGCCGCTCAGTTTCCGTTGAAGCGATAGACCGCACGATTCTTCGCCCGCTGCGGCGGCAGCGCTTGCTGCCAGCGTTTTGACAGTCGTTGTCTGCGGTCATTCAGTGTGATCTATTCATGTTTGCTTGTGCGCGATGACACCACGCTTGTCATTTCAGTTAGAAAGCGGATGAGTCCAAGTTTATGCAGCCGATAAAACTACTATCCCTACTCTGAATAGCTGTCTGCTAATTTGCTATCGCAATTGATGCTTCGCCTTTCGGGCGAAACTGCGACATTTTTTAGGGTTAGAACGTGATAAACCCTGGTGAAATTCGGACAGACCTGAAGGATATTGCGAAAATTAAAGTTTTTTTCAACTGCTCAGAAAACGTAGTTCTTTATCCGTCAGATACACTGAAAGCACAGGTGCACAAGTCATAAAGGTCGTTCGTCTGACTAGCTTCCATGATTTCCCTTTCTTGCATGTAAGATGGACATAGTTCATAGTTTGATCCTGGAATCTGGTCAGATTAATGATTTTGATGAATAATGCCGTTTGAGTGATAATGCCGCTCTGCATCTGACAGTTGAGGCTGGCGTACGAGACGACATGTTTGCCTCCATTAAGGCCGCGCTAGACGAATACATATCAAGCCGACGTGGCAGGCATTGGTATGAATCTTGGGGATCCAGTCTTCGTTGAAGCTGCCGAGGACTGAGAAACGCGGCAGCTGATGTTTGAGGGACTTGGTTCTCTGTGATGCAACCCATTCAAAACTCGCTCCCATTTTGAGGATGCCTGTTAGTAGAACTGCAGTTGTCGTAAAGTTTGCTACGAGCTTTCTCAAGTGCACAGCGATAGTAAAAACGACGGCACCTGTTTTAAAGAAGTTGGCGTGGGGTATAGCTGGCTACCGCTCTCTGGGAAGAGGGTGGACGTCGCTCTCTTGAAGATGGTGCAACGGCGATCGAAGATATAAAAATGGGGATGGGCTTGTAAAATAACAGAAGAAAATGCCCCCTGTAAGAGATCGAAGAAGGGGCAACTCGCTTTTCTCCCGGTTCATCCTGAATACCGCAACGTACAACTTTTTCAAAACGACATCCGAGTTCCAAAGTTGTTCTTCACTTCACTGACAACTCATATCGTCCAAGTACACGACGTAGGCTTATCTTTAAGCGAGCTCAGTAGTGTGTTCATAGACCGCCGTGAAAGCCAACTGAAAGCCCGCACAGGTTCGTATTCTGTCGGCTGCGCCATTGTAAGGGAGAAGCAGGCCACACGAGCCCCTCGTTTACCTCCTTTAGCTTCGTCCATGTTTCTACCCAGTTCACTCCTTCAGCTTCTTTCTTTGTTAGGCATAGCAGGAGAGTATAGCTAAAAAGAAGAGGGAATACATTGACGCTTGGTGTGATCATATCTTCACTACTCACCGCTTGAAGCATGACTTCACGAAACAAAACTTTCGAAAGGTTGCTTTTCTGTATTTGGAGAAACTTCAGGCAGGTTGGTTGTTATTAATGTGCTAATCATGCATGCCTACAAGCTTGTCCACGTATGTCTCACTCAATGGGGACGGTTGAATATGTTGCAACACACGCCGCGACTACGGCAGTGTCGACGCACATTCGTGATATCACGCTGTATATACATCTCGCGTATATTCCGTGAAACGTGCACGTTCTTGTGAGCTCGACCTTTTCGGATCCTATACAAGAATACATGTATCCGTGAGCCGACGTTAAAGAATGCCGCGATGCTGACCAATAAACGTTCCAACTTCTAAACAACGTCAAGGGGCACTTTGCACATTACGCCCCTCCCCCCTAAACGCCTCCCCTACAACCCTCTCTCCTGTACAGTACCACCACCATCGCAATATAATGAAAGTGTGTCGTGCTCCATCGCCTCGTGATGCGCTCCCTCGCCCTCCTTCCTGCGCGCCATTTTCGCCGCAATCCAGAGAAACGACGATGCAAGTCCGCATGCAAGGCCCCGGTGCGGTCTGCTCCGCGGCCGACCCTGTACTATCCCGCGGATCGTCGCCACCGCCGTCGACGCGAGGACCAGCGACGTGTGCGGCCTCCGGTGCCGCGCGACGGCGCGGCCGGGACTCGAGGCCGGGCGTGCTTCACGCGGCGCGCAGCCTCCCTCCGGACTTCATGCGCGCGGCCGGGTGGTCCACGCGTGGTCGGCGCCGCAGCTGGCATCGAGCTATCTTCCTTCTCGCCACTCTCCACCGCAGGCGATGCTCGGCAAGATTCGCCGTCATCATCGCGCCTAGACCCGTCCGCCTTCATTACCGCGCTCGTATACGATGGTGTTGGCACGGAAGTTGCTCGCCGTAATCGAGCGTGCTAAACTAGACAAACTCGGTGTTCATCCGAGCGCCGTTTAATAGCCGCCGTGTCGGTGCGAAAACGTTCTATCAGGGGAGGTTCTTTATAGCGTGCTTTCGTTTTTGTTTTTATTTTGTGTGCAGCAAAGCAAAATGGGTATGGTAGAAGAGTTGGCGAGACGAAGTTGGCCTTCAGGCTTGCTAAGAGCATTTTTTTTAACCACATGTTTGAGATGTATGATTAGAAACGTCGGATCGATCCTTTTCCGCTTTTTCAGACCACGAGCTTATTATTCGTTTTTGTTATTCGTATTGTTCACCGGACAAAACTGAGAGCCTGACGGAAACCCTTCTTGTCGAGCAATACACAACACAAAACAAAGAGAAGTTTCCTATGAAAACAAACGTTTCAGATGCCTTGTTCATGGTATACCATTGACAGGTTGAAATCTGGGTGCGAGAACACAGTCCCACAAATAACAAAAATGCATGTAACGGAGAATTATTCAATCTTTTATGTATTCAGACTTCCTTTTTGTCCTAAGAATCCTGGTGAAACGAGATAGTTGATATGGATTCATTAACAAGACGGGCTCCAAAACAAAAGACAGCTAGATCGCCTGTTGCGTATATACGACACCCTCTCTATTATTGTACGCTTTTCTTTTTGATACTATCGGCCTCCACTACTGAGTACCGTATAGACTCCTGTGGAGACGCACCCGTGTAAGTGCCTCGCTCTTCACTTGGTAGCCCAAAATTTTGAGAAAAAAAAATTCCCAACGGTGAAACAAACGCGTTCGGGGCCCCGATGCCACCCGCATGCATCGGCGAATTTTCGTGCGCTGTATACTTCCGCGTGCCACTATTAGATATTGAGAGCTGCGCAATTGACCTCTGATGCAATGTCACATCCGGGGATCTGGGGTGTGCACAAGCCAAGGCTGCGCCGGCACCATTTTGACCAAAAGGTTCGATCGGTCCTGTGTAAGGGCCGCACCTCGTGAAAATTGTAAGCAAAGTGCGGCCCTTACACGTATTTCTTTGTTTTTATCAGACAGAGCGCGACTAAATAGAAAACAAGATAAACCATTATTGATTCGACTATCTTCTCCATTTGTGGTGGTGATTTCCCCAGTTATGATGAAACTGTGAAGATAAGCTACTGTAGCTACACTTAAACACACTGACAAGCCTAGTCAAAGTATGTCTAGCCGGAAGCATTACATCAATTTCATGCTGACGTGCCATTGTGTGTAAGTAGTGACAATTAGATGCCAAAAAAGTGCCACCTAAAGTGCCGCGCACTTCAAGCTCAGGCGGGAGTATAGGGGAATGAAAGGGTTGGAAGAATAAATTTGAAGCTAGAAGATTATGTCTGACAACTCTCTTGGAGTGCGACTTCGCTGTAACAGAATAACAGATTCCGTTGGGAGTTTATGCATTCTAGTTATGTGAACGCGATGTCTTTACACATCACCAAAGAGCCACGGTAGTTGCCTGCGACCAGGTGCCTTTGGCGGGCGGTGCGATCTTTCACTTTTTTTTTTTGGTCGCGATATAGGTCTTATGAAAGAAAAGTAAGCGATTTCATGTGTGGGCATACAAGACGCAAGAATATATCCTGCACCAAGCACGTAAGCATTAGCAGTAAACAATGCTAGCAGTTCAGTGTGCATCGTATGGCTGGTAACAATGCTGTTGTTGAAATCACTTTATTCTAACTGTACAAGAAAAAAAAAAAGAAGGGGGAATCGTGATGTCAAGACCTGCAAAATATTCAAAATAATGAGCAGTAGTCGAACAAGCAATGTCACTGGAGCTAACGTTTCGGGAATGGGACTTGTCATCGTCAGGCGAATAGTTGTTATCTTTAGTAGCATTTTTATGTACGCATTATAGGCAGCCGATCTGAGAACTGGCTAACCTCCCTGTATTTCCGTCTATCCCTACTCCTCCTATGTGCGCGTTGCTCAATCTAGCTCCCCCGCCCTCATTGGGCCAGGAGGAGAAAGTAATGGATGTCAAAGTGCTCCAGTACTTTGACATAGATATAAGAAGAAACTGGTTGCCGGAAAGCACTGGAGAAGCGACACGGTTACTCGAGTCGAAGTAGATCACTTACAAGAATACATGTAACACTGATGCATCGGCCAGTTGCAACAGTGGCTCAACATGGCTCTAGCCATGTTGAGAACTGGCTCTATATCGATCAGTACGTGTAGAGAAGGGAAACAGAATGGAGGCTGTAAAGAGAGAGAGAGATAGACAGAGGAGGGGGGGGGGGGGAGGGAGGTTAACCGAATGCACGTCCGGTTTGCTACCCTGCACTGGGGGTTCGGGTAACGGGTTGAAAAGAAATAAAGAAGGGAAGAGAGCTAGAGCAGCAGTCGTGCGCTCACACTCTAAGGAGCATGCACACCAAGTCTACAAAGGGTCGCAGTTGACTTAAAGGGTCGCAGTCGAAGCTAAACTGTAACAAAAGCTTCGTTGCTTTCTGCGCCAGCGACGCGCACTGCCGTGGTCCAAGAATCTGGGCTTCTGAGAACGGTTTTGAGTCTAGTCGGTTTAATGCTGTCCGGAGTTGGTGCTGGATGTCATACCGTGAACAAAGTACATGAGGTGTTGAATATTTTCTTCGATGCCGCAGGTGTTGCACATAAGTATGTCAGACATTCCAATGAGGAACGAGTATGCTTTTGTGAATGCAACCCTGATCCAGAGGTGGCATAACGGCGTTGCATTGAAGTGGGAAACTCTTGATGGCAGTTGCAGCTTTAACGAAGGATCAAGTTTATATGGGCGACACTTCGGGGAACTAGGAGATGACTAATAAGTGTACGTAATAGCCCAAACCAGAAAATGGAGTCTCCTTGCAGCGTCCGTTCTTGATAGTGGGATAGGAACCACACGGGTCCCTTCATGCACGGACCGGGCCGTCAGCGAAGTCATTACCAGTAATCCCGGTATCTCCTGGCACGAACTGAAATATTATGTCGTGTACTTTCTCACGAGCTTGATGTTGGTCATTTGTTATCTCCGGTGCCAGTTGCTCGTGAATCCTGTGGCGTAGGACGAACTGCTAACCCTTGAAGTACTGCCTTTGAGCCGCAAAATATGACACATTTGTGTGGTCACTCTTGTAGGACGTGTTGTATAGCAGCGCGCAGGGCAGCAAGCTCTACCGCCGTCGATGCTATATACTACAATTTAACTTTCATTGTGACTAGCATAGCCCGGATGACAAAGGCACCTGTTCAGTTGGTGGATGACGCCAACGCATCATTTATATATATATATATATATATATATATATATATATATATATATATATATATATATGATGCGTTGATAGGATACGCAGATAGGATAACTCTTTAAAAGAAAGGAAAATTGAAGGTTTTGAAATGCAGGCTAGGGGATAGCTGTGTTTCAAAGCCTTCAATTGCCCTTTCTTTTAAAGTTCGCCTATCTGCGGAAAGATAGGTGAGCCTTGCAGACTGCGCAATTGTGATGATTTCTGCAAAATGATGTGATTCTTTGACTTGAAATAAGCACTGCCGCAAGACAGCGCCTCTGTGTGCCACGTCTTTCTGTATCCCTGTCTTTTCATGCGCTATAAGCTTCACCTTGAAGATCGTCGACGATGGGAACCTCGCTCACTGACTTTAGTGGTGGCTTCTCCATGAAATGAATGATCTCTAGCTATATCGTTCAAGATGACCATTTCCTTCCTAATATGTGGGGAATTCTGCGATGAAGCCTCATGAGACTCGCTGCAGTTCTACCATTTCATGACAGTGGCGCACCACATTTATCTGCCGCGCAGGGCTCGGCGCAGCGGGGGCATACTACCTGGCTGTCGTAGACGCTGATCACGTGTCCAAGTTTCATGCAGCTTTGACGTTGAAGAGGCTTCGGGATGAAGGGCCGCACAGCATGGGCTGAAGTGTCTCTCCTTAACGTGCGAGGGGAGATATTTACCCTTGCAAACAATCCTCACGCTGCGTGAACTGCCCAGCCGGGTAAAATCATCTATCACTTGCTGCCTTGACAAGAATCGGCAATTCATTGTTGAAGATGGCCGCGTCTACGTCTGCACCGGTGACTACGTCACATACCAGGGTGACGTATGAGCGTAGCTGAATGGGGGACATCAAGGTCTGTTACACTGAATAGACTGATCAGAGCACTCGCATGCAGAACATCAGTCGACAGTACATTTTTTCGGGTGTTCACTCGAACGTCGGCTATTTCGTTTGGCACCAGGGCTTCCAGTGACATCGACACAGATTGCTTGTCGCTTCATGTTGACGGTGGGAAGCACGGACACAAATATGATGGTATTGACGTCCGGCCTCTGCGCACGTTTTAGAGTTTGCGTACTTGACGGTGAAGACGTCCTGGTGTTCCTCCTTCTCACAGTTCGAAGCCGTCGTCGGAAGGGTCCTCACTGCTTAGAGAGTAGACATGTGTGTTCTCGTTATCGCTGTCGCTCTCGTGACCGATCCGTTTCCTGGAAGCGGCCGCCGCTGAGGCCGCCGTCGCTGGTAGACGCCTGGGGTGGTCCACTTCCATCACCACCGAGCAAGCAGCGGAAAACCAACATATAAATTTAGATTTCCACAGAAATAAACCGGAGGTATAAAGAACAGCACTGTGCCAAAATACGCCTCATTGTCGCCTCCGTGCAAAAAAAAAAAAAAAAAAAAAAAAAAAAAAAAAAAAAAAAGTGCACATCATCATGTAACTGATATCCCGTTGCGGGGGCAGTTCTCAGCCGTATACTACAAGCACTGCAGAAGCTTTACAGAAACTTTAAAAGTCCGCCCTCAACAGAGAAAAGAAAGGCGGGTTTTGTTCAGTTCGACAGCTGACAATTATGTGTGCTGCTCTACCGCATGCCTTGTTCTATATGCGGAGAAGCCAGCTTGCTGTGGCACTTCTGCAACACGTGCTCGCTTCCGTGACGAACAGCGTCGCCGGTGTGTGGCTCAGAGCACGCACCGCCCGCTGCTCTAGCGCATCAAAAACGTAACGAGGCGGGATCGGCAATCAGCGGTGAGAACAGGTCCGGGGCTGCCACGCTTGCCCGTCAGTGCGGTGCTGACATCCCAGGGCGCTAACGGCGCGTGCACCGCTAACGTGCTCTTGCCGGATATAAATACGAACGGAAGGTACGAACCACGCACACGATTTATGTGCTTTTCATCGAGTTATTCTCGCGCAATAGAGGCGTAATTAGTTACTTACGTGCATTAGGTATGACTCTGCATGTACAGGTGTATATGTGAATCCCGGCACTTGCTTTCATAAATGTACTTGCAAAAATTTCGACAGCAAGTTTTGGTTCTTATAAATTGTTCAATATTGTTTTTTTTCTGCTCAGTAGCTCTCCAAGGACGTTGGAGGCTCTATTGTCTGCATTCTGAGGCTATGGTTTGCATAATAGCTCATAAATTGTGTGTATATACGTAAGAAAAGTTGTCTCTATCACTCTTTCTGCTCCTGCCGCTCTGCAAGTTTTCCCTCTCGCTGGCTTGCGGCCCAAGTTCGCTCAGTCGGCCTGCCTTTCCGCACTCCGCCTTGGTGCCCCGCCCCGCCTTGTGGATGACGAGCGTTCGCAACTTTGCCATCCGCATACCTGCTTGTCTCTCATTGGATGGTCCGAGGCGGATGGGGTGACGTCATCACGGCAAACATGTCGATTGATCGAAGCCAAGCGAAGCGGGGGCGCGAGGCGTAAGCTACACCCACGTCAGAAAGAGTATATTTTCCTCGTTCTTGTGAATTGACTAGAGTTATCTGGCACCCACGGAGATAGTCATCGACGGCAGCAATCCGGTGTACCCTTCCAGGCCTCATCAGTCCGTGTGCGATCGCCGACAGGATCAGACGGAGCGCGGGAAGTGTGTTGTGTTTACGCGGGCGTTGTAATAAATATTTGGAGCCGTCGACTTCATGATTTTCTGTGCTGTGCTTCCCGTGTGCATTGCACGAGAGAAGTCCATCTCATACACATGCATTCTGAGCACTGACATATGTTCAAGGCGTCGCGAAAGTGAAAAGTGTCCGATCGGCGCACCCAGCGTACGCGACTTGTATGAGTTCTGTGTACGCGGTTCGTTGCCGCGAAGTGGTAAACGCCAGTCCTTTACACCTTTCAGAAGTGATGATAGAATCAGGGACGATAATTTTTACTTGCCTCGTTATCGCTGTCATTCCTCATGTGCTACTGCGTGTGACTCGTGTGAGCCGTTTTGCCGGCTGCGATGCGCCGTGGTGATCGCGACGTCCGATGCTTTCGGTTGTTCGCAATATACAAATCATGAGATGTTTTCGCAAGATACAAATCACGAAATATGTGTGCGATGCGTCGCAGTGGTGCTAGGCGTAAAAATTCTCGTTTTGTGCGATGTGCGCGTGCTCAGAAGTGAACTGTCACACGTGTTGCCGATCGCGTTTTCTTATGTACCCCGATAGAGAAGCTCTGTATCACACCGGCCTTTTAATTCTGCTTCGTACAAGTATCGTTTGTCTCAAAAGTTCTTACTGCACTTTTGAAGATGCTTGCATCGGTGACGGGAATTTGGGGACCATCTGAATAGTTACACACGTCAAGACATACAGCGTTGTGGTGAAATGTGACACGCTGAGAGCAGTAATGACATGAATGCAAATTGCTGGCAGGCCTTGATTTTTATCATGTTGACATTGGTGTGGGGAGCAGGAATTTCTAGATTGCACTAAATAAATAGGTTTATATCTTGGGATGCAAGCGGCTTGCATACCCAAGAACCCTAACTGATTGGTTCTGGTGACCAAGCGCAGAGGCTGTTTATGCAGACACCATGTGGCATGGCATGGTACAGATGAATGTAGTATAGGTGAGAACTGGATGCTTCCTTTTGATTCTGTACAAATTTACGTTTTCTGATAAAAAGCAATGTGCATGTAAATATAAACAAGTAAGACTGAACAACGGTAAGCTCATATGATATTCTGCTAGCAGCCAGCAGAATCACATGAAATAAATTTTGCCGACAGTTCTTCCTCACTGGCTTGCCATGATCACGATACTAATGCAGGCAGAGTAAGCTAAAGGAAAGTTGGCCGTTACTTTGTATATTCATCCTAATTCATTCTGTGGTTCGTGTCACCCGTTTCGGCACGAACCTTCAGTTTAATGCCAACAAAATTGGTTGTTATGTCAGCATAATCTGCCTGCAAAGTGCTTTATTTTTTATCCTCTCGTTGATTCTGCTGACAGTCAGTAATGAATAATGTGTCTTAAAGTTAATTGTGCCTCCAAAGTATTCCCATAAAGTATTTTTCCAGTGCTCTTACATCGAGCTGTACGCGTATTGCTACCAATAAAATGTGAGTGCAAGATGTTGGATGCTTTAAGAGGCCATCTCGTTGATCTTTATTTTGCGCAGGCCACGGTACCACTCATTAACCAAGCCGTTTTTAGCTGCGCTGCTAGATTATGGATAGAGGCGCCTCGCCTCTTTTCATTCTTTGGCATGTTCATGGCCATGGTGCATTGCGCCAGAGAACGCAGCTGCTATCGCAGTGGGTGCATATTGGCTGTTATGAGAATTCATGTCATGTCAAACTACATTGTCATCTGAGAAGTGCTCGCTGGTTGCCTTCACGCGCAAAGCAATGGGCCCATACATACGTAATTAAAATCAATGGACAGGCTATTAGTTATGAGAAGACCGATCGCATTCTGGTAGTAATAATAGATCGCGACCTGCCTTGGAGCCCTCATATTGCCTACATAAAAAAGAGACTCACCATGATCCCCCACGTGCTAAGATTTCTTGCGGGAAAATCGTAGGGGGCATCTCTACAAGCGATGTTTCAACCTTACAGTGCACTTTTTCTCAAGTTCATGCGCCACAGCTTACCTGTGCTGGGCAGAACCCGAAGAACAAACGTACGCGTCCTCCAGTTGATTCAAGCTCAAGCTCTGAGAATATGCCTTGGCCTTCCGAGATGTGCATCTTCCGCAGCGACTGTCGTCATCGCGCGTGATCACCCAATCACAACATATATTGGCGTTGATGCCTTAAGAATGCACGTCAGGCATTTCGCCCGGATTCCATCACACCACCTGGCCTCACTTACTACTTCTAGGCCACACTCTGCGTTCAGCGATATTATTGCCTTCGCACCGTGCAGTGCTTCCATTGAACTTCACGTGTGCAGTAAGACCACCATTACCGTTGTGGGGCCGACATCCCCTCGAAGCCCTTCTAACCATTCCTGAAGTCCTAAAGAAAACACAGTTGTCATAATTCGCCCTACAACAAGCTACACTACTGTTCCCGCATGAGAAACACAGCGGACTCAGTTTCTACTGCAAGCTCAGCAGGAGCAGTGGTTGCTCCCGCGAAGTCCGTCACCATAAAATTCAAGACATCGCATTTTACATCATCGATGGCTGCAGAACTTACCGCCCTCCGTGCTGCTCTAGAGTTCTTAATTGAGGAACCGTCTCAGGCATAGTCAATATTCTCCGACTCCAAGGCCGCTCTCCAGTGCATTATGTCCCCATTTCGTCATGGACCGAATGAATAATTAGTCGCTGACATAAGACTTCTTCATCATCACGCAATAGAGAAAGTAACACAACACAGCGTATCAGTGGATACCGGGCCATTGTGGTATCTACGGAAATGACTGTGCAGATGAGGCCGCCCGATCTGCTCCTGATGGTCACCACTGTGCTGCTATGCCCCTATCCAAAGCAGACGCAGCAGCTACAGGGCTTCGTTCGCTCGCACGTGAACTTACACTTTCACAGTAGAAGTCGACGGAATTTACCAACGCTCGTCTCCACAACTTGGAACCGAATCTACAGCTCCGTCTTCCGTCAGGAATATTTTAGAGCTGAGGAGACGTTTCTGTGCCGCTTGTGGCTTGGCGTGGCCTTCACAAATGCTTACTCATTTCGGATCGGAATGGCCAACAGCTCTACATGCGCCAACTGTAGCTGCGAGAAAACAATCGCCCGCCTTCTGTGTGAGTGTCCCCGCTTCAGTGCGCCCAGAAAAGAACTTTCGAGAGTGTTAGATGGACTTGATAAACGCCTTTTGTCAGAGGAAAGGGTCCTGAGACACTGGCCGAGACTGTCCTCAGCACAGAAGGTTTTTGAAAGCGTTGTTGCACTGCTAGCGGAGAACTGGTCTCAGAGACAGACTTTAGGCAATGCAATATTCTCCATTTTTGTGATTTTATTTACATTGGCTTACATATTTTTTCTATTAGTTTTTATTCCCCTTGCTCCCTTTCTCCAGCACAGGGTAGCCAGCCGGTCTGAGAACTGGCTAACCTCCCTGTCTTTCCATCAATTCCTCTGCTGCATGTCATGTCATGACATATTCTCACAAATATGTCAGCATTAATTATGTGATCGAAGCCAGCCAATGAGGACGAACTGCTAGCAAAATTTTTGAGTGACTCTGCTGGCAGAATGTCTGCTCCCTCTATTACATTAGCTACGCTGTTTTGATTCGTGTGCTACATTTTCTTGAAATAAATTTAGTACCCAGCCAGATAAGATATTGTCACAGCATCAATTTCAGAGCCATACGCACGGGCAATTCTTTATTTTATCATGCTCAGGAAATGATACCCGAGCCCAGCTTAGATTAACAACATTAGCTAAATTTATGCACACAGTTGACTTGCTGCATCTGAGAAAAAGAAATCGTTGCATAATTAATAGGAATCAGTCCTGTACAAACTACAATACATACTTAATCTTGATTGTATAAGTTCTGCTGTTCATTTGACACACACAGTAACATGTAAACAAAATGTATGCAGACCTTGCGTTTACGTGCACGTGTGGGTATATAAAACAGCACAACTTCTCCTATCAAGACATGTTGCACCAACTAAAACAAATCAAAAATGTTCTATACAGTATTCAGCTGGTCTTATTTAAACTTTAGCACGTGGTGTGTAGTTAGAACTTATCACACCTGTATATAAACCAATTTATAAACTATATCTGCTGCATGTGAGAATGCATATTTTAGACCAATGACAGTACCTGAGCAGCAGATTTTTATTTAGCCTTTGCCATCGCTTATTAGAGTGGTCTTGTTGATTATGCCACCTAAACAACTCAAACTTTTCTGTTTAGTATACCAGTATTGAAATACTGAACGCAGCTACACTACTTTGTACACTAGTGAGATGAATTCCACTGCTCATCATTGTGTCTCGTGTTGTTCTTCAGTCATACATGGTGACTGTCATTGGTGTCATGAGTTAGTTCTAGGCACATTTTCACTTGGGCCTTTCAATCAAGTGAAATCTCTCTCTTCAACAGTCAATTTAGTGGAAAGCCACCACTGAATCAACAGCTCCACGACCAATTCCTGCAGGCTGGTGGCCTATCAGATTGTGTGCGGAAGCTGTGTGTGATACATCACTTCAACTACACAAATAATCGCACAGCTCCACCCACTACATGTATTTAAGTCACTAACAGAGGTAGAGGAAGATGTTGAACTTGTGCAACCGTCACTCATCACTTGAAACGTGAATGACCCAAACCTTCGGGAGCAAATCATTCACGACTATGCGACAGCACAAGAGGGAACTAAGCTTTAGAATAGCGCCACCGTCTCAGCTGGTTTGTTATGATGCCCTTGCCTGCAGGTTTCTTGTTTATATTTAATAGGCTTTCTATTTTATGAATTCACAGCTTTCATAGCATTTACAGCACATATATACAACTACAGAATGAAGTATCAGTATATGTAGAGCGGAGAGAACTTATGTGTAAGTTCAAACATATAAGGTAAAAACACGTCGAACAAACTATTTTCACATTAGAAGGTATACCCCTGGCAATACAAGCACATTCGGAAGATGCAATAAGCACCATGTGGGGAAAATGGAGACGTGTGATGCCGAAAACCTGCTTGCCATTTGAATATTGATGCAAAAAATATTCCAGTCTAGAATATCAAAGAAGAGGTGAAAGATGTTTTATGCAGTAGTCAATTATGAATGTGCTATTCAAGTTGCGCCAAACATAGCTATCAGTGTGCAAAGCATTGGACCAGTAACCGTTAGACCAGTAACCATATGAACTTCTGACACATTAGACAGCTTTTGCACTGTTCATTTTGATCTCTAAATGAAAAATGCATGCTCTTTGCAGCTACAAATAGTGCGTATACATGTGTATATTGGGCCTGCAGCACGAAGAGCTGATGTGACAGAATAAAAGTGTACACTTGAGTATCATGTGTATTAAGTCATTTTTAATGGTATCTCAGTTGACTTAAAATGGTTTGGACTTCACAGATTTCTTCACATGTTTTATAGCTGTAAACCACAGAGAAAACCTCAGAAAACTTCCTGCATTGTGACTGGGAGGCCATAATGCAAGTAGTTGTGTCCTTCCTGTCCATCTATGTGGCCTTGCACTATAAATGTAAAATGTAACACCAGCAAAGCTGAGCATCAACCCTTGCATTTCAGATATTTTTTTTTATTGTAGACAGTTATGCTTTTAAGCATATTCTGACAATATGCTTCTAGCCATATTCTGACAATAAATGTGCACCAACTTCATTTCAGAGTGATGAAGAGGATATTTATGCATAACTATGCTGTTCTAGCGTGCCTGCAGGACTACAGCAGTGTCTGGTGACGTGACATTGTATAATTAATATGTAACAGAATGAGCAAGTAGTAAAGAAAGCGGCTGATATTGAGGTGACCCATTTGTAGGAGCATTATATTATCTAAGCCACATGCAAAGTTGCTTTCAATGTACTGAATTACCACAACATTGATTTGTCAGGTTATTTGGCTTCACACACACAGCACTGCAATAAAGTGTGTACAATGGTGAGCAATGCACGAATAAATGAAAGATGACTTGTGATGTGTGGATTTCAGTAGTACATACATGTGAATGCATACCGAATTTTCCACTATGCATGTTTTCTTGCCGGAACAATGTGCTCATGGGGATACCATTTGTATGGTAACTCGAGCAGTGACTAGAGGATAATAGAACACAGAAAACTTACAGATTTAGGCAGAACACATTGCGCATTAGCCACAAAGCTACACCTAAGGAACTATGTTGGTTTGTTATGAAAGTAAAGAAAAAAATGGCAACAAATGTTTCTTCTCTTTCTTGTGCTGTCTTGCGCCATATGAGCCTGCACTTCATTTCATTGTCATGTGCCGGTTAGAGCAGCTGCTAATTAAGAAAAGCAAACACAAAACCAATGACTGCATCAACTTCACACAACGTGAGATCACTGAACTCATTGCGAACCTTAGCCACTTAATAATCTTGGTTATTTTGCTTTCAGATAAAATACAGGTACTTGCCACCTGTTTATGTTAGTTGTGCATGTTTTTATTTTCTTAAAATCTGGCTGTGCATTAGGTAGCTAGGTTGTTATTACATAAAAAACACCCAGCCTATGCCCAACTCGCTCAAATAACCCGAGTAGAGCTTACAGTAGTTCACTGATCATGTGCATCCTGTGCAAGCTTATTATTTTATATGGGGGAAATGAATAAAAAAAGAACACGCATGGATGATGCTGACAGCATCAAATGGTCTCAATTTGATCATCCTTGTTTGTTGCCATGGCCGAGAGAGGGAGCATGCCTTTCATGGTACTACTTCATTTTGCGCACTTTCGTAATGTGTCGTCCATTGTTTAAGGGCCGAATGATGTGTGTCTAAGTAGTAAAGAAACAGCTGATTGGCCACCCAAGCGGGCAATATAGAATGTAATTATGCGATTTCACTCGAAATAAGTTGTTTTGTGAGCAAGATAAATTATTATTTGCTTTAATATAAATATTCATGAAAACATCTGATGAGTATCTCTGCATAAGGTGACCTTTATACGTAGATATTGCTTTCATGGCAGTCATAGTGGATTGTACACTGACACAGCTTAATCTTCACTTCCTTGCTGCATCATGTTAACCGCTTAAGCACAACATTTTGACACATGGTAACAACTTCATCCGTGGCTGAGCACTTCTTTTATTTGTCTGCTTCAGTTAAGGGGCGCTATAACGTAAAGCTATTCCAAACTTTTCAATTCCAATTCTGCAATCAGCCCTACACGATTGGTCAAAACATTTTCGGGCCACTCCCAACTTCGCCTGTCTGTCACGCGACGTCACGAAAACCGCGATAGTTCCCCATCTGATATAGCGTGTACACACTGATTATGCATGATTAAACAGCACAAAAGAAAAATAATTATTCCTGATTCGACGCCTTTTCACCATTAGCCATTTGCTATTGGTCCAATGTTTTCGGGCTACTCCCACTTCGCCTGTCTGTCAGGCGACCTATCAAAACCGCGAAAACTCACCGCATCAAAGTGACGTGTACGCGAAAAAAATGCATTAATACACCGAACAAAAATGAAAATGTTTCTGAATAGCCAGCGACTGCCCCGTTCCGAAAGGAATAGAAGATGGCTGCCCGCCGATCGCTCAGGCCCTCGCTACTCGCACCTTCCGGTGAGCATGTATTTATTTGCGCATGATAAACTTTTTCGCGTGGCAGTAAAATGTTATAGAACCCTTTCGGCATGTATACGACATCGCTCTGACAACTCCTCCTTGCTTAAGATCCGTTTTAGCGGCATTCTTATCCTTCCGTTGCACGCCGCTGCGATTTTCGACCAGCCACCGCAAGCTAAGTAAGGCGAAGCGGACCAATCGGAGAAGCCGGCACCACCCTCTTCATGCGGTTATATTTTTTCACTGTGCTGGCTCGGCCCCATCGAAACCCTCTCCACTATATAGCGTGCTCCTCGCCTCTTGTCAGCTAATTAGACAAGAAAAAGCGCTGAGTGTAGGCAATGTTATTGGTTTTGAAAGCGAACAAAGGTGACCTCCTATAAACGAGGAGAGTGTTTGATTGGGTTGTTCAGACAACGCTGCGATGGTTACGTAAATTTGACGTCAGGAGATTGGAATAAAAACAGTTTGGGAATAGCTTTACGTTATAGCGCCCAAGGTTTCATTTTGTTGGGAAAATTTACAAGCAGCAAGCATTCAATTTCTAAAAGGCCTGTTTGATGCCGCACTTCGTCTTTAGTGGTTCAATATATCTAAAATAAGGAAAAGTCATTTTATGCACCGGTATTTTAAGCCCACTTAATATAGCCAGAGAAAAAAAAAAACACCAACAAGCAAATGCAAGCAAATATGCAAGCGGTACTCGAAGCTTCACATCACGTGCTACTCAGTGGTACGGAAGAGTGACGTCGACCTACGCAGCTGTATTCCGGGACTGTTGCGCAGGCGCGCGTGTACTTGCAAGCGGTCACTAGCATAACTACAGAAAGTCCGCCATCGCGCCGAGCACAACCGACTATAGATAGCGATACACGGGGATTCTCGGACGACTAACTTTCAGCAATACAATCACTTTCGCGTGACGTAGTACGTGGCAGATTGGATGATTCGAAAGGTTTTGCACAACGAGCCACTTCAGCGCCCACTGAAAGTGATAGTGCGAGAATACGTCCCATGTTCCGACATGATACGATTGCAATACATTTTTAAAAGGAAGAGCAGGTAAGGTGACTGTGCAGTGTTTCGAACGTGGATGACCGCGCCAATACAACACATGCAGCCGCAGAACAGAATGTGAAGAGCCGCGTTATGTATCACCGTGATGCGGAAACGAACTCACATCGACAAAAATGTTCAGGTGTCGTCTGCTGTTGGCGATGGTTGCCAGCTGTCAACAGACTTTGCGTCGTCCATTCGGAGTGCGCGTGCGATCCGCTCGTGTGGATTCAGCGTACACCAAATGCCGGCGGACGCGGGGGGAACGGACGGGCGGATTGAGCGAGTTTGGGCCATTAATGTCAACCTCCACACCGGAGCCCTCTTCCCTGCTTGATGTAATGCGTTGTATTTTTAAAGCTTTTAGAGAGCAGCTCCTATAGGCTCCCGTTCCTGCGGCGAGCGTCGGCGTTGTACCCCGTAAGCGAGCGAACGAGCACAGCGAAGGATGAAAGCGAACGCGGAGCGCAGCGGGAGATGAAAGACGGCGATCACGAAGAGAGTGCAATGAGGAAAGCGGAGGAGGAGGGCATGGAGAAAGCGTGAGAAGAAAAGCATAGTGCCGCGCAAAACGGGTTTTGCGGCGAGGACCGCTGCGAGATGGCGCTAGAGTAGCGCGCCGTCGTCTGTTCACCGATGGCATGCGGCGGGCGCGTCCAACGATACCATATATGGAAACAAAGCGCTGCACGAGCGGAGGTCTGTCTGCGGCTGCTGCTTTGAATCGCGCTCACACGTCACCCACGCGCTACCTCTCGCAATCTCTCCATTAGCGAGGCAGTCGCGCCACACTTCGCTCCGTGTGCAACGTGCCGCAGGAGATAGAGTCTCCGCCAGCCAATATATCGCTAAATGAAAACGTGTATACAACTGCGCTCAAATTTCGCAGAGGTAATGCTGCGGTTGCACTACTGATTTCAGAGCCGAAGCAGGAACTTTGTTGGCTTTATTTAATACTTCGTTGAAGTCGTTGTTCGCTTCTCGCGCAGCGGTCACCATGAACTGTCGATGATTGTTAGCGACGTTCTCCGTTTTTATATATTAATATATAATGCAAAGAACCGTGTGCGCAAAATTTTTGATGAAGGAAGGAAAGAAAGGAGGGCGAAAAATAATAAAAGAAGGGCGAGAGTATGCGCGAGGCTGTTCCCGCGTGCGAATATCCAGCGGTCACGTAATGCATGCGCGGATAGCCGGCTGCTTTGCGCCACTATGCCTTGGCCCGTTCGTGTCCACGCATGAAGTTGAGGGCGTGTGTTTTTACGAACCCCCTCCTCCCCCCCCCCCCCCCCCCCCTGCCCTCCTCGTCCCCTCGGTTTCCGTGGCTGCACGAACGGTGCCGTACGGCGCGGGGATGCGGCCAGCCGCGGTTGCTGGGAGGCCCAGCTGTGTCTTCCTCGAGCCGGTGCACTTGTGTGCATCGCGCGGGTATAGTTGGGTATACCGACGGCGAGTCCGAGACGTAAATGAAGACGTATGCGTTTAGCGCGGTGGCGGATTACCTTGCTTCCATGACTGCCTTCTCCTTCAATGTGATTTCAGCGCTCACGAAAGAGGTTTCGCTTTCGACCATGAAAGCGGTCTGGATGTAGTTGACCCAAAATAAAAAAAAGGAAGTTCGTTCAGTGTAACAACAAAATTTTGCATGTTTCGTGTACTGCCAACTGGGGAGAATGCACAGCAAAACATAACCAGAACTTACGCCCAGATTTCATAAAGAACGTAAGCGGTAGTAAGAACGCAAAAAACGGCGGCGCCGCTGTCGTGGGCGTCAAAAGGGAACTCATGGACTTGCGCACAAACGTACGACAAGGAAGTTCCGTCTATGCAAAGCGAAATGCTCGGCACTTTCACTGGCCAATAGGTCACCCATTTCTTCCGTTTTTAAGGCACTCTAGGGTCCTATGTAATTGACATCGTGCCCCAGTCACTCGCTCGTCTACGCCAGCATATAGTTGGAGCTGAGCGCGAACAAGGAATCATTGCCGTGCCCGAAATATCGCTCGCATCGCGCGATCGCTTAGTAAGCTGTCGGAAGCAGCACTGGCAAAGGACGTCTGCGCTTTCTGCAAATTCAAGCTCCCGGTGCACGAGATGCCTTTTGAGACTGAAGCCGTTTGCGCCGCGGCGCTGCACACAATTCGGGAAGCAGGCGGTGTGTGCGTGCGTGTGTGTGTACACACACAACGGACCACCGACGGCGGCGAAGGGGTCAGCCGGGCCGCGACCCCGGCTCATTAGCTCCTCGCGCGCGCCTCCCGGGCGGCCTGTCTCTGTTCTGTGAGCTGCAAAGAACGGGAAGGGGGTTCCGCGCGGGGGTTAATTAAGCCGCACGACGCCCACCGCGCCAGCGTTGTCGCCGAGCGATCGCGCGTCACCCGGCGCCTCCACCACCGGGGCTTCGTATACGCGTGTGTGTGAAGTGTGTGGTACGCATGTAGTACGTATGTGTTGCCAGCGACGCCGCGGCGGCGTCGGCGGCGTGTGGCAGCGCGCCACCCGGCGCGAGACTGCGCAGCAGCCATGGGGCCGGCGTGACTGCGCCGCGGGGCCGCAATGGCGAAACGTGAGAGGCCTTGTAACACTTTCAAGTTCAGCGCCGCTGCAGAAAAGAAGGCGAGGGACGCCGAGATGACCAAGCGTCGTTTCGCAAGCTGGCTGCTGTTAACGAAATACGGAGAGGGTATTCTGGAAAATGATTTCTGTCTCCTTTCCTAACAGCCTCCAGGGTGCGATGGGCTTGAAGGTTGCAGATGGCATCGTTGTTTAATGCGGATAATGCTATCTGTATGCGCGCAGCGTGTCTCGTAGTGGAGAAATGATCGAGAAATGAAGCAGTGACCGTCGGTGGACGGCGAAGTCAAGCGATAGCTTCCAGGTTGAGCTGCTTGTATGCTGCTGGGGACGCTTCAAGCCCCTCTATGGTAATACCGCCGTGAAAAAAAGCATGACCTGATTGAGGGGTTTTAGGGACACTCATTGGTTGGCTCGGTCGGTTAATGCTACAAGGCGTGGGGGTGCTGTGAAGTTACGCAGCCATCATGTCATTACATTTGATGGCCTCCGGGATATCGGCCTAGCATTGGTTACACTGTCTTCGAGATCGACCCAGTTTACTGCGCCGGACAACCGTCTACACCAATTGTGGGGAAGAGTAAACGAAAGCTTCCTTTAACCTTTCGCGTTTACGCATCAACCGACAGCAAAGCGCTGTCAGTGAGTTCTTCAACGTCATTGCTACGACTGCATCGTGTGCGCCGTGGCGCCGTGTTGTATACCAAGTGATGCTCTTAGCGCTTGGGATTGTGTTTTTGTTTTAAACTGTTCCTATACCTTATCAGAATGGCCGGTAGCCCGACGTGCGACTTCTGCAGGCGCGAAAACCACTGAGCACCTATTGTCTACCTGGCTTCGGTACGACGTCCAATTTCTCTCTCTCTCTCTCCAGACAATCTTAAACCGGTTGGACTTGAGATTATTTTCTGGATCAAAAATACTGCATAGGACCGTGGCCACATCCGTCGATGGCGGAGAAAGTCATTCGCGCACTAATGCAGTTCTTCAAGTATACCGACCATGTAGTGGCCGTTTATAGACCTCCTGTGCATTTTCACACGTACATGCAGTGCCCACTCGTTCCCTCTTTTCCTTTTGATATTCCCCATTTTCCTTATACCCTTGTGTAGGGTAGCAAACCAGACGCCGCACGCCGCTGTATCTTGAAAGCCACCTGCGACGGGGACAGTCTGTCACGCGCTTCGTTTTTGCTGCTTAGTTCGCGTTGATGCGAGAGGCGGCACGAAGGTCAATTCGCTCGCTGCTGCCGCCGCGCTTCCTCACTCCAGCGTATTGACCGCGAGTTTCCGCGGTAATCGAGTGAGATGTGTTCATGTTTGCCTGTGCATGCGCGACACCATGCTTGTTAATTTAGTTCGTATGCCTATATTTAGAAGTTATGCGGCCGATAAATATACTATCCTTACTTCGTATAGCTCTCCACTAATTTACTATCTCAATTGAGGCTTCGCGTTTCGGGCGAAACTGTGAGTTTATATTTAATTCTGGGATTTTACGTGCCAAATCGACGATATTATTATGAGGCACGCCGTAGTGGGGAGACTCCGGCGTGCCTTTTTTGACCACCTGGGGTTATTTATCATGCACCGAAGGACCGGTGCACGGGCGTTTTTTGTATTTCGCCCCATCACAAGGCGGCCGCCGCAGCTGAGATTTGATACCGCGCCGTCGGCTTAGAAGTGTAACGCCAAAGCAACTACGCCACCACAGCCGGCGTGTTTTAGTTCGACATTATAATGATCGTTGACGAACAGGACACCTTGGGGCTCACTAAAGTAGTAACAGATACTCGCTGCGAAAAAATTATTAGAAATGAATGTAACTGCTGCCTACTTCTGGAAGCAAATATAATATGATAATGGTCGCCCGCTTGAGCATTCTGTGTCGAAACATTCCCCTACAACTGAGGAGTATGAAAGATCGAAGTCCAGCCGGCAGCCGAGCAGGTGACAGTGAGCCGCGCAAGACGCTCCTGCGCAAGACGCCTGTGAACACCGTGCCCATATAAAAGCGAACATGACGCGACGAATTAATTTGCACCTAAGAAGCATGCACGGGAAGAGAAACAAGTTCAAGCGTGGTACGAGCAGTGGTCGGCACAACGTCTCGGCCCTCGGGGGAACTTGACCGCGTAATGGACTGCGACAAAATGGTTGTGCGCGGATCCGCCCGCGTCAGGGGGGCGAACGAGCCCGGCGGTTTCGTGACACCCGGCAGCAAGGTCGATGCACGCTGCGACAAGCGCGCAGACAGGGCCGCGAACAACCGATGACATGCCACCACCGCTTTGGCGAGGGATGTTGCTCTACGGCGGAGAGCGCTCCGCTCTCGCTCACCGGCCGCCATGTCCTGCAGCGATGCGCGTGGCTTTCCCGCTGGTCACTCCGATTTCTTGTTCTGGGTGCATGGCTGTGAATCCGAATGCCTTTTATGCGGTTCTTGGAAATACATGGTTGTTCCTCCTGGCCGAAGTTAGTCATCCGTTTGTTCTTTGAATGAATTAAGGATAATAATGACGTTCCAGTATGACTTGATTATGCAAGTTGCCGCATAACATTTCGAATAACCATGTGTGATTCACCAGTTGCATTTTCACGAGGCCGCTATACTTCTAACAGAAAACAGAACATAAAGCGAGCGGAGAAGGTGAAAAAGGGGGGGGGGGGGGGGTGGCGGGAAGGTTATGGCACATGCACGCTAATATTGCTGATGAATGTTGGTTGTGTTCAGTATAAGGACTCATTCGGTATAGGAGTGAAAACTGGTCGAAGCAGCTAGTGCTCGCGCGCAACAGAAATTCCAAGAAAACTAGACCGCGAGAGTTAGAACAGGGGCCGAATTAACAAAAAAGCTTTCACGCCAGAATTGTTCGTAAGAGATATTTCCAGAAAATCCAGATGTTGAAAATATTATTGGAGAAGACCATCGGCCATTGGCAAATAGCACTTGCGAAATAAAAGCTTTATGAATTCGGCTCCAGATTCTTATCGCACGAGTAGTTCTCACCAGGTAACACTGTTGCGATATGAAATGAATATTTTCAGACATTTACTTTATTAGGAGCAGGAACTGGTGGAACTGCATCTCAAGGTTGTCACCACGCCAATTATCTCAAGACCAGCGTCTTCGTCAAAGCGCCGCCCGGGCTTCACAAAAACCAGGCCGACATGTTTTGCTTCATTACATGTCAACGTGGACAAGCCCTCTTAAAGTAATGCTCAGTTAAGATTCGTGAGGTACTCGTTCAGGGCTGTGTTTTTATTCATTTTTAGACGTTTCTTGAATCTTGCCACGACCAGCCGTGGTTGGTCAGTGGCATTAGTGTTGGGCTGCTGAGCACGAAGTCGCGGGATCGAATCCCGGCCACGGCGGCCGCATTTCGATGGGGGCGAAATACGAAAACACCCGTGTACTTAGAGTTAGGTGCACGTTAAAGAACCCCAGGTGGTCGAAATTTTCCGGAGTCCCCCACTACGGCGTGCCTCATAATCAGATCGTGGTTCTGGCACGTAAAATCCCCTAATTTAATTTTAAGTTTCGGCGGAACAAGATGGCGTCCCGTAGCACAAAATGGGCGGCTTGGCGACGAAGGGCTCGAGGGCATGTAGCCGTTGAAGAAGTGGTGAGAGTGTCAATGAGAGACGCAATCCACGGATATTTTCTCTGTTCAGAAGGCATGTCAGCAACAGTAAGCGTAGCAACCGGGCACTCCCTGGATGAAGGTGGCGTTTCGTCGAATCGAATGGGTGACTGGGAGGGCGCATCTGCGTCAGTATGTTGACGCCCGGAGCGATAGATCATGTGAACGTCAATTCAATCAAATACAAAATGACTCGAATCAGCACCGTGGCAGCGCACATGGCGACTGGCAGAACTTGTTGAGCAGTGACTGTTCTAAGCGATCGTACTGAATGCGTCATGGTCACTTTCCGTAATGAACGACAAAACTTCTCAGTAATTACGGAAACAGCAGCACCTGTATCGACGAGCTCAAGAGATTTGATGACATCCACTGACACTTCAATAACGTTGGCGGGGGAAAAGCGAGCACTTTGATATTCCGACGACGACGCAGTTCGTGCTTCAGGAACTGCAGAAATCAGTTTTCCGCCTCAGTAGTACTGACACAGGGACTACGACGTATGGGTGAGAGTGAGCGGCGACGAGGGGAAGGCGAGGTACGAGTACCAAAGGGCTGCGAATCCGGAGCTGGTATGTCACAAGCAGCGTAGACTTCCGGTGGCAGCTGCTGTGACATAGGAAATGGTCGGAAGCCGTAGCTGAGGGCTCGCGCGGTGCCCATGAAGGCCGGGAAGCATGCAGTAGCGCTACATGTCCTGGGGTGCCGCAGGCGTAGCATATTGGGCGGTTGTCAGCAGTGCGCCAAGGATTTGTACCCTGCTGCTGTGCACGATAAAGGGAGCCGCCAGCTGCTGAGGCACAGGCGGAGGAGAGAACAGCGGTGGGCGAGGCGCTGATGGCGGAGGAGAGAATGCCGGCAGACGAGGCGGCCGTATAGAGCGGCTTCAGCATACGTCAGAGGTGCGGCCACCGGAGCCGGCTGACACGGAGATGGAATAGCATCGGTCACTTGCTCTTGAATCATCTGTCGGTTCCAGTTTTCGAGTTTCCCATTCCAATTTTTGAGGTTACCCAGCACCTCCACCACATAAAAGGGGGATTTATTGAAGCTCGTCCGAGGGATTGCAAGTGGCTGTGTATGAACAGTCCTATAGCTCTTGGCATCAGCAGCTCGAGCTCGGGTCTCGCGCCGAAGCGATGACAGTGCTCACAGCGCTGCATGTATATTCCCCACTACAAAATATATATTTCCCAGCTCATATATTAGTGGTTGCTAATAGATTAGACAGTAGGTGCCGACAATGCGTACAGATGCATCAGCTAATGAGATCACTGTGGTGAGCCTTGTTCCCGAGGTAACGCTCTGCGCACTGCGACGAATTGATGCAAGAGACGTCTTTCGTCATTGCAGCTACGTACATGGTCGTAGAATTTCAGTAAAAAACAACCTTGAGCTGAATCTGTGGTTCAAGATGGCGGAAAGCATCGGTTCGTTTCGCTTCGGGTTCGGCTGAACATCACGGCTCAGCTCAGATTTTCGGTCCAGTACCGGTTCGATTTGACACCCTGATTGCCGTTGTTATCCTGTTTGCTGCTGCTGTTGTCGTCTTCCCAACAACTTTCACTGGGTGGCACCAAAGAGGTTCTTTCAAGTGGCCTAGTATATTTATTTATTTTTATTTTTTTCTTGGAGGTGACTATAGACTGCCGCACGTGCTTGACAGTAAGTGTTCCTCTGAGGCTGTGCTCAGACTGGCTGATTCTTACTTCTTTGTTGTCATTCCATTTCCACTTTCACCTTCCCCAAGTGTCGGGTTGCCAACCGGGCGCGGTCATATGGCTAACCTCGAGCCCCTGCTTTTCCTTGTTATTCCTCTCTTTCTGTGTACATCATTTACCGAAATATTGCGTCTTGCGAAAAACATTCAATAAGGGAAGCAAAATAAAAGAAACATATGTAAATAAAGAAGTGAAGGGGGGGGGGGGGTGCGACATGAGGGGATGCGATCCATCAAGCAGCCTCCTTTTTCTATCGGGAGGTCTGTAGCTCGGGAGGCGACCTTAGAATGTTTAGCCACGCGGAAGTGCGACTGCGCGTCCGGTGCAACGTGTCGGGCACGGCAAGATGGCGGCTCTGACAGAAACTGTTGTAAACACGTTGGATGCGGTTGAATTACTATGCCTAGCAGCGCATCGGATTGCACACGTGATCACGCCATGTGTGTTCCCTGCTTTGAAACGCAGCGCTTGAAGCGTGTCACTATGTAGCAATGGGATGGTTAGCCGTGGAAGAACGTTGCACAGTGAGATGGCACCCAAAGCCCATTTCTGCCACGCAATCACGAACCTTGATTGCAGTATGGTATGAGCTGCGTCCAGTGGAGCGTTTGAGCACGGCGTATATACCCCATATCCATATAGCGTGGTCAATTAGCCGTGAACGAAAGAGATATTCAGGAACTGTGCTATAGTGGCGATACCTTGTAACTCTGAATACATGTCTTGTGAATTATCGCTAGAAATGTTCCTGTGTAACACAGTTCGTCTCTTCGAAGAATAAAACACACAAACATACATATGCGATACACATGTTACTGCCAGCAGGTACATGAAATACAGTCAACCATCGACAATATCAATTCTGAACTGCTCGAATTTATCGTCCGCTCTACGACGCTACATGCTATAAAACACTATTGCCCTGGAAGCGGTGGTTCTGTCATCCCTTTGAGTATTCACAGTGCCAAGGCTACCAACCAAATCGAAAGAATACGAACTGAATGTGAAATAAGTCCGCGCCCCAATCGCTATATTGGAGGCGACGCCCAAACGCCCAATGACCGGCAGTGACCTCACAGCGTGATTTAGTGCCAATGAACCACGTCACTGTCAGCGTGCAGGACCAGCAAGTAAGTCAGAATGCACTTTAAGCAAAGAGTTATGTTTTCTCTTGGTTTTATATTCGAAATTCTGCACGAATTGATGACGCGATGCACACGCGACGAAGCGAGTCGTTCGACTATATGTGCGTACAAGTACCACATTTACAAGGATGATGGCCTACAACTTTTGTCTTCTCAACTTCGCTAATGAAGTGTTGATTGGCACGTTTATCTAAACGTTGCTTGACCGACGTGATCGGCATAGCGAATTTGCCCCGTCACTGAGTTCTTCATGACTGATGGACACCTTGTCGTCGTAGGCACATATTACTGTGCGTCCACACGTGGTAAATAATTTTACTAACGCAGCTCCGATTCGTTGCAGTTGAAGCAGATATCCGCTGTGTCGAATGCATCGGACACAATCATAACGAGTGGCCGCGGCGGACGTCAGAGGAGGCGACGGCGCCACCAGGAATGATGGGCAAGGACTAACGTGGTGTCCGCGTGTGTGTGCGCGTTTGGAATCCGGCAGCTCTTTCTGCGTGCTTCACACTGATGGGCAGCTTTGCGCACATTCTCCCGCGCAGAATCGGGACGCAGAATGGCCCGTTTGCCGGGCAGCCTGTTTTTAACGCCCCGATGGGGAAGCGATGGTCGGTGAGAGGTGGGACATGATTACACGTCTCGCGGCGGCGGCGTGTTAGGACGTTTACCTGCTCGGCCTGTGGCGTGCGTAGTAGTGACACGCGGGTTCCGTGGGTGCCCCGAAGGAAGTGTGTGCATATACTGCGGGGGTCCATGCAGCAGGATGTGCGGCGGGGAAGCGCGGGTGGGCCGTCGCCGGAGAGGGACCACCCATGCAACGGCCGGACCGCCGCGGCGCGGCCGCTTCGCCCTGCGGCGCTAATGGCTGCCACCGCGGGCGTCCGCCATGACCTCCGGGGCTGGCCTCCGGGCACGACGTCGAAGACGACGACAAAACGGCGATTCACGCCGCAGTCGTTGAGGTGGAGCAGGTTCCGGCGAGAGCCGAGATGGGCTGCCGCGTTCATTCCGAAGGGCATCGCGCTCTCTGTGCCGTTACTGAGCTGAAGCCGTGCTGTCGGAACTGCCGGATCTCAATACCAAAATTACCAGATTAGCAGATAGAAAGAAATAAACAGAGAGAGAGAGAGAGAATCATATGGAAAGGAAGGTATGTTAAATAAGGTAATTGCGACTGGCTAATTAAGTTTGGTGTTGTGCCCTTGAATGAATTGTGTCTATAGACCTATGGCGAGCCCATTTGATGGGCGCCTCAATGAAAAGCTGTGTATGAAAGCACTCAGAACGATGAGGGGAAAAAACGATAAACAACCGACACGGAGGTAGAAAAATGAAAGCTAAAATCACGAGAATCACGCCGTTCTGATTGAGCCGGAAACAATTGCCCGGGAAAATAACGAGCCCCTTCCTGCTATCTTAACCGCCAGTCTTGCCTCAGCTAGCAAATATGTCATTGTTTCTACTTGATAATGTTCCTCATAGGTGTAACTACCATCTGAAGAAGTATGACTATCGTCTATTTAAAATGAGAACAGCGAAAGAATATTTTCGAGTGATCGAAAGTATTCGTAGGCTTTTCTCAAGCGCAGAATATGCCGCGACCAGGACGTTGCGTTGGAATGCCCAAACCCCCAATTTTGTCGCAATTGTCTTCCCCTCTCCACGCTGGCCGCTGTGCTCGTCTATTGGAGGGATGGGCTCTGAAGCCCTTGTTCGACACGTGAGATTAAGACGTATACGTGCATGGGCGGAACGAATCCACTCAAATAGCTTGTAAGCCATTGCAGCACCTTCTGAAAGGAAGAAAAAAGAAAGTCATCTTCTCTTTCTTGACGAGGATCGCACATATTACCTGGGATATGCCAGGCGCTCTTGGAAGGAAAGAAGTAAGAGGCAATGGCTCGCACCGTAAGCTCTGATTGTTTCCACCGTGTTTCAGTGGGGCGTCATGCTCGTCCGACCGCACAGATGGCGATCCTGATGACACTTAGGATGCATATGAGGCGTCGAGCGTGCAAGCATGCTCTTTCTTTATGCGTGGTGTACGTGTTTCAGCACCTATAGCCATAGCATATATATATATATATATATATATATATATGTGTGTGTGTGTGTGTGTGTGTGTGTGTGTGTGTGTGTGTGTGAACAAGAAGAAAGGGAACCGTGGGGCCCGATTATTATTAATCATATCATAAGAAGCCAACAAACAATGACAGCAAGGACAACATAGGGGAAATTACTTGTACTTACTAATTGAATTAAAGAGATGATAAATTAATGGAACTGAAAATGGATGAAAAAACAACTGTCCGCAGGTGGGGAACGATCCCACGTCTTCGCATTACGTGCGATGCTCTTTCCATTGAGCTATCGCGGAACCGTTTTCCCATCCACTTTCTGGGGTATTTATGTTTTACTACCAGAACTAACCCTGGGAGTGTGAGCCAGCACCAGTGGCCAGTGGTGGTGCTTTCGCCTTTCCCCCTTCCCCAGTGCAGGGTAGCCTACCGGGCTCAGCCTTGTTAACCTCCCTGACTTTGCCTTATGATATCTCTCTCTCGTACGTCGCCTTCACCGCACTTTCCGCTGGCTTTTTGGCTTGCATCTATCCATATGCATACATGCAAGTTTTCTGAAGCGGAAAGCAGAAGATTTCAGCGAAGATGGTTCTAATATAAAACTATGTAGCCTCGGAACGAAATGGGCAATGTATGCTATTGCTGAGACGTTCTGTGTACGACGGAGCTGTAAGACTGGCGCGCAAACGGACGATGAGTGAGCTTGATAAACCGCGTGCGAGAAAACCAACGAGACCGCGATAGCCCGCCAGAAATGTCCCGGAACTTAAGATGGCGGCGTGTGTAGTCAACTTTCTCGTCATCTGCTGCCGTGGCCCAGTGGTTATGACACCCAACTGGGTTGAAGCAGTGCGTGGTTCAAACCCCACCGTTGTACACCCACCGGTTTATAAAGCGGGTACCAAGTAGCCCGCGGCTAGGCGTCCGGCTTCTCAGGGGTGCTTGCCTGGGAGAGGTTCGAGCAGACCGCTATGCTTGCAAAGAACGAAGACAGAAAGCAAAAATCTTAAACAGGATGGCTGGCGATCCCACGCCGGCAATTTACCATCATGTGGGTATCCTCCGAAAGTGTTGAGGTCGTATAATGGCCAAGCACCTGGCCGGGAGTGCGCTTATACCTATTTTACTTGTAGGTAGGTACCCGGCGGTATAGTACTCATGCTTCCCACAGCCGCGGCGCATGCTCTACCGGAAAGCCGTCTGTGGTTGGACAAGGGGTGCCTAATGACCTCGCAGACTCTATATGGCCCCCTTTCTTGATGAGAACCCTGACAAGTAGCCCTAGCACCTGGCCAAGGGACATATCTGCCATTATAAAAAAGGTGGGTTCCCGGCGATACAGGGATTCGAACCCAGTGCATCCAGAGGGATAGCGTTCCGGCAGGTTCTCGGCGTTGGCGGCCAGTCTAGGATACAAAAATGTGGTTGATCCCTCTTATATAGGAATCGGTATAGAACACGAAAGTGAAACGTGTCTTCACAGAAGTAGTGTAATGTTTATTGCACATTGATATATAATGTCTATTGGTGTTTTGTGGCTAAAGCGCCCTTAGGCGTTGATGCACCCACGCTGACGCCTGGTGGCACGTCTCCTCCATCACGACTACCAACGTCGATGACCATGAGCAACCGTCGTGCATATGGAAGCTGCACTACGCTGCACACGCTAGCACAACGCGAAAGACGAAGCACGTAACTGACACACTAATACAACGCGCAAGACAAAGCACGTAACTGAATCGTCACCGAGTCAAATCAGCGCGTACAGCGCGTCGTAATTGCAGCCTCCGCGATCAACTTCAGAAACATTTTCAGAGCTAATTGCGGAGGCCACGCTCCGCTGTGCTGAGTACGGTGAACGCCACCTAGGTGGCGTTGGTAGTGCTTCTTGATGCCAGCGTCCCTTCGAATGCTGGCATCGAGGCGTCGTAGTGCTGAGACCACCGAAGCGTTCACTATCGGTGCGCGTTAGTGTCATAATGCAGTACTTCTCTTTTCTGCTCGTAGGCGGCGGCACCGCCCCGAGCAAGAGCGCGGGTACACGGAGGAGTGTTAGATATATAAGGCGCGTCTGTGTAGCTCTCTGCAAATGCGTTTGTGGCGCAATGGGTTAAGCGCTCGGCGATCTATCGTCGCGGACCGAGAGGTCGTGGGTTCGATTTCCAAATTTTGCATGTTTGTGGAACTTTTTCTTCTGGTTTCTTTCTTTGTATTATGTTCTATGACGTATTTCCGTGACGGAAGTACGTCAGTGAAGTTTTGGTGGACCCCGGCATAAAACACTTTCGTGTTAAAAACGAACACGCTTCGGACGCTTTTCGACCAAGTGGGCAGAGCTTCCGGGAAGTCCCCGTGTAAAACGAAAGCTGTGCGGGCGGCCAGGGCCGTTCCAGGCCATGCGGAACGTGTAAGTCGAAGCCTGGTGACAGGTAAGCGGCACGCTGGCAGCGTTATCCGATATTGTGAACGACATGGATGGCGGGACATAAATGGTCGCTATTATTACGATAGCATTTATATGGACACTCCAAAGCAGATTTCTGCCGTCGGCGTCGCCGTCGTCGTGAGGTTCCGTATGACGTCAATGGAGATGAAATCGTCACCGCGCGCCGCCGAACGCTGTATGTGCGTGTGAAAGGGTGCGAGGGACGCACGCTTTCACGGGGCGTGAACCTACGGCGGACAACAAACGCGCGTTCTGCATCGTGCTCCCTTAAGGGCTGCAGAAGTAGGCGTCTCTTTCCTTCTTTACAATCACCATATATGTAGAGCAAACGCGCCTTATTCCGACGCGCGAAAGGCCGTGTGGGGGGGAGGGAAGGGTGGTGACGTTTAGCTGCGGCACTAAGTGCTTATTTATATCAGACGCTCCGGAAACAGTCACCAACGCCGCACGCATTTTGTGCCAACCCGGGCAAAACGCCGACGGCGTCGACAACAGTTCTGCGTGTTGCCGGTGCTGCTGCATGTCCAAGTTTATACAGCTGATAAAGCTACTATCATTACTCCGTATAGCTCTCTACAAATTTGCTATCGCAATTGATGCTTCGCCTTTCAGGTGAAACTGCGACTTTTTTAGATGCGAAGCAGCTTATGGTCGGGGCTATGTCCATCCCTCCCTCCCTCCCTCCGCCGTGCGGCGTCCACACCCCTCCTGCGCGTGCGCATCCTCCTCCCCCTCCTCTCCTCTCGGCATTCCTCCTGTCCGACGCTCCTCTCCTCTCCTCTCCAGAGTGCGCAACGAATGGCAACACCTGCTGCTCCGCGCGCGATAATGCGAAGCAGCTTAGGTAAGAGGCGCGACAGTAGTCGCCCCAGAGGCACCGGCAACAGTCACCAACGCCGCGCGCGTTCGGTGCGAACGCGGGCAAAATGCCGACGGCGTCGACAACAGTTCTGCGTGTTGCCGGTGCTGCTGCATGTCCAAGTTTATACATCGGATAAAACTACCTTGTGTCGACCCCATGGCTCCTTCGCATGCTACTCAGGGTTCCCCTAAGGGAAGATGGTGTAATTTTTGTATTCATCCCGCTCGCCGTATAGATGTAATAAGAATGTAGGTCCTAGAAATGTGAGAAGTGGAGGAGGTGGACACGCCGCTTGGAAGCGGTATGCCTTTTGATATCCGGCTTGCCCGGCACACTTTTACAATCAATGTTACGAAAATCATTGTACATATGTAACTGGCTATGCAGCATCGTTTGCGGTCCCGCAAAGTGCTACAAGACGGCTCAACCTGTCTGTGTATATACGGCGCTAGTGTAGTGTGAGTAATTGTGTGCGTGACGCTGGCAAGTGTACTGTATATGACGACAGTGGCAAGGCAGCGGTACAGCGAGAACGATGGCGACGACGATGGCAGGACGACTGACTTATCGCACTCTGACGATGAAATATTACAAACTGTTCCGTTACAACCTGGGTGGATCTCGAAGGCAGGGCAATGCCGCGTAGCATGTCAAAGCGCTATCTATTATAATATGGTGCATTTATAAAGCGAGCGGGATTCCCCTCACCCTTCGTTTCTATATAAGGGAAGGATGGGGGAATCCGGCTGGCTCTCTAGTGAGGGAAGCAAATTGCCGCCATGCAATACGACGCAGACACCAACCGTCTCCAAGCACACGCGTGCACGTGGGAGGGAGTGTGATAAGGTTATTATTTTCTCGAGCCATACGCGGCGTCTGTGGCCGAATGAAGAGAGTATTACGCGTTTGCGCTGGGATTCCCTGGTTCCAATACCACCATAAGACACGTAATGTTCATCATTGAAGAGGCCCCGAACGAATAGAGATAAGAACCTGCCCATCAACATAACGCAAATTTCCCGGTAACAGAGAAGCAATGCGTCATACTAATCTTCTGTTACTCTGTACAACCACGCCATTGGTGCATAGGAGAGAGGAGAACGTATAACGTCAGGGTGAAACACCAGCTCATAACAAAATCAGCTGCTGCGCTGAGGTGACCCCGATGTAAAAAGCCTGGAGAGGGAGCTAAAGAATGCGCCGCATTAAATTTGTCAAGATTTATCTGCTTTAGATAAGGGTTGGGTCTGTGTTGGTTCTAGAACGCCTATACCGACAAGGACGTGTGGACAGCCCGTCGTGTACGTTTTGTGGCTCCTGTGAGACACTTGAACAATTTCCTGCATTCGTTGCGCAGCGCGCATTGCTAATTAAGGAATATGGACTTATTGGGCTGCAATGTGCGACCCTTGACGATTGCCCATTTCCAAGGGGGTGCGCTTCCCGACGTGACCAGGCCCATCGAGCCCTGCTAACTTTTCTGAAGGACACTGACTTGGCCTCCCGTTTATAGACATTATTTGTATTTTATTTGTATTTAGTTTTGTTCTGTCTGTGTCACCGTCATTTCTTTATTGCCTCTTTTCTTTCCTCATATTTTTATTTCCTCTATTCACTCCTCCTGAAAGAGTAGGCAGGCGTTGTGCCCCTCTCGGTGGCAGTTGTCAGCTTGCTCCCTCCCTATTTCCTTCGTGCCCTTGCATTAGATGTCTAGAAACCAAATAATAATAATAATAATAATAATAATAATAATAATAATAATAATAATAATAATAATAATAATAATAATAATAATAATAATAATAATAATAATAATAATAATAATAATAATAATAATAATAACAACAACAGCATTGTGTTGCTCGAAAGAAAGAGTTGCCTATAACCTTGCTCCCCTAGTCCACAAAAAGTTTTTTTTTTTTGCAGGAGTTAAATGTAAAGTTCTCTTGTACTAGGGGTTTTCGAATACCGAAATTTCCAAATTGAATTAATATTCGAGAAAGACCTGCCTTCGAATATAACATCAAATACCGTAAGTTTCTCAGTTATGAAGAAAGTGAAACAAAGGTTGTGTGGAGTCCGTTTGGCAAATACATAAAGAAATGTTTATTTATATTATTTGATACTTTTAATGCTGTACATAACTGAACTTACGGTCAACAGAGGAGCTTGTAAACAAGAAACAACTTAACGTGATCGTATCTGCGCACCAAAGCAATTGCAGTAATGAAACATGGGTGGATTGTCCAAACAACGAATTAGGGTGCCTCAGTGCGCACCTCCTCCCACCAAGGCACCCTAACAATGAATTACTCTGCCCATATCGAGAAAACAGATCCGTAGGCTGCATGCCTAAAGACGAGGCATCCTTATTGAATGGATGGAAAATTATTGAGCTTGCTCAAGCAACTGGCGCCTCTTCGCTCCAACCGTGACTCCACATGCAGTAACCTTTCGCAACTGGCTTTCTCGCTATAAATTAAAAAAAAGAAGAGTGTCGTTATTTCTAATATTTGAACGGTAACAAATATTTGACAACTCTGAATAGAGAATTCTCGAATATAGAATAGATATATAACAGCAAAGGCAATTCCAACCGTCTCCGAAATCTGGAATATTCGCACACCCCTGCTTACTACGTGATTAAAATTAAATAAAAATACTCTTAAATGTCAAAAGTGTGCTACACTTGTGGTTTGCGAGGTCTGTAAAGTGGAACATACAGAAAATTGCTAGCCGATCCCGTGTTCTCAGATAATTACGACGTCACGCTCTATGGTGCCTTGACCCCTTATGTAATACCCCCTAGAGGGGTCATTAAGGCAATAAAATGAAATGAAATGCTTGGGACCCCGACCCTAGCTGAGGGCACGTGAGGCGTGACACAAAGTAAGCTTCCCTTCAAGTCGAAGTTTCCGGGCGAACAGCAGGGGCCTTCGCAATCCCTGTAGTATATGTTGCGTTGTCGAGGTATATACGTCAGTTTGGATGGTATTCCTGACTTGTGCATCTGACGAGCCGGAGAGCTACGAATTTCAACGTGTCACTGTTAACCTGAACCACCACCTTGTGGGTGAATTTGCCAGCTTGCAGGGGCACAAACAGACAATAGTTACTAAGCAGTACACAGTGGTGTCTAAGCGAGGCATTGCTTCTGTATGCATTCGTTCGGTCGTATACCCGGAGAGAGAGCTAGAGACAAAACACATTCATTAGGGGCGAAGCACCTTAGGGCCGAGCCTTGTCCCCCCCTCGTCGTCGTCGTCGTCGTCCGTAGCTGTGGTTTGCATGGTTCCGCTAGGGGCGCTGCGGTGCACAAGGGCGTTCGTTCCCGACGCGCGCTCTCTTTCTCTCTTCAGCAATGGATGATAACGGTCGCTTCTGATAACGGCGCGCCCGCTATAGATGAAAAGGCGAGAGTGGCGGCTCAAGTGCAAGTGGAGTCGAGGGCTCGCAAAGCTGCTGCAGCACGGCGACGCAGACATCAAGCGGACCCGGAGTCTAACAGCGGACAACAAGCGGACCCGGCGCGGGAAGCTGCAGCAAAACGGCAACGCCGGCAGGAGGACCCGGAGCTGAGAGCTCGCAAAGCTTCAGCAGCACGGCAACGCTGGCAAGCGGACCCGGAGCTGAGGGCTCGCGAAGCTCGCGCTTGAACCGAGCATCGGCGCTCCCAACGCTTCCGGCGTTTTGCCTCCGCTTCCCCCTCTCTCGCCGCCTCTGGGTCCGCTTGGCGGCGTCGCCGTGCTGCTGCACTGATCACAAGGCAGTCTTAATGAAGAGAAAACGAAGTCCGCACCTCAATACCATATACGACCAATAAAACAACATTGTATACTGTACACATGTGTTGTCACTCATTTGCATGTTCGAGTGGATAATGTACGGGGGGGGGGGGGGGATTCACGGTTACCCGAATGATCCCCCGGTGCTTCGCCCACTCATCATCATTCACTTCGTGGATATGCGGTGTTTTTTTTTTTTTTTTTTTGATCAGTTTAGCATATGGGGTGGATCCTTATTTCAGTTGACCATGTGCCATCTTGGCTTGGTATACGTCATACGGAGAGGTTAATGGCATTATATAGGGCTGCTTAGCAATACCGTTGACTCGGCGCTGCGGGGTCTGTGTGACGTTTTAAACTGTGGCAGGAATTGCAACACTGTACATCTGTTAGAATACGTGAACCACGGCGACCAATTTTCTGCTGTGCAGAAGATCGTACAAAAACACGCTGATTCCTTGACTGAGTTATCTAAAACGTTTTCTGTGAACCCTCATAGTGGTGTGACAGACAGACATGCTGTAGTGCTTTGTGAGTGACACAAAGCGCAGACTGCCAAGCCAAGAGGGGCTGCTACCTGCCTGACGCGATCTTCCACTCACCGCGCGTCCGATGTATAAAACTTCGAGACATTTCCAGTCAAGGACACTTGGCGTACTTAAAACACGTTCCCGTTGTGTTGATGCTTGTTAACAGCTGGTTGCGCATTACCACGTTCGTGATAATAGGCTGAAAGGAGCAAATTAAGCGCGTGTCATTGCATCGTAAGCGTACAGATTTCAGCGATGTTCTCTTTACACAATGGATTTGACTAACAAGCGTTAACTAAACAAGTGATGCCAGCCCCAAGGACGAAAAAGAAAAAGAATATTTGTGAAAATTTTAAATTAAGTTATGGGGTTTAACGTGCCAAAACCACGATATGATTATGAGGCACGCCGTAGTGGGGGACTCCGGAAATTAGGACCACCTGGGGTTCTTTAACGTGCGCCTAAATCTAAGTACACGGGTGTTTTCGCAATTCGCCCCCCATCGAAATGCGGCCGCCGTGGCCGGGATTCGATCCCGCGACCTCGTGCTCAGCAGCCCAACACCATAGCCACTGAGCAACCAAGGCGGGTAATATTTGTGAAGGAAAGTAAGTTCTGTAGATACCTAATTTCAACGAAATATTGGTTGATGGCACTTTGTCAAGCTGCATATATATTTTGCAGCTTTTTCTACCGTACCCCTTTTACACCCGTGAAAATGTTTGGGGAAAGTATTGGTTGAATCATATTGATTTTTAGTAAGAAATATTTGCACTTCAATTGATTTTCAGTAGCTTTTAATGCAAGTAGTCTCGGAAACAACCTGATCCCCCTTTAATTGCCTTCATACATTTCCTAAGTGACCTAGAAGCGGCCTGCACAAACCAATTTCTGCCGTGATGAAAAGGTATTTCTCTGAAGCACCGCCGGATCGGAAATGTTCGCGCTAACCAAAAGTATAATGACGTACGTAACATCGTCATGTCAGTGATTGTTGTCGCGTTCACCCGTTAAACTTTTTGACCAGCCTGCATCAATCAAGCCGACAGTTGTTGTCCTGCCGGACGCCGCTTCGCTTCGTTTCGGTGCCCGCATACGCTGCAAAAAATGACTGCAGTAATCAAATTGCTCCATCCAGTATTTTTTTTTTCCTCCTGCACACACGACTACGGCGGTACGCAAACAAAAATGACGCAGCCTCAGAATTCCATTCACTTTACTGCTTCTTGCACTACGGACGCGACTCGAATGATCCCGGCTCCTTCTGCACCGCCCACGTTTGTTCAGTGCGCATTCCATCACCGCCCCGACTCCTCCTGAATTCACTTGCCCGCACCACGCGTCTTCCGGACGCCATAGAGGAGGACGGCCACGCGAAGAAGGGGCGATGTGCGCGAGCTCAAGTCATCGTGTGCGAAGCCCGAGCGCCACTCGGGAGAGGGAAGTCGGGCAGCGCCGTGGGAGCCGCTTTGTCTCAGCGTCTGCTGTTTTTCTTTGATCCGGACCGCTGCATGAGGTGGCAGTGGCCGCGCTCCATGAATGAAACTGCGAGGCGCCATTGATGACGCAGCTGCGTGGAGAACGATTGTCCGCGCGCGCGAGCGTCCGGCCACAGTCGGACCGGCCGGCGCGATCGCACAAAAGGCCGCTCGCGCGGGTTTAATAATTCGACCGGTAGTTCGATCCGAGCGGAACGAATTGGGACAACGGAGTCCGAGCGGACCGACTCGATGACTGCAGCCTCTCGGCGCGGAAGCGTGACTTGGAAGCCGACGCTCCCTTACCCCTCGAGGGGGGCGAAAGACTTTCGCAAACTCATGCGCTTCTCGAACTGCGTCCTCGTGTGTGTTCCAGCGCGGCGGCGGCCAAACGGACAGCGGCAGCACGGGTTATGCGCGCACCTAATGAGGGCGATTCGAACGTTCGACGCGCACCGAATGAATCGTTTGCGTCTGCTCCGAGCCCCTCTGTCGGTCCCGCCATAATGGCCGTTCCCTTGGATGGTCGCATCGCGGAGCGTTACGGTGATCAGCGAACGTAGTACGTACGCGACGGGTGTACGCACTTACATAGGACGTCGTAGTAGCGGTGAGCACGCGCCTGCTTGTCGGAGCGTATGTGCTTCGCTTTCGAAATGAAGTCGGCAACTGCACGCACGAAAAGCTGTCGCGAGGATCGGAGGATTTATTTGCGGGCGAACAGCTGCAAGCAACGACGACGACTTCACCACTATACAGGGGCGTTCCCCGTGATATCAGGTTACGCGTACCTGCATACAACTGATGTCTGCAATAGAAACTAAACTAGCATGCAGTAAACGGTGGATGTGTCAGTTCGCTCTACGACACGGAGGATCGGCTATTTCAGCCGCACTGGCCGTGAATTTAATGTATTAGCGCCAACGAAGAAAGTGGCGAAGACACGTGCCCAATCAAAGATCACAGCCCAGGCTTCAGGTGGTACGCCTTCCTTTCAGATCAAGGGAGCGGGGGAGCAGAGCCATGGTGACATCTGAAAACAAGATCGCGGTAGGCGACTGCTCAACGCAGTTATCGCGTAAGCCCATGGATTTTACAGTTATAGCCGATAAATAGGTTTACATCTACATTCGCATTGCACATCGTCATCGTATTATCAAAAAGAGAGCAGCTCGGTCTCTACTGAAGACCTTGTGCCTTTTTCCTCCGAAAAATAATGCTCCGTTGTGGAAAACTTGCGCACATTAAACGACGACATCACGAAAAGGATATTTCGTGTGTCCTTTTCGTGTTGTCGTCGTCTAGAGTGCGCAAATTTTCCTCAATGAAGTCAAACCAACTAGCCCGCCTTTCCGTCTTATTGATGCTCCGACCTACTGCATAATATAGGGGGGCACCTTTGCATTTGCTGCGAGAGCTCTTCAGCCCTCGCGAAAAAAAAAAAAAAAAGGAGAGAGAGAGAACATTTCTTGAAAAGAAGGAGTGATCAAATGGTGAAATTTCTGAATCCAATATAAATACGAACATTTCAGAAAAATAACTACCGAATATCGGATATTTTCTCATATCTCAGGCAACATGACACATAACATATGAAGTTTGCGCCGAATGCGTTTCTTAAGAAAGAATCGGGCGTATATATACACTGGTACATGTAATACCTCTCGCAACAGCGCTTCCGGTCAATTGAGGAGCTTATGAATTAAAAACAACTGCTTTCAGCTATGTGGCGCACCATGGGAACCACAATAATGAAACAAGGGAACAACATGTTACTACATAAACGTATACAGTGTTGTGTTCACTCAAGGAGCGAAATGTGAAAATACAGCGCCGCACGTTCCGGTGCCACACTTCCGGTGCCTCCAAGAAGGTTTAACTTTATTAAACCTCGTCGATTGCTTCTATAGTGGCGACAACCTGAGAATGCGGTGGCGTATGTACCACTGTCGAACTAAAAGATAATTTGTATATAAACGCCAGCCAATTAGGTTAGATCACTTCCATAACGGCAAGTGCTTTTCGTTTACCTGAGAGCTTATTTAAGTCCGAAGTAACATTGCAGCTAGAAAAAAAAAACAAAAAAAAAAAACGGGGTAGCTTGCACTAGTGGCGCAAGGCTAAATACACAGCGGAGCTATATGAAGTGATGCTAAGTTATACGAAGTAATGCCACGTGATGCTAAGTTATAAAAAGTGTATAAGCATTTCCTCGTGGTCCGTGGCATTGAGGAACGCCTCGCGAAGCACTTGCAGTCCGAGCACACGTAGGGGAAGTGGGGCGAAAGCTATGCACGGTGTACGGGCGGTGCGCAGCAGACGACACGCCATGATGACCTCACGGCGCATGCGCAGTAGCGCGCAGCTGGTGGGAACTCGGCCGAGCCGCGGCCAGAGGCGCCTGCTGCAGTCACGGACTAAAACCCCTTGATCTTGAAAGTAGCGACACCCTCCTCCGCGCGCGCGCTTTCCTCCTCAATTCTCCTCGGATTGGCCTATATAAAGCTACACTAATGACTGATGAATATCAATTTAAGCAGCTTTAGTAAATCACGCGTCGTTAGAGGGAGCAATGCGCGCACAAGGAAAAATGCACAGGGGGACTATACAAGCGGTCATTGAGGCATGTGCACTTCAAGAATTAACTTGAGCTGTTCGCGCACTTTTGCAAAAATGTTCACCACGCTGTCCTCCTACGCAATACACCATGGTAAATTATGTGTCGCCAGCCTTCGTGACATGCAAGAAAACACATTTTCTTAGCCGCGTAAGTGAAGCTTTGGGCTTTAACAACAAACCAAATTTAATAAAATGTGTTCTATTCTTGGAGCATATGTTCAGTAAGCGAAAAGTATGCTCTAGCTCACTGGTACGAACGAGGCAGCGACCGAAGTTGGAAGTTGTACATACTGTCGTTTTCAATATATATATATATATATATATATATATATATATATATATATATATATATACCCTTATTTTTTCTATTTGTTTCGCCACAGTAGTTCGATACCCAGAATTTAGCGACTTACTTGCTCAACTCAATGGCTAAGACGGAGGTTACGAGTCCCCCGGCTCATATATTTAAGCACTTCTGCAATACATTGAGATCCACCCCCTTTCCACTCCTCCTTCAGTACTCAACTTTGAGAGAACTCCAACTCACTGGAAAAAATACTGGAAATATCTGGGCAATGTTAAGACGTCCCTTTCGGTCTGTGGAAGCCTGTAGCTTGTATGCAGTAGCAAAGGCTGATGATGATGACAATTTATTGGCATCCCTTTTGAAACGACGCGGTGAGAAATGGTCACCAAGCCTGCTTGAGCTAATAAGGTGTGCTATACGTGCTTATCGTTCTAGCATTCTGTCTACATCTCCTTCATCTTATCTCTCTTATTTAAAACTTCTACCTTGTCAGTTACCTATGCCTGTAACGGATCCTGTCCTACTAATCTCTTCCCAACCTTTTCCCCACCAATACTCTAAACGTATCTTGTTTATTTCGACTGCCTCACCGTTTAATGTTTCCATCCGCTTTAGATCCCAGCGATTCTGAACGTTTGGCGTTATCTACGGGTCTCACTGAGTGAATACTTTCGCATTCCATTACGATGTGTTGAGTTGTATACGGAGTTCTGCTACAGCAGTGACATGCCTCATCCTGTTGCACTGGTATGTTTTTGTCCTTCGGCAACCAGCTTTGGCATCATATAGCAAGGTCCTGCCATACGTGTTATCGTACAGATCTTCTTTTCTAATTTGTTTCTTGCCATTCTCGTAAATCTCCATGGTCTTATAATGCGAAACATTCTGTAGGTCACGCACGCTTCTCGCGTTCCAAGGCTAATTCTTTGAAGAATGAAGAATAACAACTTTATTGATGAATAAAACGCTTAATGGGTGGAGCCCCCAGACAAGGGCCCCACTCGCTCCCGTGTGCCGTCTTGCTTGTCGCACGATAGCCGTTGGACCTCTTCCTGTGAACTGGACAGCGCCGCCTCCCATTGTGTGTGCTCCGTAATTTCTGTGTTTGTCTTTTGTGTATATGCCGTGCATGTCCATGAAATGTAGTCTATAGGGTAGGCATGCCCCCGCACCATGGGCTCCGTCCTCTTCTTCGTTTCCCCTGATTCGCTCATGACTGGGTACCCATAAAAGGTGTCCGTATATCTTTCAGGATGAGTTTTATGGAGAATGTGCAGGTTGTTATATGTATAGGTTTGCAGCTTTCTCGATATAACCTGTTCTTACTTACTGAGATTCTTATGTGGGGGTGGTAGTTTCATTATATTCCCTCTGTGATAGTTTAAAATTGCAGAGTAGTTCTGGTCAATCGAGATGAGGTCGTCAGAGGCGTCCTGTGAGTGCCCGTGGCGTGTAATATGCGCACGAGCTACTTCGTCAGCTTCTTCGTTTCCCCTGATTCGCTCATGACTGGGTGCCCATAAAAGGTGAAATTGGTCTCGGGATTTTATATCTCGTATAATCCTATAGGCTGCGGTGCATACTCTTGCCCTGAGGTAGCTTCTGCATGCCGCTTGAGAGTCCCATAGGACGCTTATTTTTGTTGGTTTGGTTCCGTCGCTTTGATAGCAAGAAATATGGTTATTTCTTCTGTTTCTACGATAGTGGTGTTGTGACTGGAGGTGCTAGTGATTTCTCAGCCCAAGTAGTCTTTTCTGCCTGCCTGGGTATCTTGCCGCGTCCACGAAGCGGGGAGTTTGGTTTGTCTCAATGCATTTTCTCAATGTATGCAGCTCTGGCTTCTCTTCTGCCTGCATATAGAGTTGGGTTCATATTTCTGGGTATGGGCGCCACATTGATGCTGTTTCTGTTTCTTGTGGGGATGGTTTAGCTTGGTTGTGTTTTTCTAGGAGCTCGATCGTGATACCCAAGTCTGCCAAGGAGTTTCCTACCCGTGGTCGTTCGTGCGAGTCTGTATCTTTGAATCATCAGTATCTTTGAATCGCAGGCGTAGAAATCATGACATCGCTGTCATACGATCGTCTACAACGTGGTTATCATCGTGCCGCTGTCGTCCCACACACGTATGATCGTGACCACACACAACTACTCAATTTGCAGGAACTCGTTGGTCCACCTGGATTCATTTTGCGGAACCCCAAAAGAATGTTGGATAGCCAGGTACCTGCAAAATGCTTCGCATAACACAGATTCCCACAGTGCGAGGGATGTGCACAATTTTTTCAAGCGAAGTTTGTATTGGCTCACAAGTTTCGGTGGCGTTGTCGAGGTCACGCGAAAAAAACCCGGCTGCTCCCAGAGTAGAGCAGCTGTTGCAGCTACGCCGGCGCCGGATCACGTGGCGCGCGGCCAATTACGGTCGTTTGGTGTCTCGCGGGGAGGGAAAGGGAAGGAAAGAAGGTTGCGCGCGCTCCGCCGGGCTTTCCTCGCCTCAGATCAATCTCGGCGCCCGGTTGGGAAGGCCACGCGTGGTGCGTTATGCCGAGGAGCAGGCTGCGTTGGACCAACGGCGCCGCGAACTCGCTCGGGAAAGGGCTCGTCGTCGACGTGCCGATTCTAGCGTGAGGGCTTCCGAAGCCCAGACGAAACGTCGGCGAAGATCCGCGGACCCCGGGTTGCGGGAGCGCGATGTTGAGGCCAAACGTCAGCGTAAAGCCGCCAACCCCGAGTTGCGGGAGCGCGATGTCGAGGCCAAACGACAGCGTCGTCTTGCCCTCCAGGAACCCGGACAACGGTGGTGCATGCCTCGACAACGCTAGCACCAAATTCCCCGGTGCGACGGCCAGCTTTCAACGCGAGTTCCTTAACCGGAACTTCGGAGCAAGTTGCAGTGCGTGTGACCGGTTGTGGTTCGAGCACAACGTGGTACTCGTCAGTGCTATTCGTTCTGAGGAACACCGAAGAAACACACGACAAGCTTCGCTTACCCCCATTTTCCGGTAGGGGAAGGGTTCGCCCTTTTTTTTTTCAAGGGTCTTCTCAAGCTAAGTTCACTGAGTGGGAGTGTGCGTGAATGTACACTCCCACCTTTTGTATTCGAACGCGGGTGCTGACCTATACTCAAGGCTTGGTGACGACGCTACGCAGCCTCGTGGAACCGTCGCAAATCGGCGGTTGTGAAGGAAAGTGCTAGGTGCGCAAGACGCGACATCGGCGCGGAGCAGTTAATGAAGACGCCGATCCAGGGGAGGCGCTGGTGTGCAACACACAAAACAAACCGAGAGAAACGTCGACACTGACACAACAAGGAGCGGGTTTATTACAAAATGTATGTACAGCAAAACCACACAGTCATGTTGACAACAGCCCATTAAAAAATTGTGCAACAATAACATCAGTGATAAATTTGTGAGCTGCATAAATAGGCGCTGTAGAGAATTGACAATAACAGCTATCGAGGAAACAACCTTATGGTCGAGTGTCACCTCCAGTTCCAATCGTAAAACAAGCACGTCTCTTGTACTGTAGAGATGAGAATCGAAGGTAGGTGCGCGGCCTACACCGTGCACGTCGCTCATTGACGGGGATGTCACGCACGCACAAGTGTAGCAAAACGCGCGTTTAGCTGTTGGCCAACAGTGAGTATCTCGAAGGGTTTAGCTTACGACTGGTGTCCGGGAAATGCGCATAACAGTTAACGTGGGTGGCGGACGCCGTGTGCTCGGCACATCCGCGTAAACATCAGGCATTGCTGGCACTCTTAAAATCAGGCCAGCGTTAAGTAAAAGCGCCAGCGTACACAAGCGGTTGATTATCTGGCATTTGGTCACCGGGAGCCAATTCGTGCAAGATTTACTCCCGCGGATGAAGACGAAGGGACTTCATTCATCCCAGTAAAATTGCTCACGTGGAAAAGTTCACCATACATCATACCAAACATTAGGCGGTCAACATGCTTTAGAGGACACAGGGCTGGTGGATACCGCTGTTATGACGTGAGACAAATAGCCTAGAACAGAGTTATCCACGGCTGGAGAAGCGGTGGTGACATGCAACAAACGCGGACGCGGTAGTAGCTTGGAAGAGTGCCTCGAAATGGCTGTTGGGAATGACAACAGTGAGAAAGCAGACTTGTGGCATCGCGAAGCGCTTCTCTTAGGCAACTCTAGGAAGGAAGGTCGGCGTATCTGAATGTCGAAGACAGGGCTATATAATGTCCCCTAGAAGCATTGGTTTCGACCGGGAGTTTCGTTTTTCTGTAATGTATGTATAAGACGTAACTTGAGGTGCAAATATGAAGCGAAAATATGTCAACCTAGATACCAGCAAAGTATCTCTCCATATCAACGCCAATGCGCCACTGAGCAGTGAGAGCGAGAGAAAGAAATAACTAGAGGTGAAAGGGCAGAGAGGTTAACCAGATTGGCTACTCTGCACAGGGGGATGGAGTAATGGCAGAAAAGATGAGGAGAAAAGAAGATAAACAAAAAAAGAAATCACGGCACAGCTAGCCCTTGACAGCAAAGGATACCAAGGCGACGAACGTTGGCATGAATTTATATCAGTGGGGCAAGCATGAGTCGTATAAACGGTAGCAATAAGCCTTATATAACCGTTCATTTTCGAGGCCTCTTTAGATAATCTGCTCCAACCACAGATCGAGTTAAGTGCTTTGTAACATTTATTTCATGAGCCCCGCCGCATTCAGCGTGATATTTCCGATAGTCATAAATCACTACAACTATTAACAGTGATAAGAATGAAAGACGCTCCGTCGTCCACAAAGGAAACCGCAAACCTCGTGGTACTAAAAAATAATAATCTGCTAGGTGTGATCGCGAGTAAAGGTTTATTTCAGGCATCCAAAGCTTAGAATGGTGTTACTTCGTATGCATCTGGCCGCGTGTTGTCACTGTTAAAGCATTTGGTTGAATTTCGCGGCCCTTATTATTTGGGCAGATATGTTTTTAATGAGGACAATTTGCCACAAGCCATACCGAAAAAATAAAATTAAAGAAAATAATATAAAAAATATAAAAGCATGCATTTCGGCTTGTAGGCATGCACGTGTGTACACATGTCTACATGCATGCATGTAGGCAGCTGTCATGAAGCGAGAAACGTTAGCCGATTCTCACTTGTAATGCGCAGAAAGGTTAGGAAAGTCTGGAGAAGGACGCTTTCAAACCTGGAGCGTGAATGGTCTTGTGACGCAATTATTGAATATCCCTGACCATCACCTGGCACATCGAGGGAAGCTGCACCCGAGGGAATGTCCAGAAAGCTTCGGATGAGTATGTGTGTGAGTGAGCGCGTTTATAACAACATGTTCTGAACCCGCGACTCATGGTATGATATGATCTTCACAACATGTCACGACCAACAGGGAGCAAAAGTACCACACTTATCAACAGCCAGCTGGGTGTGGGTCAATTAACAGCTCCTGGCCGCAAAGTTAGTTTCCTTCGTCACAAGACAAACGTTCACGAGGAATGATGAACACCATTTCTTGGTCGTACTTACTTGTGCTGGAATGGCTGAAACCGGTTCAGACTTCTAAAATTAGCTCCTTACAACTGTCACATCCGGTGGAAGAGTGCCCTGAGGTCAAGACCGACAGGCTATACGTCGACCACCTGAGCCCGAGACGCATTTTCACTTCGCCGGCTCAATTGTCTACCTAATTACACTTTATCCTAAGCGCATTCAACATTAAACGTTGCATTGCAGACGGAGACCGGTCATTCGAGCTAAAGTTTTGCACAGATGCGATATCTTGCGGTGGCTTTTGTCTGAAATCAAGTTTTTCTGCGTCACCTGCCTCTTTCGTCGAGGAGACCGAAATGCTGGTTGTCTGCGAGAATGCCAAATGCAAGTTTCTCTCACGAGAAAGAGCAGAAGTACCCGTCGCTTCTGTAGTCAAACCTCTCTCTACTTTCAGGATGGTGCTTCACCATCGTAGCCATCGGGGGTGAAGTAATAATTCCTATTGAGAAAACCTGCATTTTCGGCCCGGCTTCACGGGAGACGATACACACTGTCCTTCTTTTCCTCTTAAAATTCATTTTCACAATTTCCCGGGCAAAGCAGTAAGCCGGAAATATTTGTGGTTCACCACCCTGCGTTTCATCTGCTTTCGATCGCTCTAGGACGAAAGAGACAAGTACAGCACCTGAACTTGATATTGAACACAATCACAACTAAAGGCCACCTGAGTACAAGACTTCAGCCCGGGTGATCTGGTGAATTAGCCGGGAGAACCATTTATGCCTGCCTTGCTGCAGGCGGTGCACCACTCAGTATACAAAATGTGCAGATAGTACCGACCTGCTTTAGACTAACGTGGCCAAATTAGTGAAGTTGAACTTCCCGATGCATAAACTCGCACTTGAGACAGAGGGCGCGATATTGCACCAGCTTTCCAATAAAATTTCGTCAAGTTCACTGGTTAGGTGTGCAACATTTTCTCCCTCAACTTTCAATGGCCTCCTCCAGGAGCGCGTATGTTGATTCAAATCTCCTATGGCACTGGAAGTAATATAGGATTCCCATGAAGTACCTGTAGAAACTCCGTGCTCGATGGTAAAAGGTACCATTTCCTTGGAGGCTTCATGAGCTTAATGTTGCATTGGTAGCTCGCGAGCACTCTTTAGGCAGGGCGCGCAAAGCCTTGCAATTACAACCATCGGGATAACAGCCTGCAGGAGACAAAGTGCGCATGCGTCCAGCTCCCGGCGCGTGCTGTAGTCTTGGCCAGCTCTGCCCGTGGCTCCAGTCCTTGATGCTGTATTCCTGTTTAGAGCGAGGCTCTTCAGACGGCTGGTGCTTCCGCGTCTTCGTCATCGTCGTCGTCCTTTCTTTGCGCCACCTGCGTAGCCAGTGATGTCGTCTTTATTCTCGCGTGCTGGAACGTTAACACGGGTGCACGAGCACAGTCAAACTACATGGGTCTACTGTTTGTATAATCGCAGTCTACTCCGGGATGACTAATTCGTCCCCTTTTGCAATCGAACCGATCGAAAGCTCTGGAGAGGAAAGCGAACTTTCGTTCTCAATCACCAGCGCTTGCAGCTCGCGCTTCTCGTAGTTTCATTTACTCATACAAAGGCTGTACAGGGGCCACTATTCAAGGCCACTGATTCGTGTTCCGTCTGGAGCCGTTTTCAGCATCCGAGGTAAGAAAAGTAACAGGACTTACAGTAGATAACTTCATGACCACTTCACTCCTTAACGGCTCTAAGGTATGTACTATTAGCATAAATTTAAAAGCGAACAAGTCGAAAACGACTAAAATGCGCTGTTGCGTTACCATGCTCGCTTACATTTGTAACTGTGGCCTAATTCAGTCTCCGAAAGGTATAGCTTTGGTGCTTTACAAGGTTTTTAAATCGGCAACAGAGTTAGCGTGCATCGCACCCTCATGTATACTTACCCGCCGATCGTATAGCCCTGGCTAGTTTCATCTTCTTCGCGTTTTAATTTATCTTGATGGTGCGCTGCTTTCGTGGAACCTAAAAACGTTAAGCGATCAAGAGAGAACTAAATGGCGCTGTTTAGAAACTTTTCATGTACAGCTACCATTCGAACACGTATGTTATCGCGCCATCCTTGCTTTGCTGCAGAATCTGTGGCTTCGAACGAAGGATTAGGTGGGAGGTAAGCAGCGGAATATGAAATAATCCTAGAGAAAAAAGAATTAGCAGTGGCTTAGCTAGACTATGCTAGGATATACGTAGCGTTCGGCCACATGTAACAGCTTTGGTGCAGGGTTATTTTAGCATTACGAAGCTCTGCGGTTCTGATGTGACTCGGCCACAGACTGGGACATATAATCATGACATGCTAGATGTTCTCAACTGCGCTGCGCCACGCGCAGGAGAGACACAGACCTTCATGATGGTCTCCGAGTCGGCGAGCGCTTGCTTGGCCAGGTATCGCTCGCGCTTGATCTTCAGCTCCAACTGGCTTGGGATGTCAGGCACCACCAGGTCAATAAGTCGGCACACGCAGAAGACCACGTGCTGCACACCCACGGTAAGATGAACTTACAGCCCGTCAATACAGTTTAAACTAAGCATATTATGAGCAAGTAACCTGTAAAAAAGCGCAACGCAATATTATATATATATATGTAGCGCCAACCGACGCCGCAACGCAGCGACCCCAAGATCGGCGCTCTCGGCTTGACAGCCGAGGAGAATAAAGTTGGGCGGCGCGTGCTAACGGCGCAAGCACGGCACGCGCCAGTCCGTTCTGAAAGCCTGCTGAGCTGGTCCTTGGTCGTGCGCTCTGCGGCGACCCCTCGGTTTCTTACATATATATATATATATATATATATATATATATATATATATATATATATATAGAGAGAGAGAGAGAGAGAGAGAGATTTGTTACGACACACCTCGTACGGATTTGACGAATTCTCGTTGCGTCGCTAGCCGCGATAGCAAAACATGAAATTATAAACAGCAATCGAACCAGAAATGTCGATCGCTAGAGCCAACGTTTGGACAAGGGGATTGCAGGAACTGCAAAGGCACTTTCTGTCCTTGTCCAAAGTCCTCTCGTCGAAACGTTGGCTCCAGTGACATTGCTCATTCGAACACTGTTATTCACTTCAAATTCTCACCCTGCCCAAGTACTTTGGTCGAGGCGTTTGCTGTCTGTTCTCAATATGTCGTACACTGCAGACATACCCTGGGGATTGAGTCTATAAAAAACAGAAACTACAGTGGTCAGTTCAGCATCGTTGGTCTCCTTAATTGGTGTGGCACGCGCAAGGCGAAGCCAGTAATAATCAAGAATAAAGTATAGTAGAAGTACTAGCGAGGCGTTTGAAAGTCGGATAAGTACTTTTCCGCGTTCCCGTATGCAATGTCCATGCTCTCATATTGAAAATATGCAGCAGTCAATCTGAATGAATTAAAAACTTCAACTTAACTTGGCGTCTCACGGCTACACTATCAGTATTCGAGTACACTGAAGAACGAGCAAAACGTTCACTCAGACGTCCGCTGCAATGATCGAAATAAAAGGAGTTGGGACTGATAAAACGATATTTTCCTATCCTTTTTATTTTTTCAGCATTCGATAATAAACAAACGTTGCTTGCAATTTCAGTAATTAACAATCACAATTTGGTGAGCTTACGTTTTATGAGACGAATCCCCACCTCCACCTACATGTTCTGTGATGTGGCCGCGTAAACATCAGCGCGCATGACATTGCCACTTATAGTTTCCGGTGCAAAGTACGAAAGGCGCGGACAGGCGACCCGCAGTGGGACATGCGCTTATGCTCACCTCAAATATAATGACGAAAGCTAGTCGCACAGCCAGCAGCTTCCAATGGAAGAAAGTCCAGTTGCCGTTCTCATCCCTCAGGTCACGGTACCTGCGGCACATCACAAAGCTTTTCAGAAAATTGTTTCTCACAAGCCGATTCATAAGCAGTTGCGGTACAACAGCCCCGTTTCGCTCTTTACGAAGCAGTGTCGCCGCGCGTGTTTTACAAGTACCGTCAATTCTTCGTCCGACGATTGCACAGCCGTGGACCCGTGCATGCACCGTCTCGCACGCAAGGGATAACGTGAGGATAGCGTGAAGACAGGGACGGCGAGCGAACAACATATCATGCTCGGCTCGTGATTATAGGTACAGAATGATTCAATCAGATTCACTTCTGTACCAGCTCGGAATCGTCGGTGGTATGGACTGGGATTGTCTATACGTATCATATGCTTGCTGCCGTGACATCCGTATGCTACGCTGCTCCAGATGGCCATGTGGGTGTCATGAGTTGATTAGGCGTTAGCACTGAATGCCTGAGTTGGACGAGGACGCCAGTGGCATTGCAAGGATCTTGCCTACTCCTCCGCGTCCCGCGGCTGCGGACAGTGGGCTTCGGCCAAGGCTTGCTCCGACCATAATGGCTTTGTCTTACTACGGTGACAACCTCACCGCCGTCAACGCTCAACCAGTTCAGTCCCACGCTACAGCGGTAACACTGGTTCAAAGATCTGTAAGCACCACTGACTGCTGTAATGATTAAGACAAACTTGATCAGTTGGTGATTCGAGAAAGCTAAAATTCGCTGAATGTAATGCCTAACTCACATTCTGCACAATGCACAAGCTATAATTAAATGGCTGATTCTTTACAATTACTGTTGTCGTTTTATGTAGCTGGATTTCAATTTAAAAATGCGTTATTTTTGTTGCTATTTATGTAAATGTAGCTATTTATAATGCCGCCCGTTAAACGTGACAGTGGTTCCTTGCAGGGCACTTGCGTGGGCAAACGCTACCGGAGCTGACGGTTATATGTACATGCGCGACACACCTGGACGGTTCAGCCCGTAGGGATGCATGTGGTCGTACTGCGGTACTCGCCTGCAGGGTAGTGATAGCGAACCTTTGGGCGCATGCGCTAGCGTGAAGTTGACGTAGCCCTTGAGGTCCCAGTCGAATTCATACCGATACATTGTCCTCGTCAGGAAGTCAGAGGTGAATGCGATCAGGAACGCCTGCATCAAGTCGAAAGAGCGCCAAAGACACGCTCTTGCAGTAGCCATATAACACACAATAAGTGACAGCATGCACTGCAGTGACTTCGAAGCAACAAGCCAGGTTCTCAACACATCAGAAAACGAGGAGCATGAAACAATCAGATAATCATGCGTGACCTACGGAGATACGCCGGTGGTCAAAATGCTCAAACAAGTGACGCGAATTGCGGAAACTCATTTTCCTCTGTAAGCAGACAATTTTGACGAACTCTTATTGTTACATATTAAGCCAATTACAACCCAGTGACTTTCTGAGTTATCCGTTTGCCATGGTTTGATTAAGCGAATTATTGAATAGGACAAATACAACTTTCGAAAGAAGAAAAACAACTGTACAAGAAATCATTAGAATTGAGGTTCCGGAAGACCCGTACGCTGCACCAAATTTTCCCCATAACGGTCATTGATTTGTGCTTGTAGTCAGATTTCACCACAAATGGGGAACTATCCGAAGTGCTGTATCCTTCACCAATAATAACGCAGTAATTGACGACACAAATAATACTGGCACTGTAAGGTGGGCTCCTGGCCAACGTCACTGTAAGGTGCAACAGTGCTCCTGACAGAAAAATTATAGGCTTTTAGTAATATGGAATTCGTTCCGTGAGTGCTGCTGCATATGGCCCCGCAAACGCTCAAGTTGGATGTCCGGCTCTGTGCTCTCTCTGGCGCAGTGGACTCCTATAGAACGATTTAGGTTTCAGCTCACGCTCTAACATGGGCATTTACGAAGTGATAGAATCACGAATAAATCGAACCCGGTGATGTAGTAGAATTTCAGCCGTGCACAAGTCAGTCAAAAAGCAGGAACAACGGTATTGTTGTGTAAAAGTCATTTATCGGCTCTATCCCAGTGTTTGACGCAATGCCAATAAAATATAATTCACAAGAAATGTACACAAAATCACGGCTTATTCGCACAGTATTAGGAGGCTATATATCTACTATAATAGCTATTGCTATTTTTTCAGTGTTGCGAGTCAAACTTATATCTAATAAAGTGCCTTGTTCACCATCACACATTACGGTTATTTTATGGGATAAACTGCAGATGGTTATTAGCTTGATTTGTTATGGTACTTTGCAGGGAATAGAAATAAACGTCTGAAAGAATCGTCCGTTGGGGGCGGCGTTTGCGCCATTACTGCGCACGGTTGGAGATATGCAATGGGACAATGGACAATGGGACGATTTTAGACATATGCCGTATCTCCAATGCTAATTACCTAATTGCACTGCTCTTGAATGCCGTCAGAATGATAACAGAATACATGCCACGCCCGTATATTTCCTTACACTGGGAAATAATGAGTCAACATCTATAATGGGCTTGTCAGTTTTCAGTATTCAAAAAAAAAAAATTCTCGCTATGAATCTTGGTGGCGTTTTCAGCTAGTCCTGATTTGCACTACACGATATGCGCAAATATTTTGAGTTAAATTCAGGAGGAAGCGTTGCGAGAATACTACTTCGCAAACGCACGTGCCGTGTTCTCTGCGGACAGAATATTTGCGCGTTCTCAATAGGTTCATAAATATTACAAAACTACAGCAGCTTTTATCGCGATGTTATATACTTGTAAATTGGGCGCTTTATTCAATTAAATTTTGCCTTTTTAGTAAATTTCTGTAACATACATGGCGACATAAATAGAAATTTGTAAGGGTGAAACACCACAATTTTATTCTTTTTATCGAACGAATTTAACTTAGCGGTATGGAACGCCTGGTAATTTTTTTTCTGAGTACGTATTATTTTGTTCTTGATCCCTTATTGTGCCTTTTGCTTCCTTCAGTATTAAAGTCTCGTCGAGATAATACAACCTGACAGGAAATAACTATGTGGCTATATGTGACGAGAAAGAGGTGACAGTTTCAATGTGAGGAAGAGGGGTCGGCCGGAGGAGCTTTGCGGCCTGCTGCTGTACACAAGAAAAAGGGAGAAGGGGAGAGAATGCGAATGGAAAGAGCAAGGCTTGCTTTTGATACGCCAGCAAAAGCGGCTCGTTGCAAGTGGTGGGTCGCGAAGGCGTGCGCGGACTCATATATAAGCTTCGGTCAAAGAGTGCATTTAGGTAATATCAGTAGATACGTCTTTTATCGCATAATAATAAAAAAATCGGCAAGAACACTTAAGACTGCTTACGTACGTGTCGGAATGCGAAAGCATTATAGCGTTTGTAGAACTAGGACCATCATGAACGCTTTCATTTTATACACTCATGACGTGGCGCCACCTCCTCCCCATTGGATGCGCCATCACTTGCCCAATGATGCACGCATTAGGCCACACCCTCAGTCAGCCAGATTGCTGCTACGTGACGTGTACAATCAGGCGCGCATATAGGCACACGTTTAGTCAGCCAGAACCGTGGAGCCGCCGTGACGTCGGGAAAGCGTGCCCGTGTCGCACCCCAGAGGCCCATGTTCGATTCCCACCCAGGCCGAAATGTACCAAATTTTCTTTTCAAAGCCATTAATTTACTTTGTTTACAGGATCCCCCCTGAGATATTTGACGTCAATTCGAGCATCTTTGACGTGTGCTTACTCTTTTCGCCGTCGGCCTTTTTTTTTTGGTACCATCTTTTGGTCACACCGGCGCCAACTATTTTCGCGTAATGGGGCATAAAATGCTTTTGCGCTAAAAAAAAAAAAAAAAAACAAGAATCAATTTTTCCCGGAGCATTAATTACTTCGCCATGTCGCCACAGTCCAAGCGGATTTTCTGGCATTCACAACGTTTCGCCAGACAACTTTGACCTGCTTCCGCACTCCCAGCAATAACATGTATACCTGTTCCTCTCAAATAATTGCAGGTGCTTGATGATGCTCTTGTTCGTGCCCACTAAGTCGTCCCACGCGCCGAGGAAACATCAGAGCGAGTCTACGAGCATGGCACACATGACGGGCGGACTGGGAACGTACATTGCTGATGACGGCTGCCTTGGCGAGGAACTCGAGGATGGAGAACCATATGCCGATGTTCTGGGCGCGCTCAGGCACGCACCGGCGCGTCTCGCAGACGAACTTCTGCGCGTCGAGCCGGATCTCGACCCAGTTGTTGAGCAGCGCGAACAGCGGTGCCAGCGGGAATGCTGCCACGAAGATGGTGATGAAGCCGAACTGCAGCACTGCGTTAGGAGACGCGCCGCGCGCTTCATTCAGATGGTGTACACACGGCGATCGAGGGTGTCAGCCACCAAGGGGCTTTATGAGTGTAGCCTGGAATAACAACTGCGTTACTGCCACTGTGAGCATCATCAGGCGATCAGAACTCACTGCAGCTGCCTTACGGGTACGCTTATACGGCAAAACATATGACATTCACTGGCGTCACCACCAACAAATCTTTCTTCATTACATTCCTTACATTGTTTTCCCTTCTTTTCTTTCACTGAGCATGCATGTTCAACAAAGGTTACTTCAATCTCAGCAGGTAAAGATAAGCAAAGTGCCCTTAGAGCGTTCGACAAAGCTCATAAATCAGCAGATAATTAGCATGTGCTAAGAAAAAAAACACACAAATGCAGTTGGTATACTGGAAGATACAGCAGGGGCACTGAAGAAAACGAAATGTTAGATTTGTGAACGGACATTAGGGCAATATAGGCAGACACAAAAAACATAAAATGTAGAAGAGGGATACGAAATTTAGTGATAAGCTGGGGTCGTTAGATTTGAAGATAAAATATGACACACAGGAAGGAGAAAGCAGAAGGGAAAATCACGTAATTGGTACTAGGAGATTCCACAAAGCAAGAGCAAATTTGAGACAACAAGGTTCGGGTAATTAGAAATCATACACGCCAATTGAGTAGGGAATTCACACACAACACACACACACAACACACACACACAACACACACACACAACACACACACACAACACACACACACAACACACACACACACACACACACACACACAACACACACACACACACACACACACACACACACACACACACACACACACACACACACACACACACACACACACACACACACACACACACACACACACACACACACACACACACACACACACACACACACACACACACACACACACACACACACACACACACACACACACACACACACACACACACACACACACACACACACACACACACACACACACACACACACACACACACACACCACACACACACACACACACACACACACACACACACACACACACACACACACACACACACACACAAAACTTCTTACGTAAATGCGTTTGCTCCGTGGGTGGTATTGAGACAATTTATGACGGCGGCGATGGCCATTTGCGGACGGCACTTGCGCCTGACAAATGTACTGTGAACGCGGACCCTCATTGATCGTCATTGCGCTTCGTCGTCTGTGCGTGTGTTCACGTTTTGTGTTTGTCTTAACTTCCGCGACGCTGTTTTCTAATGAGGACCCTCATTGTTTCCTCAAGTACAGGTCCTTCATTCTGACTGCACTCGATTGACTTTATAAAGGAGGTCGTTGATTTGTAAACATACCAGAGATTCTATCTTGTACGTATTTTTCCAGGCTTAATTTTTGTAACGTTAGCGTTCAGAATTACTTGTTACATTTATTAGTTCACAAAATAAACCTTCTAATGTTAGCAATCACGTGTTGTGTCTCTTTCCTTGTGCAGGGCATCTATAACCAACCGGATATCAGTCTGGTTAACTCAACTGACTACCTTCTTTTTCTCGCTTTTAACACTGAAGCCCTGTCTGCACTATTTCCAGGGCAATTTCGCATAGACAAGTTTTTAATTACTACGACCTTACTACTACGAATGTCGGCTTAGCGCTTACGAAGTGTCAGCTTTACAAGCTTGGAAACGTCTGCGGGGCTCAAGATGTCCCTAGATTGACAGCGCACACAGCCAAGACATCTGTTCTTGCTACGTAAACCAATGCTGACTCATCAAATTTAATGGAGCTTCGCGATGGAGCAGTACGAACTTATCCAGGCGAAAATTTTCTCACCCATTTCCAGATATTCCTGGAATAGACCCTCGTTTTGGATGAGTCGATAGTCCTGCTCCCAGCGCGTTAGTGATTCACGGTACACCAGCTTGGTCTTGTGACGATGCCACCACGCCTTTATCTTCCTGCGATGACAAACCCATTGTTACCGGCGTTATGCGAGTCACTGGCACCAAATATAGTAACAATGTTGACCATCAGAATTTCCAACTGCATTTGCAAAAGTCAGAAAACTATGGCCTGGTTTGTCTGCACCTTTATTGCTGCAGCATCAATAACCTAAAAAATTTACTGACAATGTCTTACGTGACTTTTGGAGGAATTGCGACAGTCGAATTTTAAAAATTTATCAGGAAGTGAAACGACTGAGCTGCCAGCGCCAACCTCCATTACATACACTTTGATTTTCTAATGTGCCCTTTCTAAATGGGCTCAACTACCTGCTTTGCGATTCAAAGCAGGCTAAGAAATTGACGCAAAATATTATATCAAACAAGATTTTTAAAACTTGTTCACCATTGATGTAGTTTATGCTCGCGTGCATGCACGTACGCGAATGGATGAGCTCTAAAACAAGCGTGAAAGTTTCAAACGGCCCACACCATAAAACATACAGTTCTCTTTATTATCACTAAAGTACATGGTCATGAAGAACTGATGGTATAAGAGTGTTTACTTGCGTAGTACACTCACGACAGCACAGAACATTACAGCAAGTATTTGTGTTGTGAGGGTGGAAGTATACGTATACACTGCCTCGTGTTGGGTTCTCTATACATATGCTGTAGAAGGCTTGTGGTAGGCAGCGCTCAAAACCTATATGCCTCGGACTTGATCACTTGCCCATGAATATACGTGCGTACAAAGAACTAATTTACGAGAAGAGCAAGAAAATTATAAATGGGAAAGACGAAGGCTACTCTACCAGTTAAATACAAAAGGTCGGGCATCTCTCTATTCACAGACAACTATTCCTTTTGCCAAGCCCAAACGACGACTTCCGTGGTGATACAGTGCTTCGCAGGTGGACTTCACAAACATTACAAGCAGCAAAGCAGTGCATTCCACTACCACTGCGTACAAAAGGATCTGTGAACATGGTGAACCTGCTGAACTTACGGTACGAGGATCTCCTGTGCGTTGTTAATCATCTGCTTGCCCACCATAATGATCGCCAACTGTTGGGCAAGCTCCGACAGGCAGTCGCTGCCGCTGCACTGAAACACAGCAAAGACGTCGCTCAACGCAAACTTCCTCACAAAGTGGAAAATTCGGGAAATTCGCAAGGGGGCAAACATGGTACATCAAGTCATCACGAGAAATGGAAGTTGCCAAGGCTATGCTCTTGAGCGGGGACATGGACTCAGGAATGCTTCTTGCCACCCTATTACTTCCATAAGTGATGCGGCTGAGTTCGAATCGAGAGATTTGTTTTGCGCTGCGGCACTATCCGAGTGCTAATTGCTTCCTGCGGCTGCCACAATGTTCATTGAGCGGTTGGTTTATTGATGGGATTGAGAGAGATATATATAGAAATGTTCTTTGATAGATTCTGGATATGTATGCCTGACCATATGCCTAGCATGTTATTCCAGTTCACGAGGGCTACATACACACTTACATGTAACTAAAGTGTGTTGTCCAGTAAGTTATCCTTGAAAAAGATTAGGAGTGCCCACGTTGCACGCAAAACACGGTACCAGCGCTGCTACAAAGTCCTAGTACAAGGTGCAGCTCTACGGAGTTACCAAGCAAATTTAAACCAGATTTTAGAGTATACGTTGAGGTCGCATAGCACGCGGAGACGCTATGCATCTGCGCGCATCATGGCGTTCAGCGTCCCAAAGCAACGCATGGTAGACGCCATAGAGGAGGGCTACCGGGTTAATATCGACCACCGCTTAAACCTCTGTCCAAAGCACAGTGCACGAGCATTTTCGCATTACGGTTCATCGAAATATGGCCTTGCCGACCGACAGTGGAAACAGTTACCTCATTCCCGAATGATATGTTAAATTCGTGCTGACTGAGGCGTAGTTTGGGATTGCCCGAGCGCAGGCATCCAATAAGAAATCGAAAATGCCTCAAATTTTATTGAAGGAATACATTCAGTTAATGTTTGAATAAATGCTGCGCTACTTTATCACTGAGGCTGTGTACTGATGACCTTGTTGCGATGGATGCCATACTTCCTTTCGCAAATGTTCGCATCTTATTTCGTGCATGTAGAAGCAAACCTCTGGAATTACTCTGAAACGATATGCCTTCATTATGCAATTAAAGCTATTAAACATAGTGACGAACCAAAATGCAAGACTTCTGGTTGTCATTGCAACCTTTTGCTTGCACGCAGTAGCACAGATATTAAATTTAAATCAGTCTCGCGTGCTGTGGTTCCACACTACAGTTCTCTTGTGATTTATTATGTTTCTTTGACTTGCTCAGGCCCTCCGCGTGCGTGCGCGAGCTCACCGCATCCTTCCTCCCACCTTCCTCTTTCTACCTCATCTTTCTATTCCCTCTTTCCCGTCCCCCAGAGTAGGGTAGACAACCAGAGGCATTTCTGGTTAACATCCCTGCCTTCTCTCTTTCTCTCCTCCTCCCTCTGCCTAAGTTCAGTTAGCTTAATTTACATTTGAAGAAGAGCCATTACGTTTTGGCAACTTACGGTTATTACAATACTTGCCTCTTCATTCCGTAGGCCAAGAAGGTGACCATATTTTCCCGGGTAACCAACGAACCTGCATTAGTAAGTGCGTACATTTACCAGGGCCAATAGTCACCTAATTACACAAACTTACCGGCCCTTGAAGAAGGCAATGTAAAAAATGGACGAATAGAAGTTGACGAACTGGAACAGGAACACTTTGAGTGTGAGGTTGTTGTCGAAGTCCGTCTGCGTGCGGTGCATTTCTGCATGGACAGCGTAGGTATTAGGATTAGGCCAACTGGATGAGGGGAGCTGAATGACGCGGACCTACATTTCACAGTGCAGTTCGTTCGGCCCTTGAAATAATTAAGTGTTAACATATGAGAAACTAGGTGGCTTACCCCACTGCGTGAGCCGATATGCGAGTCGTTCATAGACCTTTCCGAGGATCATGATGAAGATGAGGTTGACGAACGCGCCCGAGCTGCTGGCAATGACCGAAGCGAGCCCCTTGAACGATTGACTCCGGAACAGGGGGATCGACACCAGCACTCGGTACACGATCACCGACACCATGAACACCAGCACCAGCGCAATCTGCAGCATACATCACCGCAGGCGCTCAGTTACATGCGGCCTGGAAGGTCAGAAAGACGCCCCTGCACTGTAATCCCGTCTTTAATTTACACCCTGACACCCCTTGCGCGTGTAAGGATATGAGTTATAGGCCAATTTGCACCCTTAAGGACCTTTAAGGATGTAAGTCGGTTTACAGTGGGGGCTAGCAGCCAAGATTTCATTCGAAAAAAATATGTATATGCCAGATGACTGCTGTAGCACGAAATTCCCCAGTTATACACTGTAAACCACTTTGCGCCCTTAAGAAGATTTCAAGCTCTAAAGACACCCTTTTGCCAAACAGAAATTAGCAAAAATGTGGGTGTTAATTGTTTCCGTAATGGTATATTCTTCACCTAAAAAAAAAAAACACAATTTTGTGCTAAGGGTGTTATGAGATGTCTTTGCACGTGTTATGAGTTGCCTTTGCACGTGTTCTTTGTAGTACATATCGCCACCACGCTGATAATTGGAATTTGCTAGTCGAAAGGTGTTCAGTATAGTGTGATTTTTTATTAACAGGTATTTATGGCTTTGATGTGTCTATTACCTTACTATATCGAAAAAAGCATTCTGTTGATATTTATTGTTTAATTACGTAGAATATAGACGATCCCGCTGGTACTGCACTGCAGGTGAAAACACCATGGCTATATAAGCCCGTTAGAAAGTACATGGGTGTAGGCCGCGCTAGCAGTGTTTGCGTATGTGTGCTCTCTGTTGAATGTCAAAGTAGTGTTGTGTTGTGGCCGTCGTCATATCATAACGTAAATCTCAGGAACAAAACAGAAAAATACTTTTCCGTTTTTTTTTCTTGTGGGTTTTAGTGACATCTATTGGTACATGCTGTTACTACTACATTTTAGCCGCTCTCTTTTTAGGTGGCGCTGGCTTATGATTATTCACTGGAATAGCAAAGTGCTACAATGAATAGCGCGTGTGTGCATGGCTTGTATGAAATGGGCATAAAGACATTGTTAAGGCTTGTTGGTGGGCTAGTTGGTTATGATCCACAGGGAACGAATGACAGCGCGAAAAGACAAGGACGGGCGTCGTCTGACAGCGCATGCGTGTGTCGCCTTCTCGTCTTAGTCTTTTCGCGCTGTCATTCGTTCACTGTAATGACATGCCTTCCACCCTTCACAGAACAGGGTGTTATGGCAACTCACCGCACCCATTGAATGAGTGCTTTGGTTTGTGGAAATGCCTTTTCGTTAGGGCGTAAGGGCGTTAGTTATAGACGCAGTAAAACACGCTTACGGGGGTAAACTGGTATAGAGTGTATAGCGCAATCATTCTGGTTAGCGAGTTGCTTTCATCAACCTGTTTTAGGTCATTCTCAGCGGTATAGTACACTGTTCCCTAGATAAGGCGTGAGTCTATTTCACAAACTCTTAGGTCAATGCATTCCAGATGAACCACGGCTGCGTTGTGCTGTTAGACACCTGTGGCAATCTTTTCTTAATTTCTAAATTGCTCTGCTCAGCATAGACACGTAGAATCGCTTCCCCATACAAAGAAACTAAACAAGGATGCGGCGTATGCTTGGTGCGATAGAAAGCTTAGGAGGGTATCCTTTCACCCTCAATGGCTTTGAAGCACTAAGTCAAAAGCGCTCGGCACTGCCGCACTGCCCGAGGTAGAAAAGTGTCCAGATCCTGCATAAATATTTACCGACGATGGGTTAATTCCAAAAAGAGAAGGTTAAGTCTCTTTGCCTTTTACGACTAGGCGTAGATTATTGGGTAAAGGTAGAACTCGACAGTTCTGATATGGCAGCACAAGTGTCAACATATAACTTGCATTCTCAAGCCACGCGGAAATGCCGCTTTTCGCAGTAAATTTGCGAATGTATTGTTTTACTAACCACTGTACATAGCGGGCGCAGTGTTAATGAATTAATTAAATTATGGGGTTTTACGTGCCAAAACCACGTTCTGATTATGAGGCACGCCGTAGTGCTCCGGACATTGTAGCTTTCCGCGCACTAAAGCATGTACAGAGTAGGTACGTGTTTGATGACATTTACTTTGCTCGAGAAGCCTAATGGAGTTAAGAGAGCCATTCTTTCGTGGTTGGCACGACCACTTCTGATATAGACTTGGGGCACACAACATCGGGTCAGTGCTGCCTCCCCAGCTTGTACGTTGGGCGTATATTTGGACTGAACAAACGCGGACGCTTCATACGGTGCTACAGCCTGCAGACGGCAAGTGCAACAGTGCGCCTACACAAGCCGCAAGAATGAAATTTCAAACTTGAAAAAATAAATGCCACCGTGAGAGGAGGACTGTCAAGCCAGAGAGGATGTGAAAAATTGGAGGAGGCTTAAGCTTCGCCTTTAAGAGTAGAACGCGATAGCGTTATCGGGACCCGTTCTTCGGGTCCCAATAGTTCAGCGGATTTCCGCTGAACTATTACGTCATACGCGGGACCCGTTCGCATCGCATCGTTCGCATCCGGCAAGTAGGCTTCATTCACTGCAACAGATAACGTGGGAAAGCCAGCTTACAAAGACCGAGCTTACACCAATCTCCTTAAAGTCGGCTTCACTTTTAAACAAAATGCATTGCTGGGAAGACGATTTTTCAGGGGCATTATAAGTCGTCTTATATTAAAATGTGAAGGCCTTAGGACCTTCTTTCATTGTTTTATTAATTGTTTGCTATTGTTCCGACGCGCGCGCGTGTCCAAAACGCATTTGGCAGGCCCAGTCCCAATTTGACCTGCCGAGGATGTCAGCGCCATCTGCATAAGATTTTCGCAAGAAGGCTACCCGAGTGAGCCGGTGTTCTTATGGTAGAAATGCTGGCAAAAGAGGTTTGTGTTTGAGTTTTCTCGTAACAGAATTGTGTTTTCTCGTACATTCAAATAACAGTCCGACGCCACCATATCTGTAGGTTGTGCTTAAGTTGTACTTTACCATTTTTTGACGGATTTCACCGTGAGAAATTCCATTTTTGTTCACTAACACCTTGCACCACGACGGAGGGCCTGCGCGGTCGGTGTGGTTGCGGATGATTTTCTCCGCCACGGACGCCGACATCCACGCCGACGCCGGATTTTCTGCGACACGGGGCCCTTAACGCTATCGCGTTAAAACGAAAGATCGATGGCGAGGCCGCGTTGCAGTTCGTGCACAAGTTCGTTTCCATCACGTCATGTATTTGGCAGCCTTCACAGTTAATTGTTAAAGAAGGTTACAATTCATCCAACAAGAATCAACTCAGACCAGCCAGTTTCCGGAAGTTTCCCAGTACCAAAACAGCTCAAATACAAGCGAATACGTTAAAATCCGTAACGTCACGCTGACGTGCCAGCGCTGACGTTTCGCCGGGAAATCCAAGACATGGAACTTTGGCCTCCAAGTTCTCCTATGATAGTCAATATTTTCAGGTCAGATCAATGAAAATGCACTTAAGAAATAATGTTCTACCAGTCTAAAATGAATTCGTGTTACTCATTAGTGTCCCGTAAAGGCTTCACTACTCATTCAATGAATGCATCGGCTGTCTGAGCTTTTATCGCACATAATGCCATGCGCCAATAAAAATTAATTTCTTGATCTGCCATGTTTTAGGCTGTTGCTGCATCAACGCGAGTCAAAACGCGTGTCTTAAGAAATGCTGTCTCTCCCGTAATCGAGAGCAGATGTAAGCATGAAATGGCTACCAGCAAAGTAGATTGGTGCCGCGACGCAGGCCTGAAAGCTTACTGTGCCGAAATGAACCTGTTTTGAACTGAACATCGTTGCAAGTCTCGTCTCGGCCAAACAACTATACGCGGCGCGCCGGACGCTGCCGGCCTGGTCACGCAGCGTGGCGCCGTCTCTCGAAGGAGGCGGCGCAAAACCCGCACCGAGAAACTCCCGGGCCACTGGCGTTGAAAAGAGCACAGGCACCCCTGTCTCAGTGCCAAAAGATGACAATCAAGTGTATGGTGCTCTGTATCTGCGTTTAGAACGCCGCTAATGGAAATGACAAATTAAACTTCAGCGTTCTATAAGTTACAGCTTGAGTGATATTGTGAACAAACATTAGGACGAAATCGGAAGCAATATTTTAGATGCGAGAGCACCTTATGCTCGGGGCAGTAGTCCGTTCTGCGGCGTCCGCACCCATACTGCGCATGCGCAACTCTCCCTCATTCTCCTCTCCTACACAGGTGTGCGCTCTCCTCCTCCTATCTCCCCCTCTCCGCCACAGGTGCGGCGCAGTAAATCATTGCATATAACTCTCTCTCTCACACATTCTTTCCCTCTCTCTCTAAGGGTACGCCATTAGGCGGCGCAAGTGTCGCGGCGCAGTGTAAAGCGCGCGTTCGCTGTGCTTCCGTCACCGATTCCTAGCGCTCCGACGCTAGGAATCACGTACGATCTCTAAATAAAGACGCAACAACCCCGTACAAACGTCTCCTCTCTTCTCAATACATTCTCTCACTCTAACTTTCATTGGGTTGTGTTGCCAAGTGAAATAAAACGGAAACTCGATGCGCACCCCCGCGATGCTTTCGCATCCCACCATGGTTGCCCGCAGGGTGAGATGATGTGATTTTAACACGAAAGTGTTTTATGCCGGGGTCCACCAAGACTTCACTGACGTATTTCCGTCACGGAAATACGTCATAGAACATAATACAAAGAAAGAAACCAGAAGAAAAAGTTCCACAAACATGCAAAATTTGGAAATCGAACCCACGACCTCTCGGTCCGCGACGATAGATCGCCGAGCGTTTAACCCATTGCGCCACAAACGCATTTGCAGAGAGCTACACAGACGCGCCTTATATATCTAACACTCCTCCGTGTACCCGCGCTCTTGCTCGGGGCGGTGCCGCCGCCTACGAGCAGAAAAGAGAAGTACTGCATTATGACACTAACGCGCACCGACAGTGAACGCTTCGGTGGTCTCAGCACTACGACGCCTCGATGCCAGCATTCGAAGGGACGCTGGCATCAAGAAGCACTACCAACGCGTTCTCGCAGAAGCACTACTAGGTGGCGTTCACCGTACTCAGCACAGCGGAGCGTGGCCTCCGCAATTAGCTCTGAAAATGTTTCGGAAGTTGATCGCGGAGGCTGCAATTACGACGCGCTGTACGCGCTGATTTGACTCGGTGACGATTCAGTTACGTGCTTTGTCTTGCGCGTTGTATTAGTGTGTCAGTTACGTGCTTCGTCTTTCGCGTTGTGCTAGCGTGTGCAGCGTAGTGCAGCTTCCATATGCACGACGGTTGCTCATGGTCATCGACGTTGGTAGTCGTGATGGAGGAGACGTGCCACCAGGCGTCAGCGTGGGTGCATCAACGCCTAAGGGCGCTTTAGCCACAAAACACCAATAGACATTATATATCAATGTGCAATAAACATTACACTACTTCTGTGAAGACACGTTTCACTTTCGTGTTCTATACCGATTCCTATATAAGAGGGATCAACCACATTTTTTTTTAAAACTTGTTTGGGCAGTAACTAGCGTATGTAATGCGGTTCTGTACAAAGGGTTGGGGGCCAGAGACTGCATTTTCTTAAGTTTTGACTGGTTGCCCGGAGGATCTCGTTTTGTTCTTGCAACGATGTCCGTATGTTCTCGTTCCTTTCTCGTCGTTAGTGCCCGGATAACGGCTCTGGCTTTTGGCTCAAGGTCTCCTTAAGGTCACCGACAACGGGAATTTTATGCTTAATAATTTATGTTTACGCAATTAGCTAATGCATTTAGGAAGGTAGGAAGGAAAATAAGAGGTGAAAGGCAGAGAGGTTAACCAGTGTCCGCTTGGCTACTCTGCACAGGGGGATGGGGTAAGGGCAGAAAAGATAAGAAAGCAAGATAAGATAAAGAAGGAACACATCAGTTCGCACATTCTATAGCTTTATCTGACCACTCTATTATCCATTGAATGGCAATAACAAGCCTTTCGATCCCGTCGCAAAATTGGCAACGTTGTATTATTTGATAAGCGCTGGGGTCACAGACATTAATACGTCCGTTCATGTCTAGGACTATCTAACTAACCGATCGTTTGTTCTTTTTATACTTCATTGTTTTGTACTCAGATAGTTTACAACGCTCTAGCAGCATGTTCTGATTGGGCACTCTCCTTTCTTTAATTAGCATAAAGGCCAAAAGGACTTAGAATGGGAACGGTTGGCTGGCGAGGTGGGATATTAGTTTGGAGGAGGCCCAGCACTCGGAGATGCGCCGTTGTGGAAGAGCAGGTGCAGCACCCACCATGAGAAGCAAGATGGCGACGCCAGCGGCGACCCTCTGCTTGCGCACACGGGCGGGGAAGGCCGGTTCCTTGGCCCCCGTGATTGGGTTGCGCTCGACGTGAGATGCTCTGGCAGCGAATTCGGGCCGAGGACGCTCCTGCAGGATGAGACCAACAGACTGTGTGTCAGTTGTTACTAGAGCCACTAGTAGATCTATAACTGTGCTCAGTCTTATTTCTAAGCGAGACTAACAAAGTCTCTCTTTTCGAGCGTAACCCCATATGTTAACCCTGTCAAGGTCAAGCATGGTGCGCAGTGTCATATACATTGGTTTCATCGTAGGTAGTGCCAAAATAACCTGAACACTGATGATGACGATGTGCGGCTTTTCCTGGCGCAAGGGCCAGGTATGGCCAAAGACCGCCAGCGCCCTTGACACCGAGATGTCAAGTGCCTCTGGCATATGTCTTAAATAATAAGGAAATAGCAAGGAACAATATCGTGGACGCAAAATGAAGGCGCGTCTCGGACAATGCCCGCATTGTATTAAATCGCCGATTTGCGACTTGTGGGTCGTGCCACAAGCGATGACCCTATGGAATACAGCCGCCACATATATAGTCCCTCACGCGCATCGCGATTATTCGCGCTGATTAATTCACGAAGAACAAAGTGCGTTTAGAGCGCGTGAAGCAATTTCAGTAGTGTGCAGTATCGTCAGTGTGCAGTATCGTTCATTTTTAAGTTTTACGGAATTTTTAGAAATCGCCTGTGGCAGTTAGCATATTTCTTATCATTGAGCTGGGTTATTCGATGAGGCGGACATCAGTAGCACGAGAAATCCAAATACATATTCAACTAATTAACAAAATTCACTAATTAACTTCTTAGTTAATTACTTTACGACAGTTATTGCAATTTACGAATTGTAGCCGTGAGCTTGTCAGCCGTATAAAGTGTGTGACGAAATACATGGGCGTTCCAGTTACTTGTGTGCTTCAATGTATAAAACAGCATTTTGGTAAAACAGTAAATGGAACAGTGCATTTTTACGGCGAGTTTGATGGCGCACACGTCCAAACTGGTGTCATTCTGGAAATTCATTCCAAGTGGATACGCCTGACAAGCTCACCGGCTAGAATTCGTAAATATGTGTCGTAAAGTAATTAACTAAGAAGTTCATTAGTCCATTTTTGTTACTTAGTTGAATATGTGTTTGAATTTCTCGTGCTACTAATGTCCGCCTCTTCGAATAACCCAGCTCAACAATAAGAATTATGCTATCTGTCACAGGCGATTTTTAAAAATTCCGTAAAGCTTACTTTTAAACACTCGGTATAATAACACTACACATTCCTTAACGCTGTATTGTTTACTGCATGCTTTCTTCAACGCTTAAGTGTGGCTTGGAACAGAGTATGTCACAAGAAAAGCCAATTGAAAAGTCCCATTTCTTTCGTCAGGCCCTCTGCGAAGAAACCGAAGGAAAAGAAAGAATGGGGTGGCGGTTTTATTACGTTTGACCATCGCGAGCAGTGGTGATGCGTACAATGAATTTAAGTTAAAGCTGCGATATGAAGGCTAAAATTTAAATTGTGTAGTTTACTAGCAGTGCTTAACTAGAAAATATTTGCAGCCTAATGATATAAAGGAATAGAAATGAATAGAATAGAATGAAATAGAATGTTTATTTAAGCAAATAACAAACATGTGGGAACCAGAATCGGGGACAATGCAGTATCGAGCCGCCCTGCGAATACACCATGCCGCCGTACTCAACGCAGAATGGTGGCGCCATCTGCTCGTCAGAACAGCAAGATTGAATTTTATGGTACAGCGGGATGGCGATAGATGGCAACTTCACACGCGCGGTTTTAGGCACGCAGATTGCTCTTCTATGATTCCCGGCTTTCTTGTTGCGCAACACCAGAGAGAGAGAGAGAGAGAGAGACGCAAGCACTCGCAAAACGCATAAGCGCAAAATGGGTCGGAGAATACAATTTATGAAATGCCACATCTGACGTTCGTAGATGCAACTTTGGGAATTCTTTTTGATTTGGCACAAAGGGTTTGGCGCTCGATCTCGGTGGCTCGATCATGCGTCGGCCTATAAGTTTCAACAATGGGGAGAAGTGGAATGAGTGAAAGAAAAGAAAAATAATGCTAATGAAAAAAGAACCGCAATGAAACAGTTGTGCGTACATGTGTGCGAGAGAGATGATCCTCTCTCTTTCTGCATGTTTGTGAGTGTTCGTGTGCGTGCTGGAATGCTCTCATGTAAAGCAAAAAAAAAAAAAATGAACCGCAAAAACGCGGTAGAAGTGAGTTGAACATTTCGTTTCGCTGTCCTTTGCTAGAAAAGGCCGCGTTCATTTCTCCGCAGAATATGGCGAGAACAGTGCCTCTGCGAATGACGTTCGCTTTTGTACGATTTCACTAAAAGTCATGGGGCCCGGAATATTTTACACGCGTCATACCAATATTAATAAACATCTGAGCGGCAATACTTCCTGCGTCAGGGTATTCAGTGAAACCACATTTACATTCAGCTTGACACATAATGTGTGTCACTGACCGTAACATCCCTGTGTATTATTATTTTATGACATATTGTCACGGTACTGTCCATGTGCATATCTGCATGTCTACTGATGAGGACGGGACGCTGCTGAGAGGTTAATCTATACAATGCATATGCTACTATCCTGCTATTCCAGATGTGGAGTATCATTACACGCCTCGCATATTCCGCTCCAAATCCCGTTAAGAGGAAGCTTTAGCTTGGGGCCTACTATCTAAATACATGGGAAAGGAGAAATCGTTTTCATCGGCAACCACTGCACCAAATTTGACGAGGTTTGTTGAATTTAAAAGAAAAAGTTAAAATCTAGTGAGTGTTCGTTGCGAAGCTTTGATTTAGGTTGTTAATATTTTAATAAAAATTGACAAAAATTGCAAACTTTCAGAAAAAGAAACTATCAAGTTTACTACTCTGTAACTCAGCAATTAAAAATGATATCATAATTCTGTAAATTGCAGATAACAGCACATCTAAAGCGGACAAAATTGATATAGTATACATGACTCTCAAATAAGACTGCTCATTTGTGAGTAAAACTTTTGCAAAGCCCTCGTAAACAATTGAAGAAATTCACGTATGAAATAAATTGACATATAAAATTTGTCCGATTTGGACGCTCTAATGGATGCACTTCACAGAACTGCAATATCTGTTCTAGGCGCAGAGCTACGAATTTGTGAAATTTGGGCTTCTATTTTTTTTTCAAGCTTACCAATTTTTCAACATTCAATTAAAGACATTCAGGCCCTAAATCGAAATTCCGCTTCCTACAGTCACTGGAATATTACTTTCTCTCTAGAATTCACCAAATTTCATCAAAATCGGCCCAGCGGTTATCTCAGAAAAGCGTTTCTGCGTTTTACATTTATTTGAATAGGTGGCATCGGAGTTTGGCCCGAGCTGCTCACTCTTTATTCGTCTGGAATTTCCCTGCTCACGAGTTTCCGTAATGCATGATTAGGTGTCCACCACACACTCGTTCGCATTGTTGTGTGCTCCTCCATTGCAGTATGTCAACAATATCTCAATAGGTACAGCCGATGACGTATAAAGATAGAACTCGATCACTGCAGTATCGTCAATGCCTCAGCCTTGCGCTCTCAGGTCCTCTCTCGTAGACTCCAAACGTGTGTTTCAGACGTGCGTAGGTTTTACCCGTGCACTGAAATGCTTTGTACCGCCAGCAATACAGCGCTCGTGGTTATTGGAAAAGCTCGGTCGTGTTTGGTGAGCGCTCTCTGTATTCGCTCAGCACGCCTTACACAGTCAGTATTAAGACTAGCTTGAGATGAGGGATGACAACAGTCTCTGTAGTGCGACGTCATTGATGCAACCGAGAGGCGATCGAGGGTCTAAACACGGCCGCTGGATAAAAAAAAGGTGCGGCCTGCCGCTTGCATCGATAACGGTGTGATCCGCCGCGGCGCCACACGTCGGGGGCTGTTGTCTGGCATCGGAATAGCAAATGCGTCAGGAACGCGCTTGGAACGCCGTCGCGCGTGCAAGCCGACGGCGCGTTCCATCGCTAGGGAGCCTACATGCAAGCGCTGTTTGCATGTAGGCTCTCTATCCATCGCTAGGGTGCCTCGATGCCAGCGCCGCCGTTCAGGGTGGTGCCAACCTTTGACCGCCCCCGCGCCGCCGCTTTCTCGCTGCGACGCCATATTGTGTCACAGCGAGCCGTTGCGATTGCTTGGTGCCGGTGCTGAGTTCGAGGCACAGTGCGCGCGGATGCTTCGCGGACGCTTCTACTTGCTAGACAGTGTTCAGCCGCATGACTGACAAGCTATCAAGTGCATCGTGTCGACATGACAGGCTGTTGTGTTCCCAAGTGCGCCGGATCGACGCGTAAAGGACTGCGTTGTTTTCGCTTCCCCCGGGACCCAGAGCGACGGAAGAGATGGGAAGCCCAAGTAAAGCGCGATCACTGGAAGGCAACGGATAACTCCTGCATTTGCGAGGTAGGTGTCAAGAATGTTTAGACTACCGCACCGTGTTTTTCATTTAAATAAGAAAGTATTCTCTGATCCTCGCTCACGTACCTACGTTCGCTCACGAACTAAGTAAGCACTGCACCGATGCTGTCTGAGTAGCGTATGGTTTGCGAGCGCGCGTCGCATAGGCTTTTTTCGTTTTGATGGGCGCAGTCTGTACCCTTATTTCAAGGACTGACGAAGATGCTTAGCAGCGAAATAGTCTTACATTCGCTACGAATCGTCACGTAAGCCACCTATTTTCCTTTTTCACGGGAAGCACACATCGTGTGTGTCTCTTGTTTCTTTTTTTTTTTTTTTTCTTTTTTCGGTACTGGTTATTTGGGACTAAAGAACGCAGTGCTTCGTCTGGGGAGAGCGGCTGTTTTGTACGTGGTAAGCGAAACATTTTGATTTTCTCTTATTTCTCAGGAGATATCTTGCGGACCTCAGGGTGTTACGTTACATAGCTGCTTTTTAAGACTTGTACATATTTGTAGCGTGGTGATCGTAAGCCGATGGTCATTCGTGCTCATTCCCGATCGTAGTGGGTACTGTGACGGTCTTTAAATGCCTGTGCACGGTATGCCCAGGTGTAGTAGAGTTAAGGGGCATCATGGGACCAAAATGTTTCGGCGCTTTCTGGCATGGTGTCTGTTGTAGCCTGTGCATTTCTTCGAAACGTGTGAAGCGAGGTAATACAGCATTGCTTCTGCTAAAATTTGTTTTTAAGCACTGTAATGGGTTCTCTGTATTTACAAGGCAACTTTTCATATCAATAATCACTTTTGTTGTTTTACCTGTACTTAGAAACACTTTGAAGAGGACCAGTACGAGGGAAATCGACAGGATGGGCGCCGTCTGTTAAAGTCAACAGCCCTACATCATCATGGACTATATTTTCGAAGTGAAAAACATTGCTAATCTGTATTTGACTGTCTTAGTTTCATTTACGGTTTTGTACGTGATATGTATGCAGTGTTGTTTATTTTTTCAATGTAGTTATCAGTGTTCTAATGGTTATTTATGAAATGTTCTGTACTCGCCATCGATGTGTTTGGCTGATGCGACGTATTCTATGGTAGCTGATGTATGTATTCTGGCTGGATATCTTGATTAATATTACCCGCGGTTGCGTTTTCTTGTTTGCATTCTTGTTTTCGATTTATATTGTGTGTAATAAGGTTGATGTACTCACTTGAACCCCCCCCCCCCCCCCTCATGTAATGAAAAAAAAAAAAAAACTCTCTCTATCCCGAATTGTGTGTCGAGCCTACCTTGCGAATTAATTTTTTTATCTCGTCTTTCAACATAACCTTCAGGCGCCACACAGTACATATAATTTTTCATGTACATATCTCTTTCATGATTGATTGTACTAGACATTATAAGTAAATGTATTTTGTGCATCGTTTGATTTCTTGTGTGTACTACGCAAGATTGACACAGACAAGTTACGTTACATTTTTCTCTACAGCACTAACTAAACCTTATTTTCACATCGCAGTTATTTTTACACCAGCTGAATCCTGTCAGCACACAGTTTTGTGGGCAAAAAAAGCAAAAATTGCGCGTAGATATCGTCAAATAATTGCAACGAACGCGAAGAGCACGCGCAACGCAAGGGAAACTAACCGCCGTGCGCGAGTGGCTGGCTACGGTAAAGGAGGCGTGACGTGTAAACCAAAATACAACAGCGAAAAAGAAAAACTTCCACACACAGGGGGTCGCAAACCTTATATACCAAGCATCGAAGCGCAAAAAAAAAAAAAGAATAGTGCGTATTTTAAACATACACACGGCATATTAAATGTGATTGAACTAGGCAACTTGGGGCATGTTCCCGGCGCCATACATTTGCGTCTTCGACCTTCGACGAGTTAACGGCTATTGGTTATAAAGATATGCAGATGGGACACCGATAAAAAAATCCTCATCAAGGCAAAGCACTTGGAAGCGCGCCGCGAGTAACACTTCATGAACGCAAGCGTAGCTGAGTCTCAGCTCGTGTGACACAATATGGCGGCGCCAGCGGGGTTGTCTCCACCCTGGACGGCGGCGCTGGGCATCGAGGCACCCAATCCATCGCCGATGACTAGCGCCGTTCGGCCCAGCCAAGCGGCCGACAATGCAACTACGGCCGTCACGTTCGCTCCCATTGCAGCGCGCCCGATGCGGCAGGCCGCACCGGTTTTTTTTTTTTTTTTTTTTTTTTTTTTTATCCAGCGGCCGTGGTCTAAACCACTACTTTGGGTATGCCACATATCATTGTGTGTCCAGCGTTTGGCAGCGCATTTGCTTTCTCGGAATGAATCGACGCAGCTTCCACGTGTGACGGTTTCGCGTTGGCCCAGACGCGTAAGGGAAAAGGCGCAAAACAAGTCAACGTTAGCACTATGTGGTGCGTTTTGTCTTATTTAGCTGTTGCGAACAAGGTGTTCACGTTTTCTCTTCCCCTGATTAAACTAACGCGCATGAAAGTGCGGAACTACTTTCAGAAACGCTCTCGCTTGTGCGCACGTATCCTCCGTGGCTTCCCTTTTATTGCCACAGAAAGATGTCCGCGAGTACAGTAACCGTCAAGAATGACGGAGTTGCACCTGATGTTGGATTGGCCTACCTCTTCCTCCTCGAAATCCATGCAGTCCCAATGGTGGGCCAGGCTGGCGGACTTCCTCTTCCAGTACTCAAGAAACGTCACGGCTATGGGAGAACACGCGGAATATGACATCAACGCATTCGTCTCGGAAAATGTGTGGCAATTCGTGCCACTTTACAGAATTGTTGCCAAGCACAGTCATAACAAAGAAACACGTACTGATGCAAGTGAAGCCTGTGAGATCTGTCTATCAAGGGAAATATATTCAAGGCAATATCATTTTTTACTATGCTCCTAGTTGGCAACTGCATGGGGTTCAGCTGTATTAAGCGCATGCCGTAAATGCACGGGAGGTATGGCTTGAGTAGAAAAGAGCCCATAGACTGACCCCAGAAGGAGACGAAGATGGCGTAGAAGACGGTTCCCGGGTGATCGAACAGGTAGGTGATCTTGGTAAAGATGCAGTTGTCGCTGATGTACCAGTAGTCGCAGCCGTATTTCTCGTCACAGCGCGGGCACATGCGGTACTTCTTGTCGCTGTTGCATACCTCGTTCCTGCGGTTTCAACAAAGGTGGTGGCACGGTCGGATAGCATCGTGTTGTTTCAACGGCAAATGGCTTAATATAGCGTTAGCAGATTTGAATAGTGGAAGAAAGGTGAACCAAGAAAAGCGGTTCTGACAGCGGTTGCACCATAGCGGACTGCTCTGCCATCGTTCAGTCTAACTTCCCGTCTATCGAATGGACATTGGTTTGACGGAGTCCGTTTGAGAACCAAGCCAGAATGGCTATTTTTTCATGAATAAATTTTCGACGCTGGTGACTGTCAGTTTGAGTGCACGGATTGGTGGTTCACTGACTCGGGACACAGCCATAAAAAATAAAGTACGTAAAAAAAAAAGGAAGAAGCCCAAGTCATTATGAGCGTGAGCGCCTTATATAGTTCTATTCGAGGTGTCTGTCCGTGCCGCGAAAAGTGGAGCCCCGCTCAACATTGAGCAAGACACTGTCGTTTGCACTGTTCGCCATACTATTACGGCATGTGTCCGTCTCGCAAACGGAATGGATTCTGCTAGCTGTCCATTTCAGGAACGGAAATAAATTTTTAATAACGCTTAACCTTGCACTCGGCCGCGCAACGCTTGAAACAGCGAAGCTAGGCAATCGTAGCCCAGCATTTCCTGGAAGTGCGCGCAAACTTTTCATCTTATTACTCATGGTGATGATAATTCCTTTTCCCGCGTCTCGGACTTACGGCCGTCACTGCGCGTTGCATAGCGCCGCTTGCAACACCGACACCGCGTTGGAATGCCGACACCGCGTTCCAGCAGACCCGCTCCGTGAAGGCGTCTTTCTCTTTCTCTCGCTCTCATAGCGCGCAAAACCTCTTCACCTCGCAGAGCACGAGCGTGGACGAAGACGACGACGCTCGAACGCAATCATATGGTTCGCATAAATGCATGCTGTGCAAGTGTGGCTTGGTAGCCTAACGGTCGTTAGATGGTTACGACGCTCGCCTTGGGACCGGGGGTAGGCGGGTTCGAATCCCGCCTCGGCAAGAAAGTTTATTTTATTTATTCATAGTTTCTTGATACGAACCACAAATTACGGCTGGCTTAAACAGTTTAGCTGTTACTATTGTGGATTGCAAACGAAATGGAGACGGAACGATGAAGAAACACAAAGAGCGAGCCTTAAATCAGGCTAGACGGTCAGATAAACCTTTTGGAACTCTAGCAATTTCGCTAGACGGGAGAATGGGAGGTGGTATCGTTAACGGAGAAAGCGAATGCAACTTTCTTTCCCTTTTCTTTTTTTCTTTATTCGCACCCACGCCCATGGCGACAATGTGCATCGACGATATGGGCTCTTTTCTTGCAGAGTAGTCCACAAAAGTTGCAAGGCTGTGTTTTCTTCGAGTTATGCATGCAAACGTACCTTTTATTTACTTTTCCTAAGTCAAATAAAATTTAAGCAACCTCGGACACGCGTTTCCGCTGCTTGCGACATCATGGTGAGCTGCTTCAGAAATTCGAAGGCGGTATCGCCAGCGGCCTTTGACTAATGTGCCAAACGAAAACTTCACTTTTGGTGAGGTATAGTTATAGGGTTAACCTGAGTTTACTTGAGATAGAAAACAGCGTGCTTTCCAACAACTTCGTTTCACTGATGAGGTAAATAGAGATGTGTGTGTAAAAATACTGAAGTATAGAAAACGTAATCAATACGGGCACTTCAGAAACGTTTGAAGAAATACTTTGACATACCCTTGCGACACGGGCTGCTTCGATTCCCACCGAAATTCATTTGAGTCGAATCGAGGAGCGTGAATAGACAAAGGAGGATAAGAATTAAGTCGAGTGCGTTCGAAAACAACGTATGGCAGTGCTCGATCTGCATTGAGTTGTATTAGCATAGGCTCGAGCACGTTTGAATGTGCCCGTGTGGCAGTGGTATAGGACATTGGTAGTCATTGGAAGACAAAAGAAAATTCCCGCCGTTAACAGCAGTAGCGAAGACAGAAGATAAAACAAAACTGCTAATTTTGGCAGGTCTTAACTCATTCTTCTTATTATTATAACATAGTCACGTTACTATATATATTGCAGAAACTATTGGGTTTAATCTAATGGAAGCACGCCGTTTTCGTCCGACACCTTCACTCAGAGTGCGTCTTCGTCGTCGTCGACTTCAGCTTGCGCAGAAGCGGCAAAACCACCTTTGTGCTGGTGGCAATAGATAATAATTGGAATATATTACAATATATCTTACATAATATATCATATAATATATTATTATGATATTATTACAAGTGATAAGTGCCGAGGAATACTAGCTTCTGTCGAATTCGCAAAACGAGAGGCTTACGTGGGGCCATCGTTGCTGATGGTGAAGATGCCGTAAAGAAACACGAGGAAACCCATGGCGGCAGCAGGCAGTAGCCAGCCAGTGTAGAACCCTGCGGACGAGTATGCGTAACTGAACGCTGCGTGTACTACAACATACGCGACGACAATATTTATCAGTAAGCTGGACTTCGCCGCATAAGTGTTATTGTGAAGAAGCGCGCCTCCGGGAGGATGCGAAAACACCCAAAGTTATCCTCCTACATGCTTCTCAGCTAACCAGTACATTTTGTAAGTCTTTGGCATGAAATTCGCTGCTTTGTATGTAATTTAAAGGTCAGAAAACATCTAAGAGAGCGATGGGCTCCTTTTGCCAGCCTCCAATGCATGGAAAGTAGTCTCAGTGTGTTAGCATTGTTCAGGTTAGGTGATTCTGCTTCCATTCAAAATAACTTGTTCTCTTTTTTTTCTTTTATGTACCTAACAGTAGTAAAGAGCTAGTTGATCGACTAACATTTCTGTTTTAGAATGCTGTTAAACTGTGAGAGGCGGTAAGCGCGAGTTCTCGCCTGTCTGCAGCGTCGCGAATTATTTTTGGGAAGGGGACATTCCAAATAAGCATTCGATACTCACCAAGCCAGGCGAAGTAGATGCCAATCTTTTCGCCGAAGTACTCTCGGATGTGGTCCAGTGGCTGGTACTTGTACCAGCACGACCAGCGCGCCCAGTACTCGTACAACACCTGACGCCGGTTCCACGTAGATGGTGGCACGTTGCCCGCAGGCTTTCGGTAGTCGCCCTGCATTGACACCAGTGAGTTGCATAGCTTTAGCCACGGTGCTAACGTACACCAGTCACTGCTAATGCAAAATTAGTGTTTAATTTTTCTTTAGAACTGGAGAATATCTTGTTTCGGACAATTCTGGCTAAAGTTATTAGACATTTATTTATAACCATTTCGCAAGATAAGAGAGAGGTTTAATAGAACCCGAAGACGAAGACTGGCGGCATGCCTAGCGTGCTACTCCAGGTGAACAGGATGAAAAATGAAATGGCATGCACAGTTTACAAGACAGTTCACGCAACATAAACAAAACACAACACTACACACTCAAATAAATGCTCTCATTTGACCAATTTCTCTAAGGATACACAAATGTGCATTCGTTGCGCAAGATGCACAGGCAGCGCTAGTCCATGAGCCAAGGACATGTCTCTTCAAATGATAACATTCGCAATATGGTTTTCCCATGCGATATCGCGTCAGACGCTTAGCCCCATACCGACATCTGTTTGTGGAATCATGACAAGGCAGAAATCAAGTCTTTTATGGGTAACAACGCGCTTGTCTTCAACCTGATAGCGCGTGTTCAGTCTTGTGGTGTATCCACTGCTATCGCGCCAACGCCATTCGAAATAAGTTAATGTTATGACAGTATTTGTAGTCGGTGCTGCTCGAGATCTCCAGCCACGCATAGCCGTTTTACATGCTTATCCGGGGAGGAGCAGTGACAGATGTAAGCTCATTTTGTTCGTGGCCACGTCTGTTATGCTTAGCGGGTTTGCGTGATATCTCCACGCCATGCGCGGCCGTCTAAACTCCTTGCTGCCGTGCCGACCACCATGCACGCTGAGATTAGCCAAAAGCTTGTTGGAATTACCAAATGATTTCAGAGAACCCTTCTGGGCCTCGCAGGGTTTTGCGACAGGAATAAGTAAGAATATGGACCAGGTACGAGCGAATTTGATGTTCAAAACCACGCACGCTAAACATCAGACCTTCAATTTCACACTACATATATTTAGACATGGCCAGCGATTGCATAGTCTAATATTTCCTTGTCATCATTTACTGTGTTTGAAAAATATCGAGGCAGACACATTTTCGTTGGCAGCTGCCTTCAGTTTTCGCCTATAGTTTGATTTCTGCGATGAGGAAGATATAATATAATATAATAATATATTATGGGGATTTACATGCTAAAACCACGATCTTATAATGAGGCACGCCATAGTGGGGGACTACGGAATAACTTGGGGAATAATTTGGGCCACCTGGGGTTCTTTACCGTACACCTATATCTAAGTACACGGCTGTTTTCGCCCCCATCGAAATGCGGCCGCCGTGGCCGGGATTTGATCCCGCGACCTCGTGCTTAGCAGCCCAAAACCATAGCCACTCAGAAACCACGGCGGGTGAGGAAGGTATACGCAACGTTTTGAAGCACATCGTGTTCCTTCCGAGTTGCAGGTATTTCTTTCCTTTTCGTTTTCTCTTCTCTTTTCGCACATTCTCCTCTTATCTCACTATATTGCTGGCCGATATTAAAGCTTTAGCTACGTGGTGGACAGTTATGGCGCCAGTCAGCAACCAAAGTTCGCTTTTCTCGTATGTGGATGCGGGCAAAAGGAACACATTAGCATACAAATGAACATACTTTTTGCGTGCATGCTACAGAAGACAGAAAAAATTCGCAAGAATGATTCATCCAACAAACACAATTTGCAGGATCCGCCTGGCCAACACTCGCGCACAAATAAACAAAGATGCATTTCGAGAGATATCACTATAGAGCACTATACAGTGTGCAATTGCACACACGTATCTACCTGTTGACGGTGCGGAGAAAATATGCGCTAAGGGAAGTGAAACAAACACCGGGCTGGACGAATGCTGGACACATCTAAACCTTTATGCGCATGGACATGATTGATGCACAAGCAAAAACACATGGGGAGAGAAAAAATTGAAAAAAGAAAGAAAGAAAGAAAAACTAACGTATGACATCATATCAGTAAAAAGGCATATAAAACGAAAGGAATTGCAACACATGTGCCACCGGCCTGTCTCTCGCAATAGAAGCCGTACACAACTGCGTATGTATAAAGTTCTACGCGTACCTCGTGCAAAGGGAATGCGGCTGCGTAGACTCCTTCCTCGATGAGTCGGTCGATGCCGATCTGCGCCTTGCGACGCGCTCCGTAGCGCGCCGTCTGCAAGATTTCGTAGGCCACGCACACCCGCTGCGTCACCGTGAAATACTCGTCCTGGTTGTCGCTGCCCAGAAACCTGCACTCCAGCACGGTGCACGACTATGTGTCAGAGAAGAGAGAGCTTTATGTTATACTAGACAGGCATCTTTTGAATCAGGTTTGTTTAAGAGAACACACCAGACCTTTAGCGTCTTCTTTTTTGAACCTTGAACATCAAATACGCGTTAATGGGGTGTGCTTAACCACGGACAAATACAACATCAGGCGACATTTCTGCCTATTCTTTTGCTATATGCGGCATCTCCCACTTGTTCTTGGTATGGTGATCGAACGGCTGAACTTGAAATCGTGCTCGATCTGATGGCCTATTTATCTCATTTATTGTGTTTCTTCGTGGTTATATGGTGAAAGGATAGCAGCTAGGACACTGTTTTAGACGTGAAAGCCAAGATACCGAGGTAGGGCTACGTTAACCGAAGTGCGAAATGAAATACCCTCACAAGAGGCAGTAATCCTACAAATAGAAACGTTACACATGTGGCAGAAAACGGAAGCGAAGTAGACTGCGAAGAAAACGAAAGAGGAAGCTTTACAGAGCAAGCTGCTTTGTGCAAATTATACAAGCCACCTTCGTGTAATCATTAAGATAAAAGGCTTCCCAGTCGACACAGATGATATGTGGCGCACCTGTCCAGCTTGGAGCACTTGAAGGTACAGGTGTAATAGTCGAGCGGCTTGTTGGGAACGTCTGCCTCCATAATGTTGGGGATGCGTAGCGTCGCCAGCACGCCCGCAGACCAGTTGACGCTCGGATTTGGGTGTGCCTGCATGTTTGCGTGCACATACACATGGCGCAAATGTGTCATAGTACACCGATGCGCATCGTAGAGCACATCATGAGCACTTTCGAAGCACGGTTATATAGAGAAAGCAACTGATCCTTCCGGAAAAATAAAAAAAGATACGTTCGTGACTGGCTCAGGCAAACTTCCTTCAATATCTATATCGAGGGTCTCATAAGTTTCTGCAGAATTATCACCAACTTGTTTGTCATTATCGCGCTTCCTGGGCAAAAAATGTCGCCAGAAAATCTTGATAAAACGATCGCATTCATAAAATTAACCACTCTTCAGCTGAAGCTCCAATGTCTATTAGTCACTGCGTTTTAGTTAAACACCTACGCAATAAATAAAGTAATAAGTAAAGCACCTATGCAATACACGATGATTAATTCATTAGCAAAGCAACGGGCCTAAAGCTTAAGTCGGAGCATCGCCCTGTAATAGCGACAGGTGCAGCAGAAGTTCATAGGATCAATGAAGCCGTTCGCTACGAGGGAAAACAGTCGTGTCACTTTCACTCAGGCCACAAACATGCGAGTAAGGCTGAGTACTTTATGCCTGCTCTGATCGCTGCCAAGGGGAGTGGAACAACTGCTGCCGCTGTTCTTCCTGTCACGTGGTGCTTGCACGCACGTGTGCACGCGCACTCAGAGATAGCGCCGCTGTCCCCACCTGAAGCGGGGCGCGGAGGCAGAGCTCCTCGGCGTAGCGGAGCAGCACGGGCCACGGCACCGAGAGCTTGATGAAGTGCGTCGACTTGTTGTCGCCCTCCACCAGCTCCTGCACGGGCAGACCGTCGTACGACATTGCAGCACGTCATATTACATGGATGCGACAAGACGAAGAGCTATACTGAGAAGTCATTCGACGAGCCTTTCTTGCCTTTAAGAATATGTTTTATTCTCTCGAGACATTGTTCTCATGCACTTCAAGGGATTTTCTAACCACATTCATCGTCGCTGGCTAACATCTCAAGGTCAAGTTGCATGCGTATACGTAGTCGGCCGCAAAAATTTACGGGACACGGAATTTGTGAAAAAGCTCCATTCCCGCCGATGCCTGGGTGCAAATAGCTCCGAATTCAAAGTTGTGATGCGCAGAGCGTAATGTGCAGTAGCCTTTGCGACGTGCACACCGATACCTTGAATTACATGCGTCATGTGTTAACACAGCAGAAATTAACATTTTCTGTGGAAGCCCTGTCCCGTAAATTTTTGTGGTCGAATGGAATGCTAAGCGTTGGCAAAAATCTTGAACCCTCTGCGTACGCCACGATCCCAGCTATTCCGTGATACTAACATCATTAAATATAGCACGCACCTTATTTCCCTGATCTTGCTCTTAAAATACTCTGAGGTGTGAATGAGCAGAGTGGCAGAACTGCTGCCTTTCTGTTTACGCCTCATAATCTATACAGCAAGTGTAAATGAAGACTGCAAGATTAACCCTCTCGTGTTTCAGCGATGCACAGCCAGAGCGTGGCACAGCCTATTTCTGCATCACTTTCAGGGCCCACCTCCTCCATGTCGAGTCCGGCCTGCCGCAGATTGGCCATGAAGGTGGACCGCCACTCATCGTATTTGCCCAGTCGTGCTCCTTCGCTGTCCTCGTACACCAGCACGTAATCTGCATTCGAGGGAGACAGGACGTCATCCTTCGCGCGTGGCGGTACGACCGAAAACGCGCGTAGTGAAAATTTCCGCATGAAATTAGTATTGTTAAGTTAAAATGACTTGTCATCTGGGAAATAATGTAGCTGAATTGTGCATTCACAGGGAAATTATCTGGTCAAGAGAAAACGCCAGAAAAGGCACGCAAAGAAGAGGAGAGTGAATTCGGATACTTACATTGGCTAGAAACTAACAACCGTAAAGGTTCTTTCTGATTAATAAGTTTCCATAGCTTTAGTTGGCACCAAAACAAAAATTATTAACCTGCAGAATCATCGCCAATAGATGTTCATTTCTCGTGGTGGTGGCACAGGACCAAGGCCCTCCACCCCCATTGGTTTCTATAGCTCTTATTCCCCCTATCGACGTTGCCCCGTGCCACCCGCCAAGCAATAAAGAGGTAAGAGGTCGGCGAGGAATAGGATATGCAACAATTTCCCCGCAACAGAATGGGGTGGGCAATGCTGGTTTAAATTTCTGGTGAACTTGCAGCGCCTGTCGGTGCCAACCGTAATCGGGGCACCGTACGGTAGCATTGTGTTCCCGCATGCTGCAGGATCTGGTCGGCACTCACCGATCCTTCGCTTTCCGTCGCGGAAGAACAGGGGCGCCTGGGTCTGGACGGGCCCCATCACGAGACCATGGTCGCTGGCCTGCGACTCCAGCTCGTCGTCGGCGGCGTTCTGCGCACGAGGTCGGCCTCCGCTCAGCTTCTGCTCAAACACGCCAAGCTGAAACGCCACTGCAGCCAGCGCGGGAGGCCGCGTGTAAGCCACCGCAAGCCTTGGCACCGTATACCTCCGCCACTTACAAAGGCCTTCCAAGTGTACAACCAAATTCTGCTATTGCACAGAATACTCTCGGTATGGACATTCGCACGCGTACAGCCTATACCGTGGGGTATTCGCTGGACAATATAGCCCTGTCCAACCTCCGGTAGTCTGTGTTCGCGCTCGCCCTCCATACAGTCCTGCCATCACCACTCATCCGGTAGTTGATGTACGAGGACCCGCGAGCCACTTCCACGCGTTCGATAATGTAACCAAGCGAAGCTCTCGTGTCTTTCGAGTAGGGATTTTTAACAACTGGAAGCAAGTGGGCAGTTATTTTGGCTAAAGCTCAGACTCCGTCTCGCTCAAATTTTGCAGGATCCTCGTCTTCGGCAGCCTGTTTAGGCAAATTTTGTGGTCATTAGAGCTGTTTCTTTGACATATCCTTATTTGGTTGTGTTGGTACACACAAGCCCAGAATTTAATTATAATTAAACAATTACCTTATTTTATATGAATGAACTGGTTTCTTCGTTTTATAACTTAAAACATTTTGCAGGAAAGATTCACGCACGTATATGTGCTGCAAGATTTTAAAAAATCTATATACTGCCTGCGCAGAGGCTGTCAACAAAATGCAGTAGCTCTTTGCAACACGTGAACTAAGCTATGAGATTCTCTGGGTGTCAAATTGCTCTTGATTGGCAGCCTTTGCACAGGCTTTATATCGGAATTTTTTTTAATGGTTCATTATGAACAACTGACATCTTTTTCGAATAAATTGTTGTCAGTGAGCGCTCGTCTCATGTAATCCCTCGCTCTTCGTTTATTGTGCTGTTTGACCACAATCTATCTTAAACAACGCAAGCCAAGTTTCTGCGGTAGAGAGGCCCAAATTTGCAGCTGAAAGTGGAAGCACGCCCGTTCAGTAGACACCCATAAATGCCTCACTCAGGAGGAATACCTGAGCTGATCCGCGTATATAAACAAAAACTGTAATGGCACATCATTATTAAGCAAATTGAAGTGCGAGCTCTGCTTTGTAATATCCAACACTCTACGGGGGATGTCCATCGGCTTTCCATCACTCCACAAAGTCAAAAGAGAAAGATGAAGTTGTCCTATTGCGTTTACGGTGGCTGGTTTCTTCTCGTGCATCTCACATACAACCATTACACTCGTTTGTTTCTATGATTATAGTTGGCACAACTAAATGCTTCCTCTGAGCGAAACTAAAGTCAGAAAAAAAACTGTATATAATAATTGCATGATTAAAATATTTGTACCAACAGATCATGCAGGAATGACGCGAACTATATAGCTGTGCAATTGTTGGTTCCCTTTTGTCGTGACTTTTAGGGTTGATGAAGGAGACGAAAGCAACAAAGCGGCAAGTAAACCACTGCCGTCCTGCAGTGTTCTTGTGCGACTGAAGTTTCGCCAAGAGGTTGTATTCAAATGTCGTTTCTACGCTTCGCGTTATGTTTACAGCACCGCGAAAGCGTAGGCTCTCGAAAGCACCGCATGGCCTTTAAAATTCGAGCACTCAGCATTTTTTAGTGGATCTTAGGAAGAAAATTTTCTTTATGGTAGCCCCGTGTGTCGCTCTCCATCCATAACCAAGCCAAGCTTTCTGTATTAATGCCGGCTATCTTGCAATACCACCTGCTGCAAGCGGCGCCAAATGCTACTACGTCCACATAAAGTTCAAGTAACAAGCTTAAATGGGAATAACTTTTCGACCAAGACCATACTTGCACAAGTAGACGAAAATATAAATGTCTTGTGTGTCTGCTTCATTTAGAGCCCATGTGGCCATTCTCTGTTTGTTTATGAAGAGTCTAGAGAGACGATTCTCACCATTTTGTAGGTATTGGTGTGAGTGAGACACCGAGAACCTGGTAGTGCATATACGCGCGAAACGTGACTGCTCCATCATGTCGTAGTGGCTCCTTCCACGGCGGCCTTTGTACGCCTGGAACCATATTCGCAGAGCCGTTTGCGCACGGAAATGTTAATTACCAGCTAGGCGCGGGAACAGATGAGAAAACTGAATATGCCAGCCCATAAGATTTTTGCAAACGAAAAGGACGTTGAACATGGCCCGAGCAACTTTATTTTGTTAGAATTGGTTTAAGCATGAAATGGCGTCCACAGTGCCACTTTTACAGCAGAAATCCTGCCAGAACATACTCTTAAGATGATTATTGGTTTCCTGTGTAATGTTAGTTGACTGAGAGCACTTATTTCAGTGACGGCACAGCTTATAATAACAAAATGTGCTAAGCAGATTTTGTATAACGGGAGCTTGCTTTGTACCTATGGATTGACAAAGATGACTCGAAATGATCATGTCAAGTACGTTGCACTAAACTTAGCTACCGTCGCAGGGTTAACTCACATTAACGAAGACATTCTGCTACTCAAGTTAAACTCCTCCTATAAAAGTGAATATTAGCGCTGTGTGCGTGTCGCTCTCTCGTGTCCCTGTATTTTTTGCACAGTGTGTTTTTTTTTCAATGAATCACCAACACGCCCAAGCTTCCACGTTAAGTTGAATATTATATTCGCACCTAAACTACAGGTTGTACTTTGTAAGGGGGAATATTACTACCAGAAACTTAAATAAGCTTCATGTACTACAGAAAAAAAAAACTTAGAATCATTCCCAATGTTTTCTATGACTACCCGTAAGCTCCACTTATTGTCAAGAATAATGTGATGAAAGTTCATAATATATATTCCTATCGCTTAGTTTATTCCTATAAGGATGAAATAAAAATCAAGACATTTTGTTGGCCAACTTAGCTATTACTAGAGAATAGCAACGACATACAAAGCACGTAAAGCTGATGAATGGCCTATTATATTTTGTAAAACAATCCATGCATAAATTACAAGCCATTAAACGAACGCTCCCGGACTTATTAAATTTTTGTGATACACTTGAAATATGGATGAGAACGACTAGCCAGGAAAAGAAAGATCTCTCTTTTTATTTGCTCCTAACTGTATATTATGTGTGTTTTCCATATTTGTTTCATTTATGTTACGGGGAATGCGACGTGCTGTGTGATATGCAATGCTGCCAACTCTAGGGAAATTTCCCCAGATATAGATATTTTAGGCATTGTTTAGGGAAATAGGAAAATTTTTCCAAATCTAGGAAAATTTCGCGCTAAGGCATTGAAACGGAAGAACTGCTGACGTGACGGCGTGTTTAGATTTCAATCACGGCAAATAACCTTCGTATTAGCACGTGAACGTATTAGCAGAGCAGTGAACGCATCTCGCTGCCGTAAACGAGACGGTGTGGATGCCCTGAGCCCTTTAACGAAGTACTGCTACTGTAATTTTGCCGTTGGTATCTTTTGTTGTGCTGTCAATGTAAGTGTATTCTGAATGCAATATTTATTCGTAACTTGCGCAACAAAAGTATGCGCGAACGCGAAACAATGCAGCACAGGCACATCTGGGCGTAAGTAGACACACCTAACTTTATATATATAGCGCCGAGCAGGACAATGCATTCGTGGCGCTGAACAGCCGACTATGCAAGCGTATTCTAAGATTTACCGGGAACCGCCCATAGGCAGAGCAACCTTGGATAGAGTCCCAGTGGTCATGTGTTTGGGCAAGTTACGCTTGGGGGAAAAGTTAAAAATTAGCCGCGTTTCTTCCTGCTTCGCCGCAATTAACGCGTAAGCACCTAAGTGCCATCTTATTATTTTTTAATGCCAGTGCACGGCATTAAAAAATAATAAAAAAATTTAATTAATCTTTTAAATTGTTATCGTTAAGTGGCGCACTGTTTTCACACTGTTACATTCGGTAAGAGAGATCCGGCGCCCATCTTCCTAATTCGAATGAAGTTCCGTGTAGTCTTGACACTTTGGGCTAGGTGCAAAAGAACTTTTGGACAACAACACAAAAGTAAAAACGTGATGACGTCTTTTTCTATTAATATGGCTTCAAGCAGGAGGCTGCCTTGTTAGCAGAACAACTTTCACTGTGACATAATTTCAGCTTGAGTCCGGTGATTTACTTATTTGATTATATTAAAGCGAGCTTAGAGATAAATTTAGGCTATATTATTTGCAGTCTATGCATACAACAAACAAAAATTTATAATTACAGAAATCGTATTGACAATCCGAACAACCACATTTTTCAAAAATCTACAAAAATGTAGGGATTTTTTTCCGCGTTAAGGGAATACTGCCTTCGGGAGAATCAGTGGCTGTATGTCATGTTATGTGCTTGTAAGAACATATAACATGTAGTCGGGCTGGCAAGAGCTAGTATGGTATGGTATGGTGAAGTTTTATTTAGAGAGGGATGGCTCATCGGCCTATTAAGGGTAATGGAGTTGGGGAATTGGGAGATGAGGACAGTCAAGCTTGTTGTTTAGGGCCTTTCCCGCTTGCCTCCCTTCTATCATATTCGAATTAAGATATATTATTATTATTATTATTATTATTATTATTATTATTATTATTATTATTATTATTATTATTATTATTATTATTATTATTATTATTATTATTATTATTATTATTATTAAATAGACCAATTCTATAGCACTGAAGAGGTTGTCCCTCCGAAAGCCTTGTTTACCGGCACTTCTTTCTCTATGTTCTTCCTTCCTCATTCCCTGCACATTTCATCTGTACAAGGTTGCTTTGCGATGCAAGCACCCCAAGTATAATGAGGAGAATGCGCGGAGCAACAGTGTTCAGTTGCCGACGCAAGGCCGTGCAAATTCGGGGTGCGCTGCCAAGTCACCAACAAGCCTACGTCGGCCTATTCTGTGCTTGCAATATACTCTGCGCTGCCAAAAAACGTTTGCAGGGACACGGTGTTGAAGGAGCCAAGCTATTTCATTTTGAAAAATAAAGAGAAATGCTGTAACATCGCTGTATACTGCCACAGCTTCAAGAAACTGTTACCTGCCATCACAGGCATACTCATAATAATCGTAGCCCCACCACATGCTTGAGACGAACACACGGTACCGCCGGTTTGCCTTAACTAAATTCCTTCGGCGTTTGATAAATGTTTCATCGTATTCCCCTTCACATACCTGCCGGGGTGGCTCAGTCAGCTAAGGCGTTGCGCTGCTGAGCACGAGATCGCGGGATCGAATCCCGGCCGCGGCGGCCGCATTTCGCCTCCGTCGAAATGTAAAAACGCCCGTGCGCTTGCGTTGTAGTGCACCTTAAAGAACCCCAGGCGGTCAAAATTAATCCGGAGCCCTCCACTACGGCGTGCCTCATAATCAGAACTGGTTTTGGCACGTAAAACCCCAAAGAGAAGCATTCCCGTTCACAATACAGGACGTAGTGGTCTAAACTAAGGATCCGTTACTACGTGTTACATACTGACGCTCGAGGATGTCACGCTATGTTTGAAAAGATACGGCTATGTGTTAACACACGCGTAAACAGCGTCAGGAAGCGGTAGACGCCGCGCAATGTATCAATGCCACCGCATTTCCGCACAAAACTTTCAGTCCAATTCATGCAAAGCCCTAATAAAAAAGCCTGGAAGCCTTGACTGTACTTTTTTTTCAAGGACATTAATTTGGAATGTATAAATTAGAGTATTAAGCGAGTGCTCACTTGAATTAGTCGCTCTTACTAATTACGCTGAATAGAGCTACAAATAGAGTCCATGCAAGCCACCACTAAGAGCTCATTATAGCTGGCACTACAGGTGCGTCAGGATTCAAACGTCCATGCTTACGGTGTGCGCGCCCAGTTTCCTCGCCGACACGGCTTCCTCTGGAAGGCTGCGGCCTTAGGTAGAAGAAGACAGGTGTGTTCCAAGAATAGACGCCGGCGCTGTTGTGACACGAGTATCTTATAAGGAATACGCAAGCACCTTCGCTCAATAACTTTCTGAAAAGTGACACGTGATGATCACAATTGTCCCGCAAGGTTCCTATGGCGATAGTGCTGCACCTCACCGATTGTTATCAGCCATAAATACGCGTAGCGCCGCGACTGCAGCGCATACTCTCTGTATCCTCCAGACTGTTGGTGCTCCTTCTGGACATGTGTTTATTCAATATCACGACGAGGCCATTCTTTGTCCTTTGTACAGTAGCGCGTTCGGTCGATAAGACGGTACGTCATCACGTCCGTTTTTCTTCATCAAAACTGGAGAAAAACAGAAAGGGATAAGCTAGGGCTTAGACATGAAAGTAATGCAGCAATGAAGTAAAGCAAGAACACGATGGACTTTCTTTAGTCACCAAATTCTGATTGATCAAAGTTTGATCAAACCTGTATCGGTACCAGCAAAAAAAGAAAAGAAAAAAATCACTATTAGGATTCAAATATTAAATGAAGGAAACGGGGTGGGGGAGATCTGTGTCATAAGGAGCTAGTTGACAAAAGTTTAAAGAAGTAATCAACGCATTCAGTGAGTGCCCGGGTTACGAATCTAATTATGTAATGGCACACAGAAACGTTGAAATATGAAGTTGACAGCTGACTTAACGTTTATTACGTTCAGCAAAAATGAAGCCCGTCCTAATTCGCCACTGTAGCACAAACTCGACATACAGCCTCAAGCATGGCATGGCTAGCCAAGAGGTGACCATCACTTTGCAGGGTCTCCCATGGTGCGTAAGAAGACAGCTCTATCCTTCATTAGGATTATTATTTTGATCCCGAAGATGCTTTCAGAGACAGTGTCATCAATCCGAATATTTTGGTGCAGTTCTCTAAGCGCATACGCTACAGCATTTGTATCCAAGTTCTTCTTTATTTTTATGTTCTTATTTTTTTTTACTTTGTGTTCTTTAATTTCCAATCACCTCCTTACACTTTGGCCGCAGAAAAAATAAGTAAAACTTGTGGGCGTCATCACGTTTCGCTCCTTGCGGGAAAAGCTTTAGCTCAAATTTGGGCAACCATATAAACAGAGCAATAAAAATAGTCGCAAGTGGTGATGCGGGTTTGCTGCGTTGTCATGAAATTTCAGCGAAATGATGTCGTCAAACTCGAAACGAACATCGTGACATTAGCAACTCAATAGCCTGATATGTTCAGGCCAATAGCCAATAGCCTGATACAGATATGTTCGACCTGATCGAACATATCTGCCTGTTCCCGGGGCATAAATTGCCATGCTGCTTCGTTTGCCCTCAAGGCCTACAAGTCTGCAATCATAACCCTTTTGTTTCCTCTTTCCTATGTTGTAGTAGTGCAATCTATGTGGTATTCACGCTATACGGTCTAGGTGCGTCTGCACAATCACTTTTTCAGCGCACGTAATTACACTCGCATATCTCGTCACGGACTCCTCCGCTCAGCTCAGGAACCGTTCCGCCCCGCTGTGGACACGGCACACAGCGCGAGCTTGGAGAGCGAACGGACAAGCAGCTGCTCCGCGCCGCTTCTGTCGAAGTGGGCAACCGTGGGCTTATGCAGCTGTGCCCTTCGGGCGCACGCGTTTTGCATAAATCTTCTTCAGCCGCGCCGCGCCGCGCCCCCAAGGCCTTGGCGCGCTCAATCCCGCGAGCCGCACACAGTTGTCAATTGATACACCGCCTTGGAAGAAACGTCACTTGGCTCTTTTGCTCAAGCACGTCAAGACTGCCCGAATAAACGTTGCACGCTGCTTCGTCGTGCAACGAATGAGCTCCACCACCTGTCGGGAAATCGCCACATGGACTTGGGCATATCCAGTCCAGTGTTTCATTCGTCGCAATAGTACACATTAAGTACGTCACACCGCCTTGGAAGAAACGTCACTTGGCTCTTTTGCTCAAGCACGTCAAGACTGCCCGAATAAACGTTGCACGCTGCTTCGTCGTGCAACGAATGAGCTCCACCACCTGTCGGGAAATCGCCACGTGGACTTGGGCATATCCAGTCCAGTGTTTCATTTGTCGCAATAGTCGCCGCGTGTTTAAGGAGGAGCACCGTGTTGAAGGAAAAGGGATTGGTTCAAAAAAAGAAAGGCAGGGGGAGCGGAGGGAGGCGGCCAACTGCAGCACGTAGCAAAGACGACGCTGTACTTTCAAGACAGGAAACAAACTCTCGTATTAGAGGACCATCTGTCTTGAAGAAAGGGCTGCATATAACCTTGCACAAGCGTATAGTCAGGTGCAGGAAGGGAGCGTGCATTTAGTACGTGTCTACAATTTTTTAAAGTAACCCTCATTGTGCTACTACTGCAGGATCCAGTAGCCATGCTAACGCTAACATCACCTGGACGCTTGTTCCTCCACACAGTTGTTAGTCCAGCATTTGTTCTGTGTACTTCTGGTACCCTTTGCATGCGTCTTTATCGCCGGTTTTCGTTTCAGTTGATCACATACCAACTTGTCCACCAGTTAGAGTTGTTACCTAAACTGCTGGACAGTCAACCTTGTTGGCAGCTCGTTCGTTTGCCAGCTTGCAGTAACAATAGTGTTTCGTTGGTAGCCTGCTGCTTTTGCATGGACACGCACGTCTCCGGCGAATGCGATGATCATAAATGAAGCTGGAACTATAAGGTTCCACACTGTCTGCTCTATTTCACTATACGAAGCATCTTTTAAAAACTGATTGTAGGCTCATACAAGACCCACCCCCAGCTCTTTTGTTAAATGCATACCTTTTTTGCTGCATTACTATACGTATATCTTCGTCGTAATAAAATTACCGCAATACTAAAAATAGAGCTGAGAGTACATATATGTCAACGTTCTCAGATCAATCACATATCCTGAAATATTTGTTCTTAAGAAGCTGTATTCTTAAAAAAACACCGCATATCCACGAAGTGAATGATGATGAGTGGGCGAAGCACCGGGGGATCATTCGGGTAACCGTGAATCCCCCGACGCCGGCAAGCGGACCCAGAGGCCGCGAGAGCGCGGGAAGCGGCGGCAAAACGCCGGAAGCGTTCTCTACCTGAGGTTGGTGGCACCGATGCTCGGTTCAAGCGCGAGCTTCGCGAGCCCTCAGCTCCGGGTCCGCTTGCCGGCGTTGCCATACTGCTGAAGCTTTGCGAGCCCTCAACTCCGGGTTCGCATGCCGGCGTCGCCGTGCTGCAGCAGCTTTGTGAGCCCTCGACTCCGCTTGCAGTTGAGCCGCCACAATCGCCCTTTCATCCATAGCGGGCGCGCCGTTATCTGAAGCGACCGTTACCATCCATGGCTGAAGAGAGAAAGAGCGCGCGTCGGGAACGAACGCCCTTGTGCACCGCAGCGCCCCTAGCGGACTCCATGCAAACCAGAGCTACGGACGACGGCCACAACGAGGGAGGGACATGGCTCGGCCGTGCTTCGCTCCTAAAATGTTATCCAAGTGTGAGAATTGTCAGTCTTACAGTCACTGCAGGTGCGCATTGGGCCTGTCTCGTTCGCAACTGCTCTTTGCTGCGGTGTCTACCGCAGTCACTGCACTGCTTTTTTTTAAAGCGAAAGCGTCAAATAGTCCATTGTGCGACAAAGCCGGCGGCGTAGCAGCGGAACGGCAGCTAAATTAACATTGGCTGCGACACTCGCGCGCTCGCGACGCTGGCTCGCGCTTACTGGCTCGGGCCCTCGGGCCTCAACGGAGCAGAGCGGGCGAAACTGAACATTTGCTCTGCAACGTTGGCGCGCCAGGTGTTGCGTGAGGGGAGAGGGCCTCGCCGCGACGCCACGTCACCATCGCTCTCGCTCTCGGCAAGCCTGTGTTATCCGCGCGTTCCTTGTCCGCGCAAGCTCTCGCCTGCGTTTTAACGGCGCCTCGGCAAGGCCAAATCAAACCGTGCCAAGCGTCTCTACGCACTCGCTTGCCCGCGAGGAGGTCATAAATCGAAAAACCGCCCAGCGGCGTTGAATTGGACATTAATGCTTTCGCATTCACAACTCGCGCGAAGTGCTTAGGTGTCTGGATTTTCTTTTATTGCGATAGCAATTATATGGACACTCAAAAGCAGATTTCTGCCGTCGGCGTCGCCGTCGCCGTGAGGTTCCGTATGACGTCATTTGGAGAAGAAATCGTCGCCGATGATAAGTGGTTCTTGAGGGAAAGGGAAAGGTTGGCGCTATCTTCTGCAGCCCTTGAGGGAGCACGGCTCAGCGCCACGTCGCCGCGCGCCGAACGCTGTATGTGCGAGTGAAAGGGCGCGAGGGGCGCGTCTTTCACGGGGAGTGAACGCACGGCGGAGAACAAACGCGCGTTCTGCGCCGTGCTCGCTTAAGGGCTGCAGAAGTAGGCGTCTCTTTTCTCCTTTACAATCACCATATATGTAGAGCAAACGCGCCTTCTTCAGACGCGTGAGAGGCCGTGGGGGAGGGGGAGGGAAGGGAGGCGACGTTTAGCTGCGGCACCAAGTGCCTATTTATATCAGAGGCTCCAGCAACAGTCACCAACGCCGCACGCATTTTGAGCTAACGCGGGCAAAACGCCGATGGCGTCGACAACAGTTCTGCGTGTTGTTGCTACCAAAGCCGCTCACCTTACTTCGTATGACATTGCTGTGTTGCTATCGCATTTATTGCTTCGCCCTTAGGGCGAAACTGTGACATTTTTTTCTCTTGTAGCAACTCTACAAGCCTCCTAATGCAACTTCACGTGTTCGAATTACGCAGCGGTTGCAGTGGCTTTCGCGTTGCGCTGCTATGTCCAACTCATCATCGCCATCATCATCAGCCTATATTTATGTCCACTGCAGGACGAAGGCCTCTCCCTGTGATCTCAAATTACCCCTGCCCAACTACGCGGGACCAAATCCCGGCCCCGGCTGCCGCATTGCGATGCGGGCGAAATGCAAAAACAACCGTGTACCGTGCAGCGGGTGCACTTTAATGAACCCCAAGTGGTCAGAATTAATCTGGAGTCCCTAACTATGGCGTGCCTCATAATGATATTGTGGTTTTGGCACGTAAAACAACAGAATTAAATTAAATTAATTACCTTTTGAAAACCTCGGCAATCATCATACCCGCGGTGTAATCAACTTAGCACATTTTGACGTATTGTCCAACCGTTCCTTTGTGTCTCTTGTTTAGGTCGTCTTATTGAATCACTAAGTAAAGTTTGAATTGTGGGGTCTTACATGCCAAAACCACGATATGATTATCAGGCACGCCGTAGCGGGGGACATTTTTGGCCTTCTTCAACATGCACCCAATGCACGGTACACGAGCATTTTTAGATTTCGCCCCCATCGAAATGCGGCGTCCGACGACCTGGAATCGAACCTGCGCCCTCGTGCTTAGCAGCGCAATGTTATAGCCGCTAATCCACCCTGACGGGTATCACTAAGTACAGCACAGATGATAGTCATCCCTTACCTTAAAGACTGTTCGTTGTTGTGCTATCCTGCCACGAGAGGAAATTACCAAAGCAAAAGCTCTGTACACTCGTACGCTCGATTTAGAGGTGTCTTGCAATCGGCTGAACGTACATGGCTTGTAAAGTGGGACACATGCTGTCGAAGCTGTCGCGCAGCTTTCATATCAAACTTCCACCTTTGCCAGTCATCTGTTACCTTCTTTTCACTTCTAGCTATACGGTACACATTGCCCTCCTTTCCGAATATACCTTTATTGACGCTTGTATATTGTGTTCCCTTTTGAATATTTACTTTAAGGCCATTAATTTATATCTTTGGTTCGTCTATGCTTCACCTGTGGATCAATTCGCGCATGGCCCCAGTCCATTCGGTTGTTCCCAGTGGCTCGTCCTCGTTGTCCCTAAGGATATCCATGATTTTATTTTTATGGCTCAAACGGAAGCGGATGAAATCCCATCAGTAGTGCTGCACGCCTAGAGCCGCCTAAAGCTTTAATTCCACTTGGAAAGTAATTATTTATCATGAATACTTTACCTTATTTATTTACTTATTTATTTATTGTGCCATTAGGCGCTTATAATGTGTAGGTGGCTTGCTTTCATATTTCACCGTGTGAATGCTTTCAGCATATGCACGTGGAATAAGGTTGATGCGCGCAAGTGACACACGGCCGTAGCTTTATAGCTGCCACAAGCACGTCCACGTCAAAAAAAAAAAAAAAAGAAAAAAGACTACAACAAAAAGTTGTCGCAGTTTCACCTGAAAGGTGAAGCATCAATTGCGATAGCAAATTTGTAGAGAGCTATACGGAGTAATGATATTAGCTTTATCAGCTGTATAAACTTGGACATGCAGCAGCACCGGCAACACGCAGAACTGTTGTCGACGCCGTCGGCGTTTTGCCCGCGTTCGCTCAAAATGCGTGCGGCGTTGATGACTGTTGCCGGAGCCTCTGATATAAATAGGCACTTGGTGCCGCAGCTAAACGTCGCCTCCCTTCCCTCCCCCTCCCGCCCTCCCCCACGGCCTCTCGCGCGTCGGAAGAAGGCGCGTTTGCTCTACATATATGGTGATTGTAAAGGAGGAAAGAGACGCCTACTTCTGCAGCCCTTAAGGGAGCACCGCGCAGAACGCGCGTTTGTTCTCCGCCGTGCGTTCACTCCCCGTGAAAGCGCGCGTCCCTCGCGCCCTTTCACTCGCACATACAGCGTTCGGCGGCGCGCGGCAACAATTTCATCTCCATTGACGTCATACGGAACCTCACGGCGACGGCGACGGCAGAAATCTGCTTTTGAGTGTCCATATAATTGCTATCGCAATAAAAGGCGGAATGAGAGGGACGACCGAATAAGAAAAGGCAAAGCTATACAAGAAAGCAGAAAGAAGTGGCACTTAGGACACGAAGAGCAGCCAGACCAACGCGGGAGGGATAGTAAAATATGTTCTTTCTCTTCTGCGTCCACTAAGCACAGGCGAAGCCAGTAAATGTGCATTCAGACAGATGCAAATATGCAAATGTCTCGAGGCGTTTAAAATCACTCAGCAAGCAGAAGACACCTTTGGTGCCCAAATCCACTGCCTCGACGAATCCGTAACCGAGAAGACAGGCTCCGACGACAGCACGGGCTCCTCGCGTCTGCGATGTTAAGGCCGTTTCACATGGTGCGATTTTGCACTGCGATTATCGCACCGGAAGTGCGATTTCCGTCGCATGCGACGAAAATCGCAGTCGCAGGGCCGTTTCTGCGATTTTCGGCTGCGACCAACCGGTTGGTCGCAGCGTCGCAACGTCGCAGCAATCGCTGCGATTTTTCCGTCGAAATTGCGCCGAGAGGTATTTCGCGGTCTGTTTTGGAAAATGGCGGCGGTCGCTCAACGCAACGTTTATAGATACTTTTTTGTCTATAAATATTGGATCAACGAGCCTCGAACAGTGCAACTAATTGAGTGGAGCCTTGGATTACGCAATCGGTACGTAACATCAGCACCGACACGCGAATAGTGCAGATAAAAACTCGTAGGTCAGATTCGGTTCTGTGATTTCTACGAGTTTGTTGACACGCTACGTTGCTAATCTGGCGACGCTGTTTTTTAGGTTAGCTTCGGGTGCTGATAGTACGTACTTTTGCGTGATTTTCCGTTATTCACACGCGCTGCGAGTTGGTAAATACTACGAGGTGTCCCTCACGGGAAGGCATGGCCTTCGGATGTCGTCCCAATTTTCTGGTTCTGGAGACAACTCGCGATATACGAAAACGCCACAGTTTTATCGCCGTATGCTTTTACGGACGGAACAATTTAAAGAATATGCAACTACGGACAAATGCTGTGGTCGCGCGTATAGCGTGACCAAATGCTTGGTCACGCTATACGCGCGACCATTTAGTTGCAGTTGGTTGGTTAGGGCTTTCATGCGCATTTTCCCCAATGAATTATCTCATTTCAAGGTTCTGTTACTTCCGCTGCGAGACGCAAAGCGAACGTGCAAACTGGATATCGTAATGAATGTTCTACAATAGCATATTTCACGCTTTGACTGGGAATAAGCAGTATTGCCAATTTATTTTCGAAGCAATACTTAGTTTTTTTCTCATTTTTCTGATGCATCATTTTTCTCCTGAATAAAAAAACCAATAAACCTTCAGTGTGTTGCAGACTTTATATCCTTACTGCATCTGTATTAACCCTCACATTAAAAGGTAATTGCACATTTCGCTTACTTCAATGCATCGAATTACTTTTGTTTATGCTGGTTGTAACATATCGCAGTACTCTGCGATATGTTACTTAGCCATAAACTACTTAGCCATAAACATCCTTGCCTTTTCTTGCTTCTCTGTCTCTACTTCCTGTAAAACACATGCAATAATGCGAAAAGCAGGCGAACACCTTGTTTTTATAAGCAGTAGATAACTCATTAAACAAAAGCAGATCAAAATTGTGCAGTGAAGTCAGCCGGTTGCATTCCTTCGTATGAATGATAGTATCTTTTCAAGTGTGGGTGGGTCTTGCATGTCCACAGCTCATAAAGTGAGGCGTAGGTATAGCCCATCAAGATGGAGGCAATGTTGCTAATGAGTCTGCACTTACATGTATTACTGCATAAACTCGTATAACCATATCCCATCATTACTCAATCGAGCTTGCTCAGTCATATTCACCAAAATTCTACTTATCCGAGCTTGCTCCGACTCATATTCACCAAAATTGTACTTGGCCGAGCTTGATCTGACTAATATTCACAAAGATGCTACTCAGGCAAGCTTGCACCGAGTCATATTCACCAAATATCTACTTAGCCAAGCTTGCTCCGACTTATATTCATCAAAATTCTACTCAGGTGAGCTTGCACTGAGTCATATTCACCAAAAATCTACTTGCCGAGCTTGCTTTGACTCATATTCACTAAAATTATACTTGGATCAGCTTTCCCCGACTACCACATGACAATATTCACTCAAAGTTTACTCAACTGAGCTTGCTCGTATTCACCAAAATTCGACTCAGTCAGGCTGAAACGAACTCAGACTCACGGTTAGTTCGAAGTCTTAGTGAGCCGACATTTGAGTGAGTTCACCGTGCTATGTATACATTACATTATGTGACCTGTGCGGTGAATAAGCAAACATTGTCTATGAGTATGTGTTGCATCGGGTGAAATAAGGACAACTGTCAACACTGCAGTTAGTTTTCTAGAGTTCAACTGACCGTTGCGTGAAAGCTTCGCCTCATGTCGATTCAAGCAAGTGCATTGGATCTGCATCATATTTTTTGACAATCCTGCTGTCTGTCCTAACCATTACTGGGTGGCCACATTTTGTACATTTCAACACAAAGTTTAATAAATGACTGTAGTGCAATATATTAAAAAAAAAGATTCTTGCATCACTGCACGTATAACAATCAGAACATGACACAAACACATGCACATAAGATGCACACAAACGATAAATACATAAACAGATGAAATCAGCTAGCCACCACCTATTGAAAAAAAAAAAGGACAGGACTACGTATAACCATTCCCCTTGCCAGGTACATGGGCTATAGGAGAAACACACGTGCAACCTAGCAGTTACCTCGAGGTAGTAGCTATGGACGCTTTTGCATTCGCAGCTGGCCACTCAACCACTCAAGTGTGTTCAGTGTGCACTTGTACTTAGGCACACTTTTTATTGTCTGTATCTCAAAAATTTAATGTGGCTCCTCAAAATTTTGAGAATGTTTGGATTCTGAGGCTTGCAAAGGTAAATATTTTTATTCCATTTTCGTTCAAGGTGAAGGCTCATACAAAAGATTAGAGATATTGTCAGTGCCCCTCACTTTCTCTCAGAACATAAGTGGTCTGTTATTGAGATACTAGCAGCTTTTCAATAGCAAGAAAGGGAATCAGCTTCCCCTGTTTTCAGCATTGGGTTAATGCAGGCACTTCAGGGAGGCATAAAGTTTTGCTATAACAATAGGTTCGGGAATACCAGATTAGACTGTACCTTGACACTTTCCTTGCACTTTCTTATTTTGGTCAAATAACCCAGTTTGAAATGGCTCCAGTTAGCATGCTCTAACATTGGTCTAATATAGGTTAAGAACATGACTAGCTTAACAGACTGGGATGCTGGCTTTCATTTCCAGGAAAGGAATCATAGCACCTGCTCCAGTTGCATATGTTTTTGGTTATCAGGGGTATTCAGGGATATCAGGGTCATTATTATCAGGGATATCAGGTGTTATCAGGGATAACGTGCTGAAGCAGCTAGAAGCACACGCATGCCATTAGCGGATAGTTTCGATAGCTTCTTACCTTACACTTGCCACCATGAATACAAAATTTTAGCGTTCGATTTTATTATTAAACAAACAAACGTACTCCTAACAAGGTATTTTAATGTTAGCCGTGTGGCTACGCGGCTGCGCTACGTACTGCAGCATATTAACTTAAGCTTCTTGATACAGATTCACAGCACACTAACAGCGCAAGAAACAGGACAAGAAAATAGACGACGCCCATGTCTGCCAGCATGATACGATTCTACGTACACAAGTGACTGCAGCTCCTAAAAAAAATGTGGTGTCGGCTTTTACTCCTTTCGAAATATTCAGAGAGCACTTGTATGAATAATTACAGCACAGGCGCCGAGACGGACGAGCCAGGCTGGCACTAAGATAAACGTTCACAACACAAACTCCATTGCACGTTCAGTAATTACACACAGATCATTTGCGGCTTTGTTCAGGGGCAGACGTGAGCTTTTGGGTTGGTGCTTGCTGCTAAGTTTTGTGCAAGAATATTGCTAGGAGCAGGAACCACTAATGCGCAATCACGAGCAATACACACACACATCCGTTTTTCAGAAGCTAACGTTAATCACGGGTAGCGCGAGGGTCTCTGCGTTGACATGACGACTCCGCCGAATCCCGAATACTGCATATGCGATGACAACAGCTATAGGGGCTTGTTGATAGGTCCTCTTGTAATTTGTTTAACTGCAGGTAGAACGACACAGGTATAAAACACACACGAGACAGCACACAACGCTGAACGACGACCTGCGAACAGCTGTTTACGTCCGCCATTTCTCCTCGTATTGAACTTCACAAACCGCTGTTGCGCACTCCAAAACAAACAAAACTTTGAAGCGTTTTTAAATTACAAAACGCACGTATTATTTGATCCTAATAAAGAGAGGTCAATTATATTATAACGCGCACGTCTTTTTCATTACATTAAATGAATTTATGCGGCGTGTGCGACAAAATCTGGCAGCAAGCAACCCTGGGCGTCGCATAATCGCATTGTTGACATCGCACCATGTGAAATGGCCGTTGCGAATTTCGCATCTGCGAAAATCGCAGCTGCGATAATCGCAGTGCAAAATCGCACCATGTGAAACAGCCTTTACGTGTTTCGCGGAAAGCGGCGTCGTTTTCTTCTTTTCACTCTCTCCTTTGGGGCTTTCGACGATGTTCTTCGAGAGCCGTGGCTCGCGCAAGGCGACACCGCCGGAGTCCGTCGGCCGCGAACCTGCTTTCTGGGGAAGTTGTTCCGCGTGCCAGATGGCCGCGGCTCTTTGTCACAGCAGCTGCGTTCGTCGGCGCTCGGGAAGGCCCGACGCTCGTTGCGCCCAGGTGACACGCCCAAACGCGCCCGCGGCCGTCTTGTTTACACGTTCGTGTGCGCGCACGAGCGCGCTCACGTCGGCAAGCGACGCCTCGCCGGCGCCGGAGACACGGCATCGCACGCAGCGTGCGGACGCTCCCCGAAGGAGGGGGCGAACCATTCCCGGAGAACCCTTGTAGGGTGCCGAAGCACTCCCGCTTGCAATTAGGGCAACACAAAGCGGTAAAGAAGGGTAGCGCGTAATATCTAAGGCACGGAAAGGTATGTGTGGTTGGGCAATACACAGTACCAGTGAAATGCGGTAGGACGGCAGACAAGGCGAAGTCGTCGTCGTCGTCATCATCATCATCATCATCATCATATGTTTGTGTTCACTGCAGGACGAAGGCCTCTCCGAGAGATCACCAATTAGCCCTTTTCTTGCGCTAGCTGATTCCAAATTGTGCCTACAAATTTTCCAATTTCATCACACCACCTAATTTTCCACCATCTTCGATTGCACTTCCCTTCCCTTGGCATCCATTCTACAACTCTAATAGACCAGCGGCTATCTGCCCTACGCATTACATGGCTTGTACAGCTCCATTTTCTACATGGCTTGTACAGCCATCATGTCTTGCAAAACCCTTCTAATCTCATCGCTAGTTACACATGGAGCTTCTGTATCCTGTTGATTGACCCGCCGCGGTGTCTCCGCGGCTATGGTGTTGCGCTGCACGAGGTTGCAGGATGAAATCCCGGCCTCGGCGGCCGCATTTCGATGGGGGCGAAATGCAAAAACGCCAGTGTCCCGTGCATTGGGGGCACGTTAAAGAACCCCTTGTGGTCGAAATTAATGCGGAGTTCCCCTTACGGCGTGCTTGATAATCTTATCACGGTTTTGGCACATGAAACCCCAGAATTTGATTTTACTTTTTTTAAATTTGCTGTACCCACCCTGTTACGGCGAAGAGGGCCACAGTATACGGAAATTAAAAAAAAAAAGAAAAAAAAAGCAAGTCACGATTGATCTTACTAAATGATGGCTGTTGTCTCCACAAACTTACTTTAGGAAAAGAAAACTATGGGTGCTGTTTTGGGTGTAAGAGAGAATATAATATAACATTAATCAGAGTATGTCCCGGTTTGCTACCCGCCACGGAGGGAATGGGCAACGCGGTAGAGAAAAGCGAGAGGTGGAGAGAGAGTGAGCATTGGATACGTGCAAGCTGTATGGAACACATCGCACAGTCAAAGACGTTTACACTAACCAGTAGCTCGGACAAAACACAGAAGTACCTTCAGCGCTTGAACAAATATAGAATGAATTTTCGACAGTGCAGGCGCCTGTTTTATTACTTTTCCTTTACGGCGCTTTAAGGCGCGGCGAGCGATCAGGTTAGTGGACCTCACAGCCAAGGCTTAGTAAGGGACGTTGGCACAGCATAGGCACGTACCGAGAAGAATCTACACCAGCAAAAGGGGAAGCAGTACTAATAAAGCTGGAGGCAAGATGAAGTGAGTTTGGGGTGAAGAAGGGCCTCCGGGAATGAGCGATGAGCATCCTTATGCAAACAAGAATTTAATTAGCTTGCTTCCCATTGTGTTATGGAGGCCAATGCACTCTCTAAAGGAAGTTATTAGAGCTTTGTTAAAGAAGGAAAGCTCTGAAAGCGTGCGATAAAGGCGTATATTATTGATAAGGAAAACGGAAGAAACAAACGAAGAGCCGTCATATGCGAGTAGGAGACAGCCGATAAAGAGCATTACATGATAGGTCAATGTAAGATGCTATAACGCTAATAAAGCTGAAGATCGGATGGTTAGATTCATCCCAGTATGTTTGTTAGTGCTTAGTTTTAAGGCGCTAAATACATGTATATTACACATTCAGCAAAGGGCGCTTTAAGTTGCAAGTAAAAGGGATGATCCGATGTTCATCAGCTGCTGGCCTAGAGTCGAAATGTATAAGTAGGTGCCGCTTTGGCCTAGCAGCTCACTGGTTATGGCTCACCACGTTTCTCTTTGAGCGTTTGTTTTCTATTTGACACTGACTTGCAAGCAAGGAATAGCTTGTTGACTGCAAAGCATAAATTAGAAAGTTAATTTAGAAAAAGCCGGAAATTGTTGTTGAAAAGGATATTGATATGAAACTTGACCACGTGGAGGTAATATGATTTCGCAATGCATATGAATTGTTAAAAAAACTGTGCTCGCGCTTTTTAGAGTAGAAATTTATCGATATGACTGCAAATTACTGAACGACATTCTGCACTCAAAGATGTAGGTTTTGTGGATATCGCTCCTAATTCGTTCGTTTTGTCACCGTATTGCAGATAAAGATAGCTCGTGCTTCACGCCTGGGATACCTCGGTATTCGTAACCACTTCTGAAATGGTTATGCCGCACTTTTAAGTCCTTTCACCTTTTTGGTACACACATTAAAATGGTGTCGCTTTGGCGCTGCTATTTTTGGTTTCGATGCAATTACAGTGATGCATCGAAAGGGTCATTAAAATATTGCATTAACCAGGAATACCGATTGGTCACTGAAACGAATAACAAGAATAATAAAATGGCAACTGTGAACCTCCACAAGTGTTGAAAAAATATTCAACATGAGTAGCCCTTAAACTTAATAAGGCAGAAATTATTATTGAGAAGGATACTGATCTGAAACTTAATCACGCGGAGGTAATATGCTTTCGTAATGCATCTGAATTGTAAAAAATTGTCAGCCCCTTTTCGTTATGGTCACCCCTCGCCATGCAGAAGGCTCGGCTCACTGCGCCATTTTATGAACTGGATGTTCTTTTTTTTTTTCTAAACAGGGAATAAAATAAACGGGAGAGTGTGCTCCATCAAACACGTAAACGCGACAAACATGCCACTTGTAACGCACTCGTCTCGACAATGGAAACATTCAATGCTACCAGCGTTGTTCATTGGAGGCTGCGCTTGCACAGCAATGGCCCCTATAATTTAGACGGCTCCAATGTTCGAGGGTTGTATACAACGTACACACCTGGTGGCAGCGAACCAGAGCTTCAAGGTCGGAGAAAACGCGTGGGCCGACTGGCACCTCCTTTGTGTGCGCAGCAATGTTGCAAGAAATGGGTCGACGCGGGTCCTTTCCACTGCGGGTCCTTTTCCTTCTCCTTCAGCCAATTAGAGACGCGAGGCTCGCTCTCCAACAAACCTTGGTGTGCTTCCGCCGGTCTATCGCTTTTCCCGTATGATTTCGCAAAGTTGGGGTCGTTTCAATGTTTGTTTGAGCCGTTCACGTGGCTCAGGCCAGGATGCTTTGACGAAGAACGCATACGTATCTGCGATTTGTAACCTTGTACATATGCGCGAATGTTTCAACCATGATTATGGTTTGCTCTCTGCGTAAGTTCTAGACAAAGGCCAGTCCGAGCATTCGGCGCTAACAGAAGCCCACAGTAGCTCATGGCCGAGCGTAAAATGTAGACGTTACACGAGTGCTGTCCGTGCTGATCTGTGCTGCTGTTAGAAAAAACGTTTAACCGACTATGGTGGCAGTATGTGTTAAGCAATACCGTAGTCCTTCCATGTTATTTTGGACTATGGCAATACTCTTAGTGCATATTTCAGTTAAATAATTTCAACAAGATCCTATTGAAATAAAAAGTGAGAAATTTGGTTTGTTTTATTGAAAAAAAAGCATTAAAATGGCTTATCAAAACTATTTTTAAGTACGATACATCATCGGTGGAACGCGACTACCACACTCGATCATGCATTTATTTTTGCTGCACCATGTTTGCGGTGAATTTGACGCCCGTTTTTTGTTGTCCCCAGACAATGAATGATCACGTCCTCGGCATACACATAGATCAAAAAGCAGGCGGCATCGAGAAAAGCTAAGAAACGATCGCCATCTGCCCTTTCGCTCGACGCATTCCAATGAGCCGTCGTTCTCGCTCCGCACATCTCTGAAAAAATCTGCCATGCGCGTTCAATGGCTGCATGCAAGGCCGGTGACCGACGAGCTGTCGCTTGTGTGACCTGCAAGCAAGGCCTACTAACACGGAATCTTGCTATAGGCATGCATGTACATCTGAATAAAAAAACGTCGCGTTGATCTTATTTGTCCCAACCACTCCAGTGAAAGCCAACGTGAAAGGTACGGTATCTAGAGGAAAGCGCGAAAGTCGAGTTCGTCTAGCTTGTAAATCTTTCCAGTCTGTCCGCGTCGGCTCCGCGAGCCGATCGACCAAAGGGCATAGTTGGAATGGCGGATTATACAACTGCGGGGCAACAGTGAAAATTATGCTAACTGAACGACAATCCGCACTAGAAATATAAAAAAGGAAAGGCAGGGAGGTTAACCAGACGCACGTCCTGTTTGCTACCCTGCACTGGGGGAAGGGAGTATAGGATGAAAAGAGAGAGAGAGAAGATAGAGAGAGCACAGTTGCGTGCACGTTTGAAGGCTCGCACCGAGTCTACACACGGTCGCTAAGACCTGTCGACTGGAGGTACTGTAACAACGCTTCCGTGGCTTTCTGTGCCATCGGCGCATGAGGCCATGGTCCAAGGATCTTCATTTCCGAAAATGGTCTAGAGTCCAGCCGATTCAATGCTGCCAGGAGAGCTTCACGCTCGACGGTCGTACTGGGGACAGAGACTTAAGGATGAGTACAATTTTTTCTATGGTGCCCCAAGAGTCGCACATCGGCGTATACCCCATTCCAATGCGGAAAGAGTAGGTCTTTATAAATGCTACCCCGAGACAGAGGCGGCACAATACTGTCGCCTCAGAGCGGGAAACGTTTGATGGAACTTGTAGCTTTAAGGATGGGTCAAGTCTGTGAAGATGACACTTCGGGAGGTTGGGAGAAGACCAATATTTGTGTGTCATATCTTTAGCCATGATATGAAGTTTTCTTGTAGCGTTGGTTCTGGATAAGGGGATTGGAATTGGTAGGGCTTCCATATGGGCAGACCGGGCGGCTTCATCGGCGATGTCATTACCAACAATGCTGGTATGTCCAGGTAGCCACTGAAATATAATTTCATGCCCTTTCGCGATAGCTTGATGGTGGTCTTCTCTTATCTCATATGCTAGCTGCTCAGTCCTGTGATATAGGGCAAAATGCAGGCTCTGGAGTGCTGCCTTAGAGTCGCAAAATATGACCCATTTCTTAGGTGTCTCTTGCACGAGGTATTTCACAGCAGCACGCAGGGCGGCAAGTTCTGCCACTGTTGATGTTGTCATGTATGACAGTTTGAATTTAACTGTAGTTTTCGTAGCCAGAATGACAACGGCACCTGAAGAGCTGGTAGATGAGACCGACCCATAGATATAGATGTGTATTCGGTCTCCGTATGTCTCATGCATCAATTGCGGCGTCATCTGTTTCAGAGCTATTTTTGGGTGCTTGGCCTTCTTCTTTACACCCAGAATGTTCAGGCGCACCTGAGGCTGTTGGAGACACCACAAGGGTAACGAAGGCCTTGCTGCTGGTGCGTCCCCTGATGGAAGACAATCTGGATTGGAGATGATCACTTCAGAAAACGTTGCATGAGGTCTCTGTGAGGACAAGAACGCCAAGTGATGATCGGGTGTATAAGCAATATGGTGTATAAGCTATATACAGATGTGTTGTAGTCTTTACATTAAGACAGGAAGCTCGTGAACAAAGCGAAAATAAATAACTCCGTCATTAAGATTTTTTGTAATGCGAAAACCATGTTACGTTCGAATGACACGAGCTGTGCTTTGCGATATGAAATGAAAGGATTTACAGGACATTACAGAAGACGGCAGAATGCAACTGTCATTCATTGAGACCAGCAAGGGATACCATTTGTGACCATAGCATGAACGGCTGGCATCCAAATGAAAATAAAGGTAAGGAGGAGTGTTTAGCGCACCACTTAACAGAGACGCGAATTCGCTGCGCTTTACGGTCATGATAACAACATTTTGTGCTCCTGTCAGAACCCCCTGCAGAAAGCTCTCTGTAGCGAATGCAAAAACATTTAGAGAAAACAGAGGGGTGGGGGGTGGGTGGGGGTAGAGCCGGTAAGGTTAACCAGGAAAAGGTCCGGAAAAGGAAGGAAAAAGATGACTAGAGAAATGTAAATCGGCGCACAAAAACCTCTGGCAGCAGGCCTCAGTTTTACAACCCAACTCGCCGGCCCGTAGATTGCAGGAAGTAGGAATACTAGCGGGGTTCAGCGCAGGCGTTCATTGGGACCACTGTCCAAATGGGAGAGTATAGAACCTTTTCCTCCGACAGTGGCCGTCTGTACATTCTTTCTAACATGGTATACAGCACTTTCCTTTCTAAACTGTAACGGTGACAAATACAAGGCAGGTACAACAGCAGGTGTCAAAGGTCAGGGCTGTCGGCCATTCCCATAAGAAAATAATATGACTTAGATACGCAAATAGCGGCTCTCGTGGCCCGGATCTGACCTCCATTGATTAAGGTGTAGGAGGCAGAGCACCAACTCCGCACCAAGTGTTTAGTAAACGCGGCACGTATCAATAGCTGTCACATCAGAGTTTCTTCACACCGTGGAAGGGCAGAAACAAAGCGGCAATTCAGGAGTACACGGATGCAGGTATGCTTGTTGGTAACAGTATGATAACAATCCTCCACATTGGAAGTCGAAGTTTAAATGGCCCAACCTATTATTTTCTTGTTTTCGCGGAATTTAAAATGGGTGATTGCTTTACGGCCACTTAAGTTTACAAAGGATTGTGCGCTAGGTTGGAGAGTAACATAACACGAACGCACACGAACGCCGGGATATCTACTGCAGTGCACTCAGAGTTAATCATAGCAAATGCTGCATTTAGTGTTGTGAATAAAAAAAGTAACTACCAATTTTGGATGCATACGACACTACATTGTCGACCTAGGCATGGTTGGCGACTATAGTATATATGCACGATACGTACCGAGGCGTAACCGCTGTATCTACATTGCCTTGCCTCAAACTAATACCCACAAACTAAAACTAATACCTAAAACTAATAACCCACAAAACGAAGCCCTTAGTGCATTTGTTTCGAAACCCCGCTAGACATGTTTCGCCTCTATTCGCAAAGGCCGCGCCAGCACCACCCCTTTTCTAGATGACTTTGGATGACCAGACGCCTTTGTTGCCCAAAAGTGGCTCCGCTCTGCTGATTAAGGATAGTGTCAGCCAAAACTTTGGTATGGTTGCTAAAGATGTGTGCTTCCTCTCAGAACTGCACGGAACTGCTTGGACTAACACATCCTGATCTTTCGCGCGGTGTACCGTTTATTATACAGAACGATCGCCTCTGTTGCACACTGCTCCATGAATACTCTGCTGTGAGCAGCAATTTGGAGATTAGTGTCCTGAAGATTTAAGACAGATTTGGCTAAAGGAATCGTGGCTGTTTTTCCTCTATATAGAACATGCTTCAAAAAGCGCGAACGAGGGGGTTAAGCTTTCATCTGCTTTTCTGCTGTTCTGCTTTTTTGATTGTTATAGTTTCTTTATTATGGAAGGTTGTAGAATGTCCAGGAGTAAAACTCAACATTTAAAATATCATCGAATAAACACATAGAAAGCAGACTTCATACAAACTCTTGGCATAAGATCATATGACATGCGGATCACAGGAAAGCGCTTAGGAGAGGTTCAGAACATAAAGAGAAAGCATTGAGAAAAAATACAACCTCATATCGCTCAGAGAGCTAAAGTTTCTGATGACCAAGGCAATAGCCAGAAAGTTTCCGAAGATACGTTATAATTAAGCACAAGGGGAGAAAATACCAATTAAGTTCAGCAGACCAAATTCCAGGTCCTGCCTTCTCTAAACTTTGGGCAGAGACCGCGGCAACAACAGATTGGCCAGGAAAGCGAACAAAGTGATGTGATAAACAAGAATTCAGGAAGGCAGAGGCCTCCCATGGTTTGAGATAAGTTGTCAAAGATAATGTCAACGTGCATTTAACTTGAAATGAAAGAAACTAGACCCGACACCAAGGCACCAAAGCACCAAGTTGCAAGGGCAGCGACTGAACAAAGATAGCCTGTGACCAGTAACGATGCAAGTAAAGCGAAAAAGAAATGATATGGAGAAGACATTGAGATTAAAACAAGTTCTCTGTTTTCTTGATCTTAGTTTTTTTTCCGTACCATGGAGTGTCCGAGGCATCGCAAGGCCATTGCATTCTATGACATTTAAGTTTACTGATGTATCCAAATATTATTAGGTTGCCTGACCCAGTGTTTTCCGAGCGCTTTTTTTTTTCGCCTCCCAAGAGGGTAATAGCAGCTGGACATTGTGAGTTGTACTCCTTGTTGTGATAACGCTCAGAAGGAACAAGCGGGCGATACAACAGATTAAAAATGTCGCAGTTTCACCCGAAAGGCGAAGCATCAATTGCGATAGCAAATTAGTAGAGAGCTATATACGGAGTAAGGATAGTAGTTTTATCAGCTGTATAAACTTGGACATGCAGCAGCACCAGCAACGCGCAGAACTGTTGTCGACGCCTTCGGCGTTTTGCCCGCGTTTGCATCGAATGCGCGCGGCGTTGGTGACTGTTGCTCTGCCTCTGGGGGTGGCTCGGAGATTTTCGACAAGATCAGAACGGGACACTCGTCGAGCAGCGTCGGAAGTATTTACCACCTTCTCGACTCGCAGCATTTTTATATAAAATATGCATTTGGTGCCGCAGCTAAACGTCGCCTCCCCTCCCTCCCTCCCTCCCTTCCTCCCTCCCGTCGCCCCACAGCCTTTCGCGCGGAAGAAATTGCGTTTGCTCTCCGCCGTGCGTTCGCTCCCCGTGAAAGCGCGCGTCCCTCGCGCACATACAGCATACGGCGCGCGGCGAGGATTTCATCGCCGTTGTACTCTATACAGAACCTCACGGCGACGGCGACGACGGCAGAAATCCGCTTGGGGTGTCCATATAATTGCTATCGCAATAAAACAGAATTGTTCTGTATGACAAAATAAGCCTGATCGTTTAACTCCAGTGAAATAAAAAAAGTTCACCAGAGTGACAGTTTGGGCACGTTGGTATTCCACAAGGACGACTAAAAGAGCACGAACTGGGCGCAGACATAAGAAGGGTGCATGTGCGTGTGCGTGTGCCTGTTTTATGTATGTGTCCAGTTCGCGCTTGCTTAATCGTCTTTAAGGTCACGGGATCAAATGCAAAAACACCCGTATACAGTTCACGTGTGCACGTTGAAGAACGCCAGGTGGTCAAAATTAATCCGGAGTCCCCCACTACGGTGTGCCTCATAATTAGATCGTGGTCTGGCCACGTGAAAACCCAGAATTTAATTCGATTTAATTTAGTCGTCTTTAAGAAAAAAGATAAATACCGGAGATTAGGTCAGTTTCCGAGCGGCGTCCTTGCGGCTAGTAACAGAGTTGTTTGGTGCACAGTAACGCCATTCTTGGTTCGTAGCATCGGTTTATCTTGCAATTGGTAAATTTTGTGTTGTCTCACGTCACTTCGGCAAGAACATTGAACGTACTGCTGACCTATCCGTGTCAATATCACACTGCGAAGTACCTGCGCCGCAATAACAACTGAAATTAATTGTTTGTCTTTGTTGCTTTAACTAACCACATTGGGCGAACTTTAGCTCTAATTTGAGCATGAGAATCGCCCAGCGTGAAATAGAAGTGGCAGCACCACGCCAGAAATGTTTTCCATGGTGCTGACCCGTTGTACAACTTCCTTGTCGCTACTATGAACCCATCCGTAGTCCGTACGAGGACAGCGACCTCAATTGATCGGCCACATCGATACATCAGTGACAAAGAATGATTTGGGGGTCAGTTAGCAATGCCTCGCCACCGCGCTTTTTAGGCATGTAAGGAACACATGGCCTGTCCACAGAATCTCCCGCTAGAGGCTGTATCACCGAAATACTGCTCCAAAACTAGCGTTCTGCGTCATTGTGCATGAATTATAGAAACTTTTCACTCTCTCTTTCTTTAGCTGTCTTGCATAACTTGTCTGTTGTGTGATGTAAACACAACGATAATATATGTCGCTGGCCGCGCTCGCTGTCTTTTCAAATGGCACCAGTGTTTGTCTTACTCTCTTGCGGGGTGCGATAAAATGAAATAGATCATAATAAACCGATAATAATAAAAGAAAATGTTCAGAGGTGGTAGGCAAACCGCCCTTCGCCTTTTTATCTGCTTCTGAGAAGAACCCCTACAAGATATGCACGTTGTGAGTGATGTTAAAATAGGAGGAGAAGATAAAAGTACAGCGTCGTAACTGCCTCTCGTGAGAGGGCACCTCAACAGCGCTGTACGGGGAAGGCGTGAGATAGAGAGAGAGAGTGTGGGGGAGAGCGATCGGCTTTTCCTGCTTATATGTTCGGCGTGGTTTCAAGCATACAACATTGATTGATTGATGGGATTTAACGCCTCGGAGCAGCACGAGGACTACGAAACGTGTAATCGCGGAGGTTTGCCATTCAATTTGGTCACCTGCGGTTCTTACGTGCAACCAAAGCGCGGTAGACGAGCGTTCGTGCCTTCCATTCCCATTGACCGCCGCGGTCGTATACCGAACCCGCGACCTCGCGATCACAAGTGGAACGCCGTGACCAGTGAGCCAAAGGACGGGCAGACATAAAAGTGTGCTTAGTTAAAATCGCAGCGTACTTGAAAGGGAAATAGCCGTGGCCCGCAACTGGCTGTCGGCCTTCAAGAGATCGCGTTTTCTCGCAAACATGGGTTAAAGAGCCATTGAATAGATGGTGCACTGAAAGAAACCGAATCTTATATTTCGAAGTGGGATCAAAATATTAAATTGAGACATGAACGGCTGGATAAATGCTGAAGCATTTCGTTCATAATTCATGACTGAATAATAATTAGGCGGAGGAAAGCCTCATGGCTACACGACACGCTCGCTTTTGTATGAAAGAATGTTTCCTTTTTCATTCCTTCTTTAAGACTGTGTCCGTCTTTTTAGGGACTTACTACGTCTCCTTTTGCAAATCTCCAAGGCTCGCGCTGAAGTCTGATAGTAAGCTGTAGAATAGTCAGGCGAGTAGTAGAAAAACTAACGCATTCTGGTTCACGCGGTTCCTTAGCATACACCGAATGTCACCGATGTATTCATGTCGTTTGTTAAAACAGCTGTGTTTTTGGCATGCAGTGTTCTGCAAGGAGAGCACTGGGTGCAGACAGCACGAATAACGTTCACGCTTGCATGCGTCTCGTGTGTTGTCATATATGAGAGGTAAAATTTTACAATCGAATACACAGATAGCAAATGTTCAACTGCACTAGATGGCGTTTTGTGAACCGCACAAAATTTTTCTTTAGACTTCCTTGGTATGCCATAAAAAAAATTAATATATCATGTAGCATCTCGACGCAAAAGTTCTCACTGTGAAATAATTCCAAGAACCATCAGCCATGGGTACAATTTAAAGAACAAAATTTTTGAGTTAACAAAGGGGCGGGGGAAGGAAGGGCGGCTTAGAGCACTTGTGATGCTTTTGTTTTTGTTTTTTGATACAGAAATAAATACCATGTGGCTTCCTGGAGACATGACGGTAGGTGTATTAATGGGCTGTGTGCACTCGTTAGTAAGTTAGCAGTAAGCTGGTTTATGGAATGTTGGTACAGAAATACACAAATACCAGAGAAAATTCTTAAGGGTGAAGCGTTGAGGAATTGCACATTGACAACATTGACGATGCACATCGACAACTTATAGTGAAAAAGAGAGAGAGAGAACAAAACGGCTCTACGGGGAGACTCCACGTTATGTTAAAACCGAGCTTGTGAGTGGTTACGTAGCCATGCATTTTTTCAACAGGACACGTAGACGATCCAATTGTGAGCAGCTGCCGAGGCGATACCCTATAACCTGCTCTCACGAAGCACAGTCTTTCCTCTCGTTTTGGTCATTCAAGGTTGAGTGGGACCTACCTTTCTGATAACGTAATTCTTTATCTCGGTTTGGCCTCGTCGAACCATGCGTTTAAGCCCAGTAGCGCCGGCTCCTACACCCATGCCTCACTTCACCTGTGCCTTGAACTATTGAAAAGTTCCACTGTCTGACTGCAGTTTCGACGCAACACTCGCATGGAAACAAAGACACGTCCCTTTTTCGAGAAGCGCCTCGGCACGTTGTGTCACCTGCAGAAGGACGCACATTGTGAGCGTTGCCATCCGTTCGCGGTCCGTGCCGTAGACGCAGACGTTGTGTAAATGCTCAAGGCGCACTTGTGGCCGCCAGGAACCGATAACAATGAAACCTGCGTTGGGTTTTTTTTTTCTGTATATGCGAATGTAAGCAAAAAGACGATGCATCGCCTTCAAGAACCGCTTCTCTTTGACAGACGACTAAAGCATCTCACATATTCTTGCTTACGTGTTTCATAATGTTTTCGTGGTTCTGGGCTCTTGTTTCCGTGTGCGCGAGTGTAGTGCTTGGAATTTGATATTTAAGAAAGACCTAATCTATAACGGTCTAAGCAGATTGATATTTTGTGAGCATTTATATTGCGTGAACAGTTATACATTTTTATTTGTGTTCGCGAACTTTATAAGTGACGTCCTTGAGTCTTTTTCCAATCGTTGTTTCTGTTGTGACAATTATGAGCACGATTATGTCAGAGAAGAGGAGCAGCCGGCACCACGTATAGACACATGTCTCTCCTTAAATATAGTTAATAAAATATTTTAGTCTGTATCCATTACATCGACAGCTTACAGTCAACAGCTTACAAGTTTAGGCAGCGGTGCAACATGGTCACTCGAGCTATTTTTTCCTGCTCGTTGCAGCTTGACTATGGCGGTTGAACGTTCCTTCGTAATTAAGTTTTCCACTGGTTAAGCTTTGGCCCAGAGACGGATCCTAATCTGCTACAAAGAAATTGACGTCACCACATACTACCGGCCTTGATATGATGCCCTCGTACTGAGCATGCGACTACATCAGCGCCAACTGTATCAGCTGTGAGGGGATTTATTCTGACGACATTGGACATGTTTGCAACTGTTTTGTCACCGGCTTCTCCACAAACAATAGATTGTCTAATGAGGAAAGGATGCTAATATGAGGTGATACGAAAAACAAACAAACGAACGAACCGGCCATAAAGCACATTTCGTAAACATGCTTAAACAAGAACCATCAATATAAAAAAGCGCGCACTAATCAATATATAATTCACACAGAATGCTGCGACATATCAATAACACACAAGGACATACGAAGTGTTAAAACAAAGATATAATATCAATTTCACTAAAGAAAGTTATTCAGCCTTCAGAGCTGATCACTGTAATAAGGCGTTATTCCATGGCCCAATCAAATTTTCTATGCAGGAAGGACGATTATCAAGTGTCATCAATTTTAGTTGCCGTCAAAGAACATCTTTGCTGTTCGAACTTTGGACATTCCAATGCAACGTGTCATGCAATTGCACGTATGACACGTGCAACAAGGCATATCTGAACGACGTATACGATACAAAAAGGTATACCGGTATACGCAGGTATAGAAGTCCCTGTCACGACCGGCTACGCTTCGTTCGGCAGCGGTGCGACACGGTCACACTAGCTAGTTTTTCCCGCTCCTTGCAGCTAAACTGAACTCTTGTAGCCATTTTCGCTTCTGTTTCGTTTCCCACTGCGGCCGAACACAGTCGTGCTACCACTAGCCTAAACCATGGCGGCATTCTGTCATTCACTTACAGAGTTACCTGTGAATTGCCTCATTCAATCCAAACAACTCGAACGAAATTCCCGGGCAAACAACATTGAAATTAAGGGCGTCCCTGCCGACTGTCAGCCTCTTGATGCTGTCACAAATTTGGCTGAGCTTGTTGGTGAGCTTGTCACAGAAGTTGACGCCGACATTTGTCACAAAGTGTCAACTGCGAAACAAAATTAAAAGAACATTGTTGCTCAATTCGTACGGCGAGAGAAGCGATACTCGCTTCTTACAAAAGCAAGAGAAACGCGGATTACGACGGCTGCACTGGGGTACAAAACAACGAATGCTCTGTACACAAACGAACATCTAACCTCCACGAACAAGCAGATACTCGGTGCTGCTATAGCAAAAAAGCGACAGGTTCCTTGGAAGCACGTATGAACCAAGGACGGGAAAATTTTCGAGCGTCATGAAGATCTTATCTGCCCTGATCAGGTACATCTCATGCCTAACGAAACTGACGAGCCGTGATTAGCTTTGAGAGCGTTTTATTAGTTCCTTGTTCTTTTTTTTTAACTATTATTGTCTATCCGCACCACAATGGCTGTTACACCGGAAAACCTAAAAACACTGCGAGTCAAAAACCACCTAACCTTCCTCCACCTTAATGCGCGATCATTGCAAACTAGGCACGATGATCTCGATTCGCCCATCGCTTCTACCGGTATTCATTTTGACGCCATAATGGTCTCGGAAACTTAGTACACACGACACTCTTTTCCAGTCACGTGTACTCATTAGGAAACGTTTGTACTTGGCATATCTGTATGGCATAGCTGTTGGCATAGCTGCATATTGTGGTATTCATCTTATTAGTCTTTCATCGATATGTAGCGGAAGCTTCAATGAACTATCAATAAACTCAAACGCAAACGATCCCGTATATAGGTAGTATAAAGTGTGGTCTTCCTTTCTCGTCTGTGTTATGAGTATTGCATAAGCACGTGTACGAGGTTTTTTGACTGCAGAACGTCTTGCTACCGCGTATACGAATATAACGTGGGGACCGATATATGGTAAATAAATAAACCCACCTTTCATATCGGTGGGATACATCCACCGTAAGGATGATTATCAGATTAAAATGTATAACGAGCCTGATTCTGTTTACCGCATTGACGTGTGAAATTTGCTAATAAACCAGGGGGCAAGAAAGAAATATAATGGTATGCGATTGCACGTCACAGTAGAACGACGTTAAGAGCATCGGCCGGTGTCACCGGCGTGCCAGTTTTGAGGAGAAACCGGCGAGCGCTGTCTCATGACGGTCGCCGGTGCCGTGACAGTGACAGGATGGAGTGATTGACGGCTGTGTGAATCAGGCTTAACAACCTGAAGTAGATGAGCATCTATTTGCATGCTTGCGTGGTCCGAAACAAATTGCGAAACAAGCTGTGCATCTTCGCGTGCGCGCGCAACTAATGCTCTCTCTTGCCCCCTCTCTCTCTTCGTCCCTGTATTCTCATCCTCTAGCGCAGGGTAGTAAATCGGATGTACGTCTAATTAAACTCCCTGCCTTTCCTATTATATATCTCTTTTTCTTTCATCTTAAGGCCCCGGAAATACATAACGTAAAGTGAAATTTAGCCATCAACGAAAGCGTTGCGAGTGACAGAAATATACTTTATATGATATCTGCACAGATTATTATAATGGTTTAGTACCTCTGTTCAGGTTGCCCCTACTCTTTCCACAATTATGCAAAATATAAAATTCTCAGGCACACCTGAAAACAGCCTGACGTGTGTCTTTCAACATTGGTGAACAGTATTCAGGCAGTGAAACGGAATGTGTGTTTTTTTTTAAACTTTTTTGCTGAATGGCTTACAACATTAACAAGATTTGCTACCTTACTAAATTTACTGCGCATGCGACACCAAATATATATATTAGGAGGTAAAAGACCAACATGGAAACGAATACTCGCCGAGAGAGAACATTGCACCCCGGCAGTAATATAGAACATCACTTTAGAATGTAAATGTGTTCCTGCTTCTGATTGTATTAGCTGAATTGTTCTGGTTTTGATATCCCCTACAAGTAAGCTTTTGGATGGTCTTCATTACTATAATAAAGTGGAACAATTGCTGTTTTGCTGTGCGCGTAATAAACTTGAAATTGAAATTTATTAGTTCCTTCAGAACGTAGCAAAATGTCTACAAAGCATTGATTTATCATGCTAGCTTGAACCATGCCACATTCCTTTAAAAAAGAGAGAGAAAAAAAATACTTTGAAGCGTTCCGTCATATAGCATAAATGAAAGCCGGTCAGGACATATCGTACAGCCGCTGAATGAATTCTTCATGAGCTGTTCTATCTAGCTGTCGACACCAGCACGCCGGCAAGCATACACTCGACACCAACACCTACACACGCACACACTCATACGCACATAAAGCCGCGGAAGCGCCGACACCCACCCACCCAAGCACTTCGTGTTCTTATAAGGTAAAGGGTACCCTAGTTCGTGCGAACGTCTTTCACGGTTTGCTCGCCTCGGTATGCAAATACTGACTGATATAAATGCCGATCTTAAAGATTAGCTGCAGAAGCGACCGCAACACAGCGGTGTACGTTGTCTCTCCGTGTAGGAGGCGTCGGCTTGTTGGTGCCGCACGGAGCCGGAGCAAGCTTCCAAGTTGAGCCTCGGGGAAATAACTAAAATGAACGCGGTCTCGTAGCCTTTGCTTCCTATGATATCATAACGTATCCACGTAGAACTGTTAAAGAGGACGCTGCTTAAGACGTTTACGTTTAGATGTCATTATCTCCACATTGCTGTAGCCAAAAGGGCGTTGAAGGCCGCAAGCGCGTCGATCACATTTCTCCCAAGCATAATTGGGGAACCGATGTTTTGAAAAATGTACAGTAACGTTCGCTTCACTCATGTAGCGTGTTACAATGGTAAAGGCAAAATAAGACAGAGAAAGTCCCCCACCGTAGGTTACGCTCATTTCTAGTTCGCTCCACTCATGTGAGGGTGACCCATCAAGAAAGGATTGCGTTCCTCTCGGCATCAATGACAATACCGTGGTGGACAGTCACTGTGGGCACCGACTTTCAGCGGCATTCAGTGAATGGACGAGTCACGAAAGTGGCTCGGGTGTTGACAGAGAGGGCGATTGACTTTCATAGTGCGTTTTAACGTCTGCACAAACCTGGCTTGCAATATGATCTCAGGGAGACATACAGATATACTACACGTGCCGGTCGAATAAGTGCCCCATGGTAGACGTTGAGCTGCGGTAAATATAAAGCTCTTGCCTGACACACGTATGTCGCACTTTCTGTACTATTGTGCTCATGACAATCAACAACATTTAAGATGGGGACGGGAGTAGATTGAGACAGCAGATATATATTGACCCAGCCCGGTAACTCCTCCCTTATCTCTCCCACAGTGGTTTCGAGAATGAACTTGGAATTCCGGCTTGCACGGTCCTCAAACAATGTGGCAAAGAAATCGCTAACGAAGTTCCCCTGTTCAATAGACCTATAGTTCAATGACTACAATGCTCCCGTGTAATTTCTTTCGCGCCTATTTACGTATCTGTTTCTCTCTCTTGCATGTGCTTTTCCTATTGATCTTTCTGCCTCCCCTTACCCTGCACAGGGTAGCAAACTAGATGTTTGTCTTCTGAGTAATCTCTCCACCTTTCGCATCTTATTTCTTTCTTTTCGTATTTCCCGTAAGTTTCAGTCGATGACCGGAAGTGAACAGTTTGCCCGCAACCACATGCGCGAAGTGCTGCGAAGCTTGATTGATGGGTATTGAAAAGCGTAGGCATTTAGGCTACTCGTTCAGAGAAAAACGGTGCAATATATACAGGACGTAAGAAAGAAGTAGGCCGCGACGCCGTTGTCGGTCCCCTGCTTACGTCCTGTCCATTACTCTTTTTTATCTCCTCAAATGGCAGGTCTTGTTCTCGCGCCGCTAGAGAAGAGTCGCCTGCGAGTGACAGCGGAACGGCATAATCGTTAGAGCAGCCCGTCTGCGTAGAGGTCATCTTGACTGGCAATGAACGGCTCGTATTGGCACTTTATCCCTGACCAGCACATCGCCTCCGCTTCCAGATTACGCTTTCTCTGTATATCCAAAGCGTATACCGCCTACCAAAAAAGCAACGACACGGTGAGAGACAACATGCACGTGGGGAGATGCCTACCGTGCATATGCTTGTCCGCGCTCGTGGCCGAGTTGCTTGTCATGCCACGGCCGCGGCGCGGCGGTGGAGAAACGGAGCGCGAAGCCACGACGACGACGAACGAGCGACGACAGCGGTGGTTGCCGGCGACACTGCCCCTCGGTGTGCTGGCGGCGGCGGCGCGTCTCCCCCGCTTCTGCTGCCGTCGGGCGCAGCTGCGATGTTCGCGGCGAGCCCGCGACGCGGTATGCCGCTGCCGCCGTCGTCGTCGTAAGCGCGTGGCCACCGAGAAGCTGCCGCCGGAAAACTCGCTTAAAGCGCACTCCGCAGGTGGGAGCGCTCACTAGGTACACGATGAACCAATACGCTCGAAGAAAAATATGCACCCTCTGGGTCTCATCTTGTCCCCGAGCAGTAACCATCGTTTATCTCGCATGCATTTCCTTTCTTTAACGCCGCGCTCGCCGTGCCTTCAGGTCACGGACGGCATGCGCGCATCAGCATGACATATAGCGCCCTCGGGGATGACTCGCGTTCCTGATAGGAAAGTGGCGAGCGCGGACTGCTAAATAAAGGAAGCGTATAGGCCAGATTTTGCGGCCTTGGCTATACCACACAGGTCGACCACCTGACCTAACGCGATGGGCGCACGGAACTTTGCACCGGCCGCTCCTGGACTTCGTCCAGGAAACAGAGCTTCATCTTTTTATTTAACTCATGCCGTAGGGCATACTGGCGCCAATAATAATAAAAAACGTATAGGCAAGGTTTATAACGATTATTGCTTGGGGATGACATAAACTTCAAAGGCTGCACATTTTTGTTAGAATGTATTGTCACGGTATTATGACGGTGAAGGTGCCGGGTCACTGCCGGAAAAAATTATTAAAGAACCGAACACTTCAGCGAGCGATCTTATGCCCAATGAGCAAGGAAAGTTACAACGCACAGTCGCCGGTCATCGAATCTGAATTCATTGATCGAGTTCGTCGACTATTTATAAGCAGGCGTCATTGCGCATTCCAGAGCGACCGATGGTGATCGGGTCAAATGGAGATTGTATGAGTGATTGACATCTTTATTGGGAAGGCTGGCGCTTCGGCCTATATATATGTAGGGGGGGGGGGGGGGGGGGGAGGGGTCTAAGGGAATTCATGTATGGGAATTAGTAGACAGGGAGGGCTAAAAAATGTTGGTCAATCTAAATGGGATTCACAGTCTGAATAGCAAACCAGAATTGTCCGCGAAAGCCAGAAGCGATTCGTACACGCCATGCTTATCGAGCTCATCCGCTGTTCGGATCCAGGTCTCGTAGTTTGGAATCATCGTCCTGTCGAGGTACTTGCGACGCGCCTAATCATAAGCGCGACAAACCCAGAAGAGGTGTTTGGTCGTGGGACGACATGGTGTGTGGCAGTCGGGCCCCCGACAGTACAATTTCATCGGTGAGCCCTTGGATTTGTTGGGGGTACGTCTTCTTCTCTTGGCGATATAGGACCGCCAGCGGTCAAATGATATCAGTGGTTAGGACAAAACCCCGGAGAAGCGAGATTGTATAAAACTATTCGCGTCGCGCGCGACGTCTATGAGAAACGCTTGTCTTGATTTGCTTTGTTATCTAGTGGACGACACACTCACAAAATTTTTAACTCTACAAGAGCTTTTTGCGCCAAGCTATAACATGATAACAGCGATAATCTGGTGAAAGTGTTATCCGATAATAAGCAATACAGCCACACGTAGCAATATCCAGGTGTGAACGTTCCTGGTGTGTCACTCCCCGAAGTAAAGCTGTGCTCATACACTTGATTCAATCCAGTTTACTGTGAGAGGGAAATAGTCAGTTTCAGTTATGTTCAGCAAGTGCACCGAGCTCTCGTGGTAAAGCAAACGCTTTGATTAATTGCCAGCGTGTCTCGCGTCACTTAGGTTTTGAGTGCCCTACCTATAGGTAACGTATCTCTCATGCCGATAAATCACTCAACAGCGATCCTTCGCCAATGCATCGTTACTGTCAGGAATTATCTTGGCACAGCTACTTTTGTTTCCTGGTCACAAATACTTCATCCGTAACGATATTCATGACGACGCGTATTATGTTTTGAGCGTACATCCTGACGCGAGGACCCTCAATCATCGTACAGCGAACCACTTGCACTGTTAGTGTTTTTACATTTCGGTATAGTCTTGATAGTGCTTTGTATTTTCATTATCTTGTTGTTCTTGCTGTTGTTTTCAATTCCTATGATTTTGGGATATTCGTATTTTTATCGTGCTTTTTGATATTGTGAACACTATATATATATATGCACCTCACCTTCCTCATCTGTACATATCATTACCACGAGCCGCGACTTTCTTGTCGTCGTGGCTGGCAATCTTCGATAATAAATCAAATCTTTAGAAGCGCGCCAATACCAATATTTCCTTCTTTCTTTTCCTTTTTCATTGTAGCTTGAGTAACAAATTTGGGATTTTGGGATAGCAGGCTTTGACGTAGCCTACCTTCCTATGTTTTCTCGTCTAAATAAAAATAAGAGTCGGCCCTATGTGCTTGTTGATAAACTTCCCATTTTTCACGCTTAAGAAAGAAAGAAGAACATGGCATATTATTATGTCATGCGTGCCGTGCACATATGTTAATTTCGTGGTTGGTTTCGTGAGAAAAGTTAGATGTTTAGACATTTTAAAACCCCTATTAAAATATTTTGTTCATTTTAGGTCTGCTACTCGGCTGAAGCTGCAAGCGTTCCGTGGACATTATCATCTGTTTAATTTTCTTTAAGATGCAGAAGAAAGTTTGAGATTTTGACTATAGAGGCCACAAGGGCAAGGTCGAGTGCGTAAAGCAGATTCCCCTCCTAAAATCTTTATATCGATGTGCTTCTGTGGAAATTCATTCATTTATTAATTCAATATATGCCAAAAAATCCGGGCACAAGATAATTTAACAAGAAGCTTGGTCGATAGCCTTCTTTCTGAAAGATACGGCAGAGGAGGCATGACGTCACGCAGCCATATCAGCATCACGGCCTTTCCTGTCGACACGATATTCTGTTATGGGAGCCACTTGGCTTCTTACTTTGCCAGTGTCACTTCAACTCATCCCTGCACTCGTATAAGAACATGAATTAACCAACGAAATGGGTGTGACGTCATGCTGTGCCAGTAGCCGTAGCCTGTTAAAATATTGGTAATCAAGGAACAAAACGTGTTAGGACATTTTACTTCTCTCCCTTACATAGAATAGATAACTCACGCTTACGTAAGACGCCGGAGAGCATGTGTGTGAAACTTTCCAATAATGCAGCGGGAGTAAGCTTTCATTGAATCGAAATGCTCTGGCATCACTCTATTATGTCCAATACTGCGGTCGTTCGTAATGAAGCGCTCAAAAATGTCTATATGCTCTGCGAACACAATTAGAAAAATTTGTCAGGGCTTCGACTTCTGCTAACACAGTTGGAATAGCTTGCCTGCATGATCCGGCAAATGCTAAGTCGTCGGTGCTTTCACAGTTGTAGCTAACGCATTTGTAGCCAACCGTCCTTGCTCTAGGCGACCAGCTGCGAGTGGTAATACTTAAAATAACAATGTGCCGTGAACAGAGCGAGCATTTGATCTGCTGACCGCACTTCACAAACCAATTGTCAGTGCCCAGAAGTGAAAGAATGCATGGCCATTCTTTTTCATCAAATCCTTGTCTGATAGTGTGCCGGTTCTACTGTCTTTCTTTGCTCCGGTAAATATCGTTATCGCACTGGCTACTTTTCTTTATGAGCACTGCTTCCCTGGCGAGCTGGCAATTTATATTGTGCGGGGATGCGTTTAAAGCCACGGTCATGTGACCCAATTCGATCGCCATGGTAGCCCAGTGGCTGTGGTGTTGTGCTGCTGAGCTCAAGTTCGCGGGTTCAAATCGTGCACTTAGGGTTAGGTGCACGCTAAAGATCACCAGGTGGCCAAAATTAACCTCGAGCCACCACAACGGCATGCCTCATAATCAGATCGAGGTTATGGCGCAAAACAACATAATTTTATTTTAGTGAGAGCATTCCACATTCGTTGTCATGGCTGTGGGTGGCGTTGGATAACAGTCGCAAGGCTTATATTTACGGGGTGATTATTTTTAAATTTACCAAAATTTTGTAAAAATTATTGTTGCACATTACATAATTCTAGTCCTTCAGATGGATTACTCGGAGAGGCGGACATCACTTGCCCGAGAAATCGAAACACGTATTAAATAATTGCCAAAAATTCACCAATGAACTTCTTACTTACTTTACAACACATATCAATGGGCCATGAAAATCCGGTGGACATTCGAATATATCCGGACGTCCACATCCAGAGCCGCTTATCCCCAGGATTACCGAGGGAGGTTGTGTTCTGGTTATTTTGAACGTCCGTTTTATTTTTAACATCGAACGTCCTAAGGACATCTGCACTGAATTTTATGCGGACGTCATGCTTCAGACGACAGAGGGACATCCATGGGACATCATCTATTTGATTATTTCTCACCAGTTTCTGCACTGCGTATGGTGCAAGCGACATCTGCAATGGACATCGCATAAAGTCTCGATCAAATTCAAAGAATTTTTGCTAAACCGTGTTAAACTATACCAGCTTGATGTAAGTTTTCATTTTGTAAGGCAAATAATTGTAAGCGAAATAAAGCTAACCCAATTGAAAGCATTTTACAGATTTCTCACTGATATTGTGTTATCAAAGTTTATGTTCATGTTACAAAACATGTACGGTTTGATGTAAGTTCCAAGATTCAAAATGAAAAAGCTGTGACATCAGTTTACTGTGATAGCTAAGTTAGCTGAAGTTATTTTTGAGGTAGCTGTGATCGTCATTGTGTATGTAATTCCATGTCAAGAAAGTGTTTGTTCAGATTAGAAAAAAGTGTTTTGCAATGGTGTGGTGCAAACTTTATATATACATCTCTGCTAAAGCAATTAAACCAAAGAATGCCCGATAAACATCTCCAAGCGTCAATAGTAAGTTCCTGTGAATGTCCGATGGGTGTACTGAAAAGGCCTAAGTGCATGGTTTTGCATGTCCCTGTAACTTCCGAATGTACAGTTCTGGCAGCCATCGGATGTTCGACAGACTGCCAATTTTCTTGCGCACAATTGTCCCTATGGTGTCCGTAGTAAATTCAGTGGATTTCTGTGGATCTCCGACGGACATCTATATGTCCAAAACTGACTGACCAGTGGATGTCCACCGGAGTTTCATTGCCCATTGGGATATATTGCAACTTACCTATAGCAGCCGGTGAGCTTGCTAGGCATATCCACTTAGAATGAATTTCCAGAATGACACCAGTTTGGAGATATGCGGCATCAAACGCGGCAAAAATGCACTGTTGTCCCAGTTACTTTTTTAACAAAACGCTATTTTATGAATTGAAGAACAAAGGTAACTGGAACGTCCATGTATATCGTTACACACTTTGGGAAATAATTTCTCGGAACTAGCGTCATCCTGGAGATTCACTTCAAGTGGATACGTCTTGGAAACTCACCGGCAACAATTCGTTAATTGCAATATTGGCCTTAAAGTCATTCATTAAGAAGTTAATAAGTGAATTTTTGGTAATTAGTCAATTATGTGTTTCGATTTCTTGCGCTAGTAATGTCCGCCTCTTCGAATAATCCAGCTCAAGGACAAAGATTATGCTGTCGGCTGCAGGCGATCTTTTTTAAATTCCGGTAAACTTAAAAATGATCACCCCGTATATCGTACACTTATTGAAATACCCGGTAAAGTGTACGGAAGGGCCGCCGCCGCAGTAGCTGAATGAATGGGCTTCCCTCGCGTAGTGCAGAAGATGCCGCTCCCACCAGCGGCAAGTTGTCCTTTTGTCCACTTTCATTTCCCTTTACCTGATCAATTGCCTATTTCAATGGGGAAAAAACACATTTGTTTTCCCTTATGCTTTTCTTGATTTCATTGTTTTTTGGCGTCATGTGTTTGTAACTAACGAAAAAGCGAGCACCTTATTATTCTCCCTCGGTCAACCAGTTGAGAAGAAGGAGAAAAGAAAGAGAGAGGCAGGAATATGATAACCGGAAAACAAGAAAAAAAAACACAAGTACGGAAGTGTTTTGTTACGTGGGTCTTAATAATTTTCTCTGTGTTTCAACGCCATCCATCTTTTATTTCCTTTGCTCCTTTCCCCAGCACATTTTATCTAGCCATTGTGCTCCCTGTTTTTTCCTCTCTTTTTACTTCTCCTCGCGCTTAGTTTCTTAAGATCCCTTTTTCGTTCGCAATAAGTGTCACAGTGATTACAGTCGCCCGCTGTGGTGGCTCAGTGAATATGGCGTTATGCCGCTGAGCGAGAAATTACGTATTCAAATGCTGGTCGCAGCGGTCACATTGCGATTGGGGTGCAATGACAAGTACGCTAGTGTTCCTAAATTTGAGGTGCAGCTTAACATCTACTCAGTGTGTTGAAAGTTTGTCAGGATCTCTCAAGTATACTGTGTCTCTCACAGAACTAAGTGGATGGTCGGGGCTTCCTACCCAATAAAAAGTATTACTGCCTCCAGTCGACGCCTGATTGAGAGATTAGGAGCGGACGTGTGCGGAAGCTTTTCGTTTATCTTCTCTTCGCCTGCGACGTGATTATGTTTGCAAAATAAGTGGCATGTAGCAAAGTTTCGTATGCGATACTGTAGAGTCACTGGTACTGGTATATACGCCACTGTCTTTCCGAGAGTTCTAGTTGATTTGCACTTGCTTCTTTTAATTCAATTACTCTCCATTCTATAGTCCACTTGCTGAAATAACTGTTTTATTTTGTTTGCGTTCACTATGCCCGAAAATACAGAGTGTTTTTCTGCAGTTCTAGAGTACACACGTGAATAGAGTAAAACAGATCGCCAGATCGAGTAAATGTAGTCGCCTGAAACAGCGCACAGCTTGCAAATCTTTTGTAGCTGTCTCTACAAGATTGTCTTTCGATACAAAGAGTCATCTGCCGCTATTAGCCGAATGTTAATTCAACCATTGGCAACTCCGAGGACGGAGCGTTCCATTAGTAAAATGAATTACTGAGCAGTCGCGGTAAAAGTAGGCCGAGGAGTAACAAAACCTCATCGAAGTTCCCGTGAAAGTGCTTGAATTCTGTAGTCGGCTGCAGTCACATAGCACTCAAAGGGTACCATGAGTAATATTATCTCTGCTGAGAAAAAAAAAGATAAAAGTAAAGTATGGACACAGTAGGCTTTATGGACACCACTCATGGCTTTCAGATAAAAAACACTGCGTGCACAGTTAAGGGTCACTGAAGCGGTCGCTAATGTGCACTCATTAGGTGCTTATTATCATACTAACTGAGGTAGCTTATCACGTGGTGAAAAGCTGAAATCTCACACATCACTTGAGGAAGTAAATCAGGGTCTCACGTGACGATGGTCGCGCTAAGTCTCTCCTCCTGGGACTGAACCAGTTAACAACAGCTACTCACCATGGGGCTTCATACCCTGCACCACTGTTCACATTACAAACAACAGCCCTAACGTCCGCACTGAATGCACATCAAAGATTGTGATGCCTTGAGCTGCGACACATACTTGGCGCATGGACTAATGATGTCTGTGTGTCTGGGACCTACGCACGTATCTGGGACCTACACTGTGCATACGGCTTCATTTTTCATATACCCGTCTTGACTAGCATTTTAAACATTGCGATCAGGCGCAGACCTCTCCAGGGTCGATTAAGACAGTTCCCCCCTCCATTTCTCTCCACTCACCAACAGGTGGTCGTGGCTGAGCAGCGCCCCCTGCTCGTCCCTTCGGAAGGAACCGTACGAGGCGGCCGGCTGCTCGGAGCCGCTGCCGTTCAGCTCGTACTTCTCGCTGTAGTGTCCCAGCCGTGGCATGGCTGCTGCTGCTGGCTCTGCTGCTGCCGGAACTGATCCGTCCGCCGCGACCACCACCAGCGGGGGATCGCTGCTGAGGACCCCCCAAAAAGCACAAAGCGAGAATTACCGTTGAAATCTTGTTGCAAGCACACGTTGGTAGTTACGAAAACTGTTAGGCCACATTGCAGTTCAAGGACGCAAGAATAACGAAAATCAGAGCGATCATTACTACTACAACTACGACAATGGTAATGGCTACAGTGATGGCCACAGCTATGTCATGAACAACAACAACAAAATGACAACAACGGCAACGACAACTACAACAACAAGAACAACCGGTAATAGAACACCGCACTCCAACTTCTTACCGGCTCGTCCCTCGCGCTTCGAGTTTACGAGCATAAAATCGAGCCGTCATGATACACCATGTGTGGTCTTGCTGTCTGGAACGGCCTTCCTCCACGAGGTACTTCGGTCCCACAAAACTTGGACTAACGTGGTCTAAACATTGCACAGATCCAGCTTATTTTGCACGTGTCAACATGGGAGGTGCCTTCACGGGAGTGCCAGCTGAGCGTATTACGCAACACCGGCAAAAGCGAACAGTGGGTTTTGAAGTTCCCGGGGGAGCTGCGCATGGCTTCGGCGTGCTTGGGCGCGACCAGAGAGGCGTCGCTCGGTGTTCACGCCACGCTTGGCTGCTACCAGGCCGAGCCAGCGTCGCGAGCGCCACCCGAGACAATGGCTGTGCCGTGCCTAGTGACGCCCGTAATGACCTCGTTAGCTCAACGGCTCCGTGTGCTCATTGCGGAGTCTGTGGGGACGCCCCGTCTCTGCGTCGGGATTGTTGTGGTTTATCGACCGTAAACAAGCACTTCAAGGTTGCTCACTAAAACGTTGGCGCAAGCAGACAGTGAGGACAGTGATCCGATGAAGCAGCAAATTCGTTTTATTTCAGCGCAAGCTATATCTTTTATCCTGGACTAGCGAAATACGCGCTACTTAGGCCGCGTTCTTGCTTGCACCTCTCACTTAAGTTTTTGTTTACCCCATGGCTTCTAAAATAATAAGGAAAATGTATGGTCAATCTTGTCCCCGCAAATAATTGTGCACACCTGTAGGATAGCAAACTGGTTGTGCTAAACTGATTATCCTCCCTGCCTTTCCTTCTCCATTCTTTCCTTCCTTCCGTTCTTCACACAGTGGATTCAACGCACACAACTGTGGTCTGCCCGCCGGGTCAGATGCACCAGAACATCAAGGGAGGGGGAGGCTCAATGCAGACTTCAATTTTGTCAGCGCACGAATGCGAAGACTACCGAAGTCACATGCAGGTGCAGTGAAAAATACAATGTCGGGCACATACAGAGTATGATCACTTATAGAGGAGAGTTATGCCCCTTGGTTGACTACAAAATCATATGTAATACACACGAACATCGCAATGGGGCAGTGACTTTATAAGCGCCCCTTTCTTGTGAGTCTCTCTACCAGGCTTCAACGTTTGATGCAAGGAAGGCTTCCGCGTACATTATTGAGTGATTAAAAGGGGATCTTGCACTCCACTAAGATACTGTTGAAGTTTGTAGAATTATAGTGCAAGCCGACATTGTATATAATTCGGCGCATAAGAATGAGCGTATGGTAAAGGCTGTGCACGCATGACGTCACTAGCGACCTCTTTCGTTTTTGTTCTTGGTGACGGCAATTTCCAACACCGCTTAAGCACATTGCTGCCTTGGTAAGGAAATACCAACTGCTGTTTCAATGTTCGCTCCAGGCCGACCCCAATTTTAAAATTTTCATATAGTGCAGTAAACTTGTGATGCGTTTTGGCTGGTGCACAAGATCTTCCTCTTCTCTGACGACAAGCGATGAGAGCTCAGTATGTCAAATCCATGGCCTCGAAAATCACGTGGCGCCATCGTGTAGGCGAATATAAGCCAGCGACACACTTTGTTTTTAAGTAAAGAGTTCTCTCTTTCTCTTGTTGATGGGACAATTAATGCCCCGTACTATATTGTTACGGAGGGAAAGAAGCAACACAGGAAATGTATTTACAATATGTACACGATTGACAAGGATTGACACAACCGGCCAATCACTGAAGTGTCGTCTTTTTCAGGACCAAGCTCGGGCTCCTCTTCCTCTATGTTGTACAGAGCAGTGTAACAATATATTTGAGGCCATGCAAAACTGTTTGCTCTGAGTAACTTTTAACTGATTAACTGATTTCCCACACTGTTGTATAGAGAAAGAAACTTAGCATCCTTCCACTCTGTGAAGGACGACCAGCGAAGCTGTTATGTGTTGTTCTAAAACGACGAAATTATATATGCAATATGTTTATTATTGTTTATTATGTTTATTAAATTATTATACAATATGTATGACTATTTAAAGCATCAGGACAGACGCCCTACTCCACCTTAATCCACCTTAGTCGACATTAATCCACCTTAATGCACCCCGATCCACCTTAAACAACCCTAATTCTCCTTAATCCACCTCAATCTACCTTAATCCTCTTTCATCCACCTTAATCGGCCGTAATCCACCTTAATCCACCCTAGTATTTCATCCACCTTAATCCTCATTCGTTCACTTTAATCCACCTTAGCCGACCTTAACCCATCCTAATGTACCCTAATCCACCTTAATCAACCATAATCCTCCTTAATCCACCTTGGTAGACCCTAATCAGACTAAATCCACCCTAATCAACCTTAATCGCCCTTCATCCACCTTAATTGGTGGATTAGTGGGTAGACTACCTTTGCCGCGGGTCGGCTCGGTCTTGCTACGATCTTCGGGATCGGCCCACTGTTTTCTCTGTCGACGCGACTTTTTTCTACACACCCTGTCGACGCACGCACTTTTGGTCAGAACCTAGCCAAATACAGCTTCACTAAAACACTTTGCAAAAATGGGTTGCTGTGCATCACTCCCTAACAGGCTGGGAAGTAAACGTCAAGCATGCCACGTCGCAGCTCGAAGCCGCTCCTACAGATGTTTTCCTTGATTTCGATTCTGTGCCATCGGTTTGCGTTATGTGAGGAGCCTGACAGCTGATGCCGTTCAGACACCTTGTTTACAAAACATTCCGCATACCATGCCACGAAACAAAATGAAACATATAATCTCCAACATGCCGGAACCCATCTGTGTCGAACGGAACCCAACAGACTGAAGCGGGATTGGAATTGAGGCGAAAGCGTACAAATTTAGCGCTGTTCTGCAAAGTATATCCCCGCATGCTCCAACGAATTGTGGTCGAAGGCACCTGCGGTTAGATCCGTACATTCCTTCGCCTGACGTCCCGTTCCGTAACCAAAAAACGTATTAGCACGTGTCCGCGAATTCTATATCGCGCGAATCTGACTTGCTGGAAAAGGACGTGAGAACCCTTTTCGTGTGATTCGAGGACCTCTTGTTACTCACATTTATGTGGAAGCACTTAACTTTTAATGAGAAATACTTCTAGAGTTGTCAAGGAGTAACCTTTAGTCTCGACACTGAAACTACCGGAGGACCAGAGAAAACAATGCGCTTGTTCACATGTTGCACTTAGTTTACGAATCGCAGAAAGAGCTCGCCCAGTTTTGAATTCCCGCGCTGGCTTGCCGGCCGGTACTGGTCGGATCATGTAACAGCAGGGAAACTTGGGCTAACCTTTATACATGACAACACAGCGTTCCTCGCCTGAGAAAAAAAAATGTCCACGTCTGTTTTAGCGCTGTTCTGCAAAGTATATCTGTGAAGTGAAATTGAGTTCTTTGGGATTCAGCGAATTCGCTTAGCAACGACCGCTTGGTGCTGGCTGGGCAATTTGCAAGCGGTAATTAACTCATTTATTGTAGTGCTGCTGCCTAATATATGCAGTGGCGGTCAGCCGGCCTTCATAGAGTTTTCGTTTTGCGGGAGCACTGAATCTTTCATTAGGAGAAATACCAACCTGATGGGTTGGCCTTGATTTTTTCCCGACCTTATTCAGCAACCGCGTGAATTCCAGTGAATGTGGACAAATATTTCATATAATATCTGTCCCGTGCTACAAAAGCCCAAGCTCTTCGGAGCGAAGCGCGTGTGATAGGTGCTTGGCTTATTTATCTTTTTGAAGCATTATTTCCATTAGGGAAGTCGGTTGTAAGAGTGCATCACATCACGTGATGTGGAGGCCAGGAAGCTATGGAGGAGATAATGCATTAGCTGTCGTATCACTGGCTATCATGATCTAACCGTTTTTGTATACTGATCAGTTACGAAAGGATACTACATGCTAACAAGTTTGTGAACTTGGCCCCAGATTGAGTGGCTTAATTACGCTAGGTATAGCTTATACAACGTTTCATGGCATTTGCGACAATGAGTAAAAATACACATGTTACACGTTATCGTTACTCTTTCTTCCACATCTCTTGGCTAACAATCCAAAGTGCCACTTAAGCGTGCGCAGTGCGAGAGAAAATTATCAGTTGCAAAAAAAAAAAATATGTTAGTACCCCGACTACTGGTGCAAGCTACACTGCCCTTGCAAGTTCTGAAAGTAAATAACCGAGTTAGGAGAGTGGTGCCGGCGTCTGCGACTGGTCCATTCCCCTTGCTTAGCTTCTGGTCCCTGGTCGAAGATCGCGGTGGCGCGCGACGGACAGTTGGAAATGCCGCTAAAACGGATCCTCAAAGTAAAAATAGTTGGCAGAGTGATGTCGTATACCTGCCGAAAGGGCTCGACACTGGTATGCATCCGCGCAATTTTTTTTTTTTTATTACACACAAAGAAATCCGTTCTCGCCGGCAGCTCCAAATATCCAGTGCCAGAGAGATCGGCGGTCATTCATCTTCTATTCCTTTCAGAACGGGGCATCTCTAGCTATTCTAAAACTGTTCAGTTGTGCTCGACATATAAATGCATCTTTAGTGCGTAGACATCAGCTTGACATAGTGAGTTGTGATGTCGCGTGACGGACAGGTGAAGGAGGTGCTGCCCGAAATATTTTGACCAATAGTGGAGGGCTAATGGCTAAAAAAGACGTATAATCGGAAAGAACTTATTTCTTTTGTTCGGCACATACTCATGCATAAACAGTGTGTGACGTCATATCCGATGGGGAGTTTTCGCAGTTTTCGTGACGTTGCGTAGCAGACAGGTTAAGTGGGCGTGGCCCTACACGTTTTTACCAATCGTGAAGGACTAATGGTAGAAATGGAAGAGAAACAGTTTGGAATTATACGCTATAGCGCCTCGCATCTTGGCTGACTTTGGCAGATCAAAACCAGTCAGTGAATGTCATGCCGAGAGAAGTGGTGCCACGCCCAATGTTGTAGCAATGGGGGGCACACCTGCTGATGAGAATCCGCTGGCGTGATGCCTTGGACTCCAGATCTGGCGGTTATAAACGAGATGGGGCATACGCGTGTGCTCGAAACGGAGGTCACACAAGTGCGAGAACACAGGCGCAGGAGGGAACGAACAGCCGGTGACGCGAGAAAGCACCCGCTCCTTATTTTGCATTTAAACGCGCCGGCCACAGACGCCGGCGATTTCGCACCTCACAAAGCCCGTGTGTTTCTCCTTTTTTTCTTTTTCTTTCTTTTCCTTTTACTGTTTTGTGCATGTGTGTTTGGAAGGAATAAAGGAGCTCCGAAAGGAAAAACAAATGAACGCATAAGTAAAGAAACATAGAGAGATAATGGAAGGAGGGAGAGATTAAAGACGATCACCATCCAAACCCCCTGTTTACTACCCTACAAGGGCGGAAGGCGAATGTCGGGATCAAAAGGAAAAAAAAAAGGGCGGGGGTGGGGGGAAGAAAAAGAGAGCACCAGTGTATAGTCAGTTGAAGAAGAGATAAAAAAAAAAAAAACGTCTGCTGATAGTATGCGTATCATGATCCTGTCGTTTCGCGCCTCCCCTTCGTCTTCGTCTTTCGCGCTGTTGTAATTATGAATATCTACCAACTAGCCCAATGAGCGTTCTCCTAAAGAGAGAACATTTGTTACAGAGTATCGAACTGGAACTAAACCGAAAATCTGCGAGCTTTCTGTCATCTTAGAAGTGGCCGCACCGTTAGTGTGTCGGGAGACAGGCATCTTAGTAATACACTCGCAAGTGTTTGAAACTGGCGACCATGAAATGAAGAATTCTCCAGTGATGGGAGGCCCACATATAATCGCTGAAATGAACAAGCCCTTCCCAGCTGAGCTGTCACTTTTGGTCGCGCGCTTAATAATAGCTGAAGTCTGATATAAATGACGTACTGCTTCTGAGGTATATATGCTTTCAAAATGTTTTTTTTTTTCGTAACTGCTTGTTACCCGAAGAACAGCACGAGAAATTTTAGATGTTTCTTTACAGCCTGTGATGGGTGTGCAAGTACACACATATTTGCTATGTCTGCCAATGTTTATTTTTTTTTTTATGTCGCCTTGAAAAAGACAAATCCACTTGTCGAAACGTTGGCTCCTGCTCTCACCTTGTTCTCGTCTTGCTCACTGTAGCACGAGGCAAGATATCAGCAATTAAGGTGTTAGAATGGAGCTATGGTTGCTGTCCATAATAAGCGATTTAGTGAATCGAACACTTAATTATGTAACATAGGAGAGTTGACTATTACACACACTGGGGTGCTAGGAGAACATGACGATCAGCTGAGAAGCTCCCGGCATTAAGGCTGGCTGTACGCTTAAAAAAGAAAAACAGTGGCGGAAGCAGACAAACATTGCACACGCGTTCCACGTTTGACTTGGCGTGAAATTGAAGTGCGTTTCAAGTTTTATCGGGGAAGTTGTCAGCCAGCTTTTGATATCGAGGACGCGTTTCCAGCATGTTCGTAATCTGATAAAAGACTATTCTATTGCTATTAAAGAATTATGTTGGTGTATAACACCCATCCACTCCTTGGTAACGCCCCTTTTCTAGGCAGTTCAACCATGATACATAGTTCAACGGCAGCACCTACCGAGTCCACTTGTGTTATCCATTGGCCCTCGACTTCTCAGCTGTATTAAAATCGACGAAAAGGATGTTCTTGACGTCGGGCGCACGCACTTTTTTACACCATCACACAGCACAAAGTATCTTGAACGCGGTGGGAGGAATGGATTAGTCGCAGCCTACGGTGTTTCTCTTTACTACGCAGAACAATACTCCGCACCCAGAAAGAGATCGCGACAGAGAGAAAAAAAAGCGACGGCCAGCAGGAGCCGTCGCGGCAGCACTGAATCCATTAAAACACGCGTGTTGCCATCTGTCGGCTTGCCCGTGAAAGGAGAAACGGGGCGTCCCGTTTAGCCGGCGGGACTCCAGCGCAACGAGCTGACCGCTCTCCCCTGCGGCCAGCTAACTTCCGAGAAAAGTGTAGGTGCTTCGTGTATGCCGCTAGTGCGTCTTTGTCATTTCTGCTGGACTCCCGCCAGAAATTTCGGATTTAAACTTCCACCCTGAGGCTGCATTTCCTCTTTCTTTCTTTTTCTCCCCAAGATTTCATTCATATGTTTCTCTTTTTCTTCTACCGCTTGCCTGGAGACAGACCTACGCTCACAGCGCCGCTCGCACCGTGTGAGAGTTGCGTTATGCGCGCAACTGGTCGGCGGATGAGGTCACCGACGCTAGACCGGTCGTCTCCAGGAAGCGCACAATGCGCGGAGGGCGAACGGCAGAAAGAGAGCACAAGGAGAGGCGTGTCTAGCCGGAAAGGAAAAAAAAAAAGTGAGAACTCTCGCTGAAGGGTGTAATCTGTCTGCTCTGGGGCAATGTAGCTTAAGTATTCGCTTCAAAAAACCTTGTCTTCGTTATCTCGTTATCACAGGTGTCACACAGGTAAACGGAGTTTCTGATTGTGGTGAATATTCACCCTTTTGCCTTAGCTCTAATCCTCTCGTTTGTCCATAAAGAGCGTCCTTGACACTGCCTTGCCGTCTATTGTCAGGCAGACTTTGCTTTGACCCGCTGCGGTAGACCAGCGGCCAGGACGTTGCGCTGCTTCGCTCGAAGTCGCGGATTCGATCCCGGCCGCGGCGGCAGCATTTCAATGCAGAAACGCTCGTACACTTGGATTTATAGTGCACGTTAAAGAATCCCAGGTGGTCAAAATAATCCGCTATACGGTTTGCTTTGCCTCATAATCAGTGCGTAGTGTCGGTACGTAAGATTCTAGAATTTAATTAAGTAATTAGTTACACCTTTTTTCTTTCTACTACCTCCTCAGCTTCATCCTTTGCCCTATTGCCAATGTGGCATTTTTTTTCCGCTGCTGCATCAAACACTTCCTTCGTGAGCTTTAGCTCTCAATTACACCTGACCACTCTAAATTACATCTTAGCTGTTTCGGTAGTAATAGCTGTTTCGGTAGGTGTCTCGCACAATAATAAAAAAGAAAGATATAAAGCCTGTCAAGCCACACTATACTAGCGGACAACTTTCTGTGGCAATGAAGGGAAAGCTACGGGCGCGTGGATGCTGCACATGTGATACCGCGCCAAGTCGTCCGGCAGCGTTTGACAGTGCTTTTGGTTGCTCGGAACAGACGCTGAATCGACGCAGCTTCCACGTGCGACGGTTTCGCGTTTGCCCAGACGCGAAAGGGAAAAGCCGCAAAATAAGTGAATTTTTACACTCAGTGGTGTGTTCTGCCTTATTTAAGTGTTGCTAATAAGCAGTTTATGTTTTCTCTTCCCCAGCCTAAACCAACGTGGATTAAAACGCGAGATTATTTTCAGAAGCGTTCTCACTTGTGTGCACTTTGCCTCCGCAGCTTTCCCTTCATTGCCCCAGTAAGTGTTCCGCGAGTATAGAACAGCAGAGCACGGTGCACAGCATAACCATGCAAAACTATAGTGCGCGCGCGCGCGCACGCACACACCTACACACACACGCACACAGGCGCACACACGCACGCACGCACGCAGACATTGCGTTTCTGAGAGATTTACGGGACTGCTGAACATGGCAGAGAGGATGATTTCCGTGTGCAAACATCTCACATTTTCTTCGTTTTCTCTCTCTCTCTCTCTCTCTCTCTATATATATATATATATATATATATATATATACTCAGTTATGCTTGAGAGCTCCTCGCGCAGGCCCTTAGCTCACACGTACACTGAAACAGGAAAATATGCGTCAACAAGTATTTGAAGGCCCCCATCGCAGAGGCAGAGCTAACGGGTAGTTTGCAACTAATCTGCAACTTTGTCCTCTAACCAGAGCAAAATAAAACGTTGGTGGATGCGGTAGGCTACATAAAGATCTTGACATCATACTTTTGGCTGCGGCGAGAACATGCGCTCTTAATGGACAGTGAGCGCTTGTGTATCTGTTTGTGTGTCTATCCAGGACATCCTCGGAGAAGCGTTGCAAGTAAGAAGCGTGGTCTAGATTGGCGGAAACTCTTTAATAGGGAAGTCAACTGTTCAACCGACTAGGAGGGAAAAAAGGGAAGTTGACCGTTTACGGGTTAGGAAGCTTTACCGGTAAGGAGGGACTTAATCGGTTGGGAGGTAAGTTAACCGTTCAGAAGGGACCGTACACAAAACTCTGTCCGGTCCCTTCTTGGTTTGTTCCCTGCGTTTATATGTGCAGTATCACTGTGCCGAGTATGAAGAATACATCACCAACTAGTCCGCCAGCAAATATAATTGAAGTTGAACAGATTGCCATGCTTAGTGGCATGGCAGTGGCCATCGACGTACTTCAGCTTGTCCAATGTCGAAGACACGGGGGATTATGAAACGTCACCGAATGGCGAAGCGACAAAAAACAAGGCGCCATCTTTTCTTGTTCTCTCATATTTCTTGTACAAGTCTATCTTGCAAGCACAACTTTGGTCTACGAGGACAAGGTGCAGCACGCTCCTGTTGCTTCAAACAGAACGGAATACACTACCGAGGGAATAGGTCAGCGCTTCGTGCAATAACACAAGCGATTAGTTAGCCTATAGACCAGAATTTTGAAATATTGTTTAGGGTCCTGTAGGGACAGGCGAACGAGTTAGTTAGTACTAGATATTTATGTCGCAAGAACGAGCGAGAGGAATACCGCTCAGCACGTTCTTGTCGCATGCGCGGCCCGCGCAGGGACTGCGATCTATTGGCGCGGACGTATTTCTTTCTTTGGTCCGGGGTACTCACGCAGGATGAAGGGAAGCCCAGAAGGGCAAGGGCGATCGACATTAAAACGAGGGGGACCACTGAATATAGGTCCTTCTCTCAGCTTCAACCCATCGCAAGAGAGGCATAAAGTGTTCGTGAGATTGTACAGCGTCACGTGATTCGATGGTATGCGCCATATAGCATGCTCCGCGAGAGAGTCATCGAAACCTCATGAAGTCACGTTGCCGAGGGGAATATAACCGGGCAATCCAGAGTTCGTCAAATGCAAGCAGTCCAGTACATGGAAGGAGGTGCTCACAGGTCCGACATTGAAGTCGATATTAATGAAAGCGGGCCACTACCAGAAAAGGGAGATCATAATTTATGACAACGCTTCAACCATAAGTGACATATTGTTCAATCGTCGTGCATGCATAGCTTGTACCGTTAGGAGGTGTAGTTTTGGAGTTCAGGTACCTTTCTTCTGAAATCAAATAATGGTGATACTGCGGTTTAATTAGTGTGCCAATGCAACTCAGGAGACAAGAAAGACGATTGTCACGCCCTGACGGATCTAGAGGAGGGTTGCACCCTGGTAGCAGCCGCAACATATTGGCCAGCAGCAGAGCGCCATCACTGGGCCTCCTTGGCTAGAAATAAAGCAGCCCAACGTCTCTTTTATGGAAACGTGTCGGTTCCCCCGAAACATTTCACGTTCTGTGGATTGTCTTTCTGAGTTAATGACCCCACGCGGTGCCTGATACGCCGCGCCCAAAGAAGAAGGGGAAGAAGTGCGTTCCGTGCGCGCGCCCAAGGAATTCGTCCGCGATGGCCGCCCTGCTGCTTCTGTTCCCGTCACTGCTGCTTGCGGTGGCGCCCGCCGCCGGTCAACTGCGCCGTATGGAGATAATCCCGGACCCGCCTCCATTCGTGCGTAAGTAGGCGACGCACGGAGCAACTGCTCCAGCAGGTGCGTCCCGCGCTGTAGTGGCGTGCAACATGTAGCAGGCTCGAAGCCCCATCCTTCAATGTTATATACGCTTATTATCACTGTTACTGTTATTAATGCTGCTCGATTTCCTAAGGGAACACACGGTCTACAAGAAACGCCGTAGTGGAAAGCTCAGCAGTTAAGTTTTGACCAGCTGGCGTTCTTTAAAGTGGAATAAACGTGCGGTACACGAGCGGTTATGCATTCCACCCCCTTCTGAAAGCTATCACCTCGGCCCAGTAGTACGTCATACCCAGTGAGCTACTGCATGCAACGGCTGTTATTTGCGCCTCTGTTCGCCGCAGTGCGCACTATTGGTGGCAGAAAGTATAAGAAGGCGTGTGCAAACACCATCGCCATCTCTAAAACTGAGGTGCGTTACCGAGACCAGCCGATATCGATTTGGAAAACGCTGCAGAACTGCAGCTGAAGCCACTGTGTATAGAAAGGCGCTCTGTAGCCTTTGAGGCAGATAGTTTCGTTACAAGACCAATTCCGCCCGCTTAAAAGGCCCTCGCTGTTTCTCCAACTTTCAACGGAAAGCGCTCCCGCCAAGATTGGCGGCACAGACGCGAACACACGACAAGCGAAAGCTGCACTAACGTCCTATTGAGAAAGAAACGCTGTTTCGTAATTTGACGCTACCAATCGCGGTGTTTACAAGTCTGGGCGGGCTGCCTGGCTCTAATCGATCGCGCCTTAATGGCTTCCCGGGATCTGGCTGGAGGCTGATTTGGAGCAGCTTTCTCCCGCAATATTGTTTTCTTGAGTTTATGTGAGGTCTGGTGTTAAAGCAACCATCGGAAACCTGCAATTCCAACGAATTGATATAAGAAACACTTGGGTCACTAAAAAGAGAAAAAAATGTTGCTTTTATGTTGAACTGTTTGCATTATCCTCTTTCTTTTGTGTGAGTGTCAGCCATAAATGCAACGAACGCTGTATATATAGCTAAAGCAAACATTGATTTATTTGCGTTTTCACTATGAGTATAAAATGAGTTTCTAGTCTCATTTTAGGAGCACTGATGTTGAGCTTAAAGTGTTCAACGGGCACTGTCACGTATAACGTCTCTGAGTAACGAAACCTTCAGAGACGGTCAGGTAGAGATGGCGGCGCCGCAGCTAAAGCACTTACGTGTCATAGAAAAGCTCGAAGTTATTTGCTTTAATGTTGCGTACGACGAGAAGCTCTTTGCCACATAAAGTTGCATAGTAAGAACACTATAGAGAAATTCGACGTAGTCGCAGCGTGCGCCACCAGTTGGTAGGCCGGCATGGGAATGGTGAGCAGTACATCACAAGCGCAAAGCTATCCCCGCAGTATACTTTGTGAATAAACAGTGCAGTCACACACCGCAACTGCGTTATCTTACCGGATTCTATGTATCCCTTGTGTGCTCTGTACTACGCCTATGACAACCTGCTCCCTCTTAAAATGCTTCCAGCTTTTCAGTTTGACGAGCCAGACGGTCCCTCGCTGCAGCAGCACAGCGCAGCTTGCGCAACCCGCCTTTTTTTGTCGCGGTCTGGAGCCTTAGAGTAGCATTAAGTTAGTTGAGTATGTTGAAATATTTTTTAGCCACATTGGTCGGCATTCATATTGCGGGAAAAAGGTTATCAATAGCGAAGAAAATGAACCATAAGGTTTCGATCCTCGAATTTTGCGCCCTAACCACAGCGCCGCTATACGATAGTATGGCGTCACGGGTTTTAGTGTATATTTGTATGTTCGACTCATTCCTTTATCCAGAAAATATTTTCTAAACTCGCTAGGATGCGGCTCCTTTATCAGGAGCCTTCCGTTGAGGTTCCTTTATAATTAAATGCAATCCTTGTTACTTGATAAACTGTTAACCAGTCCCGACCACACATTATCTAAATCTCATGACGTTACCACGAGCTGGCGCACTTCAAGCCAGTCTTTGCTTCTTGCGGTTTTTCTGGTTTACAAGGACGCTGTTCACGGTAAGATCAACATATCTGATACTCAAACGATGATATCACACCTTCCAGGGTACAAAAATTAGGGGCAGCTTCACACTAAGTGGTGCGAAGACTGAGCATGCAAACAGCGGAGCTGGTGGCCCGTCCCTAGCTTTAACTTTGCTTTCCTTTACGTTACTTGGTTTGGCTTGGCTGGTTCTTAGCTTTGTATTTTCTTTGCTTAACTTGGTATGGCTTGGCTGGTTCTTAGCCAAACTTAGCCAACCCCGAGTATCGGCACGATGCACGATACTCGGGGTAGGCGCGCAGTCTAGTTTTAAAGGCCACTTTATAAGGCTCATTCACACCGGCGACTTGAGGCAGGTCGCGCGACCATTTGCGACTCGCGACCAAAAAGCGACCGAAGGCGACCGATGTTCACACCGGCAAGCCCGACTGAGCCGCAAGTCACAATCCCGGAGGTTATCATTCTCAGCGAGAACTCTAGGAATGTACGTAGTTCGCGCGCACTTCGCTGGCACTGTGTAAATTGGTTTCGCGTTACGGCAACAACCATGGATTTTGATTCGAGCGATGGCTAGATTTTGATTCTAGCGAACAGGAAGACGCCGTCCCTGTGCTGATGGGCACTGCCGTGGTGTCAGCTGTGGCAGCGCGGAAGCCTCCTAAGAAACGCGACGCTGGTGGGTGCGCCCGTGCCTCCACTCGCGTGAAGTGGCCGGCCACGCAAGCCGCCTCCTGCCCGAACTTTTTGCGCATGACAACGAGTATTATCGAGAGCAACCAGTAATTTCTAGTTCGCATTGCGTAAGATTCGGTGCATAATATTAAAGCGAAGCTGTTCACCCACTGTTCACCTTTGGGTGGCGTGCTCATCCAACGAATGGCAGCTGGAAAAAGGGTTTGTGTTGTGCTTTCTTTTCCTGCTGTTTAGCTTCCAGCGAATGCGCCCGCGTACATTCGGCACGTTGCTGCAACTGCTGCGTCCCAGCATCACAAGACAAGACACCAATTACCGGCCTGTAATCTGCATATGGTGGCGTGGACATTGCATTTGGCGTGGAGGACGCCGGATAAAAACACATAACATCACTTTCGGCGCGGCGCTGATTGGTTGAGCAGCTTTGCGACCACGGTCGCGCGACTGAAAAATCGAGCAGCGAGCGACTGGCCCAAAACGGTCGCTTTTCGAGAAAAGCGACCATTTGCGACCATCTTGGTCGCGCGACCACTGCCAGTCGCCGGTGTGAATGAGCATATAGTCCGACGTAGCGTTGACGCGCGAGCGCGCTCGGCACGGGGACGCCACGCCAGCGGAATCGCAGCACTGTATAGTCCGGTTACAGCTGTAGTCCGGTGTGAGTCGTGGCCGACGTATCCCGCGTTCGTCGGCGTGGCCCGGCTGCAGCCGGCGTTGATCCATTCTGGGTGACGAGGCCGGCGCGAAATGCAGCATGTCGCATCTCGACGCCGGCTGCAGCCGGGGCACGCCGACGAACGCAGGATACGTCGGCCGCGCCTCGCGCTGTGGCGAGGGTAACCTGGCAGAGGGTGGTAACCTCGCCGAGCGATGACGTGACGTGCGTCGCCTAGCAACACTACGCACAGCTGGTGCGAGGTGTTGCTAGGCATCGCGCGGTGACGTCATCGCCAGGCACAGTTTTCTTCTAACGCTCCATGGCCTAACCAAAAGCTTAAACAGCTCTGCTGTTTAAAAAAAGGGGAAGGGGAGGAAGTGTGTACAGAACTTTTCCTCAAAACAGAATGTTGAGGAAACGTTCTGTTTTAAATGGGAAGCATTTCTTGGCGAACATTTTGCCACTTTGACAGTATCTATTTATCTAGCCGCCTACGTCTTGGTGCTCTCATGGTCGTTTCGTTAACTTGGCATGTATGAAAATTGGCACAGTATGACAAGAGTGCATGACGAACATAAATGATGGGTCATGACATGCGTGTCATGTATGTAGGCATGAAAAAGACCGCCTAAAATGACAATGACCCAGCGAAAAAGGATTAACTCTCAAAAACCAATGGAATGAGTTCGGACGTGGGTACTAACTGAATAAAACACTAAAGGATGGTGGTAGAAGTCATAGTCATGACCATGACACAGCAAAAATGACAATGACTCCGCGAAAAAAGATTACCACTCAAAAACCAATGGAATGGGTTCGCATGTGGTACTTCGTCAAGGAAAAGTCATAGTCATCAGCATGACTAAGGTTTTCGCCTTAAGGTCTTAGTAACTTAAGAGGCTCCTGAGGACTCATGGCATGAATGTATGACATCCGTGTCGTTAACTTGGTAGGCTCCCCCGCACAGTGCTTCGCATAACATCGGTTCCCACAGGGCGTGGGATCTGCCGGCTTTTTTTATGCGATTCACAGTCTTCAGGAACTTCACTCAGTTTGCGGTAGGTACGTTTGCATCAGTAGGCTTATGCCTCAGGAGCGAAGGAAAGGCACAGCTGACCCGAGTCGACGCCAGAATAGAACCGCGAGCCGTGGCTTCACGTGACACGGTCAGGCGCCGTCTTTATTTTCTTCTCATGCGGGCGCGTGCTATCCGGGTACTACGCGCCGCCCAGAGGAGGGCTCTACAGGGCCCCCAGTCTATATTGGAAGTCGAAACCGGACTGAGGGCTCACTGTGGCACTCTAGCACGAAGTCAGGCGGCGATGCGAGGCTTTCCATCGCGGTCTCCACGTAAGCCGGCTTGAGGCGGTCCAAGCTGACTGGGTATGTGCCGCTCTTCAGCTTAAAATGTATCCAGTGCTGGTCGGAATCAAACCCACGTCATTCATTCAGACACACACCACGCTTGGACTTCAAGGTAGAGCCGCCAGATGACGCAGCGTGCCCAGAAGGAAGCGCGAGAGAGGAGCCTGGCTGTGTTACACACCTCATACCTTATGTGTTTCGGCAGTGGCAGTAGGGTGTGTCGCTACCTTGCTTAAAAGCTAATCCCATTAACATCGACAGTCATCCCGAGATAGTCTCAGCCGGTATTTTGTTGGACTTCGCAAATATTGCGAAACGCTTTTGAAGAGTTATTGCTAGAGCGAGATTCCTGGAACAATTGTCTCCTGCATGCGCGATGAGTTTCGTAACTTCACCATGTGATGCAAAGCCCCTTTAGCAGAATTTGAAAGCAAGGAGCGTCTTGCACACTCGCTGATGCGCAGCGGAGGCTCCACCGATGCTCATGAACATGGTCGACATGATGGAGCGCGTGATGAACGAGCTCGTGCCTCAGCCTATCATGCCGATGGTTGCCGGGCCGGTCCCCGGTCCCATGGTCCCCGGTCCCATGGTCTCCGGTCCGATAGTCCCCGGCCCCATGATCCCTGATCCAGTGGTTGCTGGCGCCGAGGCGGCCAGCAATGAGAGCCGTAACGAGTCCGCCGAGGCACCGCGAGTCGACGTGGCCATCGACATCAAACTGGTGCCGTTGGGCGTGCCGGGTTCGCCCATGGGCGGCATCATCCTGCCGCTCCCGCGATTTGTCCAGGAGGTTGGTTCACATTGAAGAATTCACCACCATTATACATCGTGCGCCTGTTGCGACGCCGATAATCGCACGAGAGCAAGCCGGACGCAGCGCGGAAACGACGCACTGCGAAGGTGTCGTTAACTTACAATGAAACTATCATTGCGATGTACGACTGTTCTTTGCACGAGACGGACATATGCGAACGGCCTAATAATCTTTTGTCGGCATCTAAACGCTTGAACCAGAAAATAAGCAGAACCGAAGTGCGCCTCGCAGTGAGCTACTTTTGATTTCGGTTCCCAAAGCACTTCTAGTACACTTAATCCACGCGATTAGAGTGGCCTAAAACGGTTTCACGCGGTGATTCCCGTGCGCTGGCGACTTTGACTAACGTCTTATGTAGCGTAATGCAGTACCAGAGAATGCCGCGTTACTATCAAGATATGGTGGACATACCCGTAAATGCGTGAGATGAATCAATATTGTAATTGTACGCGTGTTTCGCTGAAAGAAAAAATAGTTCTGGGATTTTACGCGCCAAAACCACGATCTGATTATGCGGCACGCCGTAGTGGGGAGCTCCGGATTAATATTGACCCCCGGGGATCTTAAACCTGCACTTAATGCACGGTACACGAGCGTTTTGCATTCCCCTTCCGTCGCATTGCGGCCGCGTGACCGAGATCGAACCCTTGACCTCGAGCTGAGCAGCGCAGTGCCATAGCCACTGGCTGTTCCGTTGAACTTAGCTGCATTGTTATCAACTTTAATTGAAATGAACACCAGAAGGTAGGCTCGAGAATCACGTGCGATTGATGGAACAGGCGGGCGCTGTTCTAGTATTGTAACAAGAGGAACATTAAGAGAGATGATAATCTGGTGGTCGAGATTCGCATGCACGAAGCCGTATTCCCAAAAACCACTTACGCTAGAATTGTTCGTTGGAGAAAATTCTCGACATTTCTGATGCTGGACATAGCATTAGCGAAGACGGATGACCAATGGCAAAGAGCACTTACGAATGAGAAGCTTTGTGAATACGGCCTCCTGGTTATAAAATTCGCAGGTAGAGAGCCGGGTCGGTATTCACAAAACTCCACATACGTAAGTTTCTCCTTCGGGTTTCCGTTGCGGCGATTGTCTCTCTACCGCGCTAAGTGCTGTTTTTCGAGACCGGTGTCCGAATGCGGACTCGTGAGCAAATCCTCTTACTGAAGAGAAGTTATGTGAACGCGGTCCAAGGTGTCGTTGGCTCGCAAATAAGGTTTGAATGAAGGATCATTTTTCCTGCAGAGGATTCAGTACTCACTTCTCACAACAAAGGCAATCATCATGCAATGACGATGTCCGCGCTAGAGCTATACACTCGAATGCTCAAGATATAGTGCTGAAGTACACCCATGGAGCAACGTGCTTGTTTACACGATTTCCCTGCAGACATTATTACACTGATACACAAAACTGTGGATGTCGTTCCAAAGCCTCAACAACGCATAAATCTCGCATTCCAACCAAGACGTAACGATCTTTGTCCGCCACGAGTTATACAAGAGTGCCGATCAAACCGACCACATGACGTTAAGCAGTGACAGGTAATTTTCATAATGTAAACCTCAGAAGAACTTATTTTTGACATCTTCGGTATTTAATGAGAAAAAGTTTACCGTCATGAAGACAAATCCAAAGCCAAGGAACATGAACAAAAAAAAAAAATACCATGCCTTGAGTCATCGCTCACGCCCCTGGTTGTGCGCGTTTGTTTAGCAGTATGTACTGGCATGTCCTTTATGGGAAACCCATCGCGTTTCGATACAGTGGCTAGCTCCTGTAGTTGCACTAGCCTGTAATGCATATGGTGAACGTAATTGCTAAACACGTGCCATAATTCACCGAAGAAAACAGCGCTAAAACATGGACTAGAAAAGAAGACAGGACGAGTGCTTTCCCAGTCCGTGTTTTATTGCGATAGCAATTACATGGACACTCCAAGCGGATTTCTGCCGCCGGCGGCGTCGTCGCCGTCGCCGTGAGGTTCCGCATAGAGTCCAAGGGCGATAAAATCGCTGCCGCACGCCGTATGCTCTTTGTGCCAGTGCAAGCGCGCGAGGGACATGCGCTTTCACGGACAGAAAACGCACGGCGGAGAGCAAACACGGCGTTTTCCGTCGTGTGAAAGGCCGTGGGGGGAGGGGAGCGAAGTTTAGCTGCGGCACCAAATGCGTATCTTGCAACCGGGCGCAAGGGGAACGGGCGACTCAATCGCCCACGCGAAATGAGGAAAGCAGGAAGGCAGCGCCGGAGGGAGGGTGGGGGTGCGGCTTCTACTCTGCCAGCAGCAGCCTACTTGTACTTTGCGCGGCTCCGGGCCTGCTGCGGGCACCGTATCTTGAAAGCGATCTCCACACGGCATTGACCTTTGCTATGCTGCTGTGCTTTCGGCCACTCAGTTTGCGTTGAAGCAATAGACGGCACGAACCTTCGCTCACAGCTTCTGCTGCACTTGCTCACTGCCAGCGTTTTGGACAGCGGTTGTCTGCGGTCATCGAGCGTGATCTATTCATGTGTGCTTGTGCGCGCTGACATCATGTTTGTTAATTCAGTTAGTAAGCGAATGTGTCAAAGTTTATGCAGCCGATAAAACTACTATCCTTACTACGTATAGCTCTCTACTAATTTGCTATCGCAATTGATGCTTCGCCTTTCGGGCGAAACTGCGATCTTGTTTCTTTTTAAAAAAATGTCGTTTTTAGAGCTGTTTTCTTCGAAGGATTCATACAACGAGCTCGCGTTCAAACCCTTTTAAGTGCCATAATACACATGAGTGTCGTGTCAAGTTGATTGAACCACGCTAAGTGACTCAAAAGGCTGCATACTTACTATTCACTAAAAATGCCCTGCGACATGCTTCGTCGAAGCAGCCGTCTCTTTGCCGCTTCAATTTCTCGTCTCCTCTCGCCACTGCAAGCGCGTCGTATATCGTTCCCGCTAACGCACGTGTAGCACTAGAAGTATCACTAGGGCCCCTGCTGCTGCCTGCGCCCAGGAGTGTGCCTGTGAACGTGCCATGCCCTCAGGTTTGCCGAAACGTGCCAATAGTGGCTTTGATATTGGACCACTCAGCCGGAAGGAAAAGGGTTCACGAACGCTTAGAAAAGACAGGTGCATGCAATGGGGCGAAAACGTAAGTTGCCGGGAGGTTTTAATGCAATTGGGCTCTCCTTTGTATACGTGAAAACCGAGCATTCGACGCTCGGCCTGATTGCAATGTCCACATTAAATACAGGATAGCAGCAATATATTTAGGAACTTCGAGAGTGCACTTATAACGCATGCATTACGTGGCAGCATGCCAGACGAAAAATAGACTGTACAAGATTTGTAATGGCGCCAAAATCTATATACGCGTTTAGCTACCGAGGTCTGAAAGTGACGTGACGCTGGATAGCTTGCGAGAGCAATCTTTTTGTCTTATGCAGCCCGTCTCTTCGGCCTCCAAACGAGAAGGCACCCTGAGAAAGAGGCACAATGCGACGACATCTTCGGTTGTACACGTCGACCCCGGACACAAAAAGGTGGCCGTCCTCGAGGTGACCAGAACGAACAGCTCCCGGCCCGTGCTACAACCCGTCGCCCCCAGCGAGGTCAAGAGGAAGAAAGAACACGAGAGCAGACCGTCAACATCCTCGCCTTCTAGCTCAGCAGGTGCTCGAATAGAGTTAAACGCCCATCTGATGTCCAAGAGCAATAGGAAACGGTTCACAAAGTATAAAATTTCGAGGGCTCTAAAGAACACTCATTCCCCGACTGTCAAGGCGCTGATGAAAAATGACTTTTCTTGGGCAAGTCCAGGAGGGGGGGGGGGGGGGGGGGGCGTTTTACTGAATTATTATTCTTTTGCGCAAAAGTGAACACAAAGACACACATGCACACGCAATGCGCTGCTGTAAACTGGTATTGCCGCTATTACGGTGGTTGCGCGTTATGTAATCTGCTTGTCCTTACGAGTCGTGTTGTCTTTTGCCCGAAGAAGATAATGCTTAGTATTTATAAGTTATTGAGTAATTCGGCTACTGTTCAAAATAGGGCGTCATTAGAGCCAGTTTTGGGCAAAGGTTCGACACGTTCTTGTTTAGAGGAGCAAGAATACCTCTAATGCTATTTCGTGGTTTTTGGGAATGTCCCCTGTAACCGTTTCATCTTGTTTAAAGACTTAAGAAACAGTTCTACATTTCACTGAAATTACATTGCCGTTATGCCTGACAGCAGGGAAAATGACTGTTCAGGGGGCTCACACCTGCGGCGTTCACCTCTTATAAATGTACAATGGTTAAAAAGAAACTAATCCTCACTTTTTATTGCTCGATTACCAAATTTTGTGCCATAGATTAAATTTATTTCTCCAGCAGAAACACTGGAACTTCAGAAATTAATCACATAAGCAACAGCCGCCCAAGAACTTAAATATATTGCTGAGGAAACTGGCCACCCGGTGACACGAGCAGAAGGTGGCTTGCACCTCTCGACAAGTATTTTGGTGTGAAACGCGGTTATTGTTAATTCCATTGTGCGAGTGTGCTGTGTTCACGAGTTCATCGGAGAGCCTTTGCTTTGTTTTACTTTTTTCATTGACTTGTTTTCTTTTTTTTTTTAGTTTTGCTGCAAAAATAGGGCAGAGCAGTCGGGGAACGGCGATTATAACGCCCTGCATAATGACTGATAGTTTTATTGTTTCGCGACGTACCAGTTACATACCTTGCCTAAAAGCAGTTCATTCATTCATTTTGGACTTATTTCAAGTCCATGTATTCATAGTAGAACGAGGGCACAATGCACAGCCGACACCATTCATTTCATGAGTACCAGAGAAAGATGTGAGAACCAGGTGAGCTGAAGTGTAAAATTGTCTGGATTTATTAATGCGGGAACAATTTAAAGTGCTGAAATAATTTTTTTACTGCATTCATATTTAGATTCGCATTCAGCTCGAGAATGTGGTATTCGATTGTCGTTGGTAGCATAGTATTAAGGCTGAATTCTCCAGAAAAACTAGGATGGCCATAGGCCATATGTGGAACAAATAACTGTGCAAGTGGTGACTGTCTCCTCGCAACTTCATGTGTTCAACAGCTCAGCCAGAAATATTGAGCTGTTACTGCGGTTGCTCTTGCGAGTAAAAAGTTATTTGGTGCAGAAGGCTCCGCTGCTATTCAGAAGGCGCAGTGTGCTTGTATATAACCACGGTGATTTACGGGAAGTGTAGCGTTATTCATGAAGATTGCCATGTCTGAATCACAAACATTACTTAAGATGTTGCGTGCTGTGGAATTATATGTGGCTTTTTTGCTCGGACATCACATGGAGAATACTACCGCGTCCCGATTCCACTTTCTAGGACAGACGCGTCGAGGCAGCTTCGCCCTATGGCATGCACACTCTCGTTAGCCGAGTGCAATACCACTCATGTAAGGCTCGCCAGATTGCACAGATTACTAGAAGTTGGACCTCAACCCGGACTGCATCGACGCGAGGCATCTGTTCTCTGTCGGTCGTGGTTGGAAGTTACTTTCACGAGAGCTTATTCAGCACTAATGGCTGTCAGTCCTCCGTGTGGAGTGTTCGGCTGTCAGCCATTCTTCTTTCTTTACGTAAAACCACAGAAAGAAAGAAGAATGGCTGACAGTCCTCCATGTGAGGTGTTTGGCTGCGAGGAGAACACAGACCACCTATTGTGCCATTTTCCTTGATTTGACATACAAGGACAATCAATGTCCAATGCATTGAGGCAACTCTATGATTGTCCACAGACACTACTGGAATACCGTTCCCACCGATCATCAGCCCAGAAGGCACTGAATATACGCTTTTGTTTTTTCAAAACGACTGACTTGTGCGCGAGCATTTGACTGCATCGTGCTGTCCGTGCACGTGCACGCATTCAGCCTTTTAAACAGCGGAGATGTTTAAGCTCTTGTTTCGCCGCGCAGTGCGAACAAAAACTGCTCCTGGCGATGACGTCACTGCGCGTTGCTTAGCAACCACCTCGCGGAGCGGCGTGTGCTTCGCCTCCTCTCCGTGCCTTGCACATGTTGCCTTGACATGAGATGTTAAGGAGAGGGAAGGAGAGCATGCGCGCGCCGCGCGCTATGCTCCGGAGGAGAGAGAAAGAGAAAATGAGAGCCAGAGAGAAAGAAATTGTAGCAGCACCAACGAGGCAACGCGCATAGCTGCGGCCGACGCCGTCCGCGTTTCCCCGCGTTCGCGCCGAACGCGCGCAGTGTCCGTGAATGCAGCAGGCGCGTCTGGCAGCAGCTAGACAGGTTTCGACCAGCTACGCCCCGGCAAGTGTGAAGGCGCACCTTGGCCGTGACGTCACCGGGGAGATAAAGATCGGTGCCGCCACGACGGCGGCACAACTCTCGTTGACTCTGTGGCGAGTATATGTAGCCTTGACATGGGACGACCGAAGAAGATCCGGTCACCCGAAGAAGAAGCCGCTTATATTGAAGCGCGTCGCGCGCCCAAGCGAGAATCTGCACGTCGGCGGCGAGCCGACTCGGAATACCATGCCTAGCAGCACTTAGCATTTCCTAGCACAACTTAGACAAGCCTAGTAAAACCTGGAAGAAGCTAGGTCGATCACCAGCTCCGCTCTTTAATCCAGCCTTGCACCACTAGTGCAAGCTGTCCACATTTTTTTAAACTTCCTTCTTTCTAAACCTCTTTTCCATTCCCCCAGCGTAGGGTAGCCAACCAGATGTCCTTCTGGTTAACATCTCTCTTATCTCTCTTTTATCTCTCTCTATTCTCTGCTCAGCTTTTGCATGCAGTTGTGCTTTGTTCTTTTATTATCGTCATAGCTACAATGGCACAATGTTTACGCCTAATATTATCGGGAAAGGATGTGCCTAAGACCACCAAAAATCATCATCACCGCAATACGCACGAAGGCGTCGACGTCCAAACCAAGTTGCGCATTTATTTACGGCAGAAACGTGACCGCAACGATTGAGCAGAGGTGCCTCCTCGTGGCGAGTTTTCGTAGTGGTTTCTGGTAGCTCAAAGTTGCCTTCAAGTGACACGAGCATTCGTTTTGCGATCCAAAAGTAATGGCGCCTTGTTCCGTGTCACCTGAACCTACACACAAGGCATGTTGTAAATGCTTTTAGTGCGTTAGCATAAGAGCACTCACGCGAACGAAGACCCGTCTGTCGGCTTGTGTAGAGCAAAAGAGGGGATAAAAATGTAGATGGGAAGATGCCACGCAGGTGGAAGGGGAGGAAGCACCTGACGTCACGAGGGAGGAAGATCGCTGCAGAGAGGGGCGCAGAGGCCAAGCCATTTAGAACAGGCAGAGGTGCAGCGTGGCTGGAGGGGAGCACGCGCTAAGGAAAGCGAAACAGAAGGAACCCGTGGCTTTCTGCGCAGCTCCTGAGCTTCCGTCTTCGCCAAAACCAGCGGAACGCGTACGGTCACCGGCAGAGTCCGCTGAACAGCAGCTGCAAGGCAAGGGCGCGCAGGCGGTGGTCGGTCCACCTGATTCTTCAGTGGCGTCCAGCCGGAGGTCGCCGATCGTCGCTAAGGTGTCGTCGGCCGTGGGCGGAGTGGCGACAGATGGCACCAACAAGACGGACCCGACATCCTCGTCAACGGAGACCGGGATAGCGGCTACCTGCTACGCCCTCTTCCTACGACACGGCCTTCTGCTTCTGGTGCTGGCCGTCATATGCGGCATCTCATGCCTCCTGGGAGCGCTGCTGCCAATCTTCTGCAGACGGCGACGAGCACAGGTGCGCCATACATCGCCCACCAAGCAGATTGTCGTAAAGATGTGCTATCGCTCTCAATATGAGGTACAACATGACATACAGCCGTCAGTTCTTTCAACAAAAATTACAAGTGCATTTTTCTTGTAAACAGTGTTCTACCAGTAATCGGAACGGTGTTCAGCTATTATTTTGTGTAGGCGCTGCCATGCTGCCATACGGGCACTGTATTTGGCAGCTTAGCAGCGCCTACAAAAAAACAACTGACTTTGGGGTTGCCAGTCATACTGACCGCGATAGCACCTTATGTTGAGACGTGCGTTAATGTCTTTGCGAGAGCCTGCAAGGCCGAAGGTTCAAACAGCGTACGTAACAGCGGTGTGCCAAAGTATTGCGATGGATGGCGTGGAACGCCCATGTGACTTGCTTCCTTGAGGCTAACTTCTACTGAGAAATATAGGTAACATTGTTCAAGATTAGTTAACCTTCAAATGTACATATCTGACATGTTTTCAAAAATTTTCGAAATATCAATTGCATAGAATATACAAATCAGTTTACCTGTTGTAAATGGGACTGTGTGATTATTACGTACACTAAAGAAACGAAACAAGCGTAATTTGTGTTTTACACAATAAAATGTAGGGACGCAGCGATAAGATAACTATTAGAGGCCTTCCATATTAAGAAGCGAGGTGTGTCGTGTATCACCGACACGTCAGTTGCCCGCTTTCCTTCGGAGAGACGTTCTAACGTGACATCGTTAAGGGCCCCGTGTCGCAGGAAATCCGCCGTCAGCGTCGGTCTCGGCGTTGGCGTCCGCGGCCAAGAAAATCATCCCGAACCATCCCGACCTACACAGGCCCTCCGCATGGCGCAGCGGCGCTGGTGAAATATTGAATTTGTCAAAGTAAAATGAGTCATAAAAATCGTAAAGTACGGCTAACCACAACCTCCAGGTATGATAGCGTCGAACTGCAATTTTAATATACGAGAAAACATAATTCTGTTACGCGGAAGCTCAAATACAAACCCTTTTTCCAGCATTTCTACCATTCATACAGCGGCGCCCCCCGATCGGTGTACCTTGCAAAAACACCATCCAGATGGCGCTCGCCTCCTCGGCAGCGTACACGGCAGCGGCGCGCCGAGGCGAAGGGGCAGAAAAAAGAAAACTGCAGTTACCGGGAAGCCTGACAAACAGTCAGGGATCTTTGAATGCTATCGCGTTCCACTCTTAAAGGCGAATCTTAAGCGTCCTCCAAATTTTTATCGACAGCCTGGTGCGGGTGCAGTGATGCGCGTTTTAAGTTTTTAGAATACTGCGCAGTGCATACTTCTATACGTATATTGGATGTATTTGTAAGCAGAATAAACAGTCGAACGCTAGCGATCACCAGGTTCCCTCCCCTTTTTATTTCCGATTGGTTTCCTAAGTGGTCGTAAAGCTTATCGTCTGAAATTGTTCAGTATGAACCGACTAGGCCAGTGACAAGCACTACACAGTCGTAACGGAGTGTGGCGCGGAGAACAAAACTGCATTGAACCCCATGGCCACTGCTGGTTGCCCACAACACGTCAATGCGTTCAGAGAACGTTCAGCACCACGACCGGGCACCGAACTTGACTCCGACAGTGACGACTCGGACTAAGAGCCCTCTAGAAAGAGTTTCTCTGTCAAGAAATGGTCAAAGCCAGAAGGGTGTTAAAAGTAAACATGATGGTAGCTTTTTTTTTCCCCCCTTTTTTTTCACTTTTCAGCCATGCCTTGAAGAAGCTAGGTCAACCCTTCAAGCACGCCATTAAACAAAACCTGCCTACTTAACACATTTTATCGCAAATCTCGCGCTTTTTTTTTTTCCTTTTTTTTCTGACCATACATGCAAATCGTAGATCTGCACCAACACAACCATTTCATTAGTTTCATCTATTCTGGGACTTTCTTTTCAGAACTTAGCGTTAATTGTTCTTGGGGTTATATTGCAAGAGTAAATAACCCTCCCAACTTACAAATAACTCCCTTTGTCTCGTTTGATCTCATGTAACGTATTTCGCAGTCCACCTGTTCATCATTTCCATTAGTCCGCGCTAGTTTCGTATTAACAAAAAGTTCCTCTGCAAGCCTCGTCCCGGCGACATGCTTTTATCGCGGAGTTCGCAGTTCTCTCCGCGCACTTGCCCTGTTCAAACAAAGAGGCTCCGGGAGTAGCGATCCGGGGATGAGCGGCTTTCTTAGGAAGAATCCGCGTTTCCTCAGCCTTTAGTAAACTCGGCATGTTTGCCGAAGAAGCATTGCTTTCAACCGTCTCGTTACCTTAGCAACTGTATAAGCTTCAGCACACAGTGACTCGCAGATTTATTTAGTGAGGCTGTTCTGGAGCTGCGTTCTCGATGCACAGGCAACAGGATTATTATAGTTACTTACCACTCATATCAGCCTTCGTTTAGCGCTAGCATTCAGTGTTACAGTTTGCTACAACTTTCTGAGTTGCTCGTAAAAATGTGTGTGTGTGTGTGCGTGTGGGGGGGGGGGGGGGGGGGGGGCAAATAAAAAAAAAAAGGCTCAGGTGCTTAGATATTTAGCCGCACGTTAAAAAAAACCCGAGGGTCAAAATTATTCCGGATCCCCTCGCTACGACATACTTACAATCAGACCGCGGTAGATCGGCGCGTAAAACCTCAGAATGTATATATATTTTTTTTATAATTTTGCCTCATAAATGAGCGATGCTAAGGCTGCCTGCTCTGAAAACCATGTTTGTAAGTTCTCGCAGGCTAATTTTGAAGACAATGGGCACAAAGTGCATGTGTAATAAAAGAAACAAGGCAGAAATTCAAGCTGGAGACATAAAGCGTAGAATTGGTAGTAAGTCATTGTTGGAAAGCTTCCTTATAAAGTTCGCAGACCAGAATGCTTATACTCGATACACAACAGGGGGAGTAACTTGCAAAGAAAGCATCTGTCTTTAAAAACACGTGGAAATAGCACATTCAATACACAAATTGATGCAGAACTCACCTACGGTGACGGTTTACTTATACGGTCTGTTTACTTTACTTGTCTGTCGTTTTGTTGCTTCACTTATACGGTGTGCTTGAAAAGGGAGCGTTATTGAAAGCGATACCCGTCCTTCTTGTTTTCACACGACCAGGTGTCCCAGTACCCACCCAAGCGCCGGTTCGTCCCAGCGAGGATCTTTGCAGACCCGCAGATGATGCGCATGTTTCGCCGGCGAGAGCACATGGTGGCATGAAGCGATCGACGCGCTGCTTCGACGCCCGCCCTTTTTTCTTTCTTTCTGCCTTTTTCTCTTTTTCTCTTTCTTTTTTTTTTCTTTTCTTTTATTTTTGTGCCACTGCCTCCGGGACGTGGTGACATTTTCCTTGCATCTTTCATGGCTCTTTTTTTCTCTCTCTCAAGTCACCGTGAGGTGTTTTATTGCACCGAAACAGCAGGCGGGATCAATAAATTGCGTGGTCGTGTTGAATGCCTCGTAAACAGCAAGTGCAATACCAGAAATGTTTGTGCCGCAGTGAAAATAGCACTTGAGCTTCTCGAGCCTTTATTGATAGTGAAATGAGAAATCTTCGTCTCAGTGGTCTTTTGGGAGCTGTTTCTGAGTTAGAATAGAAGTATGGTGAAACGGCACGAGGAGCTTTAGCATCGAACAGCACTGATCTTGGAGGGACGCTGAAGAGATTTTAGAGTTCCAAGGTTTACGGCGGTCTAGAAGGTTGTCACAGTATCATTGAACTCGTGGTTTCCTTGATTGTGCGCGTAGCAGAGCAGCAATCCTCCTTTTAAATTTCGGTCGAAGCTCCGCGTGGGTGATGCGTGGGCGCGATTCACAGCAGCCGCCGCAGACACGTCCGCTCATGCAGCACTTTGTTTCCTACGGTATCGATGGACTCGCTCGCCACATGCCTTATCGAAGGCATCATCGGCGAACAGACGACGCGCGCTACCTGCGGCGGCTGCTGCGAATTGCGCCCACGCGTCACCCACGCACTGGCTCTCGAAATCTCCAGATTAGTGAAGCAATCACGCCCCACTTCGCTCCGTTTGCAACGTGCGGCACGAGACAGATTGTCCGGCCGCTTCAGCAAATATATCGCGAAATGAAAACACGTATACAGCTGCGCTCAGATTGCGAATTAGGGAGTATCGTATTCACCGGTCAGTTTTTGAAAAAAAGCTTCAGCTTGCCCTTTAATAGATCTACAATTACAAATACCACTTTAAAATTAGATACAAAAAATCTAATACCTTAACTTAAATACCACTAAGAAGCAGCGATTCAGGTAAAGGCCAAGGGTAGCGGAAGATACGGTGGCTTGCAAGAACAAACGACGACATATTTTAATACCGGTTTATAGTGAGTCGAGAGGACGCATAATCACCAACAGCTGTAATCAACGATCGACTGGGCTTTTACGGAAGAAAAAGGTGGCAGAAACAGGCGAAACAGGCAGAAACATAAAACTTAAATTTTGATAAAATGGGGTTTGTTGCAGTGGTAAAGAGCTGAAGACTTCTTCCTGCATAGAGTTCGTAAGTTTTCAGGAGGGCCGCAACTGAGAAAGTACTAGCCATTGCCTAATTCCAAGGACGGCGATGAAGCCCCACTGCTGATGTGTTTTAGCTGAAACGTTGACGTCTCCCCAGAGTTATGCGCGCCAAGACACCGCGTTGGGATTTCTTTATCAGCCCTTGCAAGTGGTGCCTATTGTTCTTATTGGAAATGGACTACTGGATAAGTTTCGAAGTATGTGGTGTAATAAGTCGCACATATTACTTTTATGGGATGCCGTTATTAGTCACAAGAATCGCCTTGCGAAGTCTAGGAACAAAACATTTTATTACATTAGGGTACGGGGCAGAGGAAGTTGACGGGACGTTCCGACACCATCCGGGACCTTTAATAACTATCAACTGTTATCGGAAGAAAGATTTTGTAGTGCAGACGATGTAGTGTGCAGTGGCACTTCTCCGTCAAGTTACCATACACCTGAAACCAATGCGTGGCATTGGCCGCGGCAAAAACCACATTTCGCATTAGCTTGATATTTTGGGTCCGAATCTACTAGCTACCAAATACTTTTCGGCAAGTACTTCAGGCGTGTGGACATTAGTGCTGAAAGAAGGTCGCGACTCTGGGCACGTCATGTCGCCGTACAAATAGTGAACATTGTACGAAAAGGGGGCTGACCGATTTCGATTAACCTTCCGAATTATCGATTAAATATTTACTGTTGATAAATGTTTTGATCGAAATTGAATGATTGAGTAGCACGGACAAAATCAGGCAAGAGCCTGCGCCGACGCCGCTACATTGGGCGCGTTAAGTTAAGGCGCTCGAGCGCGCTCTAGCCAGCAGAGCGCGCTCTTTTAAACTTAACGGCTAAAAAGCGACTTCCGGTGCGTGATTACGGAGCGCGCTCTACGCGCTCCACCCTGGAAACGGTGCACGAGAGCGCGCGCCTGCTACGGCTTCCGGAAAAAAAATGTCACAGTTTCGCCCTAAGGGCGAAGCAATGAATGCGATAGCAACACAGAAATGTCATACGAAGTAAGCTGAGCGGCCTTGGTAGCAATATGAATTGTAGTAAACATGAGCTGATTAAGTAAGCAGGTGTGCTGCGGCGTAAGTAGACCGACATGAAGAGAGACTCGATGACCACGAGAAGGCGCGTGTGAAATGGTGGTGTTGATGAGAAGCGCTGCCCGTGGGCAGCGCGTGCGAAGGGACACACCTGTAGTGCTGCACTGCCGATCTGGGCAGCATTGCATGTGTAGCGTGCGTTGGAAAATGTGGCCCGACTATTACTAACTGAATGAACAAGCGTGGTGTGAGCGCGCACAAACAAACATGAATAGATCACACTGAATGACTGCAGACAACGACTGTCAAAACGCTGGCAGCGCAACGTACCTTTGCGCGGGCGAAGGTACGTGCGGTCTATCAACGGAAACTGAGCGGCATAAAGGTCAGAGCCGTGTGGAGATAAGAGACGGTGCGGTCGAACGAACGACGAGCGCGGTTGTTGGAAGCGTAGAAGTGCGCCCCCCCCCCCCCCCCCCCCCCCCCCCATGCTCCCTCCGGCGCTGGCTTCCCGCTTCCTGGCTTGCGCGTGGGAGAGATAAGAGACTGTGCGGACGAGCGCGGTTGTTGGCAGAAGAGTGCCCCCCCCTGCTCCCTCCGGCGCTGGCTTTCCGCTTCCTTGCTTGCGCGTGGGAGATTGAGTGCGTTCGCTCTCCGTGATAGCGCGCGTCCCCCCACGCTTCCGCTGGGGCATACGGCGCGCGGCGAAGATTTTATCTATACGGAACGTCACGGCGACGGCGACGGCGACGGCGACGACGACGACGACGCCGACGGCAGAAATCCGGTTGAAGTGTCCATATAATTGCTATCGCAATAAAATGACGTGTTTCCGACTCTTTCCACTTATGCAAGTCCGTGCTCCTTGCCCACTCGTTCCTGCCGCCGCTGCGCAGCCGGGCGTCTGCTCTAAGGCATGATCGGGAACTTCGCGTGTTGGCGCGGTTTGAGCTTATCACGAACCGAAAATGACGGCCCGATCATTACTAGCCAGACGCTCAGGTACGTAATCGGACAGTCGCAGTTTGGCGCCTTCTCGTCGCTACGTTCATGTGTATGACTTCTTCAGGTTCTCATGTTATCATGGAAGATGTTGGGGCACTGCTCATTTAATTGTGTGTCCGTTTATCTGGGCACAAGGTTGATCACATAATCCTGGATGCCTCGGATCATAAGGCTTTCTGTCCTCTTGCGATCGGCAATGAGTCATCAGTCAGCATACCGCGGAGCAGAAATAAATCCTCTGTTAGGGTATCCTCTGAGAACAGCACGAACAGCTTGCATCGCACACATAAGTCGCTGCTGCTTCGTTCGTCGCCGCGCGTCAAGTTCTTCTAGCTCTTCATCGTCTATCAAGAACTGCAGGATGGTGTTTATCGGCGGCGCCATCTTCAAAAAGCGCGCTCAATGCGATAGCGGTCGCGGAAGCAACACAACATTCGCCAGACGGCGCGTTCGTGCGCCCGAAAGCAGTCGGCGAAAATCGCCGTTAAGTTAAGCTCCGAAGGCGTCGCACTCGAGCGCACTCGAGCGTGCTCCTTTGGAGTTCGGAGCGCGCTAACTTAACGCGCCCATTGCTTGCTTGCTTGCTTGCTTGCTTGCTTCCTATACCATGGCGCATACCCACCACGGGGGATTGGCCAAGAAGCCGGCGGTTAAACAGGTGGTATGAAATTATTCAATGAAACTAACTGATGTTAGAGCCGTATATTATTTTATCTTATAGGGAATTAGTGTGCTTTTTGGAAGGAGATCAAGGTAGAAGGTAATAAATTTCAATCAGTTTAATTGGAATTTTGGAAATTAATAAATAATCAATCAGTAAAATAACGTAACTTGGAATTTTGTGAAATATTAAACAATATATCAGTAAATTAACTTGGTATTCTCCTTGTGTCAATGAGGAACTCGCATACGGCCCTGCATACGCTCCTGTGGCTACAATTGCTTGCTGAACAGCAAAGAACGAAACGAAAGATTGAGCGTTAATTTCCACCCGCCCAATGCACGCTGCACGCGACAGTGAAGGAAAAATCCAACGCCATGTGAGCGCCTCTTAGGTGCAGCTGGCGTGGCTGTTAATATGCAAATGAACTTCTACTACAGGGAGCGTTAACAAGCTTATTTGCCGGGACCTTCGATTATGTCCGAGGGAGCTTGGCAGGCAACTACCGATTGAAGTGGCATGTTTTCTTTTCTTTTTTTTTTTTTTTTCATTGCACATCTTCACCAGTTTTGTTTATTTTATTACTTCGTGTGCGTAAATTCACCAATCGTTTTATTCTAGCGGACTAGAAGTTTCTCATTATTCGAGTTAAAATGTTTAGTGAATATACAGCTCTACACTACAAAATCATAATCAGCAGCAACCGCCTATATTTATGTCCACTGCAGGACGAAGGACTCTCCCGGCGATCGCCAATTACCCCTGTCTTGCGCTAGCTGATTTTGAATTCGCAGAACTGTCAAAACTGATAAACGAGAAGAAAGTAAGGGTTATACGAAAATATAATGTGGGAAAGAGTGAGGAAGCCGTAAAATATGGACGCACCATGAAATCAGTCAGAAGACAACTTGGCATAGGACAAGGCAAGATGTATGCACTAAAACATAAGTAGGGTAATAGCATCACCAATTTCGATGACATAGTAAAAGCAGCGCAAGAATTGTATACTGACCTGTACAGTACCCAGAGCAGCCAAGCTACTTTCATTCGAAGTAGTGATGAACAGGATACAGATGCTCGTTCTATAACTAGCGATCAAGTTAGAAGGGCCTTGAAAGACATGACCAGGGGAAAAGCTGCTGGAGAAGATGGAATAACAGTCGATTTAATCAAGGATGGAGGAGATATCATAATTGAAAAGCTTGCGACCCTTTATACGCAATGCCTCACAACTTCAAGTGTACCAGAGAGCTGGAAGAACGCCAGCATTATACTAATCCATAAGAAGGGAGACGTTAAAGAATTGAAGAATTATAGACCCATTAGCTTACTTTCTGTATTGTATGAAATATTCACCAAGATAATTTCCAATTGAATCAGGGCAACACTTGACTTCAGTCAACCAAGAGAACAGGCTGGCTTCTGGAAGGGATATTCTACGATGGATCATATCCATGTCATCAATCATGAAATCGAGAAATCTGCGGGGTACAATCAACCTCTCTACAGGGCTTTCATTCATTATGAAAAAACATTTGATTCTGTACATATACTAGCAGTCATAGATGCATTGCGTAATCAAGGAGCACAGGAGGCACACGTGAATATCTTGGCAAATATCTACGAAGATTCCACAGCTACCTTGGTTCTCCACAAGAAAAGTAGAAAGTTACCTATCAAGAAAGGGGTCAGGCAAGGAGACACAATCTCTCCAATGCATGCTTAGAAGAAGTATTCAAGCTCTTAGACTTGGAAGGCTTAATTAGGAGTGAAAATCAACGGCGAATATCTCAGCAACCTTCGGTTTGCAGTTGACATTGTCCTATTCAGCAACAATGGGGACGAATTACAACAAATGATTGAGGACCTTAACCGAGAAAATGTATGAGTGGGGTTGAAGATTAATATGCAGAAGACAAAGATATTGTTCAACAGCCTGGCAATGGAACAAGAATTCAGGATCTGTCAAGGAGTACGTTTATCTAGGTCAATTATTCACAGGCGACCCCGATCATGAGAAGAAAATTTACAGAAAAATAAAGTTATGTTGGAGTGCATACGACGGGCATTGCCAAATCCTAACTGGGAGCTTACCTCTGTCGTTGAAAAGAAAAAAGTGTACAGTCATTGCATTCTACCGGTGCTAACATATGGAGCAGAAACTTGGATGTTAACAAGGAAGCTCGAGTTCATGTTCCATCACAAAGAGCGATGGAACGAAAAATGTTAGGCCTAACGTTGACAGACAGGAAGAGAGCGGCGTGGATCGAGAGCAAACGGGGATATCCGATATTCTAATTGAAATTAAGGGGAAAAAATGGAGCTGGGCCGCCAATGCAATGCGTAGGATGGATAACCGGTGGACCATTAGAGTTACAGAATGGATACCAAGAGAAGGGAAGCGCAGTCGAGGATGGCAGAAAACTAGGTTGGGTGATAAAGTTAGAAAATTTGCAGGCCTATAAGTTGGAATTAGCTAGCACATTACAAAATATGTATGTGTAAAAAAAATTGTCGCCGTTGCCTTCGAATTGCCGAATGCATTTTCTTCGAACAAACCCACCCGGACATTGTAGTGTACGAATGTTCTGCTTCTTCATTGTGCAAGAACGATGATGGAGCAAATGGTTATCCATATCGAAATCCGATAGATCGCCCCGATCGTTTCTTGGAACATAATGCCGAGGCACAACAGCCGCGCCACTCGCTCGCTCGCTGTCGTCGCCGACGATGTCCCTGCGTCTATTTCGTCTGCCTGCTGCCATTCGCTAGCGTGCTTGCTTCTTTTGAGCGCTCGCTATAGCTGCTCTGGCATCGGGAAATGACGGATACGAACAACAAAGACTGCGAACCTCAGGAAGCGGAAACTAGCCTTCCGCCGGCGACTTGCACAGCGCAGATTGCAGACCACCCCTCACCCGACAGCCGTGTGCGCGCTCATTATTCGTGCTGTGTCGCCAGAACCAAGATCGCGTGAGCGGTGGCACGCAGAGCAGCAAATGTGATGACGTCCAAATTGGAAAGAGAGAGAGTGGGAAATGTCAATAACCGTCAGGTCCCAAGCGTAAACAACATTCCTTTACCTGAATGTTCGATAACATGGCTGGCCGGGCAAGGTAGTATGAGAGTTAGTATTACACAGAGCGAAAGAACTGTGACACATGCAGAGAAGAGAGCGTGCGATCCGTGTCGTCTGTGCATGTGCCGTCTGTTTTTTGTGTTGCATCCACCACATAATGAAAATGCTCGACCTGCTGGTAGAGCTGGCGTGGGTTTAGTTACCAAAATGGGGCATTCTAGGATGAGGATCTAATAACACTAACAATCGCTAGAAGATAAATTGCTTAATTACGCACCATCAGAAAGAAAAAGAGCTAAAGGCAAATCGAATAGCAAATAAAACTCGAGAAGGAGAGCTCAATTAAAGAAAAGCTCCTCACAACAGATTCGTAGCGGAAATTGACTGACATGTAACAGTATGAACAGGAAACCCGTTGATGTAAAAGAGGAAAGCACGAAACGCAATAATGTTGAGTCGCAATAAATGTTGAGCGAAAACAAATGACCATAGACGCTGCAGATAGAAGTCAAGATATATTATGGACTTGGTGACAAAGTGTAAAAACGTTCGCAATCATCGTTCAGAATCATTTTGTGAACTAACGCTCGCAATCATTTTGATCAACTTACGCTTTGCCGATGCTACATATTTCTTTTTTAATGTACAGGCTTCTGTAGACACTTGCACAAAGGCTAGGTCAGCCCTGCCGCGAGCGAGCGTGTGGCAGTGGAAGTGTATGATAAACTTGTCGGTTCTCGTGACATATTCATGTAGGTTTCATTTCTTATTTTGCGGTAGCGCGTCGGGTGTCTCCAGTTTACAGGTGATGTGATTATACGCAGCAGAATTAAGACACACCTCGTGGCACACAATTTCCGCTAATCACAGTACAGAGAAACTCGGTGTTTTCAAATTCTATATAGAAAGGCAAAACTTCCTTTAAGAGCAAGTAGTACTCACCGCGTGATGCGTCGACAAACTGACCGGCGTTCTGACGAGGTACTTAACTGGTATAAGATTTACGCGACTCAAACGAATGTAGGCTGATGAGGTCAAGTGGTAAATTCCGTCTGCCAATCTGTCAGTTTCTCGCTTTATGGACGACGAGCTGCGCTCACGTTGAGCTCTCCCAATGTGGTCTCGAAGGAAAGCTTCAAAATTGGTTCTGTCCAGCTGCGTGGCATTTGCATATTTTGAAATCTTGGTACATAATAGTTGGGACCCCCTGTATATATATATACCCGGCTGTTGGCGCAAGCTATGGTTATAGAAGGAACAGTACTAAGAAGTTAAACAAATCCAATGCACATGTTACAATCCATCTAATGCGCAAAGTGCAACGTTTAAATTTAGGCTACGCAACTAACGGCGATCCATACAATTCATCCTGTGCCACATATAATCTCATGCAATGCTTACACAGTAAAGTGCAGTGTCTGTGTGCTCCTTCATCTATCGTTTCGTCTTCTCGCGGAATTTCTTATGTGATCCTGAACCGACTGCGCCATCAGATAAGTCAATATATGAATGCTGGTTTATTCGCTCTGCCACTGGCGGATAGCTGGACGCATCGTATATATGTTTAATGCACGTGCTGCGTCAAGCGTGAAACAAAGCAGAAAAGACAACCCCTCATTTCGGTTGGAAAACGGTCACAGGAAAATGAACATATGTTGGTTTATTGCAGAACTTGCTCTCGTGCGTTCTTTTATTCTTTGCTTTGCTTGGTCGCATTCATTTAAATCGCAAGCCATGTTGACACGTCATCTGAATGTGCTTGAAAGTTAATGATAATTGAGTTATATTTGTTAGATGCCGTCGCAGTTTTCTGCCACTAATACGCATCGCCCGAAACAATGACATAAGCTTGCTTGCTGCGCCCGCGACATTAATCGAAATCTGGAACATATACATAATCTGCGAAACCAAATTATAAGTTAACATGCCTATATAATCACATAAAGAAATATATCACGCAGTGCTTATCTTAGGCAATTGTACGTTGTATACCTTTCCACCACATTAAGACACTGCGGATAAGATTCCTGACAGAACCTAATATTTCGATCTGCTTAAGGTGCTCGCTCACGAAGCGCCTCACAAAGGCTAAAGGATTGTTTTGGGTGCTGTGTACTGTCGGAGCAACAAGCCGAACAGCAGAATAAATGCGCGAGAAGCGAATCAGTTGAACTGTTCCGGTGAGCATCGTCAGCGCGCTTCAGCGTTCCGCCGTTGCTTCAGTTACAAACCCTCGTTAAGTTCTTTGCTAATGGCATTGCAGGGAACAAACATGCAGGAGCTCATAGCTTGCTTTTACATGCAAAATTCACAAATTAATATCTACCAACTCGACGACCATATCGTATACACGTCACTATAACTGGCCGGAGAGGCTCCAAAAACGATGCAGTTCCGAGAAACAGCAAATGTTTGATTGGAATTCTCGTGCACGTTTAACCATTCGGTGTTTCCGCATCCGTGTGCAAATTAAGTGCGCATACACAAGAGTCTCGATTGAGTGCTCTGCGCTTCCGTCCGCACACGCCATCTCCGGAGCGGTGCGGGGAAGCCAGACAAAAGCATCATGCGCTCAGGAACTTACCCGTGCGTGGGAGTAAGGTAGTACGCGACTTCCAACCGCCGGAGTCCGCTGGCGTGGTTCAACCCTCCGCCGCCATGATCGCCGCCTCGGCTTCGGAGTCCCGGTACAACGTGTGACGTCACGAGCTTCGATCGAAAGCGCGCGCTAGGCGTCGAGCGGCGCTAGCGTCTCCGTCAGCTGACGCCGATGCGTCCGTGGATCGTTGCGTGAGCCTCTTGAGAGTGGCATACCGTGCGAAGCAGGCGCATTCGCAACGCACGAGCACTGCATACGGAGCGGAACTTCTGGCCGAGTGAATATAGGAAATACACGTTCAGGTCTTCACTGCGCGTGACGCCTAAATACCGAGCCACCTTCGCAGCTCCTGCCGGTTCAGTCACCTGCTTGGTCGGAAGCCGGTCCACGTGACTTTACTGGACACCGGTATTAGCTAACGATCCTTGACAGAAGCAAGGGCGATGCTCGTCCTGGTTATATGCTAAATGCTTCCTTTGATTTAGTCACACCTGAATGAATCGAAATTTATGGCCTGACCTGAACGAGCGTCTTCCACGTCCGTGAGACTGCATATATCAGTCGATATATGGTGCTTGTATCTTGCCTGCTTCTTGTGCGCACCTGCTTGCGCGCTGCCCAAAATGAGTCAATTCAAACATGACCACTTCACCGTCCTTTTTTAGTTTCGAAGAAACTTGCAGACGGCCTCGTTGTTCACGGAGCACCGGTTCCAGGCACTGTTTTCTGCCAGACGTCAGGAGCGTCTAGAGGCTAAGACCAGGCGTGCGTAGCATTTAGGTCTCAGCTGTGTCATGGACGCGCAGCTCGGCAGCAAGCGACTAAAGAAACGACCGACCCGAGAAGTCACGCCGCAGGCGGACGTCTCCGAAAGTGTCGAGCATAAATAACTTGCCGGGGCGCCGGGCTTTCCCGAAGTTTTCTGGCAAAAGTCGCGTCGCTGACTCACCACTGAAGTTGAGTCGCTTTAAAGCGTGGCCTTTACTCCCCGCGTTGGAAGCGTGATGGCGACATTCGGCGGCCACGTGCGTCCATCAGAAACCGTTTTTTTTTCATTTTTTTTATAACGAAAAGCGGCGGTGTTCCTGTGCACACTCCGTGACGAAGTTGTTGACACCTGTGGCGCGGTCTGGCAATTCTTAGCGGCATTTTGAGAATATATACTACTCCTTGAAAGTTCATTCATTTTAAGGAATTTGACGACCCAACTGCGCGAGTTGAGTGACTTTGGGAAGTAATACTTAAGCAGTGAAAAATACAGCATCCCAATAATTCGGCCTCTCACACTACCGCAGCTTTAATAATGAATACCATTGGAAATTTATCTTTATTTGGTGTAGAAATTTGTTGGCCAATTACCAATGCATTTAATAAAAGCTCTGCCCCGAGTTTGTTGTGAGGTTCCCCACTGCGTGTAAAAGTCAACAAAACACATTACTACGACACACATGTTTATTTTTCTTGTCAATTATTGTACAAAAATAGTAGGAAATATGCCAGCGGCCTAAGATGCCTAAGCCAGCTGAGGCACTTCTTTGTACTTCTTACTCCTGTATAACATTCACGCATTTTGAATGTTGAATGTGAATTCATGAAAGAAAGAAAAAGTGTCAACAGAATAACAGACTTACACTTGCGCTTCACATGCATGTCATCGACGTGCATGTTACGTGCGTCATAAGTTTCCCTACGAATTACTGCCTCATGCACGAAACATTGGATCCGGTGAAGTGACTATGTCCGTGGTTGTTCATCTGCAAGAGCAGCGTTTGTGCTGCCTACATCGTGGCGAACAAGCGCAGTTTTTCAAAGAAGCTTTGCGCAAAAGTTTATTATTTGGATGCAACATACTCGCTGAGCACTAAGCTTGAGGCGGTGTGTTTAGGAAGTAGCCTGGGGTGATAATTCTTCGCAAAAGCTACTTACCCATTCTGCGATTTGTTATTTTCGTTTCATTGAACATTCCATTCTTTTATCTTCATAGTAAGCAGGCGAAAAATCATTTTGCTTAAGGATATAGAAGCACTTGGTATCGCAATCTCCTTATTGCCTTATTTCTTTCCATGCCGTCCAACTAAAGAATACAACGTTTCCAAGCTTGCAATTTTGATCTAATATGACCGGCACTTTAAAGAGAAGCGTAATGCACAAAACTGCCACTTCTAGAACGTTGAATGTTAGTACCTATGCTTGAGATAGGGGTATATATGGCTTGCTGATAATAAAAGTAAGCTTTTACACGCCCTGATCTTTAGTACGTTGTAAAAAGAGTGCATCGGCTACGTGAAAGCAGATACGGAAATCGCAATAATGACAGGGCTTCGACTTACGCTGTTGCTTTCTTCATCGTTGCAGAAAAATGAAACGAAACAAAGTGTAAACTAGCGAAAGAGAAAGATTGTCGTCAACCCAATACTAGCAAGACGCTACTGTTACTGAGCGATAAGTGCTAGACAAGCTACTAGGCTACTGAATTACGAATCTACTGCCGGGCGGCAGACAATGTTTTCCTTTTTCTAGAGCTTCCTTCACCATGCAGATTTCCGCAGGGCTGAATTTCCGCACAGTGTAAACTGTTTATGTGAAAGACCCGTGAAGCGAAATTAAATAATACGCTAATCTAACCTCTTACTCAGATACGCGTCTAGGGCGCTTAGATAAGGTATTCACTTTATAAGGTGAATATACTTTCATGACATCCCTCAAGTCTTGACTTAAACTACCAACCTGAAAACTCAAAAGGACAAACTATTTGCAACGCGACCTCGGTCAGTCGAAGCCGGTGCTGCTGAAGAAAGACCAAAAGATTAGGGTGCTAATTTTCAATAGCTGCTCGGGCGGAATTTAAAATAAAAACATAAAAACAGACAAGGAAATCATTTCATTCACACAAGATCGTAATAGCAGCGCACTTGAGGAAACGACCTTTCAAAAAGTTAAGGGGGAAGAAAACGGTGTACAAGCAGTTTAGCCTGCGGAGTTTCTACACCCCTGCATTACAATTATTGCCGGATTTTCTTGTTGAAAATGCTTGGTTATTTTCTTTTTTACATTGCCAGGAAAATAATTTACCGCTAATCCAACATCCGAGGCAAGGCTTGTGCTTAAGTAGGGAGCTGTATAGCGTGGGCAGATGTTTGCAATAGTTCTCGGACATTTTAATCGGCGTTTTATTGTTTTACTAGTGCCATCGTCACCTTGTCGACGTTCATACAGCATCAAGTATAACACTCCTAAAATAACTAGAAAAACGGGGTGGTGTTATAGAACATAACATAAGTTCTGCTTACAACTCGCTATTTCCATCTCCTCCCCGTCCTTCGAAAGCAAAGGTCCACCATAAGCTATATGTATGGCTTTCACGTTGCATCGAGGGATCGTGATCCAGTATTTTGTGCAACTAAGGGTGCAGGGTCGTGTGTTATAATTGTCATCTGTCATCTGTACCCTTTCCGGCTCTCACTAAACATCTAATGCCTCTTCTTGTCGCCTTCAAGTGCGCTGCTTCTTCGATGTACATACTTGTCGAGCCACCACGAGTGATGTAATAGAAACGAACACGCGTTGCAGTCCGAAAGCTCTCACAACACTGTCAAATAATGTCCTGGTCATGGACGAAGATGCGGATGCGCCGAACGCTGGCCATGTGCCTTTCGTCTGTGTCCGCGCGTCGATCGGTGAAGAGGCAGAAGCGTTCAGCTCCCGCTGATTGCTAAGATGATTTGGACCGGCCGGGGACTTCAGCCCAGACGCTCCGGAAATATGTCGTTCGGGAAAAAACGATTGCAGGTCTGTCTTTGCAGTGCTGCGTTCTCTATAAAGCCGCTGTCACACTGCACGAACAGTCAGCCGACTGTTTCTGCCAGCAACGTGTTATCGTGACGTCGTCTGCCATGTCGCATTGCACTAACACCAACAGTAGCGAATACTTGTCGCTGAATCCTGTAAGAGTCCACTTGAGCCGGTGGTCGGCAGACCTTTTCTTCTTTTTTTTTTTTTAACGCTAACTCGGGGTTCTCGAACTCGCGTCAAACTTCGGGGAGCACACGCACGGACAAGCTCTTGCGGGCCGCACTGTGACGGTGTAGGACGCGGGGTGAGGGTGGGAGGGTAGAAACGCAATACAGAAACGTTGAGTCGACCGAACGCCTAATGGGTCGTGTACGAGGGCTGGGCGGGTCGCGTGTTCTGGAGTCCTGCGAGGTGCCCGCAAGACCGCTCGTCGCAATGTGAACCCAGCTCCGATCGGTCATGCCGTTAGCCTCTACTCGTTGCCCCGCAGTTACTCATTTCGTGACATGGCGTGAGCACGCATTGCTCGAGCCGTGCTGCAATAAATGCTCCTGCTAATAAAAGAAACGTATCGTGACTTTGTAGATCGAAACGCGAGTGCGAAAAGTAAAGAAAATACTAAAAAATACAAGGTGCGGTTTCAAGGCACGCCTATAGTGGTCGGTTTACCAAGAGTTAGTTCATCGATAAGTTCGTTTTCGTAGCGTCTTCGAAATGAAAGGTGTCAGCCGGCGATATTTCAGATTGTTGGTCGTGCTAGCGTTGATGGTAACTAATTGTGACAAGCCGGTCCGGCGACAACGTCACTGACCAGTCTACCGATCGTCCACAATACTGATTGGTCGGTGTCGAAGCCGCATCCTCATAGTGCGATAGCGCCTTAAGCAGCTGTCTCCCTTTTCGTCGCAGCCTTTAGTTTCACGACAGCCCATTCAATTGAACGCGCACCTCGCGGGAACTGTGCTGAGACCAGTGTCCTGCGCTCAGGCCTTGCCCGAAGACCCATGGCATCGACTCGTGCACCAATCTGCAGAAACCACTGAGCCTGGAGTTCACGCTCGTCCGTTGAGCTTGCTCAGGGCCACGTCTTCCTGGTAGACTCGCGCCCGGAAAACATTGGTGATGGCCTCGATGCTCTTGTTCTTCGTCTCCGGTAGCTTCTTGTAGATGAAGACCCAGAAGAACACCAGCACCAGCGTAAAGATCAGGAAAGTGAAGTGCTCGATCTCCTCCTGCATGACGCGTAGCACCATTAATAGCCGTCTCTTTTCTGTCGCTACACATTTTAGTTACAGTGCTAATTTTTTATCTATTCTAGGAATAAATTAAACCCTTCGACAGAACACTCGTTGCAACGCATTGAAGCATCACTTCGTAGCTCCGAGAGCTTAGTCTTTCTTTGTCAAAACTCTCTCTAGGAGACGAGGTACCTGTAGCTGGCGCCTGCTGGCGCCTGCTACCGATCTTCTATAACACAATAATTGTGCTCAAAACGATCATCATAATAGATGAAACTATTAGAAAAATATACATTGGCGTATGGCGTATACAGTGGTGGCTCCATCACCACAGAAAGCACAACACCAACATTTGTTATCTCAGAGCTGCAAAAAAGAATGTGAATGCCGGCTTGGACGTCTATCCTCGTCTGCAACATCAGAGCTTGCAGCCATTCTCCTGGTCATCGGCTTCATCAAACCGTCAAATACACCATGCAAATGGATCATCACCACAAGTTCTTTGATGGCTCTTGTATTGGAAATACGACATCGAAACAAACAGGTGCACATGTGACCTACGTACTGCTGAAAGTACTTAATCTGCAGAGTTAGAAGAACATGTCGTATTCCACTGGGTTCCAAATCATTGCGGAATAAATGGAAATGAAAAGGTGGACGCGTTGTCAAGAGTGGCTTATGAAACTTTTGAAACTTTCGGATTCCCACGTCCCCGTCCGACACATCTTACGAGGCCTCAAAAGAGAACTGTGCGTGTAAAACGGGTTCACAAAGAGCGCAAAAGAATCAACTTTCTATGCAGTTAAATGACCGACGTCTACAGTACAAACTGGACCCTCAGCTTCCACTACTCACCGATACCTTCCTACATCGTCTGCACCTTGTAATCGCTACACCAAGAATTACCTATTTATAAGTGAGCGTGTGTGCTATTCTACGTGACCGTACAGACGTGACGACGAGAGTGCATACCACCTACTCCTCGGGGCTGTCCCAAGCACATTACTTACACAAAGACGGGCGCATAGACATCGAATGTTTCCGAAAATATGAAACACTAAAGATGTGCAACCAATAATCACCGTGGATTAAAAGTAACACAAATTATTGGCGCCTAATGATGAACACCGACCACGGAAATAAAAGATTAAAAGAAACAAACGACGTGGCAGCCTTGTTTACAATCGTCTTTTTTTCGTCATAACCTCGATTTCATTTCTTGTCACGAGGCATCGATTGAAAACACGTTTCATATAGCGGTACAAATAGATAACTGCAGAGCTTTTCCCTACGAAATCATAGTCGCATCAAAGGTCTATCGCAGGTTGAAAACGAGTGCTTACTCTTTCGCAAGTCTCGTGCTTCCCGCCTTGTTGCAGGTTAGCTACATGGAGAACAAGGACTCTCATTGACCACAAAGACGCACGAGCTTAAAGTGTCAAGTGCTGAAGGAGACGTGTTCCTGACCCGCTCCGTGCTTTAGAAATTTGCCAGAGGTATGTATGCAAACGCGAAAGGAAAAGAAGCGCGCTATATTAGCGATTACTCCTGATACGTGAGTGCAGACAACTGGTAAAAAAGAGAATCTGGGACAAGCGCTTCGTGATTCTGTGTTCTTCTCGTCCGTTGTTCGCTTTCCATGTGCACTGTATATCATAGGCAATCGTGTAAAATCAACCAGCCTGCAAGCACGTCCTTATCACGCTACATTTTCATAGGGCCGACTCATCGAAATTCAATAACTGGACCGAGCCATGGGCACACGCTTGTGAATGCCCGAGAAAAACGCTATACTACGATGACATAATCCAATACTTCAAGTAGTTGAAAGTACAGGGCGAGAAAAATTTTAAGCGACGCTCATGCAATGTGTATTTGGACTAAACTTAAATTAAATTTTGTGGTTTTACCTGCCGAAACCAAGATATGATTATGGGGCACGCCATAGTGGGGGACTCCAGGTTAATTTTAGCCACCTGGGTTTCTTCAACGTGCACCCAATGCACGGTACAGGGGCATTTCTACATTCCCCCCTCATCCTAATGCAGCAGCTGTGGCCAGGACTTGATCCCGCGAACTCAGGCTTAGCAGAGCAACGCCGAAGCCACTACGCCAACACGGCGTGTCTCTTTATTTGGACTAGGCGGACAGCATGCAAAGAAAGAAAGAAAGAAAGAAAGAAAGAAAGAAAGAAAGAAAGAAAGAAAGAAAGAAAGAAAGAAAGAAAGAAAGAAAGAAAGAAAGAAAGAAAGAAAGAAAGAAAGAAAGAAAGAAAGAAAGAAAGAAAGACGGAAATGCGGTTCGGAAGCAGCTAACGCAGAAACTGTAGTGTAACATAGGCACAGACTGTACAAGTGATATTGCCGTGTAAAAAGTTTGCCAATCCTCACCATGAGTGGTAGGAAGGCGAGCCCCACGATGAAATTGGCCGCCCAGTTGACGGCCACCGCCAAGCTGGTAGCAATGGGACGGGCGCCCTGGCCGAACAACTCCGTCACCAGGAACCACGGTATCGAGCCTGCGTGGTGTGGGTGTCACCTCAGCACTCGTTACTTGTGCGCAAAGTCGTCACCCTGGCGTCTCGAGTTTATTTCAAGACAACATTCAAGAAATTTAGAATAGAGTCTGCGCGTCTTGCGCCGAGCGACAAATCGATAGATGAGACAATCGGGTGACAGTGACCATAAAAAAGTGAATCAATGTACGCGAGATAATAGCATAGCAGAATCTATTTCACAACACGACTCATTTCGTTACACGTAGCCTACACGTCCTGTAATGTCCTACGTACTCTTGTTAATTTCGTACTTGACTTTGGTGTCATGGCACTTCGCTGCACACAAAGTGCTCGCTCTCTTCCTATTTTCCTCTTTCTATTCCCCTTTTTCTTACCCCCAGTGTGGGGTAGCAAACCGGATGCTCGTATGGTTGACCTCCCTGCCCTTCCTCTCTTTGCTATCTCTCTCTCTCTCTCTCGTTGTCGTTGGTTACAAGGTGTTAACCGAAAATAGGAATAGAAGGTCGCATGTAATTAAAGACTAAGACTTTTATACAAGTAGATTGTTGTGCATTCGCTCAGTTTGGTTCTCTTTGTTCAAGAGTGTTGTGTGTATAGGCGGCATCTACCCAGCTTAAGAAGAAATACAACAGATGGCTTAGCCATAGACACGAATGGAAAACATGGTGTAATTTCATGCCAGGGTCGTTAGTCTGTTTACTACACATTCGCACACAATGTTGTCTTTTTCGCTCATGCATTCTTCATTTTATTTTTTATAGGCTACGGCTACAAATGGCGTGCGTACAGTTTATCCCTGTTTATTGCTTCTTTCTGTAATTGATGTTGCTAGTTATTACAGTCATTTTCAAGAATTAAACACATATCTTTATTACCTAGCACACTTCTCTCGGAAATGTCGACGACATTCTCTCAGCTCTCGTAAAACATAAATTTGCCAGAAACGGAGCTCCCAAGTCAATGACGCTAATGAACGTACCTGGACCAACAGCGAATGCGATGACGAACATGGCAAGACCCGCGATGCTGATGTAGGACACCCACGTAGCGTGTTCCTGCGGCAGAACAAATACAGAGAGAGAGAGAGAGAGAGCATAATGGAAGCTGGAGACTTAGCCTTACTATATGCGGGCCGGCTGCTTCAGATGATGTGTTTGAGATGAAATAAGCAGGAAAAAAACACAAAAGAAGGAGAAAACAAAAGCAAAAGAGAATGTTGGTTTTACCAACATCAGTAATAAAGGACGATCTGAAATATGTGAATATGAAAAAAAAAATGTATTCACACAATTTTTTCAGTTTAGTGTCTGCCCCTCAGGGCTGCGGAATCAGAGTCCCCGATGGTAACAGACCATCTGGAAGCAACTCAGCAAAAACCAAAATTAGAGTGAAGTAATAACATCGTAATAGTAAGTATTCTGCTAGCCTGATCGAAAAAGAAGGATCTCTTCTTTTGTTCGGATAGTACGTTTTATGAGTGTTCTGTTCGTCAGAGTTCAAACAAACAAAGCACTAGGTCGGAGTTCTACCACAAATGAAGACATTTTGTAACCTTTTTCGTACCAGACGAGCGAACGTAGTATGTCAAAGCCACACTTCAGAGCACTGCAGTTAAGAGAAAAGAAACAGATAAATGAAATGCAGAGAGCTTAATTAGGACTGCACGCGCGAGCAAGTAGTGACCTCAAATTCTTTTTTCGAGTTTTGCGGGCTTTTATTACTGCTTCGAAAAAAGTGCGAAGTAAAACTGCAGCTTAAAGGAAACTATCGCATAGCATGTGCCTAAACACTCTCTGCAACGTATTCGTCCTATCCACCTAGAATAGCATGCTAGGATAGCCCCAGGCCAACCTCTCCAGAAATTATTAAATCTCTCTCTCTCTGCAACTTTTTAACGTAATTTAAGGCAAAGAAACGATATTTATGTAGGTGATGATCAGCTGATATAATTACCAATTAGCAGAGCTCAGTACAAAAAGAAGGCTCTCACACCGACCACATAAAAATACTGTAATTTTAAATATTTAGAAAATTTTTGAAGGCTAAAATACTGCTGGAACAAGTAAAAGGCTTTCCAGCTCCAGCACGGAAGCCTTGTCAAGAATGTTTCCTCGTGGTATCCTCGACGTTCGTTTGTTCATTATTTTAAGCCTATTAGCGTTATAGGTTTTCTTCAGCATTTTAGCGTCTTTATGTCGTCAATGTCCATAATTTCTCCCCAATACTCAAATGTACCATGATCACGTCCCAACCAGTTGAGTTTCCATCATACCCACAACTTCATAATCAGCGAACTAAATGCTTGACAAAAATCTTGTGAGTGATTCAGAACTGTTGTGAACAGTGGCCCATTAGTCTAATTTGTATACGACGTACCACTGTTATTTAATTTCTGCACATGCTATGTGAAACGCTTGTGTCATGTAACAATTGGATCAGCACAAACCCTACATACTGCTTAAAATGATATGCGTTGTTTGCCCGCTCTGTGCCCCTGTGTCACTGCAGGTAAAGTAGAACACTTTTATGTTTAGTCATGTCCACGCAATGATTCAGCAGTTAGTGATAGAAGGACTTGGTTTGACTTCCTTTTCGCCACTGAACACATGGTGATCCACTTTTGCTTTCACAATAGAGCCACACATAACGATTCCTGACAAAGCTGACTGTGCAAAACCCGGCTGAAGGAACACACGGCCGCTACCAAGTTAGAGTTCTTTGGAAATCACTTTGTTAGTACAGGTGGCAGGGTTGAGGGACTGCCTTCTAAGTTTTGTGCCAAAGTGCATTGTAATGTGTTAGAAAATAAATTACAGATAGTCAGCAGGTTGATCCATCCCAACAAGCACAGCTGTTGCGGAGGAAAATTGCTTTGTTCAGACTTCTGCGTATTGCATTGAGGAGCGTCTCACCTTGAGGGCCAGCGTGACGGTGAGTACGATGGTACAGAGTGCCATGCCGGCGAGACCCGTGAGCAGCAGTGTCCGGCGGCCCGCACGTTCTACGATGACCATGGAGACCAGCGTCATGAGAACGTTGACCAAGCCTAGGCCGAGAGTGGCACGCAAGGCCCCTTCAGCGGACAGGCCCGCCGTCTTGAAGATGTCCGTCGAGAAGAAGATGGCCTGCAGTCGCGGTGGTGTGCTCTCAATAAATCAAGAAAATAATGATTCGATCGATGGCTTAACCGTCAATATGTTCCTCAAAATTATTAAACCATAAAAACTGATTTCACTGAAAAAAAAAATGCTACGAATGTTAGAAAATTATATAGGGATGTTTGAAACATTAGAACACCACCACTTTTTTCTATGTATCAGATGCTAAAGGCTGATCAAGTTTATTATTTAAAATGTTGCAATGGACTCGCAAAAAAATTATCTTTATCACATCCCGTTACATCCTACCTAACGCGCACGCTATTCGAGAGCCGAAGTGAGGCCATGAAAACGAAATATGGCCGACATAGATTACAGTTACTGATTTAAAATTATTCAATAATGCAGAAAAGAAAACAGATCTCCAAAAGAAGTTTCTCCTGTTTCAAACAAGAAGCTAGAAATTTTCTTATTTTTAACAACATGTCGTTTACATAAGACAATACGTAAGACTTCTACTTCTAGTGAAATGTGCCGCGGTAAATCATTGATGTGTCACGTAGTTTCTTTCAGAAGTTACCGATGCGCCTCATGCTTCGCTTACGATCCTTCTATGCGCATAATCAGTACGTATTTTGTTCATTCCTTACTACCGCTATATGATTTTATGCATACTTTGACGGGACAAGTGCGTCATTTCTCATATTTTGATGCTTATTTTCTTGTTTATTCATGCAATGAGCGATGTTAAGCTTTCTAACGGCAACGAGTGTTTATAGGTATGTTGCTTATGCTGATAAGTTTTGTGTTGCCTTTGTTGCCTTTCACGGTATTGCGTGTGGTTTGCGCAAGCTGATTGGTGTATGTGTACAATGTGGTATGTAACTATGTTGTGGATATATATGCAAAGGGGGTCTAGACCTCGTCAGGCAAATTAGCCTTTTGCCTCGAGCTCTTCTAAAGAGACACTGTCTAAGGAACCAAATAAGTGAAATGAAATGAAGTGCATAATGATGAGCACATGATAGAAACTTACACTTACTCATGGCCGAGATGGTTAAGGCTGACCGTTTCCATGATGGCCATTAAGCACCTCACGAATGTGCCCAACTTATCGCGGCTGCTACATCCATGAAATCAACGCTAGCCTGCTTTTCTTCGGGTGCCCACTACATGCATGTGGTAAGCATAGAAACGTGAACTCTTGTTTTTAACGCGATAGCGTTAAGGGCCCTGTGTCGCAGAAAATCAGGCGGTGGCAGCGGCGGCGGCGGCGTTAAGCATCGGCGTCTGGCGGAAATAATCATGCCGTCATCCCGAACCACCCCGACCACACAGGCCCTCCGCGTGGCGCAAGGCGTCAGGGAACAAATATTGAATTTATCAAAGTAAAATCCATCAGAAAAATTGTAAAGTACGATTTAACCCCAACCTACAGGCGTGATAGCGTCGGATTGTAATTTGAATATACGAGAAAAAAAGCCTGATAATCAGCCAGGGATCTTTGAATGCTATCGCGTTCCATTCTTAAAGGCGAAGCTTAAGCTTCCTCCAATTCTGATGGTGTTTCGCTGTACTTTGGTTCTAGGCAACATCGATGGGAATATTGAAAGCCGAGCCTTTCTAAATTTTGGACACGCGCGCGCCTCGGGGCAACAGCGACCAAATAATAAAATAATAAAAAAAGGTCCTAGGGCCTTCACAATTTTATATAAAACGGCTTAAATTGCTCCTGCAAAAATGTCTTCCCATCAATGCATTTCTGTTTAAAAGTGAAGCCGACTTTAAGGGGATCAGTGTAAGCATGGTCTTTGTAAGCTGGCTTTCCCACGCTGGGTGTTGCAGTGAAGCCTACTCATAAAGAAAAATGTGATGCGAACGGAGCCCGATAACGCTATCGCGTTCCACAGGCGAAGCTTAAGCGTCCTCCAATTTTCTTTTGCCAAGCGCCGGTGATGGCATCTTTTCACAGTCACTGCTTCAGACCACATGAAGGCACATCAGTGACAGCAAAGGCTTGCAGTTCTTCGCTCACGCTGTGACAAAACTGCGAAATCAACAGGGCGAAATATTCGACATAAGATGGATATGGATATGACGTTATAGGCAGAGAGGTGGTGTGCCAATTAACAGCTTAGCTAACAGCGATATTAATAATGCACTACCGCGTTCTCCTCTTATACTGCATAGTCCGCCTGCTGTTTTATTCTCCCGCTGTTTGTTTCATAAAACCTTCCCCGCTGGGCTGTTCTTACAGCGAAGAATGTAGATGATATGTCTCTATTTGTTACACAAACCAAACCAGGCGAATGCAAAGTGTTCCACAGCCTTCTGGTACATACATTTGTGTCTCGAAGACACACCAGCGTACAGTCAAATAATGGGCGTCGAAGGACTCACCGCGTTGATTCCCGATAGCTGCTGGGCCAACATGACCATTAATGAGACGATAAGCGGTGCTCGAAGCGCAGCGTTGCGAATCATCTCTGGCAAAGTTACCTGCACATAGATATGAAACAATGAGTGCTCAGGAAAACGCAGCTTGAGGAAAGGCATATCGCAAATTATCTCATCCGGATTATATCGCCTCCGTGTGAGCACTGCATCATAGGAAGGCAAGCAAGGAGGTAAACACTGGAATGGGTCTTATGTCCCAAGAGTTACTCAAGATGTTAAGATAACTATTTATACAAATTGCCCTAAAGGAGATGCCTTCTCCAGCATGTGTTAAAACCGTTTGCACGCACTGTACGCTGGGCAGCGTGCATGTCAATTTTATTTCTTTGACTGCTGCGTCTGTCACCGCTTTATAAAGGTTGGTTCGCGATCACCAAGGTGTGCGCAAAAAAATGCACCAGAAATCGCGAAACCACCCCAAGCTCAATATGTCGAAAATTCTACGTCATGGTTCCCCTTCATGACTCAGACATAATAAACTTTTCATTGTCACAAATGTCGAGTTTGAACCACGCCATCTGAAGCAAGGGCAGCACCCCAACTTCATCTACATAAAGAAAAATTTATGTATCTAGCGCACCCTTCTTCGTCACTAGTAGCGTCATCCCTATAGGAGAGTAATTTTACTTCTGCGAAGGTTTCTAGCCCATTCGATTCATTCTGACAGAGACTATCAGTTAAATTTCAAATATTTCTATGCCTTTCTTATAACGCAGATAAATTTATGGGAACACCCGTCAGCAAGGAAGCTCTTCGGAGCTTGTGGGTTTTCCACAGGGTCAGCTTTGCAATCGCGTCAGCAGTCGCCAATGGGAACGGGATAGCGATAGCGAAAGTGTAGCCATAACACCTCTGAAATGCGTTAGGACAGTTAAAGAAGCCGCCGAGGCAGGCATAATAAGCGCGTCGCTGCTTAGTGCCTTATTTCAGGCCGAGTTGCGTGCACAGCTGACAGCGTAGCGTGGTAAAGTTCAGTAGAGCTGACGTTACAATTCTTCTTTCTCTAAGTAACATGTTTTTTTTTTTTTTTTTTTTTTTTTTTACTTTTTGTTGCGGTGAAGATGTTGCTTCAAGACTGAGCACAATGTAGTTTCTAAACACACAGCATATTACTTTCACTCTCCACTCAGCACGCCGAGAGTTCTCCCGAAAAAGATATAGCTTGGGAGAGGGGAGCTAACCCGACATGTAGCGGAGCTCACCTTGGGCACGAATTCGGCGGCCTCGGCTTCGTTCTTCATGACGGCCATCTCTTTGTCTACGTCACGTGTACCACGGAGCCGGATAAGCGCTGCCGAGAAATAAAGCAGGTAGCGGATGCTGTTAGCCAGGAGTTAGTGCTGTTGCTGACATCAATTACACATTTATAACTCGAATTTTATTTCGAGTTCTCTTAGCGACACAAGGACAAGAGGCAATCCGTCTTCGTTTGCACGTTCACTTCGGCGTGAGAGATGTCAAGGTCGGAGTAGGCGATGACAGTACGCGTGGTGTTTATGAGAAAAAAAAGTCAACCGCGCTAGCTGGCAACTGAACTTGGAAGCCTTAATTGCACTTAATAACAGCCCTCATTTTCTTGTAGATTTGAGCGTGCACATTTTGCTGAAATTTTTTTTCCTTCGTGATTCTCCCTACTCATATGTGGTGTTTTCGACATAAAAAATGAGTCGCGAGTGAGCGCTCGTGTCCATGTGTTCCCATTTTCTGTGCCCTTGTCCATTGTGCGCTCTGAAATCTACAATGAAATTAGTACGTACTATCCCGTCAATACTTTGTTCTACTACACTAAACAACAGAACATGTGAGTGTCTTCACTCTCGTGACATATCCTTTTCTCACAAAGTCTATCTCATGCGATTCTTTGTAGTCATTGATGAAAACCTTCAATTTATGTGCGCAATCCACACAGGCGCTCGTGGGCATGTCAGTGCTTATACAAGCTTAGGACATGTACACTGCTCAGTAAAAGTGAGGCGCCATGCTCGTTTATTATGACGTGTTGCTCGATGCCAGTGTTTCTTTGTTTTTTCTCCTGTTTCTGCTGTAATTCTGTCTATTTAAATTTTTATCAGAGGCACAGCCGCACCTGAGAATCATGGAACGTAAAGGCAGGCCTACAAAACATGGACATAAAAAGCAAACGGACAGCAGGAACTCCGACTATTCACTTATAGATCGCACAGGGGCGGAAATGAAGGAAGTCATAAAACTTATCTGCGCATGCTCAAAGAAAGGTAGCGCCAGCTCGTCGATAATTGACACGCGCGGGGCACTTCGCGAAAGGTAGCGGTTTAGACATGACAGTTTCTTACGCACGGGCTGCCGCTGATAATAACATGCCACGCCTCGACCATAGCTCGACCGTAGGGCGCACTTCTACATGTCTCAAAAGAAGTTCACTGTCCGCAATTTCTTTAACACATCTGTAAACCTGACAATACCTCGAAAGGGTACACGGCATCCCACCGATCAACGATCATTTGTGCTCACTTAACCTCTGAGTCGGCGTTTGTGTTGTTCTGCTCGTTCTTGTGTGTCCGCACACGTCTGCATCGACGGGACCCCTGTCTTCGACTTCGACCTCCACCTGGACTATCCCGGCCCGAACCAACGGTACTTTGCCGATTGTGGCTTGGGGTCGCATTTACGAAGTCGTTTGTTTTCCGCATCGGATGGGAGGATAGTGCTGCGTGTGACCACAGCGGCGACGAGGAAACTATCGAGCACGTACTTTGTCATTGTCCCCGATACAGCGCACATAGGCAGTCACTCGCGACCGCGCTGGCGCGTCTTGACGACCGGCCGCTTTCGGAGCAGACAGTCCTGGAACGCCGGCCTATACAGTCGTCACACAGCAAGTCAGTCAAGGCACTCTTGAAGCTTTTGCGATCGGGTGGACTTTCTGACAGACTATAGTTCACACAGACGTTTCCAACCTCCTCTCTATATTTATTTATTCCTTGTATTTTGTTTTCGCGACTGCCTTTTCGCTCCCCTATTCTTTCTGCCTTTCATTCCCCTTCCCCCAGTACAGAGTAGCAAACCAGAATCTTTTCGGGTTAACCTCCCTGCCTTTCCCACCCCGTTCTCTCTCTCTCTCTCTCTCTCTCTGTGTGTGTGTGTGTGTGTGTGTGTCCGTGCTTTGTAGACCTGTCCTTCCGTACCATGAATTCATAACGGCTTGCTCAGCATCTGTCCTTCTAGGCACAAGTAAGATAGAAATATGGAAAAGCTGTCTCCTCTGTTCAGTACACCAGTCTGCTATTGCGCACGTCTCACGGCCAAATTTCATGGCTTAAGCGATGTGTATACCCTCGTTGCAATACACTAAAGAGATTTAACGTTTCAGGAAGTTGTGAGCACACGCTGAAGCTTCAGACTTTCGTAAATGGAGCTCGTTTGCAAGTTTCCCCACTGATCATTTGTGTCGTGCAAAAAAAAAAAAAACAGCAAGTTAGAAATTCAGAGGCTCCCGTCAACTTCAACATAATCTCCAGCGAACTTGCCAAGAAATATTTTGGCGCCTTAGTTAATATTAATATTTAGCCTCAAGAGAGAGGAAGAAATGCAGGGGGGTCAACCAGACGAGTGTCCGGTTTGCTACCCTACACTGGGGATAAGGAAAAGGCGGAATATAAAGAGGAAAAGAAGAAGAGAATTAGAGAATGAGCACTGTGGCGCACATAGCAGGACGCACAGCAGTGCTACAATCGGTAATTGAAGCCGGTGCTCCTCAAAAAAATCACCAGTACTTCCCCTGTCGAGAAAATGGGGGCAAGCGAAGCTTGTCGTGTGTGTATCTGACCTTCATGGTAATTTTATATATTTCTCTCTTTCTTTCTTTCTCTCTCTCTCTCTCTATCTACCTTTCTCTCTCTCTCTCTCTTTCTTTCTCTCTCTTTATCTCGGTCTTCCTTTCTCTCTTTATTTCTTTCCTTCTCTCTCTCTCTCTCTCTCTCTTTCTCTCTTTCTTTTTCGTCCCTGGTATATGTGCCAATGAACTTGGACCCTTTCTGCACAATCGCCAGGATTGGCACACTTTTCAGCGTGACACCGCCACCACCACCACCGCCGCCGAAATTTGTGAGTGTATAAAGCTTCGCCTAAAACTGCAGTAGCGCACGAATAGCTTTTTGCGCCATCGACGGATGTGGCCAAGTTCCAATAATTTTTGTTTCATAAAATGTTCTGCTACAGTCGGCTTAATGCGGTCTGTAAAGATATGCGCTGGACGTCGTATCGAGAGCAAGTGCGCTACAGGTGTTCGACAGTTTCCTCGGAGCAGCAGGTGTCGCACATTGGAGTAGCGGACATTCCAAGACCGAAAGGATACGCGTTCTTTGAGCCATAGGCGGTAGAGCAGTGTTGCGACCCCGCGGGAGAGGATAGTTGGCACTTGGAGCCGTAACAAAGGGTCCGGGGTACGCGAGCGACAATTAGAGACGCTCGGAGAGCTCCGGTCGCGAAGTCTGCTTCAGACAGTGTGTCACAGAACTATATAGAATACTAGCGCATTTTGTGGCAGATTATGATTAGGGATATTTCGAAACGGATGCTAGTATCAGGATTTCTCCTGAAGACACACGCCTTGAAAACGGATCAGATTCAATTCCGCACTTATTAAATGGGCAATCATGCTATTAATTGAAAATGTTTGAGCAAAATTTAGGTAAAAGATACTTTCTTACGGCGTTATATCACACCTCTTATACGGTGAAAAAAGTTATCTACACCACCATAGTCCTTAAATATTCGCAGTGCCTCGCGTAAGCCAGTGGTATAGCTCAATTGTTTACATTCCTGTATGCATGTGATACGAGAGTGACGAGTAAGGCGCGCTCTGGGAAATTATCGCGCCGCGATTCGGTGCATTTTCATTTTTCGCTGAATGTACCGTTATTCTATTTGTAGCTCCCAACCATACTTACACTTATCTTGCTCGAAAGATCATAGGCAGCGATCATTATCGGTAAAATAATAGTACAAGAGATGCAGTTCTTCATGAAAAAGGAACGTTAACAGAGAATTCGAACAAATTATTCGGCCAACTGAAACGAAAAAAAAAAAAAAAAAAAGACATGACACTCAAGTTTGCCGTTTGCGAGCTTGGTATATACAGTACCCGTTTTCTTGTTCTGACAGCTTCCTGAAGAAAATACAAACACAATGTTATCGCGCGCACGGAGAAGAAGGCGGCTTTGCCGCATGACCTCTCACCCTCCTCGGCTTGCTTGGGCCTGCCCCGCACAAGCAGCAGGTACTTGGGCGACTCCGGGCAGAAAGGCAGCGACACCACCATCAGCACTGACGGCACCACGGTGAGCGCTGTGAGGAGGGAAGCAGGCGCACGCACAACAGAACTCAGTTGCCGCAGCCCAAAAAGATGTCGTATATAGTGTATGGTTTGATCTTTGTGTGAGTGCAAATAATTAAGTGAAGGCAAAGCACCGCGAAAGTACACGGATAAAGAAGGGACACTAAAACGGAAAGGATGCAGACTACAACTTAAAAAAATGAACCAACTAGCTTAAACCAAAGTTTTATTGCAACTAGTTATATGACTATTGTTTCCTCTTTACTAGTTATTGTCGGCTTCAGCGACTACCTTTATAATTATTTATCTGAATTATCGTTTTTTTTTCATTTTATTATTCATTTTCTTGCCAGAACAGACGTTTTACTGCAAAGGTGACTGTCTGCAGCTTTGTCTTAACAGCCATTTGTCAAGCAAGCCACACGACGCGCGAGTAACCCGAGAAACCGCGCAGCGCTAGAACAAGATCTTGGATATTCCGGAAGATTTCCAAGTACAGTTGTTTTTGTTTCAGCGATGTCCTTGAGAAAGCATGTTTATCACTTCTTCTTTTCTTTTTTTCCAGACTGTGTGCTCTTTCTTCGTACACAGTTGGAGGAGATACGCGTGTCAGATATTGGCTAATCACCCACAAGGCCGGTAATATTAGCACCGCACGCGACCGCGACCTTCTCGGCACAGAATATACGTTCGCTTTCAGCGTACTTTTTTTTTTCAGCGCAGTTATTTAGATTGTAGGGTTTTACATGCCAATAAAGCCATGTGAGGCTACACGTTATTGTGAGGCACGCCTTAGTGAGGTACTCCGGGCGAACGTTGCCCATCCAGGGGTCTTTAACGTGCCCCTAGAATAAACTACACGAGCGTTCTTGCATGTCACCCCCATCGAAATGGGGCCGCCATAGCCGGAGTCGGACTCACGCCTTCGAGCTCAGTAGCGGGTTTGCGGTCAGCAGGGTACCACGGCGGTTTGCACGCTCTCCTGCATTATTTCTGCCGAATAATGATCTGCCCGTACTTTAGCATTAACATTTTACGGTCATGACATTACCAAGGACTGCTATACACACAGAATTAACATTCGTGGGACTAGATAGACCATTTGCAGGAAACGCAAAATTAAACGAGTAGCTCGGCTTCCCTCCGCGTGGCGGTGCAGTAAATATCAAAAATACACGCAAAGTAAGCAGCGTCCGTCCTGGTGTGTGACAGATGTGCGTGAGACATGCTGAAAGCCAGATACGTCACAGCCGCTCTCTTAATTCGACAAGACTCCGCATTGAAAATCAGCATTACAAAAAGGCTGCATAACCATGTCGGTGGAGTACGACCGCGTGGAAGAGTGAAACAATCTCATGCAAAGTATCTGTAAGGTACGTAATGTTTATAATTGGTGTTGCTATTCCGTTTTGGACAATGTTTTGGCTTATAGCTTTAATCAAATTGGTGACATCTGTAACGTAATGCCGCGAAGAGCCACCTCTGCTATACCATCCCTGTCTGTTACGCGGAGATGTTTCAGCTTGTACAAATGAAGAGTTAACAATAACATCTACATACGTCGTAGATAATGCTCTGCACATGAATACAGTCGCGACGAAGATAATGCAGACCATGGACACTTGCCGAACAAGTACGGCCACAGCTCGTCGTTTCCCAGAATCTGGGGGATACCGAGCAGCTGTGCCAGCAGGATGGACAGAGTGAGCACGAGCTGGTAGATGGTGCCAGCCGCGCCCCGGTACCGCACAGGCGATATCTCTGTCAGGTACATCGGAGCCAGCCCCGCTGTGAGACCTGGAAACGTCGCCGTGGTCAGCGTCAGTTGCCCACTTACCGATCAGTTACTCATTTTGCTTAGTATCATGTCTTTTCTCCAAGAGCGTGATGCTTGGCCTATGATGATGCAATGACTTTACGTGCGTTTCTCGGTTAAAATTGGACAAGGGCTGCACATTATTCGCAGAAACAGCTGCCGGTAAGTAGCACACTTATTTCGCTGTAGCAAAACAATGTAGGTGGCAGTTCCTTCGGTAGATGCTAGTATACATAGCGTACGCCGTCCAGCACTTTTACTTTCTGGGCTCTGTACCTGTCATGAACTTGTAGTTGACAGACAGCTCACGTGTGATTAATGAAGCCATTAATAGTTTAAACGGCAAAAGCGTGTACGACAGGAACATAAAGTTAATGGTCCTATGCGTGGACTAGTCTGACTTCAGAACAGCCATCTGAAGCAAACTCTATGTCAGATCACACCTTTTACACGCATTTCAGCTGTACGGACTCAAGACTGGTGGATATTACTTAGTAAGCAAAAATATTTCTTTTGAAAAGGCAAGATTTATAGCAGAGAAAAGAAGCGAGAGAAATACAGAAGGACAGGTTGGTTCACGCTCAGTTTGCTACCCTGCACCTAGCGAATAGGAAGAACAAATCTCCGCTCTTAGCATGGACATAACACTGAATAACATCATCAAAAACCAAAACCTGCACGCGCTGCATTGAACTTATCCTTCATCTCTAGACAAAAGCGCCAAGAGAAAACAGAGAACGTGAGGCGGAAGTAACAAAACGCAAAGTCGCAAATGAATAACTATTACCATGTGCACATCCCAGGCTTCGTTACAGATACTAACGCATTCGCTCATTCACCCTCTACTCTACTATCTTATTCAGTAATTTAACCAAGCAATCTCTTCACTGGTAAACGAAGCAATGGAGTATATATGATGATGCAGCATTCTGTTTCACTCCCAGCGGACCTCCCAACCTTTTCCCTTACACTTCTAGATCAACGTAGTAATGCTTGCGACGACCTTCCATATCACCTGCGGCCTATTGTGCAATGGCATGGACTCTACTGTGACGAAGCTCGCCGACAACTTGACTTGATACAGAACTTGAGCAATGCAGGCGATAACGATACCAGGTGAATGAGACTCGGTGCGTACGTGCACTTGTCTCTCATGTCGCGTATTATCGTAGTGATTTTGATTTTGCAATTATACTCATTCTGACCTGCATGCCCCAAATCCCTGATTAGGGACCTATTTGTTCACCTTCGCCTTGGCTCGGCACCGAAATATTTGCTGATCACCAGCACGTTCGCAAAACAAATCTTCCGTGGTCTTCGTGAAAAATAAGTCTCAGCCGTTAACCTGACGCCAAACTATCCCCTTAAGTCTCTGACCATGTAAATTGTATGCAGGATGTTCGCGGAGTCACCGTGTAAAGCCCTCAGCGTTAATTAATGACTGATGCAAAGGCTACGGCGACACTATCCGCATATATATATATATATATATATATATATATATATATATATATATATATATATATATATATATATATTATTTTTAGCTACCCGTCTTCGCTTAACTGCTACGTATACGTGTCATGGTTGGTCATGTCATTTTGCATGTAGCTTTTAAGAAACACTTGAGAAAAATGCATCGTGAAAGCTGCATCTCAAAAAGTCGAAGCCTTAGTGAAAGAAGAGTTGAACTTTGATTGCACCTACACTTGACGTGTGCAGGTCCGTTATCTAATTGCGCATATAACGTCTGTTATCTTGACCTTCGCCTGAGGAAGCGATTGTGTTGGACGCCGGCGGTGTCTGCAATGAAGTCGGCTGATGCTTTTGTCGCTTTCTTGCCGGCTGCTTCGCCGCCGACGTCGCGCGCTTTGAGATTCAGTCGAGTCAGCTCAGATCTCACCATGGCATTTGCCAAGAAATGCAATCAAGGGCCCGGCTCAGGACCCGTCTTCGTAGTGGAGCTCGAAACTCGAGATTTATGTTGATGTTGCTGCGCAGTTCGCGGCATGCGGTGATGCTGTCACCCCGTTTTCTCTTGCCAACAATGTGCGAGTATCTCAAGAGACGCTGGGCACACGCGAGGAACGTGCTGTTTGCCACGTGGGCAATCTTATCTCGTTGTCTCTCAAGGGCTCTGTAAACGAGGCAGGAGATAGCCCTAAGTGACAAAGGGATTTGTGAGGCTGTATAGCAGCGCAGACGGCACGAAGCGAGGGCGAACATAGCCGCGTACCTTAGTTTCTCCGTGCATGCGCATGACTGCCAGCCATTACCCCAAATTTCAACGGCGGCCCCATTCAAGAGGTGCCACCTGGTGACACGCCCCATTAGATTGGGTTAGCTGGGCCATTTTTCCATACATTTTTGTAGCACTCTAGCCCAGCTATTCGGTCGCGGTCTAACGCTTATTATAATGGTTTTGCCCACTTGAATAGCGCAGTCTTAACGATCTCTCTCATCATGAACAAAATACGAAGGAATCAACAGTTACCGAAGCCAGAAAGCTGATTTGAAAGGTGCATGTAGCCCTTTTCTTTTTAAAGCGAAGCTTTATATGTCTAGGAGAAATTGTATATATGGCTAGGCGAAATCGCCTGTGCACAGAAAACTATCATCACCAGGATTGGCTCGAGCGTCGTCGTCTTCCGCAGCTTGCTGCGTTGCCACTGATCATTCCAGCGTAAAATTTCACTTCTCTTCTGTCGTCGTAATAGGGAGGCCGCGTTTACGGGGTTATGAGCCATTGCTTAAGGGGATATGAGGCCATTAGCGGTGCATAACTGCATGCTTCGCACCTCCCCAGGTTTCATGTTAGCGGAGCTGCAATTCGCTCAATGGTTCATTTGACTTACGCATAAATTTAATTCACCGCTCAAACTGAACTAGTGACGATAAATTGAAAGCTTGGCAGCGTCGCCCAAGGGAAAGGGAGGAAGGGGGTGGTGCGAAGCATTCATAGCGATAGCAAGGTTTAAGCGTTGCGCTCTGCCTCCTTGGACGAGGTACGACATGTTGGCGTGACGCCGCACGCAAGGCAACCAGCTGCTGGGCAAAAATAACAGCATCATGACAGCTACCAGGCGTCTCACAACGCTGGCGTCATATCTCGTTGGTGCACGATATGTTTCCCGTCGGCGTTAGTCAGTACCCGGTGAGAGAGAGAAAGAGGAAAGGTATAGAGGTTGACCAGTATGGAAAATTCGGTTTGCTACTCTACGCTGGGAAGAGAGCTAGGACAATGGGATGCAAAGAGATAGGAAAGTAGACAGAGAGAGAAAAACAAAGGGAGCACAGACGCACAGTCACAGCCGGTCACTATCACCACATACTTTCAGCGCACAGTATAGTAGCACTTGTAGCACTGTAAACATTAGTTCAGGCTACAGCCGCGTGTGCAGGCCTGGTGTCCTTAAAAGCTCAAAAATTAGATAACGTTAGCTTGTCATTTATTGTCCGTTCCACTCAGACCACTGCATACACAGCCGAAGTACTAGTGTGCTTACAGTATGTCAGCGCACAACGCTCATATCAGCGGAAGGCATAACGCTGTCAGCACCGAGCGGACTGAGCAAAGCGTTGAGAGTGAGTCCACCCTTCGTCGTTTTTGCAGCCAAACGCACTCCGCGTCTCTGAAGACCCTCAAAGCTGGCGCGCGCGGGCAGTTCCTGCGCCGCCGATAGCGGTGTAGCACGACGACTACGGCGCCAACGGTGACGGCGCGAATGCAATTCAAGCGTCCGTCTAATTTCTATCGCAATAAAAAAAAAATTGCACAGTTTCGCTTTTTACATGTGAAGATAGGACCAGCAGCTTCCGCATGCCTCCTTGGCAACTCAGCTAGAAAATTGGCTTACTTGCGCGTACAATTATGAGTATCTATTGTAAATGCATCCGCGAAAGAGCCCCGTGAGTATCGATAAATCCAACGCCAGATAACGGCAGCTGTTGCTTTTGGTTATCACTCCACCCCAACCCCCCAACCCCTTCTTCTATCCGCTGTCAAACAAAATAAAATCTCGGTTTTATTTCTCCTAGCAGACTATATATATGTATACAGTTTTCAGGTTGTAAGGAGTTCTATTCCATATGGTTTATTTGTTTACATGAAGGAGCCTATCAAGATCCGTGGTATTTTTTTATTTTGGATAATAACCCACGTTGTGTAATACGCCGGGGGTATGGAGACACTGTAGCGGAAATTGTAGATTAATTGAGAAGGCTTAGGTGCTACATGGCAAGGTGACTCAGAGTTCACTGTATGGTCCTTTATCGTGCTATCTTTCCGGGCGTCCGTCCCCCCTGGAGTGTTCTTGGAGCTCTTCTGCTCAATGGGACACAGGTTATTCTAGCTATCTATGACGCAGGTCAACTGCGCAGCCGCACTCACGAGTGTATTTCGTGTGCTTTCATGTCAAAGAAAGCACACTCGCCACATGTATCCCTGTAAACGTTTACCGATAGTCATGGCTTGCTTGCTCGTGATAACTGTTACCCTGCAAGAATGAGTGTTTGCCCACCGAAAAACCACCAAGATCTGGAGGGAACGGCAAGATCCTGCTGGAAGTATGCGCTATACCTTTATATGTCTAAATGCCCCGCGTCTGTTTGGAAACAAGGATTGCAAAGTGGAATACTTTTCGCCTGAGGGTTCACGTCTGCAGTAGTGACAGACTGTATATCGAGATTGGTGAACTCAAAAAAGCTCATGAGTTATCATTTTGCCGACCGCTGTTTGCGCATGTACCACGTACCAACTACCGGCGCTATAACCTCTTTTTCTCCACTAAATATTATTAGGTGATTTACCGGCACAGAACTCGACATAGATATTTCCGTATGATGTAAATACTTGAGTGCTATTACTTCTTCACGTGAACAGGAAAGTTCTGAGCAACGCCAATTTCTGATCTGAAGATCAAATATTGCGTACGGCAAATCCTTTTTATGTCTTTTAGTCACAATATCGAAACGCCCAGCGATCGCCCACGACGAACTTCACATTGAGAGAGATCATTGACTTTTCTTACACTGCTAAGCGCGCAGAATCGTCTTCGATAACTGTGAGTTCAACACGGTCTACCAACAGCATTGATGAGGCTTGATGCTATAGTTCTGACGGGATCATACTAGCGAATAGTGTTTCTTGACGGGCATGCACCGTCCTCGAAAACAGAGCCGATAGAAGCGCTGAAGCCAAGTGCGAAGCACCACTCCACAGATGAGATAAAGCGCCTCCTGGACTGAAATTGAAGAGGTGCCTCTAAGTGCCAAAGCAAGATAGGTGCTCCGCGGATGCGCGACTATCGGCTCGTGAAGCCCTAGCTGTATGTATGCCCCAGAAGTGGCTACAGTTCACACAACATTTTTAACGCGACAGCGTTAAGGGCCCCGTGTCGCAGAGAATCCGGCGTCGGCTTGGGCGTTAAGCATCGGCGCGTCTGGCGGAAATAATCATGCCGAACCACATCATCCTGAACCACCCGGACCACACACACCCTCCACGTGCCGCAAGGCGTTAGCGAACAAAAATTGAATTTCTCAAAGTAAAATCCGTCAGAAAAATGGTAAAGTACGACTTAACCACAACCTACAGACGTGATAACGTCGGATTGTAATTTGAATATATGAGAAAAATGTCTGATAAGCAGCCAGGGATCTTTGAATGCTATCGCGTTCCACTTTTAGAGGCGAAGCTTAAGCGTCCTCCAATTCTGATGGTGTTTCGCTGTACTTTGGTTCTAGGCAACATTGAGGGGAATGTTGCAAACGAAGCCTTTCTAAATTTTTTGACACGCGCGCGCCTCGGGGCAACAGCAAACAATTCATAAAATAATAAAAAAAAAGGTCCTAGGGCCTTCGCATTTTGATGCAAGACGGCTTAAATTGCTCCTGTAAAAATGTCTTCCCATGCCTTGTGACAAAAATGTATTGTGTTTAAAGGTGAAGCTGACTTTAAGGGGATCAGTGTAAGCTTGGTCTTTGAATGCTGGCTTTCCCACGTTGTGTGTTGCAGTAAAGCCTACTCATAAAGAAAAATGTGATGCGAATGGAGCCCGATAACGCTATCGCGTTCCACTCTTACAGGCGAAGCTTAAGCGTCCTCCAATTTTGAAGGCTCGCTTATTTCCGCAATGTAAAGGTACAAAAATACACCACTTTGTGACAGTAGTGTGACAGATATTATAGCGTGCGGCGGAGCAAGCGACACTGGGGGGTTCCTAGGCCAACGGAGAGAGAGAGAGCATCTGTGGAGGTTATATTTTTCGCGCAGAGAGAAATTACGCTGCCAGGTCGTACCATTTGATATGGAAATTTATGTTGCAGTCAGTCGCCTATTGGTAGAGCGATGAGTGCAAATAGGGGCACTACAGTTCCACATATTGAATCATCCACTCATAACCTACTTGCATGCACTCAAGACTTCAATGAACTTTTGTCTTCATATAGCATGTCAATAAAATACGATATCAGGTCGGCGATCAAGTGAAACATAATGCAATAAGTGCATAAGTGTATTTGACTTTCTCACATTGGATCCACATCCGCAAGGCGCAGTTCACAACTGCCATGGTATAAAGCAACACGCGTACATGAGCAGTGCGTTCTACCAGCCGTTAGGACGATTACATCAGGCATCCTTTGTGTCCGTTGCGTGAGCGCACATGTATCTCCCTGTTAATCTAATCGATAAATTCACGTGAAGTAGTGATTATCATGTCATTGTACCATGGAACGAAAGCGCCTGCATAACAATAAATTACAGTAGTGTAGGATAGAAAAAGAGTCAGTAACTCACGTACAATGTCACTTATGCCCTTTTAAAGGTTAACGAAATGTGCAGAAATCATCGAAAACGATCGCAAAGTTATATATGTTTGATTCTCTCCTTTTGTTTAAAGCAACATCACATGATGCGACACTATGTGCAGTCTAACCGCCGACCACAGAATAAAAACCCGCCCCAACTCCACAAAAAGCACTTCTTTTTTAAAAAATTACGATAGCACAATATTGTAGTCTAGTACTGTGGGTATACTATTCGCCTGAGATGTTATTCTGTGCGTTCCACAAAGTTGAAAAGGAATGGTTTTAGCGCGTGCCAACGAACTGACCGGCATTCACTCCCGCGACCAGGCGTCCAACGACGAGTAGCTCGCAGGACGCGGCTCCTCTGGCCAGCGTGAGCAGCGCGGCAGCGGCGAACACCAGGCCGCTGTTGAGCATGAGCCCGCCCTTGCGGCCGAACCGGTCGGCCACGACTGCGGTGAGTAGACCGCCCAGCATGCCCCCGACGCAGAACACGGCCACGAACACGCTGAACACCAGCGTCACCGCGCTGCGCGGCGTCGGCTCGCCAAAGCGTTCCGCCAACGTTTCGTTGATGAACGACTCCAGCACCTGCATACGAACGCGGCAGTGGGTTCTATTCAAGAGGCTGGATGTGCCCACACATACTACGTCTGCAAAGAAAATTACTAAGCTTGAAGAACGCTCGAGTGGTAACCAAATTATACTCAGCACAGAAACGCTGCTATAATTCGTTTCAAGAAGGAGAAACAGTACGAGGACATTCCAAAAAGAACGTCTTCTTGGGCAAGTTGGTGCTTAGGCTTGCTGTACACTCTTCTTTTGGCGCGTGGTATGGAACGTAAAAAAAGGATAGAGCAGAGGCAGTGAAGCGCCTCTCTCCTCCTCTGTCATTTTTCACGATCTAGACCACGCGCGAAAACAAGAATGTACAGCAAGACGAGGACATTGTTAGATTCAGGCGGGCTTTGCATGGCGGAGACCTGACATCGATGCTTCTACCAGAGCACCATCTTCTAGATAGAAACAAATCTTTTATTTTGTCGAGACTCCCGCGGTCACGTTGGCCTTACCTACCAAGCTCTGCTCGTAGCAACGCTGTACTGTAGACCTGCCATCCATATTTCGTGAACGCTCAACACGTAACAAATCACTTCCGATGCTGCCAGAGTACTGGCGCTGGCAGCTTTGTACTGGCTACGTGTCCTTAGTAATGAACAAAAGTTTAAGGGTTAAATGTCGGGAAACACTTGGAAGCGACTACTCTGCTGTCAGCTTTTCTCTTCAAACCACCTTGTATGGATGAGCTGGTACTGCGGATAGAGTCCTTCTGACACGAAGGGGGATAAAGCAGTGAGAAGCAAGCGTAATTCGAGTCGCTCAAGTCCAAGTGGCGTTACTTGTCTGTTGGGGCAATGTCGCGTGTATAGGCCTCCAAATAGGGTGATTTTGGTGACTGCTTTATTATGTTGTTCATGCAGGCAGCATCAGTTGGCGCGGTAAGGTGGTTTATATCTCTCGGGGCAGGAGAAACAGTTGTTGGAGTGTCTTTGTAGTCAGCGTTTCGGCAAAGGGACTTGGCTTCGTCACGGCAACAACCTTGTCTTCGTCTTCTATTCGTCAATTACAACCCAGACGATGACAAGTCCACTTGTCGAGACGTTGGCTCCAGCTCGAGCTCATTGTCTTGTGAACATCTTTGTCACAAAAGTGCGCTAAATCAAAGCGCGCGCCGCGTGTCCTGAAAGCCAACGAAAGAACACGTCGGTCCCGCGGCAGCTTCGACAGAGGGAGAGAGCGCATACGCCACAGATAGCCGACGCGATCAACGGAGTCTAGAAGCTTAAACAAGATAGACGAAGGTTACGAGGAGAGAGAGAGAGAGAGCGCGCGTGCCGAAACACCCTCTCAGAGCGAGACTCACGGCGAACAGGGATAGAGAGGGAGGACGACAACCCGGCTTGCGCCAATGGATGACTCACCACCCTTCTCGAAGAGTCTTCGGAGCCGCGGTCGAAAATGCGAGAAATGTCTAGAGGATTTCCAGGCTTTGCTCATGCTATGGGACCGCGACTGCTATGGGATCAGGATCAGAAAGTTCGAGAAGCGCCCGCGAAGGCAATAAAAACGCCATGCGGGAATCAGTAGGGGGATCAGACGGCACCCGTGAAAAGATGTGACGTGAAGACTGACCGTCTGCGGAAAAAGGGGATTACCCGGCAAGCTAACCGACGAATTCATCGAGTGTCTGTATTTCCGGAAGAAGTTCCTTCTTCAAGATTTGCCTCGAGCTACGCCGAGATCGTCCGGCTCAAGACCAGCACGAGGGAAGACGAGTGGACACTGTGTTCCTATTCATTCTGTACTATACGTATTGGACTCTTAGTGCTTATCGTTAATTATTTTCCAGTGTTTTGTTAACACCCATCTGAATTGCATTGTGATGTTTCTAGCCGAAGTGTGTATGTGACTGCCTTATTTGAAGAATATATTTCGTTGTGTTTTGACAACTCTGGGCTCTCACCCGGTCTCGCGCACCCCAATTGGCGTTCGCTGGCGCACCAGAGGGCCCCTTTTTAATTGCCCTTGCTTTCGTGGGGTTATTTTCGGAAACTGATAAGTCGGTTTTGTAATTTGGCCCAGCGTTGGCGCCTCGTTCACGGCGCGTGTGGCACTCTGCTTTCTTGGGGCAGAAGAGCTTGTCCCGGAGTGAGCAGTATATATGGGGCTAAAGGGTAGCGTTCGCAAAAAAAAAGTTATACTGCGGCTGCTCTGCAGTAAACAGGTATTGACTAGAAATTATCATACCTTCATTGAAGCATCGAGAGTCATTTTTTTATACTGTGGTTACTTTTTCCTTCTGTGAAGTGGTAGAGTGCACCATGCTGTCCTGAGCGGGAGCACCGTTTGGGGAAATGTGTTCAGAAAAATGATCGAACTCTCTTTCTCTTTTCCTTAATACCACTCGGGTTCCCAGTTGTGAGTATCACTATCGCTTTCTTTTGCAGCTTCCAAGTAGCCGTTGGTCCAAACCATGGCTAGTTGCCCGAGAAGTGCTTGTTCAGACTCTTAAGCATGCGCACCTCTTGCGGTGAGTTGACGACACCCAGGTGGTAGCCATGTTGGAAGGCGGATCCCACGGCGGACGACAGCACTGCTAGTACCAGCGTCGGCGTCAGGCCCTGCGAGGAAAAAGAAAGAGGCATTCGTTAAATGGACTGGCAACGTATTGAAGACATATATCTGGGCGCGGGTTGTACAAGTTAGTATGAACCTTACACTTCACTTACAATAATAATCGTATGGTGGCTTCCAGAAAGTAAATTAATATGCAGTGGAGAAGTGGGACGGTTTGAGGAGTGGGACAGTTTAAATAATTTTTACACCACTTGAGCTACGCAGTTGAGTAAATCATTGACAAATAGCATCAGTGTACATATAGTTTCCGTGGTAATTTGCCCCCGCTTTGTCGTGGAGTAGTGCGAGTGAATGAAAATCTCTTTCGATAGCACAATTCAAGTAACTAGCACTTTGGTTGTCATGTTTGGAAGGACAAAACTATTCAAAACATTCATTTCTGGAGTGTTTTCTGCCACCATGCTTTTAAACTTCATCAACTATTCTTTCACGTAAAAACTGATTTCGCTCTGTGCTATGTCTGGTGCAAATTTAGAGCAGTTCACCTTGCATCTATATGAAAAATCCACTAAGCATTAAACTCAAACGCGAAAACTGTCCCGTTCTCCCCACTTCCTCCCTACAATACATCATGTCGCTGCAAAGTAGTTCCACTATTTTGATAAGCAAATATCAACGATGACCATTTTTAATCTTTCCAAAGCAAGTGTAAAATAACGTTGAAGATAGCACTTTCCTTATATTTGTGGGCGGCCGGCTCACATCGTGTCCTAACACAAAACAAGGTGTCCTAACACAAAACGTACAGAAAAATATTGCGCTCCGCTTGCAGTTCCTGCAGCAAAACGGCAAAACCTAGGCACTTGCAGCATTGGGATCGATTGCTGCAAGCGGCCCTCTGCGACACGTGCCTCCGATATTCCCGGCCAGTGATCCTCGCTCCCCTCTCCCTCTTGCCCACGACAACTTTGGCACGTGACGCCGCAGTGGCACAGAAGCGAAAATCGTACTGCGGCTGCTATCGGCTTTCAAATAAACGTTGTGACTATCAGAAATTACGCGCCAGTCTTGAAGGCTATCAGCACACCTAGGGCTGATCGAAGGGCCTCGAACGATATGGTGACATACCTTTTTTGCGTAAGTGTAAGAGAATCATTTGTACAAAAACGACTAGACGGAAGCCTACTTGATTTGTGAAAAGCATGGGAAAAAGCGCACGCGACAGGGCACACAAGACAGACGGAGCACGTGCACTCTGTTCTGCCTTCTCGACCTGTCGTCTGCGCTGTTCGCCACGCTAAAGCAATTGAGCATATAGGTTTAATGCGAATAATCGTTTTGCCCGGCATCTTGCAAGCTATTGCAAAATCAATAAATTTGAAAATAACAACAAAAGTATGGAAATGAAGAAACTGCAATTTACGTCACCGAAAGAAAGTTTACCCTGCACATTAAATTTGCAGATAAGAGACATATATACACCCTGAGATTATCACTGAGCATGATTCGTACGCAGCCAACATACCGTAACGTACTATTTCGGTTTCCCTCGTATACTACGACCAGGCACCGCGATCGATACTTCTATTAAGCACACGCTCGTCAGGATCTCACTGCAGCAACGTACGCTATAACTTTCGTAGTGTCAAATCGCACTCTTTTTTTGGTGTTGGTTGAAATGTTCACACAGGAATGCACTGACTGCAAAGCCCATCCGAGCCCTCTGTAGCGCGCACAGCAAAACAACGCGCTGCGCTTATCCTCTCGACAGCCGTTGATTACGCCACGCTGAATTGATCACCCAGAAGGCTACATAACGGCGCGAAACAACTCGCAGCAGTGCGCACGCTGGCATAAGCATCTCTGGTGCCTGGCATCCATCAGCGCTCTTCGCGTAGCGGTCGCCGCCAGCGCCGCCAACCGGCCGTCCGCGCTGTCCCCGGTTCCCGCTGACCACCACGACGGAGGGACGGCGTGTCCACTCGTGCAGCGTGCACAAAGCGGCCCCAAAAATACAAGCACGGCCGAGTCCCACGGCGAGCGACGCCGGGATCGGCCAAGCGCGAACGCCGGTCCGGCCAGCTTGTTTATGAAGGACGGCTGCGCTCCCTTGGCCGGAGAGATGCGGCCACGGTTGCCGATGAAGCTCGCTACACGAGCCGGCCGCGATCGTTGGGCGCAGAGTCAGCGGATACGAGGGTAGAGCTCGGGATGTTCGGTTTCTTGAAACAGAGACCCCGTGACCTTACGCTGACATGTCACTCAGCCGGCACTTGTCGATAAAACTAACTTGACTACGGGTGTCGCTCCTTAATATTACTTTTGAAAATTAATGATTAGCCCACCTTTACGGTCAGAGAAAGCTAAAGTTTTTTTCGTGTTTCCTTAATTTCCCTTGACAGCACATCTCAAGCATCATTACCTGTATGAGCGAGTGAAATATCTGGGGGAACACTTGACTATGTTGTACCCGCTTCAGAACAAAGGCAAGGAAAGTTAACAATGCGACTTCTCACAGCTCTTACTTTTTGTTTACTTGTTTATTTTTCTCGGGCCCAATTCTTTCTTTGAGAAGATAAACGTGTTTTATAAAAAAAAATGTTTTATTTAACCCACGTAATATGGTGCTTCCTGCCGCCCCCCCCCCCCCCATTTCATAAAAACAAGTACATATAGAAATAAACATAGAACCAGCCGACACAGATTTTTCAGTCTGCGTAATAGGCCCCGCTATATCTTCATGCCATGAAAACATTCAGCTAGAACGCTAGCTTTGTGCTTGCTGAGAACAAACAAAAAACATGCATCCATGTTTGACACGTTCGCAGTGGTGATTCGCTTCTTGCATTCTGTCTGATGGACCATTTGCCGGAGCAGTTTGCGAAGCTAAATCCTCCTGATTTAGATCACCGTCAGAAATTGTGCCTGATTTCGATCGCTTACTGTGTGCGCATCTTGTCGCATCGTGGTGCGATGTGTTTGATGTTCAGTGTCCTGTCGCGTACACCCGAGTACTTGTGCCGATCCAGTTGTGTACTCTGTCGACAGTGGAGTTTCCTTAAAACAAATAGATGTGTTGGCGCTTTGGGACAGTGAGGAGCTTGTAGAGCAGTAGCGCACGCATAAAAATTGCGTTACTGAAGAGTAACTAAACAAAAGGACATGCGCTGAACAAAAAAAAAAATGATAGGTAAGGAAGGACAAGAACCATGGGTCTTAAGTACAGAGTCGCAATTATAATTTTCCAAAGTTAGTGGAATCAAAAGACGTTATCCAGACAGGGCATTCTCAGTAGCACCCTATGAGGCTGCCAATCTTTGACAGCCGTGTAAGCGAAGCATCTGTTTCGTAATATACATGTATAGCCATGGGCTTGACACTTTAGATCTTTAGTTTAAAGATCTAACATCCGTACAATCTTACTTAGTATCGATTTCAGCCTGGTTATCATGTTGACAATTTGTGATGTATTTTTATGTTTATATTGAGTATATGTAATACAGTAACAATATCTCACATTTCACGAAGCAGCGATTCATTTCAGTTCTAGTGTCTATTTATCACGTAATCTGTTAGTTGACAATGCTGTTTTCTTTGTTATAATATCTTAAAACGATATTGTTGTATTTCCTTTTGTGCTACATGTAAGCTTTCGCTGTTGCCAAACACTTTCAACGTAGCAGGAGCCTCTGTCAGGCCTCGATGCATCTTGCTCCTGCCACTGTTTCTGTAAGGATACCGAAGAAATAAAGACTTTCACTTTCACTATGTATGTGCCGTCAGAGCAAAAGTCTGAGGACTGCAGATGCTACAAAAGAAAATTGTTTTCGTCGCAGACTAGGCATGCAGGCTGAAATCAAATGCTACAGCGCACCTGCACCTGTTCGACCAGTGCAATCTATTGAGACAATTCCAGGTTGCACGGCTGTGCTTGAAGAAATTTCAATTTGTCGATGATGACGTGGCCTTTAGAGTTATGCTCGCGACTGCACGTAGATCGTGGAACATTCAGCCACGGAAATGTAGTGGAGGCTTCAGATACTTTTCCATGCAGGATTTCTTGCATTCTTTCTTTATATCTATCTCTCTCGCGGGATATGTCTTACGCTCCTCTGCGCGACTATACGTTGCCGCCCGTGAAACAGGAGCTCCACTTCGGCGTCCTTATCGCGATTTCTCTGAGAGCGGGGCCAGGCTAATCTCCTCTTGTTTACGGCAGATACGCCGCTTCTCGTGCCTTCCGGGCGACGACGCGCTGGAAAGACTGTTGTTTTCACTTGGTCAACAAAGTAAATAAGAGAACTGGCAGCAGAAGAGCCGGCTTTCCCAAACAGTATAGAAAATACCGCTGTAGGAGTAATTCAAAAGGGAATCAGCTGAGAAAATGTAGCTGTGACAAGCACAAGAGGAGACGCGAAGAGGAGGAGGAAGAAGAGAAGGGAAGTGGGGAGGGTAGCCAGTGTTACTGTGTGTTCGGGAAAAAGGGAAAGGGAATAAAAGGTGACAGAAGGAGAGAAGGAATAAAGAAAATAGAGCCAGAAAAAGCGCACACTTACGCGATGTAATGCACTACACTTTTCAGAGTCGGTCACATAATTCACAAGTCCAGTAGGAGCTTCTCCTCGTTTTTTTCTTATGTATGCATTTTGCGCCACGTTGTATGTACACTTTTTATTTTAGAGCTTGGTATTTTATTTCCTTGTTTTCTCTTTTTACTGTTTCCTGCTGCATTCTTTTCTTGTTACTGCCAGCATTTGACCCATGTTGTCCTGTAGTACAAATTATTTTTTCAAGATTGTTGATTGATTGATTTGATTTTTGATTTGATATTGATGTGATGATGATTAGTAGTGATGTGATGAGGGAGAGTGAGGAGTGGTGATTGGTGAGTGAAGTGAAGTGAGTGCGTGAGTGATGATGATGAGTGATGTTGAGTGAGTGAGTGATTATCGTTGATGCTGATGAGGAGAAAAAAACAGGATGTAACGCGTCAGAAGAAAACGAAGGAGCGATAGCCGTCTTCCCGAAAGTAAAGGAAAGCATTGGACGTTCTTAAAGGACAGATGGCGTGCCAGGGAAGGTCTAAATTAGGCAAGTCACGTTATCTAAGCTAGTACAAAACAACGGCGGGCGAAACCAATTGCGGGTGTCTTGAGGCAAAATTATACAAGCATTTCCTGTAAGAAGATACCGACTCGCTTTCAGAGCGTGCCCGTGAAAAGAGCGAATATCTCGTTTCCACGCAGTTTTTCCCCCTAAAAGAGCAGCGCGTGCTTCGAGGCAGCATTCCTTGCTTCAAAACACCGTCGTGGTTTCGATCTCGCCAGAGGGCGGTACAACAGCCTTCACGAGTGCGCGTATCGTACCCTTGGCGAAGCGCGCCGGCGGGGCGGTGTCGATTAGCGGACGCCGCCTTCCTGTTTGACTTCCGCAAAGCCTTCCTCCCACCCCACCGTATACCTCTCTGCCGGGATTTCTTCCAAGCACTCAGCCTTCTTTCTTTTTTTTTCTCTCTGCTTCATTCGCTTTTCTGTCGATTCGTTTGAATCGCTCCGTTCAAAGTACAACGCACTTCTCTTTGCTAACAGTTGCTAGGTTCAGTTTTCGCACAGTTGGGGAAGATCAGATGGACCGCTTAAAATCACGGTGTTAGTTGCGTGGCGCCTTTCAGTATTTGTAGCGGGGGTGAGAACACTGAACGTTGACCGACATCCATGTCACCCATGCAATAAAGTAGTCCTGCACCATCTATTGGTGCCAACGTATCCTTATTTATGCATGTCAAGAAATAAAAAAAAGTACCAGTGAGTGCACCTGTTCTTCTGCGTATTCAAACAATACATCTCGACATAAAACCTGAACATATAATGTAGGCTCATAAGTATTCTAAAACACATGTCTCATTGGAACAGCGTATGATAGGTAACTGCGTGGTTGATTTTTTTTTCTTTTTATTGTGCTGGCCACATTCTTGGGCAATCATCCAGAATGGGTAAGTGTCACAGTGACACAATAAGTAGAGAGGTTTTAAGTGTCCTTAAATATGTGTCGCGTGCTTTTCTATGCGTATACGTCTCATCACCATTACTTCCTCGACGAGTATCATACATGTACAACTGATATCGCTGCGTCGACATTTCAAACTATGCACCCGCCTGACTTTTTGTTTGCATTACAGCATAGCTTATGAACTGTGTACTTAATAAACATAAACATTGCCTTGGCATGAGATCAAAACATTTACCTGGGCGGTGTATAAACATGAACATTACATGAGATTATACGTTGCATATAGGGCTGGAAGTGAACACCATTATACTAATTGCATTCAATTGTATACGTAGCATTTAATTGCCTAAGTGACAAAAGCTTCACTTCACATATTCCAACATGTGTGTTAGATCTGTATTTTTCTTATGCTTTTATAGGCGCACAACGTACAAAGAAAGACAGGGGAGGGGCATAAGTATGACGACGTAGGGAGGTGTGTTACTTTCGTTCTTCCTTGTAAACTGTGTTTGTAGCATATTAAAGGCATGAATGTTTAAGCGAATAGAAAGCAAGTTTTAGCGCATGATGAAGTCGGGGCAAGTGCATGTGCTTCTTCTCGTCGTTGTCTCCATGTTACTGCAGTGTGCAATTTTTTTCTATTCATGTAAAAGGAAAAGAGAGTAAATATATGTCACCAAGCCCATTTCATTGCGTTGTCTTTCAAGCAAGCGACTTGGCTCGTTCGACTTCGGCAGAACCAAGCTGAGAATTAATTTAGGCCGGTGCTCGAGATAAGCAGGTTGTCCAAAGCATTTCATGTTAAGTGCAAGGCTTTCGGATGCTCAAGAAGTCGTTTTATTTGAGGCGTAGCCAGAGAAAATTGAGAGTGGGTGATGGACGTCTTCCTCTGTCGGGACTAGGAAGGCTCTGTGCGAGGACAAGGAGCACGCCTAAGTACCAGCAAGTTGACGTTACTTTCAATACAAAGTTCTTTTCTTGCCGCCTCGTCTTTTCTGTTCTAAATTGCAGGCTGCGAAGATCGTCAAGAATGATTTGCAGCCATTGTTAGTCTTGTTCGACTCCTGGTGACATCATAGATATTTGGCCTCCATTGAGACAGTACCAAATAAGAAGAAAAGTATGACGTGATTAAAACGTATTCCGAGCCGCTGCTATATCAAGGACCCATACAAACAATAACCAACAGTTGAGCTGCACAGACAATGCACTTAAAGGTAGTGCAACCTTGTAGTCGGTGACAACTTAACAACTCAGATTAAGATACACCACTGTCAAATTATACAATTAAAAATTTGTTTTATAGGTGCGCCAGCCAATCACGTTCGCTCATTTCTTTGACGCCATGGTAAAGCAACCTTATTTAAATGTAGGCATCTCTCGCGAATTAGGATTTGGAGCGTGGAGGCATAGAAAGTAGGTGCAATATGGCTATGTGGGCGAAGAGTTTACTGACCTCTAAAGTCTTCACCGAGTATAGTCGCGTTTATTTATTGACAGCTTCGATCCTGAACACTTAACATGAAAGCACACGCCCACTACATTATCAGAATCGTGCGCTTCTTATGCTCGAAAAATCATATTGTTGCACTCACTCAAGATGCCACTAAAATCGTCAAGGTCACGCAGTGTTTTCGCGCTCATGTCTTCATTCATTGTCCTTGCGATTCCATATGTGAAATTCTCTATTCAGAAAGATTCGTGTCCATTATAAGATAGCATTTATAGCAATATTTACGACGCCTAAGCCGGCTTCGTTCGATTACAATTAAGACAAAAAGCAGTCGTATTGTTATTCAGGATATTGTAAACGATTTCTAGTTCACTTTTTTTTTACTACGGTCCTTGTATCGCAATCTTCCGAGGCGTTTATGCGATCTCCTTAAAAGCTTCATTGTTTTTTACCAAAACGCAAAATGCAATAACAAATAGCAAAACGTTAACAGAAGCATACCATGATCCATTGCATGTGAGTGCTCATTCGCGATGGTGTGAAGTTATCGTATAAACTTCGTCGGAGCGCACTCATGGGTCGTGACATCGTGAGTGCTGGCCTTATCAGAGTGCGTTAGGTAAAAGCAGATAGCTGTGTGCTTGTGCTGACACAGCGTTGTCCTCGCCAGTGGAGATAAAACTGTAGCAGCGCGTCAGGTCTTCATTGTGTCGTTCCAAATCTTTTTTTCCATAGCCGATTCATCAGTGAGTGAGTGAGTGAGTGAGTGAGTGAGTGAGTGAGTGAGTGAGTGAGTGAGTGAGTGAGTGAGTGAGTGAGTGAGTGAGTGAGTGAGTGAGTGAGTGAGTGAGTGAGTGAGTGAGTGAGTGAGTGAGTGAGTGAGTGAGTGAGTGAGTGAGTGAGTGAGTGAGTGAGTGAGTGAGTGAGTGAGTGAGTGAGTGAGTGAGTGAGTGAGTGAGTGAGTGAGTGAGTGAGTGAGTGAGTGAGTGAGTGAGTGAGTGATATAACAGTAAAGAAAACTTGGTTCTGTGGTTAAGTGGTTCTTTGGTTGAACTGTATTCAGGCAACTCTGGCTCTAAGGTTAGAGAACGTGAAGAGCACATATATGGAAGCGCACCATCATTACATGAGCGCATGCGGGTGCCAGGAATGCTTATTTCGGCCAAGTTCAAAGTCAGTGAGTACGATTGCTGGTCAGCACAGTGTATCTCGCTGCGAAAATAAAATTGATTGATTGATTGATTGATTGATTGATTGATTGATTGATTGATTGATTGATTGATTGATTGATTGATTGATTGATAACTATTCGTCTAAAAAGCTTGGTGCTAACAATATGGACACATGAGACGGGCGTGAAAGTTATCCTGTTTGTTTGGCCAGCGCGTCCGTCATTTTGCGCCGAATTCCTCAAGGTGAACGCGCATCCAACTAGGACTACAAGAAGTCCTGCTAACCCATTTTTCGGCTTTATGCTACTGGTTCTTCATGTCAAATTTTGAAGTTATTACCTTAGACGAGAGTGCCATGTTGCGTTTACTTTTTTTCGCACTCATACACAAGGTGCTAGCCTTCCTCCACGAGAGGCATTTTGTAACGAAATACGGGACCCGCTGGGGGCCACGACGACAACGTATTCGAGTTTATAAACGAAACTTTTCTTCTGATACCCCCGAGAATTTTCAGGAAAACGTGTTCAGACTAAGTCTGCATATCACGGGTCGTGGTTCACGTTAGAAAGCAGCTGAGGCTTGCACAATGGACCACCGACAACGACCTCGGCTGTGCAGCTCGCAACGCAAAGGTTATGAGAGTAGCTTAAGCATAAGCAAGGCACAAGAGTCGTTTCTCAACGCAAGTGGCCACGCACTTCACACTCTGTGTTAGAGAGACGCCCAGACAGAGCATACTGCGCGGATGAGCGGCTCTTTCCGCGAAATTGGCCTCGCAGTGAATCCCCGAATAGACGGTGAACGTCCTGCAAGGTGTTGCGCCACGCGGGCATTGCATGCTTCGTTGTGCCCAAATGCGACTGGTCTTGTGAGGAACTTTCTTCCCAGTTTCTTTCTCGGGCAGGTCAGGAAGGGTCAACCACGTCCTCTAGAGAGTCGCGTGTGCTCCAACTCTGGAGCAAGCTCATGGAGCTTGTTCTTGCTACGCTCTGCGCTGTGTAACAACGTCATAGACTGCGTTATTGAGCGTCTCTTTCTATTATTTATGTCTGCTTTCGCCCGTGCCATAGCTAATATTTCATATTTCATTTGACGTTACGCGTAAAATTTTTCTTAATTTGTTTTGCGTATGATGGCAGGCCGCTATATATATAGATGCTACAGCTTCCTTTTGCCTTCTGACCAGTGTGGATTGCTTTATTGATATGGCTTTAACTGAAGCAGTACTGAGGGAAGTTCAATACTTAAGTGCGCAGGCAGAATTCAATTACAATGCCAGTTTTGCCTAAATGATGGGTGCGTCACGTCATTTCATCTTTTTTTTTTATCGTCAGAAGCAAACGTCACTTGAACGTTCTTAATGTTGGTAAATATATATTACGTAGCGATGATAGCACACAACACCAAATAAAATTGACTGAAAAATACAACAGCAACAATTTAATGTTAAACTACGTGTGTATGGTCAGCCTACACCAATATGAGGCCGTAATCAGCGAATAAAGCAAAGAAGTTCTCTTGTCACAAATTTGTCCAGAAAGGGGCAACAATATACGGCTTACTATGTGGAGTTTTGAATGCTCGGCCTCGATACTGCGGCGTTTACCTAGCTCCCTTACATTTCCCCTCTCCCCGCAGGTCAAGTCGCTACCCCCCTGTTCAAAAATAAATTTATTATCGCTCTTTCTTGTAACTGAACCCTCGATTCAGAAAATGGTCACGTTCGCCAACATCAAAGTTTTCCTTAGACGGTTAGCGTCACTGTAGCACCTTCGAAACACACGGTTACAGATTTTAATTAAAACAGGTTTTTAAAGATATCCTGTGGAAGATATCGCAATTCTGTCACATCAGCTAGCTTACTTGAATAGACGAACAATACGGACAAGACAAATTGTAGTGTCGTTACCTATTTTGAAAATACCTTAAACTAACTTCGTAATAATTCAATTTAGGGCACATGTCTCAATTGCGGCACTGAAGTCGAGTAATATTCATTTAGTAGGAGTTCTGTGCTCAACACCAGTTTTGAGAAGTACATCCTCTAAATCTGTCGCGAAATGCATTGATGTTTCAGTTAACACTTATGCAGACTCTATTTCCCGCCCTTATGTAACTAAACACCGAAATCACGCGTTTTAAAAGTAGCAAATGTCGTCAAATCTGTTTTAAACAAAAGTTAACAAGTCGCAAAAGAAATATGTGGATGAATAAACAACGGTTTTTGTCCATGAGAACAGTTTGTCATTATTCGAGCGCTGTCGCTAATAACGTGCTGGTGGCTATTAAGATTGGTTGGCGACCAACTCTGCGAACCATTCCAGAGAACGAATTCTTTTGTACATACGGCCTGTGTTCCTTGAGAAGAGAATATCCACAGTATGTACGCAAAAAACGTCTTAACAACAGACTGTAAACTCATTTTAAACTGACACCAACTGCATTTGTACACAGCATTGTGATTCATTGACCACATTCTAAAGAGGAGTTCCCACCCCACCGCAAATTAAATTCAGCCGCAAGCTTAACAATGTACGAATATTAGCTTAAACAACCTTATTACATGTTTTGTTTCACATGCAGGTACACTAAGCCACAAAGTCGATGTAACTACTAAATGTCTTACGTGCGAGTTTCGCATGCCGTGTTGTTTTAACACACGCGCGATCAGGCGTATCTATATACCGAATTCGCCAAAACGTAGCAAACACTATATATATCAATATATCCTACTTAATATCAAAGGGATAAGGTCGCCACTGTGCCCTACATGCAAATTTCTGGAAGACATAGCTCACTTAATTTGCGCTTGCAGGTTACTTAGCGCACGAAGGACGGCCCTAATGTTAGTACTGACCATCAAACAAGGACTGTCATCCCTATAGAGCTAGGACACGTTCTTTGCCCATGGATTAGCGCGCCTGTGCAACTCGCGCAACGAAGGCACTTCTCGAGATCCCTTAGAGACACCGGTCTCAATGAGACACTTTAGTGGAGTGTCGAGTATTGTGTTTTGTTGAGTGGTATGTTTTGTGTACGCATGTTGTGTATCTGTGTTGTGAAATGTGCACATCATCGTATTTTTCATCATACCTCTGGAGTAGCATGCAAGGCATGCCACCAGGTAAATCTATCCAGGATTTGTTAAAGAGCCTCTCTCTCTCACTCTCTCTCTCTCTCTCTTTGTCTCAGAAAATAGGCCTTGATCTAGTGAATCCGTTGAAGCGGCATCAAATATAATCTCAAAAGATACTATAGCGCAGCGCCTGTCTCTTTCTTCATTATTTATTTAACACTTGGCATTTGAGATAATGTCCACTAGGGCATTCAGTGGTAACACCACAAGCCCGTAATCACCCTCCACGTAGGTAGTTCTGATTATCCTTGTTCAGTTCAAGTACAACTGTGTCCTCTACTTAAAGTTATCTAAATAGCAGACGAAATCATGCTTCTGAGTTCGATTTGATGCATCATATTGGGGGAAAAATTACGTTTGCCACTTTTTTTTTTTTTGCTCATCATGTATGTTTTACAAGACGTTATTTTTTTCGCTATTTTGATTAAATATCCGCAATTTCTGACTTGTAATATTCATTCTTGTAAAAATATTTACGAACTGCGATTGGTTATAACCGTGATTCAAATTTTTTTCGCTTCTATAACGTATCTAGGATTCTTGAGGAACAACCCAGCTGCTGTTCAACGGTGTCATAAGAGGCAAGTTCACGCTGCAGGAGAGCGTTCACAAAAGCATATAAGAATTAGAGCAGGACTCGTGTTCAAGGCTGGCACAAAGTAACCTCTCGGCGTAAATCGGATAATTTACTGTACTTTATCGTGGCCGATGTGAAGAAGGCGTCTTATGCGAAGCGTTGGAGGCTTAGCGAATCTAGGCAACGGTTGCTCAATGCGGAGTAGGGCTACGCAGAATTTACGTTTACGGTGGGCTTCTATAAGGCTTGAAGCAATTTTTGTGTTCGAACGGTAATGCACATGTGAAATGAAGCCTTTCAATAATGTGCATGAGCTAATCGGTATCTGATGCTTTCTACTGCATTCCATATCCTGCAAGTAATTCAAGGGACGAACCATCTCGTCGGTTACTTGGAAGTGCTAAGTGCTTCCTGGTGCAATTAATTTGATAAAATTCCAGGCCAGTTATCCACACCTTAAGATGTGGTTAACTAGTCCCAATACCACAAAATGACGCCGCAAGTACAGCAAATATACTGTCGCTGGCGCCCTTCGTGTCCTGGTGTTATACAATATACCCAAATCACCTTACACTATGCAGTTTGCAAGCACAATAGTTTAGACGCGCACTGAGCATACAAGTGAATAGGTGGACAGCGTAGAGCACATCACAACCACTCGCATACCCAAAGCTTTTGTGCTGCAAGCCGCTTCTGAGGAGAGTCCCACTAGGAGCTCTTCGTGTCCATGGCTGTGGTAACGCGCTGCTAGCATACCCGTGCAAAAGCGGTACCTATGACACGAAAAAAAAAAAGAAATACCAAGGACAGCACAAACGAAGTGTCGAGGACAGAATGCACTGCCAACCACCCCCTTTTATAACTGCTGATCCATAACCAATAGTCAATCCTTCGCGCGTCCCATCTGGTCACGGTGAATCCATCCATGAAGTCCTGCGCCCGGCCTCGTAGCCCGCGGTGCCGGCTGAAGTGCTCACCTGTTGCTGCTGATAGGGCATCGCCTGCTGCGGATAGCCGCTTCCCGCCCGACGGCTGTCTTTCGCGGCGTCTGACGGCGAAGGAGGCCGACGCTGGTCCCCAGGCGCCCGCGCCTTCGTCGTTGGAGAGGCCGCCGCCGCCGATAGCGCCGACCGCGGCCAAACCGAAGGAACCCCCGTCACACGACGACACACACCTCCTCCGGAGGAGCGGGATCGGCCGTGATGACGCTACATCCCGGGGTGTGCGAACATCTTTGCCTGCCGCCTTATACGGTTGACAACCTGCTAAAGTGCCGACAAAGCCCTGCGATGAGTAGGCTCAGAAAACTGTGGAGATTTCGGGACATGCGCGCGACCTGTTCGCGTGTCGCGGTCGCCTACTGCACATGTGTGTTGGGAGATCGGGGCCGGTTTCCTGAACTGTCGGACGAGTTCTTGTCTGCTTTGTGATCCGGGCAGCGAGATGAAAATCTGCGCAATCACGAATGACCTCACGGAGATATAAAATCCACGGAAAGAATTCAAATTTTCTCCAAAACGCCAGCTAGGTTTTCTGTCTGATTCACTTGTGCGCTGACCGACGACTATCGTTTATGCACGCTTTATTTACAAACAATGAAAGGCACACTTTGACCAGCGTGAGAAGTAATGTCAGAATAGTTAGTATTGGCGTTACTAGTTTGGCAGACACCGAGTTGTTTGTCGCGCACCAACAAGCCCATCTTGAAAATTTGGTGCAACAGATTTGCTTCTCAAACGAATAATGGGCTTGTTTAAAAGGCATATGCAATGTGGCCTGCGTAACGAAATTATATTCCGCTCTCTGTGAAAGCTCAAGTGGTCACTTTGTTCAGAGGCACTCAGCTACGACGTCGTCTACGGTGTGTGCTTCCTTTCAGACGTACAATTGTACATGCGCAGGCGTCCGGAAAAAAAAAACGCAGTAATCTCCATTGCTTCCTACATACTTACGCAAGGACTGACGTTGCAGGTCCTATCAGCGGAAAGCGGACGCACATTTTCTACGGGAAACGTTTGACGTAAACCCTGAAGCCACAGGTTTTGGAAGCGATACAATTTTGTCGAAGCAAGCCGTAGAAACAAGTAGTTTTTTTGGTGGTAAGCGGCTAGGTAACACAGCAGCTGTAGAAACAAAGAGCCACGTTACTTAGTATTGCCCAGCAACTGATAGATGGAGATGCTCGTTCACAGCCTACAGAGGGAGGACCTTACCCACATGAGATTCCAAGCAGTGTAGTGTCCCGTGAAGGGCCCGTGCAGTGATCAGGAAAGCAGTCCTATATACGCCTGTTGATTGCCTTTCTACAGGACACTGAGTTAATTTATGTGTGGTGGAGAACGCACGTTAGCAACCTATACAGGGTGTTTCATTTTAGCTGCACCAATTTTTAAAAATTGCCTGTGGCAGATAGCACAATTATAATCCTTGATCTAAGCTACTCAATGAGGTGGCCATTATTTCCACGAGAAATCAAAACGCCTAATTAAATAATTAACATAATTGCGCTAATTAACTTTTAAATTAATTATTCTACGGCACATCTTTCAAATCTACGAATTATAACCACTGAGTTCAGTTTCGAGATATTAATTTTGAAAGTATCCGACGAAATGCCTGGGCATTCCAGTTAACTTTGTCCTTCGGGAGAAAGGAGAACCTTGGCCAGGAGAACGTGACCAAGGCGGCGGTTAGACCTGCGGTGTGGCAGAGAGTGCTAAAAATCCCTGGATCCGGACAGGCCGCCACTGGAATCTGAACCTGGCAACGTTCAACACGTGCACCCTCTCGAGTGAGGCTAGCTTAGCAGATCTATTTGAGGAATTATCAGTCATTGCCTGAAATATTATTGTCCTTAGTGAAGTTATAAGAACTGGTGAGGCTTATACAACGACCACGTCCTCTGCTACAGAGGTCTTCCAGATAAGAGAGAATTCGGGGTAGTATTTCTAATCCATAAGGATGAAACATGAAACATGAAAGTGGCAAACTCAAGAGATCAGATAGAATTTGCTGAACTGTCAAAGCTGATCAACAAGAAGAAAGTAAGGGATATTCGAAATTATAACATGGGAAAGATTGAGAAGCTGTTAAATATGGACGCAGCATGAAATCAGTGAGAAGAAAACTTGGCATAGGACAAGGCAAGATATATGCACTGAAAGATAAGCAGGGTATTATCATAAGCAATTTTGAGGACATAGTAAAAGCAGCGGAAGAATTCAATACTGATTTGTACAGTACCCAGAGCAGCCACGCTACTTTCATTCGCAGTAGTGATGAACGGGATACAGAGGCTCCTTCTATAACTAGCGATGAAGTTAGAAGGGTCTTGCAAGACATGGCCAGGGGAAAGCTGCTGGAGAATATGGAATAACAGTCGATTTAATCAAAGATGGAGGACATATATCATGCTTGAAAAACTTGCGGCCCTCTATACGCAATGTCTCACGACTTCAAGTGTACCAGAGAGCTGGAAGAACGCCAACATTAAGTAATCCCTAAGAAGGGAGACGTTAAAGAATTCAAGAAATATGGGCCCATTAGCTTGCTTTCAGTATTGTATAAAATATTCACCCAGATAATTTCCAATAGAATCAGGGCAACACTTGACTTCAGTCAACCAAGAGAACAGGCTGGCTTCTGGAAGGGATATTCTACGATGGATCATATCCATGTCATCAATCATGAAATCGAGAAATCTGCGGGGTACAATCAACCTCTATATATGGCTTTCATATATTATTAAAAGACATTTGATTCAGTATATATACCAGCCGTCATAGATGTATTGCATAATCAAGGAGTACATGAGGTATATTTGAGTATCTCGGCAAACATCTACAAGGATTCCACAGCAACCTTGCTTCTCCACAAGAAAAGTAGAAAGTTACCTATCAAGAAAGGGGTCAGGCAAGGAGACACAATCTCTCCAGGGCTATTCACTGCATGCTTAGATGTATTCAAGCTCTTAGAGTGGGACGGCTTAGGAATGAGGATCAACGACGAATATCTCAGCAACCTTTGGTTTGCAGATGGCATCGTTCTATTCAGCAACAATGGGGACAAATTACAACAAATTACTGAGGACCGCAACCGAGAAAGTGTAAGAGTGGGGTTGAAGATTAATATGCAAAAGACAAAGATAATGTTCAATAGCCTGGCAAGGGAACAAGAATTCAGGATCGCCAGTCAGCCTCTAGAGTCTATCTACAAAGGATTACGTTTATCTAGGTCAATTACTCACAGGACACCCTGATCATGCGAAGGAAATTTACAGAATAATAAAATCGGGTTGGAGTGCATACGGCAGGCATTACCGAATCCTGACTGGGAGCTTACCACTGTCGTTGAAAAGAAAAGTGTACAATCATTGCATTCTACCGGTGCTAACATATGGGGCAGAAACTTGGAGGTTAACAAAGAATCTCGAGAACAAGTTAAGGACCGCACAAAGAGCGATGGAACGAAAAATGCTAGGCCTAACGTTAAGAGACAGGAAGAGAGCGGTGTGGATCAGAGAGCAAACGGGGATAGCCGATATTCTAGTTGACAATAAGAGGAAAAAATGAAGCTGGGCAGGCCATGTATTAATGCGTAGGATGGATAACCGGTGGACCATTTGAGTTACAGAATGGATACCAAACGAAGGGAAGCGCAGTCGAGGATGGCAGAAATCTAGGTGGGGTGATGAAGTTAGGGAATCTGCCGGTGCAAGTTGGATTCAGCTAGCGCAAGACAGGGGTAATTGGAGATCGCAGGGAGAGGCTTTCGTCCTGCAGTGGACATAAATATAGGCTGATGATTATTATTATGATGATGATTAAGTTCAAAAATGTGACGTCTATCGTCATGGTTACATTATACTGCATTATCTTACATTAACGTGTAGTTACATTATACTGCAACGGTGACCGGCACAAAGTTCAATCGCAATTCTGCCGAACCAGTTTGGCGGTGTGGTGTGGTCTGGTGCAGCACTAATACTGCCAACATGAATAATGATAACCGTGTTTTAAAGTACTAATTAAGATTCATCCATAATATAATCTACATTTGGCTTGGCTGCAAACTTTGATGAGAATGTGCTTTCTGGCGTTTTAGAGCGCAGCTCTTAGGTAGAGGTGTAGATAGGCCGCCGCCGCCGACGTTTTATTGCGATAGCAATTATATGGCCACTTCAACCGGATTTCTGACGTCGGCGTCGCCGTCGTCGTCGCCGTGAGGTTCCGTATAGATTCCAAGGGCAATAAAAGCGTCGCCGTGCGCCGTATGCGCGAGCGAAAGCGCGCGGGGGACGCACGCTATCCCGGAGGCGTATTTACAATTGCTAGTAGGTACAGCGTTTGACCGCTGGCGCCACGCTGCGCCGCTCGCGCGTACCATGTTTGTAGCCGCCGCCGTTGGAACGGAGAAGGCGTTGACGGAGAAAACGCTGGGCTGGTGGTGACTAGCCTGTTGTTGGGATCGGTGGTATTATAAACGCATCACTGTTTTGATGATCCAAATATAATCTCACTATCAGGGAGGGAGCAGTCTACCTGACTGGAGCAGTATTTTCTTATTTGGGGTGTTGCTACGCTGCGCTCCGCAACACCCCAACGACCGCCGCTTCGCGTCGGCGCCCGGTACCACGGCTGCCGCCGTGGCACCGGGGATCAAACGACCACGCTGGCAAAAAAAAAAAAAGAAAAGCGTGATATTAAGAAAAAAAATTGCAGCGCAAGCGCGATTTGAACCAGCGTACGCATGATCCCAAAGCGAGCGCCGTAGTCACTCAGCCATACAGGCACGCTTCCAAGGGTTGCATTCATGCGAACCATATGATTGCGTTCGAGCGCCCTCGGCGACAGAAACCACCTAGAAACGCGCTACGCGCGAGCGTCGCAGCGTGGCGCCAGTGGTCAAACGCTGTACCTACTAGCAATTGTAGTGTTGCATCCCGGAGGGCGATCTCCCCCGCGCGCTATCACGGAGAGCGAACGCACGGTGGAAAGCAAACACGACCATCGCGCGAAATGCGGTGGCGGTATGGGAGGGAGGGAGGCGGGGCGGCGCTGTTCTGCGGCACCAAAGGCGTATCTTGCCACTCAATCTCCCACGCGAAAGCAAGAAACGGGAAGAAGGGGGGAGGGGGGGGGCAGCTTCTCCTGTGCCAACAACTTCTCATCTGCCCTTTTCCCGGCGGTGCCGGTCGCCCGCACCGTCTCTTATCTCCACACGGCTCTGACCTTTGTATGCGCTGTGCATTCGCCGCTCAGTTTCCATTGAAGCGATAGACCGCGCGAACCTGCGCTTGCTGCCAGCGTTTTGACAGTCGTTTGCTGCGGTCATTCAGTGTGATCTATTCATGTTTGCTTGTGCGCGCTGACTCCACGATTGTTAATTCAGTTAGTAAGCCAATGTGTCCAAGTTTATGCAGCCGATAAAACTACTATCCCTACTCCTAATAGCTCTCTACTAATTTGCTATCGCAATCGATGCTTCGCCTTTCGGGCGAAACTGCGACATTTTTTTTTCTCGGCGTGATCGGCGCGCCATTTAAGTAGGAATAAAGATTTTTTTTAAAAGTAAATCCAGGTTGGTTTGAGATTTGTGTTGTCTTGTTTACTTCTTTTCCCTGTCTCAGGCATAGAATCATAGGGGAGCAATGAAGCAACATAAAACAAACAAAAGCAGCCCTGCTCTCCGTGCGTCTGCGCATGCGTGTCGTCACAAGGTCAGTGCGACGTGGGATTCCGAAACTCCTTTCAAAAGCGAAATATAGACCGACGAGAGGGAACAGCGGCCTCAGAACGTCGGAATGACGGCTTGGCAGTCGTGGGTACTCTTGTGTATTCATGATAACTACAGCCTTTGCAAATCTTGTCTCTGAACGAAATTGTTCGATCCATTCATTGTTCTGTTCCCAGTTTGTTCGTTTCCTAAATAAAAATATTTCTACATGTCTACTGCATGGTGCTGTTTCTTTGGAACATTCATATGAAAAATCGAATGCAATGACACCGATAGCTGCACTGAACTATAGAACAGTTTCGACGTACAGGTTAAAAAAATTTTTTTCCCCTGAAGTAATTGTGCATCCTAGCAATGCCTACATTTCTACCAATCCGCACTTGGTTCAATCAACCTGGTGATGATGAGTTATCAAATTGAGCAAATTTGTTTTGAACCGCATCATAACATATCTCAGCTGAAAAAATATTCACCTGAAGCAAAGACAAAAAAGTACTTTGATTCATTTTTCTTCCGGGAAAAATGCCGTTATAAGAAAAGTTACTTAAGCAAAGGGTCAGTAATATTCAGAACAAGTGATTTCACTTACTGTCCAGTCGGGAATGTGTGTTATAGCATCTGGTGATTGGTTGACTGCTTAAGAGTTGACCACAACAATATATGGTCATAGAAGAGTTCTGTTCTATTTTCTATTTATTTTTACATAAAGCATTCAGGACAAGTGGAATCTAGAGAGTGTCACGTGTAGAGAGTGTCACATATCTAGAGAGTGTCACGTGCGTCGGTGCTGTCTTAGCAATTCTAGACGAATTCACTGACTATTTGCTCAATGGAACAATATCCATATAAACCGAGGCATAGCAAAACAGAAAACAATTGTGACTACGACGCAAAAAATCAGCAAGGTTCGGCATATTCGCGGGGGATGAAACGTAAAGACACACTTTACGCGCCTTTAGATATGTGCTCAATGTTTTTCCAATTGTGCCGGCTAAAAAGCAGAATATTGTCAAAACGTTTTTGTGTTTCTCTCACTTTCAACGGCTCTTTATTCGGCCCTCTCCGCCCTTATTATGAATAGCCCAGAATTTCAATTAGTTTAGCAATGAAGGATGTAGCGCAACAGCTCTTCAAATTTGTGGTTTCGGTTCCCACGCCGCCGGCGCCGCCGCCGCCAACGAAAAATGGCAGTGCGCCGCCGCCGATCAAATACCCGGCGCCGCGCCGACGACGCTGCCGCCGCCGACCAGAAACGACCACCATGCCGCCGCCGGTCGAAACCGACACGGCACACACCTCTACTCTTCGGTTAGAGTGACCTGGAATATGGGAGAGTGTCCAAAGCGCCGGCTCCGGCGAGGGCCTTTTTCTGTGAACTGCCGCGCCGCGCCGCTGCTGCTCCGGACCCGTGGCCTTTTCGCGCTCGCGAAGCGCGCGGGAAGCGAGGGTCGTCTGCTACGCGCTGTAGTTTTTCGCGTTCATTTTCCACGCAAAGCACTTAAACTCTAACTTCAACAGTGTGGTGCTGCATGAAGCTTACCCATCTTTGAGCGTTTCTTTGTGCTTGGGCAGCAAGATAATGCAAAAACTAACGTATCAAACACATCAGCGCGGGCTAGCTCCGCGCTGATAGAGTTCGGGAACGGTATTACGGTAACTATGCGTGCGTACAAACGCGCTAAATGAGCCCGCGCAAGGAAAGAACGTAAAAAAAAGAAACGTTATTCGCATGGGTACGCGGGCAATAGCACCATGCTTGCAAGAATAAGAGTAACGAAAAAAGTAAATTACTCGCGCAGTCAAGTGAAATACTTACGTGCGTGCAGTGACCACTTCGCTCACCATTGCGCGCTTTTCGCTCACGGTCAGTAGTGGTTTACAGCTACATGCATATGTATTTATTCGAATATTTTTTAGCCACGACAATATTTTATTATGAACAGAGCAGAGTGAGAAGGTGTAAGGGAAGCAAGAGAAAGGGCAAACACGGCCCTAACGCCGCAACATTGTTGGCTTATTTCGGTTCAGAGTATATTTCTCGCGTACCCTTTACCTATACACGCCGTGCTATAGCTTAGTGGCTTTGGTAGGCTGTACTGCTAAGCTCGAGGACGCGGGTTCGATTCCCGGCCACGGCGGCTTACATTTCGATGGAGGCGAAATGCATAAAACACCCGTGTACATAGATTTAGGTGCACGTTAAAGAACCCCAGGTGGCCGAAATTAACGGAGGCCTCCACTGCAGCGTCTCTCATAGCCATATTGTGCTTTTTGGGTGTAAAACCCCAGAAATTATCATTACTATTATTACCCTTTACCTGTGCTCTCAGTTCTTCATGATATATGGGTAAGTTCGACACGTTGAGATCGAGATTGGCATTCAACACGTTTTTATCGTCACACAGCCTTGATGTCATTAGGTAGCATGAGAGGGTTTATTAGCCACGTTTCTGCTCTCCCAAGATCACGTGTATCGTGACGCCATCGGGCTAAAAAGTATTTCCCACATCCGCCCACTATGGTTCTGAGTGGCACTGGCTAACACTCCTAGGGCTAGATCTTGTGAATATAAATACCCAAGTTAGTGGACGAATTGATGGCCGTCGCCGTAACACAATTGGTAGTGCAACGCACGCGTAATGCGGAGGTTGCGGGTTCAGCTCCCGCCGGCGACAAGTTATCTTTTCGTCCACTTTCATTTCCATTTTCTTCATTATTTTCTACATTCCATTTTCAACTACACTTAATTTCCCCGATGCCTGCCTTGGTATCATTGTTGGTTTTATGTGGTTATGATTAACAAAATCGAGCCCCTCGGACCTCGGTTCACCTTCTTCTTTCGTACCACAGCATCAGAAGGATTTCTGGCCATCGTCATATGACCACACGTCATATTATTATCGTTAATCGGGACGTGAGTGCAAGTATGTCAAGTTACTAATGCCATGACCCATCAGTCATCTTAATCACACCTTTGTGCCTTTCCACACTATACTTTGATATATATATATATATATATATATATATATATATATATATATATATATATATATATATATATATATATATACCAAGTGAACGAGCCGCGAGAGTTACGCGGTTTGTATTTATTTTTGGTACCGCGGCATCGGCCGACAGACACATTCCGCTTCCCAAGAGCCCAGTTAAGGATTTCGCCTTAATAAAGAAACAACAGAGCGCGGGATGCAGTCTTGTAAAGCAAATCGAATGCATGAAATAAAAGAAAGGAAACGATAGGGTGTAAAAGCGTTAGCATGAGCTACCCATATCTGCTACGTTCTCTTGGTTATTATCGCGGTCTCCGGCTTATTTTCTTCTGCAGCACGTTCACGTTGCTCATCCCACGCATAACTAAATGAAGTAAGCGCGCGGAATGCGTTACTCAAACAGCCACGTAAGCGCGGACCGCGTGAGCTAGAAGGAAATAGACAAAATATCCGTATTCACAGCCGGCAAACGCGTTCTCTGTGCAGCGAGTCACTGCGGTATTACCTTGCCGTGAAGTGGTACTTAATATATCCCAAGTTATCGCGATGTTGGCTAATAGCAACCAAAGTATCAGGCTCGTAGCAGACGCCCGGCGCTTTGGCGCGGCTTCCGCAGCGGAGAAAGCCCACGATGATGATGATGATGATTTATTGGCATCCCCTTTGAAACGGGGTGGCGACAAATAGTCACCTAGCCTGCTTGATTTAATCAGGTATACTACACATGTTCTTTATCTCGCATTTTTGTATACCTTTTTCAAAAATTTAGCTTGTACCGCTGCCTATGATTTTAAGAGATCAGGTCGTATCCATCTTTTCCCTGCTTTTTTTCCACCAGTACTCTAATCGTCTCTTGCTGATCTCTACGGCTGATCTGTTTATGTTTCCTTCCACTTTAAATCCAAGCGCTTCTGGGAGTTGCACGTTACCTACGGTTCTCGCTGGGTGGATCCCGTCGCATCCCATTAGGATGTGCTGAGTGGTCTCTGGATCTTTACTGCAGCATACACATGTCTCATCTAGTTCCGAATATTTGTTCCGATATGTTTTCGTCCTTAGGCAACCGGCTCGAGCCTCAAATAGCAAGGCACTGCCCTTTGTGTTATCGTACAGATTTTCCCTTCTAATTTCTTTCTTCTCATTCTTGTAAATCTCCATTGTCCTTTTCGTTTCCATTCTTTGCATCCAATTCACGGTCTCTATTTCTCTCACTTTCTTTCTGATGACCCCTGGTTGTCTATTTACAGTTTCGATTATCCTGTACTTGGTTGCCAACTTCCTTGACCTCTTCCTTGACCACGGGTCCGGTACAGCAGCGCCGCGGCGCGGGAGTTCACACAAAAAGGTCCTCGCTCCTCCCATGCATTCGCGCGGCGCTTCGGACACTCTCCCATATTCTAGGTCACTCTACTTCGGTGCCCGTTCCTGCGGCGAGCGTCGGCGGCGCCACCGAGCGAACAAGCACAGCGAAAGATGAAAGCGAACGGGAAGCGGGGGATGAAAGACAAGAGGAGGAAAGCGGAGGGGGAGGTGCAGCGGAACCATGAAGCGGAAAGCGGAAGAGGAGGGTATGGCGAAACGGTGAGAAGAAAAGCGTAGTGCGGCGACGATTGCTACGAGATGGCGCCAGAGTAGCGCGCGTCGCCTGGGAGGTCTGTTCGCGGCGGCTGCTGCGAATCGCGCCCACGCGTTACCCACGCGCTGGCTCTCCGGATCTCCAGATTAGCGAAGCAATTACGCCACAATTCGCGCCGTTTGTAACGTGTCGCACGAGACAGATTTTAATTAAATTATAAGGTTTTACGTGCCAAAACGACCATCTAATTATGAGACACGCCGCGGGGGGGACTCCGGAATAATTTGGGCCACCTGGGCTTCTTCAACGTGCACCTAAATCTAAGTACACGGGCGTTTTCGCATTTCGCCCCCATCGAAAATCCATGGCCAGGATAGGATCCCGCGACCTCGTGCTTAGTAGCCCAACGCCATAGTCACTAAACAACCATGGCGGGTCACACCAGCCAATATATCGTGAAATGAAAACACGTATAGAGCTGCGTTCAAATTTCACATTGAGGAGTATCGTATTTCTTTTTTTTTTTCTTCTTTTTTTTAAGGGACACTAAAGGGAAATCCACACAAAGCCAACAGCCAATGACAACAAGAAAGGTGTAGAAGGAATTGTTTACTTAACTGAAAACATAGAAATTATAAATAAATGAAAAAATGAATGTGGGCGAAAAAAAAAAACAACTGGCTGCACGCGGGATATGAACCCACGTCTTCGCAGTACGCGTGCGATGCTTTTACCAGTTGAGTGTACCGCGGCGACGTGCTCCCGTTCTGTAATTTCGAAAAAGCGCTATTGCCGTGATGAGAGCCTTGATAAGTAAAAAAAGACGAAAAATAAAAGAACTGCTGGCGCGATGGGGCAAAGGTACACGAAATTGTAGAACAATGCAGAAAGCTTCTTCCGGTACAGCAGTATTGACAAGTTGACGTCTCGCGTCCTCCTTAATTGGCTTCTCAACATTCCAAATATTTTCCCTTCAGTACCAGGGATTGCGTGCAAATCCAAGTTGCCGGTAATAGAAGCGAAATACGAATATCTAACATTCTCACATATTTACATTGACCACCAAGACCGCATTCAACTATATACATACGGATCATGCATGAAGTGATAAAAGTTCTATCACAGTGTTCTTGATTCCTGGTTACGGGGAACAAGCAGCATAGAGATAAGCCCGTGCTATCTAGGGGGTGTTGGCTTGTCTCGCACTCCGGAGGCTCGGGTTCGATTCCCACCTAGACCGAAATTTACGAAAATTTCTTTTGAAAGCCACTAATTTACTTTGTTTACAGGAACCTCCCTGAGAAATGTGACGTCAATCCGAGCATTTTTAGACGTGTATTTACTTTTTGTGGCTTCAGCCATTTTTCGTCACGGTACAGTTTTGCCAAGGTCACTGAAAGGTCACCGCCAAGGGCACCACCAACATGTGAAATTAATATATGAACAAAGCAAATAATAATAGTATAACAAATAGGGAGCGGAAACACTGGTTGAAGGTGGCAAAGGTTTATACTAAAGATAAGCTATAAATCAGATCAGTGTTCTTTCAAAAATATATTACCGTTAGTTTCGCAATAACGTGTTCATTATTAGAAGAGAAAATTAAGGTCAAAGTACCACTTTTTTAAATTTCTTGCCGAAACCACAACGCCAGTACGTCAGTGGGATGTAGATTGCAAGGTATTTTTTTCGTATTTGGACTTCGTTGGCTCAGTAAAAGTTCCCACGCACTTGAATGGGGACATGGAGGGTACGGGCAGGCCCCATACTGACACAGAAATTTCGGGAGGGGGGCACGTACTCGTGTGCCACCCCCTGGCTGCAACCCTGAGTTGAACAGAAAAGGCTTTTTTTTTTTTTTTTTTTTGTTATTAGGCTGAAAACATTGGTGCAGTGCTGAGATGTAACGGGTAGTGACTTTAGACACACCCCATGACGTTGCCAATAAACCGGCTAGTTACATTTTGCCAATGGAAACATGCGGGTGAGCTTTTTAAATGGCATTGCCTCAGACCGGCCCGAGTATTCTTAAATTTCACTGGCTTCGTATGCTGACGCTCATGTCAATATGGCCACCATGAAAAAAGTTTTTCTTTAATTGGTGTTCACGAAAACAAATCGGCCTACTAAGCTATTGGCTACTTGGCTTCGTACTTTGACAGGGGAAAATGCGCAGACAAATTCAGAGCGAACGCTGTGATGCAATGGATCGTTTTTTACCCGCTCTTTCAAGACACAACCTCGCCGCAGAGTGCTCGCGCAACAGAGACAAGCGTCCACTTGTTCCTGAAACCTGTGCCGCCATCTGTGTAGGCCAGGAGCAACTGATCTTCCACTGTCTGGTGCGGTTTCTATAGGTGTCACTGGGTTCGCCATTACGTATGTGCGTCTCAGAGGGCTCTTACGGTTGCGTTCATGTTTACAAACCTTACAAGCTGTTGGAGCGTTCACGGAATATGCACTGCCCTCTACAGCTGTCGTTCTTCGTCCGGAGTTATTTGAGCTACCTGCTTGGCCGTTCCGAAAAGTGTTTTAGGCGAGATTCTGGGCGTAACCACGAATTCTCACGTTGCACAGCCTGAGGAGAAAATTCAAGATTGTGCAAGTGTACCTGGTGTCAATTCAGACGTTTAGTGAAGTTCACGTGCGCCTTATCATTTCTTTATATTGAAGATCAAGCATACGAATTAACATGGTGCCAAGATAAGCACGACCTCTGTTCGGCCATTAAGGGGTACACGTTAAGAATAATTTCAGTACCCCTTTCACCGGTGGTCGCAAACCCTCGCGAACAGTCCAGTTTTCCGAATACGGCAACTCGACTCAATGAGTTGCAGCATACAACAAAATAAAAATTGCACCACGAAACACGAACGTACATTGTTTGCAATGAGGCGAACGATATTTACCGTTGGTATAGATTTCCAATACTGGGCAGGGGTTCACGACTATATAGATGCAACGCGAGGAAGTCAAAACGGACAAGAACACACGCATACAACGCTCACTTTCAACGAATTCTTTCAACAAATTTTCAGCGAACAAACAAACAATTAACCTTGTCACAACCGTGTTATGTCGGTGAGAGATCACTGTCGTGTTCTTCTCAAATCCCAATAGTAACTTGTCTAAAAAAGGAAAGTTGTTTTACCATATTCTAGGTACAGCGCATGGACTTCTGCATACATCAAATGGGAGACTGGGTATTTGATTGTTTTCCCCCCATACGCCATACCTTTTTATTGCCCGTACTCAATGTTTCCGAAATCAGCCTTCCAATAAAGCTTCATCAATTAAGAAACTTAGTAGCACTGCGACAATGGCGCGATACGTGACTTCTTGAGACTTATCTCTCGGCCTCTCGCCCACCGACATCAATATACTTTAATCATAATGCCAGCGTCGAGCTTTTAGACCAAGGTTCTTCGAGCATCATTCCCTTGCACCAGGCCTCTGGGAACAGACGCAGCATTCTCGCTCACTGAGGTTTCTGCCAAGTTCACGATCTTGTCTGAGACTCGCCCAGCAAAGTGAACAAATAGTGTCGCAGTGAAAACTGCCCGGGACATTCAGATGTGCTATCTGAACAACTGCGTTTGTTTGCGCTCCGGATTGGACCTCTTTACTAAAGGCTCTTCACGAAGGCTACTAAAGCGCCTATGTGAAACCCTGTTGGCCTCTAACGGCGAAGGCACTCCATGCTGTTTAAGGTGGGTAAATACTCCGCTGAAAATGAAACAAAATTGAACCGATGGTCGATTTATGTAATACAATGGTGTGAAACTTAGTGGCACTGCAATGCGTCACAGGGAATATTTCCTGCGACGGGTTTGAATCCTTTCAATAAGGCTGAGACATTACAGCAGAAGCAGAGGCAATAAGGCAATCATACTTTACGCATGCAGGGGTGCAGGAGGGATAGTTTTTCAAATCCCGCAGTAACACTTTGATTCAATATACTTACTTCTCACTCGCAAACACGTAAAATAGCTGATATTTGTATGCTGTATTTGTATGTATTGATGATAGCTGTATGCCAAGTTGCGAAGGGTAAGATAACAGGCTATCATCCTTCTCCTGGGCCGGTATTTTGTAGCGATGCCTTTAATGTCGTAATGCCTTTTCGCGCTTATCGCGCTTTGTCAGTGGTCGGAGCGACGGTCGGCTCACATTATCAACGGGATAAGCCGGCCGTGAGCGGTGGATGATAAGACTAGAGTAGAGTAAGTCATAATGCCTTGCTACAAAATCGCGGCCCTGCCGACTGCATCTGTAAAATTTCTACAGCAGACATCTTTCGCTAATGACTTCGAGTGCTCATGTGAAATATTTTATTAAAAAAACAGCTTTTCGATATTTTCTCGGAATGTGTTCATGTCGAACTTTGATCCCATCTTTTTAAACAGTCCCTCTTCTTCTATTGTTTAAGCTTTCTTTTTCAATGAGCCTTAACTTAATGTATTGTGCCAAACGGTCTTATTCCTTACCTGGTTCATGCTGACGTTGGCACGCATAGGTTCCACTGATGCAGCATTGCAATGTCGGGACTTATTGGTTTCACGTTTCAGCTGCCACACAAGTAATCGTGCACTAAAAAAACAAAAACTGCTTGCTCCATTCGCATAAAAGAGGCAATTATGGCCATGTGCAAGCAGGGAGCATGCAGGCTGTCGGCTGTAAAAGCTTGATTTTACCTTTTAATCTACAATCCGGTGAACTCTGCTTTCTTTATGTTGGCGGCCAGTGAATACAGCGGACTGCAACGAACCGCCTTTGACAAATGTAGCACGTCTCATACCTCCCCTTCGGCTGCGGGTTGACCTTACTTTATCACATTCAATGTTTACAGGACTATATTAAAAAACTTGTCATGTACAGCATGGTAAAAGGGGTCAATGGAAGTGCCGTACTTCAACGTAATGTTTGAGGCAACGCGGTACTCTTGCACAGCTGTTAGTACTTGGTTAGCGGGAAGACAACACAAAGTGTACTGCATGCATCATCCTGCGACCTCTATGTAATTTGTGTTCTAGACAGTCTACGTCGATTGTATGTTACTTGTAGACACATCAGCTCTTGCTCGCTTTAGAGGACCAGGTGCCATGCGTTTCTCACGAATGATTAGATTCGTAGGACAATGTTTCTTAAGAATCTGAAGAAATAAAGAAAACACCTTATTATGAATGTCATCGTTACGATCCGGTGAAAAGCGCTGCGTGCAAATTCTCGCAAGAAGTGAAACAAATGAGTTTCGAGACAGTGCACAATCTGTTTATTACCGCAAAGTATGTACAACTATAGTGGTCACTCCTGTAGAACACGCACTGCAGCCTCCGCGGAGGGACACCTCTGCTGCTAAGCTCTCCTCATATTGTTAGCTGCCCTATATGCACAAAAATAAATGCCATCCTCTATGTACAAGGTAGCGCCGCCTAAAAGAGTGTCAAGATAAAATACATAGCTGCCGCTCGGTTACCGGCAGGCTAACTGCACCGTCCAGCGGGAACTGCAGTCGCCCTGCATCGCGTTGGGCCCGGCGGCGGGTGTAGGGTGACCCCGGGGCCACCAGCCCAAGTCACGTGGGCCATGGAGTTTCATGCTAAAGTTACAAGGCAGCGTGGCGCTGTAAAAGCTCAACCATCATGGGACTATGTGTATACGACAGCTGCTCTCCGATTATCCGTATGCCCTGAAACGCGCACAGGAAAGACGCAGACCTGATGAAAGAAAGAATAGATGTCACCAATTAATTCGCAAAGTACCATCGTCCTGTGCCTTCTACATAACATTTTTGCACATAATGAGTTTGTGGACGGCACGGCGGAAATTGCAGTGGCTTGATGCCTCGCAGATATCGATGGTTTGACAATGAAAGCTCTCAGGACGCTTGATTGAATTGAATGAAAGCGAAAGCAAACGAGGTGCCGTCAAGTTGTTTAAAAAGTACTCGATGTGGCAAAAGAGTTCGGGCAAACGCTACCTGATGAGAGGTAGAAAGCATGGGAGGGAACACTTTATAACGCAATCATGTGTCAGCTAGCTTTGCCGTCCCCAAGAAGCAACTTATTTTTTATATGTACTGTGCAAAACGTTCAAAGATGACGAATGATAGTAACTCAGCGTTTAAATTAACGAGTGCCCTCGAACAAATTCGAGACGACAAAGAAGTGTTGAAAACGTTAGCACAAGAAGACACAATGCACAAAGGTGTTCGATGTAGCACAACAAAAATTCACGCACTACCAATCATCCCCATGTTGGTTGAACCGCCATGCTGGCGACTCCTACAGACACAAGCACCACATTTTCCTCTTCCAATGTACGCATAAAACTCCACGGCAAGATCGACGCGGTAGGGTCGGTGGGCACATCAACTACACATCACAGAAGCAGCCACGGGTCCCAGAATTTGCATTCCATGCATATCCTCGAGTCCTCAACATCGCAAACCTTCATTTTAAAGGGTGCAACACATTGCCAGACAATAAAATAAATATTTAGGTGCGAATTTTGATTAAAAAAGATGGATAATACGTGTGGCGGAGCACTAAAAAACTTACAATAAAACGCGCGGGCGAGCTCGACCCACCGCCACACATTCGAACCAACTTGCTGTTCCAATGTCCTGCGTAACTGAACAGCCAGCTGCTTCTTGGTTTATATGCTTGGATGTGCTGGAGATTCCTTGCTACCACTGTCGTTAGTGTAGCCGCTTGTTGTGCTAGAGATGATTGGCACACGCACGAACCCCAGGGTCACCCTCGGCTACACGCTGCAAGGAAGGATGCCGGCAGCGAGCACAGATGCCGCTTTGCTCGCACTGAGGAGACACGACAACCTACAGTCGGAGGATGTGACTGAGCTTACGCGGGGAGGGTTTCTATTACTGTACCGCTCTATTGGGCAACGTTTTGTACAGGAGGAAGACCGCAGACGGGTGCAGCCAAGGCAGTTCTCTCTCTCACGCACAGACTGCTGCTGCTGCATACAGTAAGTAGCATCGGTCGCAGGTCGTCCAAGTATTATCACAAGTGCGCGTCATAGGACCACTCTGTTATCTGACCAACATCGATGGAAGTCGCCTATATATCATCATTCGCCCACACAGTGCCCGTCATTAGCGAGCCGTGTGGGCCGACACGTCCGCCCCGAGTTGCCACTGGTCGTGGTAGACGCCTTTGATCGCTTAAAGCTCAGAGCGGACGTGTAAAGGTAAACCGATCAGGTGGGGGTTGGGTTGCGTGGAGTGGGGAAATCTAAAAACTCCGGACGATATGCCACACGGCCTATTACGAGCTGCACCAGGTTTAAAAGAGACGCGCTTCCACAGACTTCCAGCGACTGTGGAGGCCGCACGCTCTCTCTCCGACAGAGACACACAGGAGCCAACGACAAAACGACGACACAGGATCTCGACGGAGGCTTCGAACCCGTCTGCAGTCAAGCCGTACACACGGGTCTGAAGAGTTGACGGGTAAGAGCGCTATAGGAGGTAAAACTATTTCGCTGAGAGTTCCAGAAGCACTGTGTGTATGGTGGCGCCCTTATTTGCTGCCAGCGGGCGATGACGGCCTGAGGATGTCTGGGGCTGAGCTCGGTGGTAGTGCCGCGGTATGCCCTACGGGTGGGTGGGAAGAGCCGCAGTCAGCCCGTGGCGCCGACTGCGGCGGTCCTCTTATTGTGCTTCGGGCCGCGCATCTGTCGGCCGCTATTGCGCAAGGGGGAGCCACCCGCAGCTCAGTGGTAGGCCCGCTGGCGGAACAGCGCGGCGATCTCTTCCACGCTCTTATTCTTCGTCTCGGGCACCATGTAGTAGGTGAAGATCCAGAAGAACACCAGCAGCGCCGTGAATATGAGGAACGTGAAGTGGTGGAGCACGCCCTGCGAGAGAAAAGCACGCGCGCGGCGAGGTCATTTCTTGTGGCCATGCAGAAGGCTCTTACACGACGTTCTACGCTTCTAGTTCACAGAGACAGCCCAAACCAAATTTTCAATTGAACATGAAGATACAGTCACTTGCCAAGTAGCAGTTCGTATAGGGGGGCAGTTAAGTGGGTTGTAATATTGTCCTGTTTAACAGCGGAGCTGTTTAAGCCAGCCGTAATTTGTGCCGCGAGCCGCAAGATCCTGGAAGTTGCGCGGAAAGGCTGCAAGCGCAATGGCACATACCCCTGTGAACTAGCAAAGCTGAGCCTGGCTAAGTCTAGCTAAGCATGGTTGAGACTAAAGCTTAGGCAGTCATCGATAGCCAATCAATAGCTAATCGATAATTGATCAATAATCAATTCCTGAAAATGTTGGGAATGACTTGGTAGTGCTTAGCCTAGCCCAAATACGTGGCCAATACCTTGCGATAGCCAATCGATAGTCAATCAATAGCTAATCTATAACTGATCAATCAATAAATTCCGGAAAATGTTGGAGATGACTTGGTTGTGCTTAGCCTAGCCCAAATACGTGGTCAATACCTTGCGATAGCCAATAGATAGCCAATCAATAGCTAATCAAAAATTATTAATCAATAATTAATAAATTCCGAGAAATGCTGGGGATGACTTGGTAGTGCTTAACCTAGCCCAAAAGCCAGGACTACCTAGGTGCCCATCAGCTCCGCTGTCTGTGTGGCATTGCACCTCCAGTGCAAGCTAGGCAATTTTTTTTCCCATCACTTATTTTTCCCGAAACAGAACTCAAGTGTTTAGGATCACGTACTATAGAACAAAACAGACCAAGCACTTCCTACATAGTATGCGACAGGGCACCAAAGGGAGCAGTCCTCTAGCAGACCTGCTCCTTTTTCAACACACTGAGTCCCTTTTTAACAAGGTCGAAGAGGGGCAGGAGGTGCCGCAATTCCACACAAACTCACCATGAACACCAAGGTCAATCATAAAAAACAAAGTTCATTCGCGCTTGTATTAAATACAAGAAATGGATATTTGCAATCCACAGCATCGAATAAGTCTTACAAATAAATATATAAGAAATCTCCTTCAGTTTCAAAGTACCGTCCGAGTCGTCAAGTCAAATTGCGGAAAGGACAAGAACCGGCGCTTGGGCGGGTGTACCCGGAGCCGAAACTCTTCCGAGTACAGCCCTGAGCGACAACCAGAATTTCCCGTCTCCGACCCTGTTGCAGAGAGGGCATGAAGAGTGACTGATTGATTGATTGGTTCGATTTATTGATTGAGTGAATCGATTAATTTATTGACTGATGAAACCGACTGATTGATCAATTCATTGACTCGTTGAATCGATTGAATGAATCGATTGATTGAGTAAATCGGTTGAATGGAGTGATTGATTGATTGACTAATTGATTGATTGACTAATTAATTAATTAATTGAGGGAGGTGAGTGAGCGAGCGGATGAGTTTCATTTTTACAGACCTGCTGCTTGACTGTGTGAGTCTGTAATTGGAAGGCTGCATATTGATTTTGATTATTTGGGGTTTTTCTAAACGCCTCGCCGCGAGTGCTCACCGTTAATGGTAGAAAGGCGAGCCCAACAAGGAAGTTTGCGCTCCAGTTGACAGCCACGGCGATACTAGTGGCGAGCGGCCGCGCGCCCTGTCCGAAGAGCTCGCCCACCAGGAACCAGGGGATGGAGCCAGGACCCGTGGCAAACATGACCACGAACCCGATGACAGCCACGATGCTCACGTACGACAGCCATGGTACGCTTTCGCTCAGTGCCAGGCAGATCGTTAGAATGACTGTGATGATGGCCATGCCGCCGAGGCCGACCAGATGTAGGGTGCGACGGCCCGCCCGTTCAATCAGCACTAGCGACACGACGGTCATGAGCACGTTGACGGCGCCCATGCCCAGCGTGGCCTGCATCGCCACTTCGGAGTTGAGGCCTGCCGACCGAAAGATGTCGGTCGAAAAGAAAATGGCCGCGTTGATACCCGATAGCTGCTGGGACAGCATGACCATGACAGAGATAAGCAGAGGGATCCGTAGCGTCATGTTGTGCATCATCTCGTACAGGGTGACCTGCGGGGGAAAAAAAAGAAGCAAACAAAACGGCACCGCAGATCAGAATAAATTATCCAGCCATTTTCGTACTGCTCATCGTGATAAATACAAAGTATACTCATGCTTACTGAAAACCAAAATGACAGGATCGAGGAAGGACCTCAGTGACAGCGACACCTGGGCCCGAATTTTGCTATGATCCATTCCATTTGCCATTCTAATTATGAATCACACCAATTGGCCTATTTCAGCGACAGCGACAGCGCGGCGGTATCGAAGCCGCGTCAAGGCTGATATCGAAGGGTGAAAAGAAAGAAAAAGAAACTGGGCCGTTAGGAAACATGGTCACTGAAAGAAATGGGAGATGTTGGAGTATAGTTTACTGCGGGCTTCCACAACAGTGCAGCGAGGCGTTCTCTTCTGTGTCAGCCGTGGTTGGGAGTTGCCTTTACGAAGCTTATTCAACACTAATTGCAATGGCTGACAGTCCAGCATGTGATGTCAGCGGATGCGAGGAGAACACTGACCATTTATTGTACCGCTGTCCTCAATTTGAAGCATAAAGACAATCTATGATTAACGCATTCGGGAAACTAGATCGTCCTCTGAGTGGACAGATTATACTAGAACACCGTCCCCACCGATCATCGGCTCAGAATGCAGTGAAGGCACTTTTGTGCTTTCTGAGAGCGTCTGATTCGTACGAGCGCCTTTGACTCTGTAGTACGGTCCGTGCAAGTCTCCATACCCCCACCCTCTCTCTCTCTCCCTTTTTCTCTTCCCCTTCTCCCTTCCCCCAGCGTAGGGTAGCCAACCGGACTCTTGACCCGGTTAACATCCCTGCCTGATTAACGCCCACCGGACTACATAACCGTCATCTGAAACTTCTTGGGGTATACGTCTTCGGTTAACATCCCTGCCTTCCTTATATCCCTCTCTCTCTCCACAATAGTGCCGAAGACGTATACCTCAAGAAGTTTCAGATGACGGCTATGTAGTGCGGCGGGCGTTCATAAGACAGTGCCACTCTATGATACTGTCAACTCTATAGTTTTAGTTTCGAATATTCTGGGGTGCCTTACATCAAAGCTTGGCCAATGCGTCACACTCCCATAACGGATGGCGTGTGTAGGGTGATGATGAATGTCTGCTATAGTAACGCAATGACTCGTGCCCCTTCCAACCATTTTGCGACAGTGCTGTGACGGCAAATTGGTATTCCATGGTAATGGTATTCTGTGCTATTCTGACGCACTCTGGAACACACATTGTACTACACATTGTTTAAAAACAAACTGCGCATATTACGCAGCGATTGCACATTGCACCTTGAAGTCCTTACACAAAGTAAGTGTTCTAGTTCGTTTTTCCTGTTGGCGGTTGAAATTATGCCGACTGTACGCGTCAGGCGACGCCCTCTCATCTCTGATGCTCATCGTGTGCAGAACGGAGGATAAGCGCTGGAGGAGGTGGGCGCGTGACAGTACCCGAAATGCCTGTCGCTCATTTAAACGTTCACATGTCAAATGCACGTGGTTCGAGGCAGTATATGGCGCCTCTAATTGCTCTAAACAGGGCTTCCTACCTTTTACTTGCAAATCAGTGCGTTTCTGAGAGCGAGCACGAAGAGAGAAATGAATCTTGCGAAACAGCGGCAGCCACTTACCCTGGAGACCATCTTGATAGCTTCGTACTCGGCACGCATCTCGTCCATCTCGTCGTGCACCTCGATAGTGCCCCGTAGCCAGGTGAGAGCCTGTTGGGCGGCCACATCTCGGCCCTGGTTGATGAGAATGTACTTGGGTGACTCAGGACAGAGCGGCAGCGTGGCCAGCATGAACAGGCTGGGCACAATGGTCATGGCGAACAGCGCAGGCCACCGGTCTGCTGTGCCCAGCGCCGAGGGCAGACCCAGTATCTGACTGGCCAGGATAGAGATGGTCACCACCAGCTGGTAGATGGTGCCCACAGCACCGCGCAGGTGCAATGGCGAGATCTCCGTTAGGTACATGGGCGCCAGGCCCGCGTTCAGGCCCGAGCTAAGGCCCACGAAGAACCGGCCCAGGATTAGCATCTCGTACGAGCGGGCAGACTACGCCATGGAAAAAAACAACAAACGCATTGGTTACAACACTTTTGGTCACGAAGCGAGATTCTTCGACTGCCAGCTGCTGTGAGGTGTTCTTGTTAATGGAGACAGGTGGGAAAGTTGTGTGACCTTTCCGTATGAAACCTTTACAATACTGTGGCGATTACATTGCTTATTCTGTCACTTTTATGGATACGTTTCCGTGTTCGATAATATAAGTACACTTTGCACTCACATGAAACAACCAATTAGCTTCTGACGATATCATCTGTACGTCTTTAGTTGAGTCATAACATTTATGTGTGTGTTCTGTGCCTCACACTGCACTACATGCCGCTAACACACTTTGTTCGCTGGCGCGCGCGCTCACACTGGTGCCGAGGAACTCGACCGCGTACACCAACAGCCGTTTTTGGAGCTTGGATCTGCATCTGCAGCCTATTTTCCACGCAGAATAACACGAGCAGAAGAAACTGTTCCGCGCTCCCTAAGGTTTGGCATAGAATTCACCAATGCGTATTTATTCCGCATGGAAAACCGAAAGCCAAGTGTGAGGTCACTGACGACGACAGTCAGGCTGGACAATCGCTTCTTGGGGGAAATAATCGTGGGTCACTGGTCTATAAGCCGTCATCAGCAGAGAGCTTAAATGCGTTGTTGCGATCCTTAAGGACATGCAGACTATACGTGACAGGCTGTAGGAATTGTCCTCACTTCTTTCTGGGGTATTACGTGCCAAAACCAGTTCTGATTATGAGGCACGCCGTGGTGGAGGGCTCCAGACTGATTTTGACCACCTGGGGTTCTTTAACGTGCAATACAACGCAAGCACACGGACGTTCTTGCATTTCTCCTCCATCGAAATGCGGCCGCCGCGGCCGGGATTCGATCCCACGAATCAGTGGCTCAGCAGCGCAACGCCTTAGCTAATTGAGCCACCGCGGCGGGTGGAGCTGTCCTCAGAGATACGCGCTTATCTTCTTTTAAATGTTATCCTTCCTTTCGATTCCCAGTCGTTGTCTCAGAGTAAAGTAGCCAGCCTATCCTTACACTGGCTAACCTCCCTCTCTTTTCCTCGGTATCTCTCTCTCTCTCCCTCTCTCTCTGGCGAAAACAAAAACGTGTGCCAGTCAAGTTCACTTAAAATAATACGTGTGCCCTCAGATTTTGATTACATATATAATAAATTAAGCAAAGAAATGCAATCAGAATGTGTAAATCAGCAATTACACCGGTGCAACCATTTTTCAGTGTATTACTGACACCGGTATCACCCTGGTGAACAAGATCACAGAAATCAATCGTGAATTAAATGTTTAGGGCCATGTGCTGTCGATAAAACGGCACGCTTAGCACTCAGCATTCCGAATTTGCCAGCACGCCATTCTATGGCGATTAACGCGCTTCCGCCAACACAGTGAGCCAAACAAGGATTTTCATAACTGCAACCACGGTATACCACAATAACCGAGACCGTCCGCGCGACAGCAGCGAAATCTGTGGTCGGGGATCAGGTGGGTGAGCTCACCTTAGACGCCCCCATGAGGATGGAAGCGAGGAAGACGCTGATGTTGTTGAGGAGCAGGCCTCCTTTGCGGCCGAAGCGCTCGGCCACGAAGGCAGTGAGCAGGCCGCCCATCATGCCTCCGACGCAGAAGATGGCCACGAAGATGCTGAAGATGAACTTGACGGTACCCTCGCCGGGATCCTCTTCGAAGCGATGCTTGTACGTGTCTTCGATGAAGTCCTCGATCAGCTTCTGCGGAGCGTTGACCACGCCCGTGTTGTAGCCATGTTGAAAGGCTGAGCCCAAAGCTGCCGCCGCTATGGCGAACACCAGGTGCCGCGTTAGGCCCTGCGCAGGAGAATAGACGCACTCAATACTCGTTTCGAAACGCAAATACTCCAGGTTAGACCACAGTGCGAAATCTCTCAATGACCCACTTGTTAATTTCTGCCCAGCAGAAATGAACGAGAGTTTGGCTGCATCTATATTGCAGTGATTAATAAAACAGCGTGTAAGAGACAATGGCGCGGAGGCACAAGTAATGGCAAGGATAAACGCTGACTATTGCTGTATCGGAATACGGTGAGTTACCAACACTGCAGTAAATGCATGATCACAACTGATCAGGTTGTACTTGGCACTTGTGTTTGCAGTCATTACGTCTGTGTGCGATATCATGTGGCTCCCTTGGGGTACAGGACTCAATGCTCCTTAATTTATTCGGCTGTATTTTGCTGCTAATGTGTCGATGAAGTGTCGTCGTAGCACTTAAAGAAGGGACAACGTTACTCGCACAAAAGTTTGCAAGGAGTTCCTTGGAACAGATGATACAATACCAAGAACCGCTGCCATTTATAAACGAAAAAAAAACGAGCTGGAGTGCGATCAAAGCTAATTCAGATACTTACGCATAGTGTTTAGTGCGAAAATCGGCTAATTATACATTTTAATGAAAGTTTCCTTGATAGCCAATGCCTCTGCTGCACATTTATTTCAATATAATTTGTTGAAATGTTATTAAGAAATCGTACACGTACGGCAGTGTGGCCCGCATAACGGTGCGCTGACCCTCAATTAGAATCCAGATAATGACTACAGCAGCAAGTAATTTTCAATCGTTTCAAGTAAACGTTTTGTTAAACTGAAGCTGGTCACTAGTCCCGTAGTCGGGTGAATGTCGTTGCCCTTGCTGTCATGTTGCCTAAACAGCACAGTAACAACCGCTGTACAAACAGTACGAACAAACAGCACGAACGAGCAACCGCTGTATTTCCCATCTCATCTATATCAAGCTTTTCAGGCATTCCAAATGTCTGACTATGCTATTTCCATAGGTATGTGCAGGTGTCCTGCGCTCAACCTACCTCAATCCTAGCCTGTGACAACAGCAACGCTGTGGCCGCTAGTAATAACTACTAAATGATGGAATGGAAAAATTTTATTGAGGTCCTTCGGAACGTGCACTAGCACTACTGAATGATGTTCGTCATATTATCCGGCATACATCTAAGCTTGAACAGATGACCTGGTCTGGACACCGAACCTAATAGTATATAACAACAGCCTCTGGCCAGATGCTTAAAACGTGCACTGGGTCAGCTTTGTGCATCCCCGCTCGCTACCGGCACCATGCGCACCCACGTCCGCTTCAGTGCTTTCCTTATCGTAAACCCCATTCACACGGTGCTACTGGCGACAACCTGACTGCATCATGCAGAAATCGCCATTTTAGGCGCGGCGACCACACTTCAGACATGAAACGCAAACTAATAAATTTATTCTCATGTCTAAATTTGTGCTTTTCAAACGCGGCTATCCGATTTTGAAGGCCGCTTCAGTAAACAAAAGAACACTCGAATTGCGTGTCTTTCTATAAAAGTATTACAATGCCATTGTTGGAGTTTATACGAGTAAAAGATACGGTTATCGTTTAGTGCGCTGTGCAGAAGCTTCTTCCGCACCGCAGGCCTGCCGTCTGTCGACTTTTGTTTCGATGGCCCAAACAGTTCACGCCCGGAGTCGGCAGCACTGCAGACCGAAATAGCCGGAAGTACAGGGGTTTGCCCCGTGTCCGGGCCGTCCTCCACCAGCGGTGGGCTGTCCCAGACAGGTCCCCCCCCGCACGTCGTAACCGCAGCATCACAAACGACGCGGGTCGATTTCGTAGCGACGGGAACCTCCAAAGTACATCGATCGGCGCAGAAATGGCGCACTCACTTGGCGGTGGCGGCATTATATAGGCTGTCTGTAGCAAGCAGCAAGGTTTTGTTCCTCGCCCACTTAGCGCTGGGCTCAACCTCTGCGTACGCGCACCCCTCCACGTACACTTCGCGTGCAGCGGTGCGCCGCGCGCAAGTGTGCATCGCGTGTGGTGCGGCTTTCACTCCAGCGGGCCTTGACCATGCGTGTGCCGCACGCGCAGCAAGACTGCGCCCTTCAAGAAGATCGTGTTCGCGCGCACGCACATCCCCTAACTGGCAATTGACCGGCAATTAAGAAGACGCATCGAGGGAAGATATTTCAAACGACACAAAGTGAACGATGCAACAATGAAATTGACCGTGCTTCCTACAAATAAAGTTCAAGTTTTCCGAAGCCTAAACACGAGACAGAAAGATATACCACGTTGGAGGAAATATATACCACGCGGCAGATCGCTGGGTTAAGACGATGCAATAAAGCTGTTCGGCAGGCGCAAAGTGGGGAATTGTCCATTTTTACCGAATCTTAAAATGTCTGTCCCGAACGTCTGCACGATAACCACCACAAAGATCCATTCCTTTTCACGCTACTGTAACGGAGCAAACGCAGCGTTTCAGAAGCTTGTGCGCCAAGACATTGCCACAAATCGATTACACGTTCAGATGCAATGACACGAGCTTGCCCCATTCGCCGTCTCATACGGATTTCAGCATTCGCAAGTGCAGCGCAGACTGCAACGTAATCCAGGCACCAGGGACGCTCTCACTCGCCCTATCTACGATTTGAGCGCCTCAGTTCGCTCGAGGTCCGTTGAATAACCAACCCCCGTTGCACAAACCAGGCAATAAGAGCGTCCTGCATTTCTTGCGCAGCAACCTTGATCTCCAGTCACGGCTTAAAGACCGTCGCGTAACTCAATGGAAAACTACCATGGGTACTAAGCATTCACTGCCCTCACCGTTTTGGTATTGCTTTTGTTACTTGGCGCGCGTAACAGTGTACAGCGGCATCATTCATTCGTCCTATTTGCGTAACTACTACAGCTAAGTGCAGTAGCCGACCAGAGCACGGTGGCTCGATCGGGGCGACCTCCGTGTCCCTCTCTACGGACTCCCTCTCATTAACATTTTACCGGGACCGTTCTTCCAGCCCTTCCTGTGCCTTGTCCGAGGCCTAAATGAAACATGAAGAAAGTACAGAAGAAAGGGTGTCTCGGGTTTCTACGTCCATTTGGTACGAGCAAATTGTATGACTCACGTTTGAACGAGAAGAGAATATGTGTGATGATGTGGTGCCCTGGCATACAGTCTGACAGTATTGTAGATGTAGAGCCTATATTTAGTGGCACATACCCACTCTGGGAGATTGGCCAAGAACAGGGTAGTTCAAAATAAAGCAAGAAAGAATAAATGTAAAAGAATTCAAACGAAATTTGAGAATAGGTAGAATAGATTCAACAGGCAGGTTGTAGATAATTTTATGAAAATGAAGGATTAAATGGAAGCAGAATACAACTAATCTAACTCAATTTGGTGTAAATTAAAATAAAACTAACGTCTGGATTTGCAGCCTAAATCTGAAAAACTTAGGCGTTATTGAGTTTCGAACCTACGACCCTTGCTCAGAAGCCGAGTGTCATATACCCACGTGACTAAACCAGCCCGGCGTGACGAAAGCGGTGACGTAAAAATCACTGCGGCTTACTCGGGATCGTCCCCATTATATTCTACGGCAGTTGGGCATGCAAGGTAACATGACGTCACGGATCAAACTGCACCGGTCTTGTGCTATCTAGCAGGCGTTAGCCAAGCGTCGCAACGTGCTCGCTTGCCCGCGAGGAGTTCATAACTCGAAGGCATGTTCAACGGCGTTCAATTGGATATTAATGCTTTCGCATTCACAACTCATAAGAATTGCTTAGATGTCCTCGGGTTTTCTTTTTTCTTTTTTTTTCTTTTTTTTTTTTTGCGCAGCACGTTTACAAAAATTGTTCAGTATGAAGCAGCTTCTCCGCAGCAGAGTACTTATGTTTCTTTTGTGTTCTCATGCAAAACTTAATGTGATATTGTTTGTGTTTTCTGCTTTCTGCAAAAAGGCATCTTTCGAAGTTTTTTTTTTTTTTTTGTATTTTTTAGTTGAGTCTAAACGGGCTGCGCGCGCAACAACTCCGGTGATGTCCCCATTACACCAAGCAGTCGAAGTGGGTCGTAAGTCGATCAGCAGACATGCGCGCACAGACACATACAGTCTATCACGAAAACGTAGGTGCCAGTCAGCGGTTACCGGCAATGCGCCAGTGGCCTTTACTTTTTTTTTTTTTTTTTTTTTTGCGATAGGGTGTGACTTTAGTGTTGCTTGGCCTCATCTGTGTGACCGACAGCTGTTGGCATCCCCTGCAGTGAGCGCGTCACTCACAGGCTTGGCAAAACCGCGCACTTCGCAACACTGTATTTTTGCGCCAAAGACACCTCCCCTTCCCCCCCCTCCCATCTTCTACATCACATCCCCGATACGTCGCGGAAGAAGTAAAGGGCCGCAAGACGAGACAACACGAAACCAGTTTTGCCGGCGCTACGCACTGCGCCGTCGCGCAAATTTGCACAGCTTTTGAAGAGTGAGCGACCGAGGTCTGCACCGCGGAAGATTTTCGGGGGTGTGCACTGCGGCGACCGGTTCTCGCGCGCGCCCATGGCGACGAGCGCGCGAGCCCACCTGCGGGCCGAGACTCGGCGGACGCCACTCAACGACGCCGCTTGGCTATGCGGTGCGCTCTCGTGTAGACCAGGGGGGAAGCCTCCGATTTCAATGTAATATAGGTGTGTGAATATTAAAAAAAAAACTAGAATAGACAATCGAATATCGGGTCATTAGGTTCATTGTCCTCAAACCAAATATCTGCTTTTTGGTTGTGTCATCAAACTGGTGAATTCTATTCAATTTTTTTTTTGTGCATGCGCGTGTGTGCGCACGTGTGCGTGTGTGTGCGCGTGTGTGTGTCATCAAACCGATTAATTCTATTCGATTTTTTTTCGCGCGTGTGCGTGTGTGTAAAATGGATACGAGAGGAAACCGTATTCAAATAAAACAGGCGTTATCACTGTGCTGAATCGCGCAATGGTAAGCCAGAAGTACAAAGACCTGCCAGCGCAATAATAAGACTATCCGAAACGCTTGCTTCGCGTTCATAAATTACGAAGCAAATAAAGCAATCAATCAATCACTATATGATTGTACGGAAGTTATCTGCACTCTACGTTAAGGTGCCATCACTATTTGATTGCGTATCGTAATTATTCGACCAGCATGCGATTAGGCGTAAATTGTTACTGGTATTCGCACGTTCCGGCAAAGCAAGGAGACAAAATCAGCAACACAAGCTTGACCCGCTGCGCGCTTCGTGAATGCTCAGTGCCAGTAATAAAGATGTAAGATTGTCGTGGTAGGTGACACGGAGCAGCACATTCATGATGATTGTAAGGGTGGTTGTGGTCATCAAGTAAACTTACCTCGAGCCTCTGCAAAATGAATAAAACTTTAAATATTAGTGCTATTATTACGCAGTATTTGCAGATGAATCCAATTCACGTCACACAATGTTCGTACGGTAACTTGAGGCTCAAGATATCGTCGTAGACGCCAAAGTTCTTCCAGCACGCGCCATATCTATGTGCGTGCAGGTAAGCACGAACTCCTGACTACTGCTTTATTCCCATCTTACAGCCACTACGTGTATGTCTGCTACGACTGTGGTTGAAGGCGCCGTTGCCGCGTGTAGATAATAATAGTGCAGCCTACATAGAGTGTGGCCTGCTACGAATTGCATGAAAACAGGCGAACGTCTAGAGTAAGTAAAAAATTCACAATAACCTGGAATAGGCGTCGAGTTCAAAGTGGTATGGCTCAGTACCGTTAGCGCCTGCCTTAGTATTCCTTTTTTTTTTCTTTTCTTTTATGCTTGTCTCCGTTCATTTTTCGAACACACGGTCACAAAAGTTGCGGGTAAGGCTGGCGCCGCGACTATTGCAATTCGAGCGGAAACGTGAAAGCTATAAGCTGCATAGCTTGCTTTAAACGAAGCATTGCTTTATCACTACCTCGAACAGCAGACGGCCTCGACTTTATGGGCGAAGGTTTACCCGTACTGCGCCAGACAGTGCCAGGTGCAGGATTTCCCCGTCGACAACTGCATGCTTTCTACTGCGTGAATTCATCGTCTCGGCCAACGATAAAAGACTCCGTCGAGCCAGCAACAACGGCTATTTATACAGTGTCTCAGAACTACACATGTCGCCACGTAAGGGCCATAAGAACTGTAATTCCCGATCCTACCACTTTTTCTGCACATAAAGGTACGTGGGCGAATTTCTTGCTATGTGGATAACGGTAGTTCAACTTCAAACCGGTATACGCAGGCCCTTCAGCGCACGCGAATGTGACGTACAGCATGGACATTCCCGAAGCAAGTGCCTACGTCTCTAAAGGAACTTAACACGTGTCAAGTTTTCAGCGCCCTCTAGGCGTGAAGCACGTATATTCCAGGGCGGAACACGAATGTCTCCTTCCCACACACATGCTCAGATACACCACAGGATTCCACACAAGGGCAAGAAACGCCAGCTGCTTATCGAAGCTTAGCGACAAAAAAAAAAAAAAAAAAAAGAAAGAAAGAAACGCGAACGGCTGCAACTAGTTGCAAAGTCATGCTAAAGATAGAAGGATGCTGCGTTTAGCATACGCATATCGTATGCCGTGAAGGCAGTATACATACAACGATTGTGGCTTCACTGGGCTATTTTGCACTAGGCATGGAGATAAGCGTCTGTCTCACCTCCCTCGTGGGAGGTCACGCAACGGAGAACCAGTGGTGCACTCAGGAGGCGGTACGGAACTTTCATCGCGCTAATAAAAATTTGTGGCGTCCTCCGCTACGGAATACACAAAAATGAGACGACTTACGTTTCGAACAAAAGACGCATGCCAGCATATATCGCTTGTTTTCGCCAGAGGCGTCCAGCCAGGCCCAGTTTAGGGCCACGCTCGTGTACAGGAGCGAATGCGCTGTCACATTCCAGCGCCCGATGCCCAGTCATGTGAGAGGACACCTGTGTTTCAAGGTGAGCGCCAAACTTTGCCGCCGCGAAAGCACAACATGTATGGGCTACTGAAATCTGATTACGCCTCTCTAGACTGTGCGTTACAGCGCTTCTGTTTGCTCAAGCTTCATCACTGGTTGCTCATAGGGCAGTAAAGATGCCGACCCTATGGGACCTAGCATCATTGTTGCACATTTCGCGGGCAAGTGTACATCCACGGAATGCAACCCCGTTTCCAGCTCCGTTCTGTTTGGAGAAGGTTACACACAGTACTGTACAAGTCGGCGTGAGTCAAAACACCACGTAGTAGCTGCAAACATAACCAAGCTGATGAACGGTTGCCACCGGAAGAACCGTAGCCTTCTATACTCGATTACAGTAAACGGACTATACGCGGTCCGTTGGTTCAGAGGCTACAAGACACTTGTCCAAATAAAAATACGCACTAAGAAGACCGGGTCAATAGCAGCAGTTTCCAGATACGCGCCTCCAAAGTGGACATAGCGAATATACAGATGTTCTATACGCAGTATAGTATGTCGTACAGAAGTGTTTAGGAAAATATGTGGCAAACATACGTAGAATATCAACGTGTCTGTCCGCACATTTTGGGAACCCGGAAACTTCGAAATTGGTGCTTCTTCCGAAAAATTATATAAGCATACCTTCAGCAGTGATTGACTTCAAATTCGCATATGGCCTGCACTACTTAAAATCCGAATTATGAACACGTTATTTGTCAAATTCCCGGAGCAGAAATTATGTGTAGGCAAAAAGAAATCGTATCTGCGTTTTCGACCTTGACCGAAAAACTCGGTGCGCATCATTCACCGTTACTCCTCAGGAACTGGGACGCTGTGCTGACGACCGCTATATATTGGGCCTCATTTCTGACCACTGCAGCTGCACAACCACAGATAAGGAAAACAGAAATAGACCGTCCTTTGATCCGATGTACAGGGAAACGAATTTAACTGCATAGCCACTAACAAAGTTGAGGCTTGTCTAGCAGACTATGGCGCCGGTCTTGTACATAACATTCCAGTATAGGTTGGTTGCATTTTGAATCCAGATTTTCCTTAGGTTGGCCTCTTCGTGCAAGCATGCCCTCTATGTGACAAGCAAATGCCACAACTTTGAACTGGCAACGGCCGCGATGGCACGGCACCAACGGCCGTCGCATCAGCCAGAGTCAGTTCCAATACCGTGTAAGTGCCTAAACTTCAGTTTTCTTTATTTTTATTTTTTTTTCTTCCGCGGACGCCTATGAATTGACAGCTGCCTTACTTTAAGATATGGCTTCGTTCACTACTGCTAAACAGCCCAAATGTTATAAACAGGCGAGCACAACGACGGTGGTCACATGTAATAGCCATCGTTATAGTCGCCCGAATAAGAAACGGGCCCGAGCACAACCATGGTTCACAGCTCTTACCTGCGCCCTTTTGATAGCGCATTCTCGTTGGCTTCCACGAATGCACGATAACCGGCATGGTCGCGCAGCACTAGTATCACGCAGCTCTTTGCCGTTCTAACAGCTTCCTTATTTCATTGTTTTTATTTAGCTGATGTGTACGTGCTATCAAATGATTTTTCAACGTCCATCATTTACTAAAGGTTATCACGGAACTTGGTGTGTCGTTTACAGCGTTTAAACGGAGTAAATGCAGTGCCACTGCTTTCCAACAATAGAAACACCCGTCTGCAAAAGCGTATTTCAGACCTTCGTTTGCAATACGGTATGAGTGCGACGGAAGTTGCGCGAACTCGTGAAGTTACTCGGATGAATGACGTGAATGAGCAGCGTGACTAACCGACCGGTACCCCTTCTCTCTGACAACAGACATTTTTACGGCAAAGGTTGAGCGTATACGAATAAAAATTTGACTCACAGCTCGAACTTGAGTTCTCTGCCACACCGGGATGAGGCGGGCCGCGTCGAGCGTGGCGTTATCGAGCCGGACCATGGCCGAATCAGCGTCAGTGCCACGGAGACCGCTGGAGTTCGACACGCGCCGGCGGGCAGGGCATGCGGCCGCACAGCCTCGACGCAGCGGTGACGGCGGCGGCCGAGTGTCGACTAGCTCGCTCGCACGACACCCGACACCGTTAACCTGATGCGTCGCCGACGCAACGGCAGAGACGCAGACAGGGAAAGAACAAAGCTACGATCCGCCGAGGGCGGCGGTGAGCAACTCCCGTGAAGAAGACGAGCCTTCCGTTCCGTAGACGCGCTCCACCAAGTTTAGCAGGCGGGCACAGCTCCGCACGAGGCCGGAGTCTCCTTCGCTCCTAGGCGGCGAAAGAGGAAAGGCAGGAGTCTGTGACGGCGGATACAGTCGTCTCCACTGCGCGTGCACCGCCAACCGTCCTTACGCACTCCAGCGGTGGCGGCCACGTCTGAACCTGTTGGCCTCGGGGCTACATACCAGTGCAGTGGCGACAGCGATCAGTGAAATCTGATTAATACAAAAAAAAAAAAAAAATCACGACTCTCTCTGGAGGCGAGTAGCCTTGCCAGTTAGACAACATTGAGCTTGCGAATGTTGTACCACCGTGGATGTGCCGGCACGAGGGTGAGCAAGTTCGCGCCTGCTTCGCGTCACGCATTTAGATGGATCTGTCGCGCCTCCTGCCGCGTTACAGGTGTGCACGTCCGAACAACTCGCCGGAAAAAAAAGAAGAAAAAAAAAATCATCTTTCGCGGCGCGCCTAGACATATGGGGGAAAGAGGAGAGCGGACTCACGGGTCTTCGTATGTAGGGCATGGGCGGAAGACTCCGGCGGCCGAGGAAGCAGCAGCAAAAGCAGACGACCGGACGTGCGTAGACCCGAGCGGGAATGTCGACCGGCTGGCAGGCAACATGAACCGGGAGGTGTGCGGCGCGCGGAGGCCCCCCATTGGCTGGCGAGTACACACGTCGGTACACGTCACAGCCGTGCCTCCGTCGCCACGTTTTATTCTTAGCGTGGCGTGGTCCGCCGCTCGCACGCGGCAACATCGGCATTGCAAGCCGAGCTTTCCTGTTTTGCAGGGCCCTCCGCTCGCCCAACATGAAACCGGCTGCTGCTGCGGCGGCGCGGCGGTTAAACAGCGATAGCGCGGGGCTTTCACTCGTCCCCGTCTGCGTGCGTGCGCGCGCGCGCGTGCGACCGAGTTTCCGCTCGGCACGTAAGGTGGGGAGCGTCTCGCGAACGTCGACGCGTGCGTCGAGTGTTTGAAGAGACCCGCGCAATGTGGCTGGCCCTTACGTCACTCATAATCGATTCAATTGCAACCGCGTGCGCGGCGTCTCCTTGATATAGTGACACCCGGTTATAACGAACTTGCATACAGGGAATTATGCCCTATCTGGGAACCACCAAAACTGTATAATGACCCCTGATGTAAAAGCCTTATTTCGGCCTCGAATGTGGATGTACTATTGAACTAAGGGGGGGGGGGACACATGCGGCCGCCACCAAAACCACCTCGACAAATAAAGCGCGAAGCACGCGATTGTGCACTGTATACTTATGCAGTGTATATCTTGCAGAAAGGCTTTTATGAATGCCGCTTAATAAAGCTACTTGCGCTTCAATGTTGATATTACAAGTGAATAGTAATCAATGACGAACTTTTGCAGAGAGAAATCACCTTTGTTATCAGTACATCAACTTATTTCTTGAAATATTTTATTTTTTAAAAAAAGTTTTATTTGCGAGAGACGCTACCGGCCAGCTGACGAAAGTGGCGGGAGCTGCGCACGCGAACACCAAGAATAAAATTAGATATTGATTTAGTAGGAACCGTACTGCTGCGTAGATATGTTACCTCTTCAGTGCTCATTTTGGCATTTCTATATTACGTTTGCTCTACCTCAAACAGATTTAAAAGAAGTTAACGATTAACAGCAATTCTTCATTGTGCGGGTTCGGATATATTGAACTGCTGGATATGTCGAACGAAATATCCAGCAAACAAGGTTTTGCAGGGTCTGACAGGCACAAGGAAGCAGGAAAGTTCAGAGCCGTGGCGTCATGCTAGTCGACAAACAGGGGGCGCCAGATAATGAGCAGCCAGGCTGATGGCGCTTTTATGTCTTTGACGCCGAAGATGGCACAGTGAGATATGAGAGACGCCGTATGTGGACGGCTCCCGGTTAATGTTGACCACCTCCGGTTCTTTAACGTGCACCTAAATCTAAAGAACCGAGCGTTTTTTGCACTTCGCCTATATATACTTTGAAATGCGGCCGCCATTGCCGGGAATCGCACCCGCGACCTCGTGCTGAGCAGCAGAACGCCATAGCCATTAAGTCATCGCGGCCGTTTTTCTATGTTCGTATATGTATTCTTCGCGGTGGAATCGACGCGAAAACGTGTAAAGAAACGACCGCACAGGAAAAGAACGGCTGGACTTTACGCGTTAGGAGAAAAAGTGATGTGGATGTATAGATAAAAATGCGCAGGGGCTGTCTTCTCCGTCAATCACCTTCAGGGACACTACATCTTTGTGTGATGTACGTCCGGCGCAACGAGTCATTGGTGTGACGGGCATTCCGCTGGCTCATTATATGTAAGCAGAAATAAAGCGCCCCAAAACGGAACGATCCAGAATACGGGCCCCTTTAAAGATGGCTTAGCTTTTGAATCCTGGCATATTTTTACGGCTCCTAATGTAGTCAAGTGACATTGTCTAAGTTCGTTATAGCATATCATTACCCCTCTATACAAGCGGCAAAGCGTTGGCCGTTGTAAACAAACACAGTCTCTATTATCCACATGCAAGGGCTTCGCTTTTGCGCTGGCAGATTCTGAACACTATACTGTCTACACGAGGCAAGTCGTGGCATAAACAGGAAACCAAGTACCGATGCCCTTTAGCTACACCTGACATCGAGCGTACGGGGGGGTTATGCTACAACGCACTACCAATGGAAACAAGTACAACCGCTTGTCAGAAGGCTACACCTTCAGGCAGCTTGCAGCGCAACATTCGTGGTACTGAGCTGCATAGCTTCTTACGCGTGTGCATCATCAGCGTCACTATACCGGGCCACGCCTATGCTCGTCGTGATGACATTGCTTCGCAGTACGATTCCTCTAACGACGCGCTAATGTTCGCGCACCGGTTCCACCCACTGTTGCCGGGTACAACGTTGTTATGCACGTAGGAGATACGTGAACTCAAGGAGGCGTTGCTGCGACTACGTGCACAGCAGTCATCTTCCTAAAACAAGACACGCCTGAGGAGCAGCGCCTTGAGACGCCCGCCGTGTGTAAAGGTTTGACGAGAGCGACCTGAAACATGACTGAAACATTCGCAAATGCGTGTGGTGGCTTTCTTTGACGCTTTTTGGGTGCTCGTAAACTCTCACATACCCGCCGCGGTAGCTTAGTCGCTAGGGCATTGCGCTTCTGAGATCGAGGTCGTGGATTCGATCCTGGAACATATCGATGGGGGCGCATTGTAAAAACGTTCGTCTACTTAGATTAGAGTGCACGGTGAACAATGGTAAAATTTAAACCGGAGTTCCTCAATGCGCCGTGCCTCAATCAGATCGTGACTTTGGCACGTAAAACAGTAGATATTTAATTTTGAACTACCATATGAGAACGAGTCTTTTTCACCACCTAAACATGTTGAGAGCTCCCGCTGCACAGCCGAATCCGCGCGATAACTGCGATAAAGCTTGCTGTGATCTACGTGCTCTCGGTGAAAACTGCGAACAAATTTTTGAGAAACGATGATCTTCGATGCGACCACGGTGTTCACCTGCGTGCCGGAACTCGCGTCATAAACGGCGTGCCGCACTCCTGGGACGTGTCCTCATTGGTTGTTAACAAGTTCCAGAGGACAAGGCCTTATGATGAATGGAAAAACGTAAACAACTCCGCATTTTACTTTTCTGACGACGACGCCCCGCTGAGCACGTTTGTTTCTCACTGGTGCACCTCCACCCCCTGTCTTTTCTTTTTTTCTCAAAATCACCGAGCGTCCGCTTTCCGCCGTCGCTTAAGTGTTTGAAAACTTGTGTGGAGAATTACTCTCCGGTGTAACTATATACAGACAAGCATGCAGTTGCGATCTCGGAGCGATAAGAAGTCAAGGTGGGTACTTATCCGCCGCAGTATTGTGCGAGCCACGGTGGCAGCATGACTCGCCAACAAGAGGAGCGCGTAGCCGCGCGGCCGCCGAACTCTCTACAGTCGCCCGCGCACGCCGTCGCTTATTCGCGGCGCTGAAACTCAGGCACGATCAAGCCACGATTGCCTCGGCAAAAGAGCCTCCCTCTTCAAGGTCGCCTCCTCTCTCGTCCGCACCAATGTTTTCTTCGGTCGAAAGCAATTACTTGGCCGCCGAGAGAGAAAGACGCGACCGCTTTGGCAGTTATTAATGTTCACCGGGCAGCCGTGCGCGAGCGAGCGCGCGCGGTGATTAGGCTTTCTCCGCGCTGTAGTACACACATGCGCGAGTCGAAACGTTAGCCGGTCGGCGAATGAATTCGCCAAGACCTGTATTTCATCATCGTGGCCGTCAAGAGCGGGCCCCGCCGTGGAGGAGGCAGCAATGCAGCCGCTGGACTCGCGCTCGTACACGCGCCTGCGCTACGTGTGCTCTCGGCGGGAGTTCCGGGCGGTCACGAGCCGCGCGTAGTACATCTTCCGCAGACCCACCGCGCGCCGAACCTTCCCTGCCCGTCTCAGCCGCGCAACGCGTCTGCCCGGTGTCTGAGAGGAAAGGTCGAGGGAGTGTGTTTGACCTGTGTACCACTCGTGGCCGCTGCTTCCTGTAAGTTGCCCCAAGCAGAGAAACGCTGGGGACACAGCACCAGCCGATCGATGCGGAGAACGAACGTGAATTCCGCCCTCTGCCGGTATGCTTTGTTTTCTTCCGATTACGCTGCTCAGTTTTACGGAAGCCTTCAAGGGTAATGAATATATCCAAACTGAACGGTATTTATATTGTTAACGTCGTGTAAAACATACAATCACAACGCAAAAGGACAAAAAATTCACACCCGTCGGGTTGTCAAAGGGACGAGTCCCAAGCGGCAAGGGGAACTCGAGAAGAAACAGTTCCAACGACCACAGAAACAAGCTGCAGGCAACACGAAAGTCCCACTGCTGCAAAGAATTCCAAAACGCCAAGGAAACTTCAGATATAAGTTCCACTCAAGCAGTGCAGTAAATCGGTGCAACAGGCTCCTTGGCAAGTGGCCCACCTACAGGCGATGTCAACGTGCGTCCAAAACAATGTGCTAAGAATAATCACAACAAACCATTGGGAAATGATTTCCTCTGGTCCTAGCGTCTTTTCACTGTAAGTTGCTAGGCGAGTTAAAAGATGCGAAGACTGCCGTAACTGGCCAACATTTAGCACACTCCTTACAGATTTACTCCTTCGATGCATCCCTCGGACGTGACGTGCACGGCTTTTGCTGCAGTATCTCAAAGTAATGTGGCGAAGCGCAACATAACAATCATGCGCAGGATTCTGTGCTTCGAAAGCTTATTATGGACATTTTAAAGCGTTTAAAGAGATCGTAAACGACTAGGCTTTCGACATGTGCACTGCTCACCGGACTTAATTACTTTTCATCCGGCGAAAAATGTTCCACGACTTTGGACTCCACGACTTTGTTATGCAAGGACGTCTACCTTTTCTATTTCTTCCTTCTTGACGCACATCCGGCTGAAGAACGGCTAACGCACAGGTCAAAACGTCTGGACGTTCCATACCAGCTTTTTTCTTTTCCACGAGGACCTTCGGCCAGCCATCCCGTTATCTTTTTCTTATACTGTGTCGACTGACGAGCAACGCGAGTGAGCAAGTAGGGAAAGTTCACCCGCTTTTCGGGGAGAGGTCTGACCGTTCCAAACAGTTTTAGCACTGACTCACGCAAACAGCGCGGAGCAATCCTCGCACTGGTGAGAACAGTTCCCCGCTGATCTCTGCCCTCTGGCGCTGGTTTTGTCTAGGCCAGTGGTCTGTGCGGGCCGAGTAAAGACGACGCCTCGCGCTGTGCTTAGTCAACGAGAACCTCAACTTCGACGGTGCTCGTCAACATGCCTCATAAGTGCCGATCGCGCACGGACCTAGTTATTATGCATTACGTTCCTTTCTTTCTATCTCGCGTTGCCCCACGGCTTCAGACAGGAGCAGTCGCGAACAGCAACAACTGCTTGGGCGAACGCTCCACATCGGCACTCATTACAGAGCCACGCGTCGAGCAGAATGTGTCGTCGTTGTCAGTATTGATTATCGAGCGAAGAGATGCGCCAGCGCGCTGTGTATGCTACGTGCATGTGTTTACCCGCATTCTTTATGTAAACACCGCCGCTCTGCAGCCGGTTTGTCATTGCCCTCTACGCGTATTTACTTATGATGCCCTTTGTAGCCATGTACTGTGCCCAAAGCTCTCATGTCCTGCATATCCGGGATAAGATATGTAGAATAAAGGGACTTCATCTAAGCTGTACTGCACACCATGTAAGTAAGACGCGTTAATCACTGTTGAATAGTAAAATATGACAAAAGTCAAGAAAAAATACTGTGCGCATATTGTAGCTCTACGCGCGAAAATAAGTGCCACCGCATCGTGCGAAGACTTAAACCACAGCTTGTCTCTCAAGAGTATGCTGCAGTTACACTACGCTACTGCAGCGAACAGCTAAGTTAACTTTTCTCGGTGCTTATAATTACGAAAAGGAGATGTGCCGCTTTCTGCTGCAGGATGGCGCTACAGTCCACAAGGTCAATAATTGGGCAAGTGAGTGACTGATCGCTCTGAAAAAAAAAAAAAAAACAGTGCGAGCCGTTGGCACTACAAAAATGAAGGCAAGAGAGAGACAGACACACTGTAGTCGATGGCTGCTTTACATTAGTACACGCATTCGTACTGAACAGCATTGGCAAACGCGCCTTAAACAGGTTTCTTATGTCATTAGAATACTTTTGAACGAAGGTTTGAACACCGGTTTTGAACATAGGTCTGATTGAAAAACATATTGTTGCATAAAGTTACTCTATATATTGAAACTCCGGGATAAAAATAAATTTGGTAACTCGTAATAGTATACGGTACAGAGTGTATCAAGCAGACAAATGTGTTGCACGCAAGCCTAGAACACTTTTTTTTTTTTTTTTGTAACAAGGATATTACGTCTACTGCAAATAATGTCACCTGTTGTAACAACCAAATTTCCGCTTTATGGGTTTATAAATTAGGGGGAGTATATGAAATAGCGATGTCTGTTGTCATTACGGAAATTGAAGATTTATATCCTTTCTGCCTGGTTTTTGTAATATGTAATAACAAAAAAAGCAAGCTCAAATAAAAGTGTTGTAGCAATTATTCACTAAAAGGTGATCTTTGTTTTTTATACTTTTTTTTTGTGCTGACAAATATTGTACAAATTGGTCTAGAGAGTGCCTAAAGAAATTTATGCGCCGGGCATTCACTTGAATAGTGTCGATAAACAGAAAACGAAAAAGCTAAAAGATTTTTTTTTTTTTTAATACGCATGCACGTTTTTTCGTCCGTTTGGCCTGCTCCTGCGCAAAACAAGAGCCCCCTCTTGCACCGAGGCCTCATTGCAGACCCAGACTGAGCATACAGACCAAAGCTGACTCTCACGGCAATCGAGAAGAGGTTCTCGACCACCAGCAGGTCACAGTCACCGAGCAACACAGCTTCTCTCGAAAAGTTGGCGCGAAGTTCGCGGCCATGACGAAAGCGTCGGCGTGATGATGAAATGGCCCCCGTCTCTCGTCACAACACAACGGTGCCCGCTCTCTCTATCATCTCTCCGGGCCAAGAGTGCACGGGGTTGAAAGTGAGCAAGCCATGGGCAAGCCACGGCATAGAGTCTGGCACAGACAAACGCCGGTCGATTGCACCCGCGCCGTCGGCTCCTGTTGCCGCCAAGCCGCGCTCGGCCGCCGGGCGTCGGTGACCTTGAAACCCAGTGTCCGCTTTGCGGCGCCGGCGATCGATGCGGTTCCGCCTCCCTATTGGCCAAGTGGCCGACACACCCCACGTGACGTAGCGACACGTGGCGCACGCGACCGAAGAGCAACTCGTCCACCGTACGGGAGTCGGGCGAAGAGTAGTTAAAAATATATCAGTTTGCTGGAGAGCAGAGGAGTCCGCCGGACTCGGCTTTCAAAACACAGATGGAGGATTGCGTGACTCCGTTATTTATTGCGTCCATGAAAGCAAACGAGGCGGAACGTGCCTTAAAAATGCTCAGGCGGACGATCTCTGACGACCTCTTTTTTGTAACCCCCCCCCCCTTTTTTTTTTTTTCCTTCTTTGTGCCATCTCGCAGTGTAGCGACTTCTCGCAGAATGACAGCACCCCTACCCAAACAAGCACAGCGTAGCTGAACGAGCGTGTCTTAAGTCGTCAACGTCTGCGCATGCGCATCGAAAGTGACCCAGTGGAAATTGCCCCGGCTATCTCCATGCATTTCCAAAGGGTAATCAACAATGATCAGGTGCTCATTTAGCGCATGAAGAATATACAGATGAAATATGTTTGTTGTTACCCTATTCCTTGAGCGCGCGTATAGTGCCCAGGCACATAGCCCTATTACAGCTTTCATTCCCATTAGGCGGGCGAGCTTCTGGCAGAACCGAGACTTCAAGCGTGCATTCGTGCAGGCAGCAAGTCAACCAGTCTTTCTATAACACATCATCATAGACCAGCAGAGGACCCCGAAAGGACATTCGACAGAACAGTAATATCCGGCTGGACTTGTATGCTGCGCTCACCTTTTTATCGTCTGTTCGGCGAGAAAAGTTGGTTGAAGAGGCTTACATTCCGAAGTTATTGCATTTCATCGAGGCATGACTTAGTAAAAAATATCAACTGCCAAAGCATATAATAAAATTTGTTGGCTGCGCCATTGAGGATGTCGGCGTATGGACCACCGTCGAACGGCACTGTGAACATAGACGGAATTCGAACAAATCTAAGACAATTCCCCATCTAAACAGGTGCAGGATGCTGTTTGGAAAATTTGACGGTGATGTGGACACCACCAAACCTACTGACGGTATTTTCATGTTTACTTCGCCTAAGATTTTGGTTAAACGTCTCTTGTGTCCACTCAAGAATTCCTTAATAGGCTTCCTTTTAATCTTCGGTCCAGGGCTGAGCCACTCCTTTAGTTTTGCATTGGCTCATTCGCTTTCTTATATGGGATGGCGTGCCACTAACAACTATTTCCTCCTTTTGACCTCACAAGCTTAGACGGTCTGCTGAGACGGTTTTCGTATTAGCGTGTCCAGCCGCATTAAAGACACAGTGTTTATAACCGTTGAATTCTAATACAGCAGAGTCTCTTCCCCAATAATCTAAAGTACCATTTCCCCATCGCGCATTTCAATCTGCGGTCTGAAGTTGGAGCGTCGTTTAGCGCCTTAAAGCTCTGGAATAGCGTCGCCCTGTGTTACCCAGATTCGCACATTGAAATGCACACAGCTCGTCTAGATTCAAGGTTGTTATCATTACTGTTGGTTTTTCAATGTTGTTGTCCTTGTTGTTGTTAATGGTTTCTTCGCAGAGTTCGCTTCATATTACATATCCACATCAGTTTCAATATGTTTCAGCCCTTGGTTCGACGTCTACGGCATCGGCACCGCGCGCACGAAAGAATACGGCCTTAATTTTTCTGGTCGAGTTTAGTAAACTATTCTTACAATATATAAAAAAAGGTTCCTTTGGTGTTATTTATGCAAGTCATTTTCTGTTGCAATCACACCATGTTAAGTTTTCAATTTCGCACGTGTGACGAGGAGACCGAAAACATTATGCACGCGCTGGTGGACTGTTCGCATGAATACGCAGCTACGCGATATACTATTGTATAGGGAGTAATGGGCAACTGCCTTTCCCTATTCGCACACCATACTTGCGCCACGGCCACTTGCAGGTTTTTGAAAAAGGGGTCGTTTCGGTGCCATGAGAACACTCTTGACTAGCACGAACATGTGTTGAAAGTAGTAGTGCGTATTCCGGCTTTATTTGTTAACGTATTTGTTTGTTGACGTATTGCAGCTTAATTGACATAAATAGGAGTTGTTGCACCAAGAGATGGTACCATGGCAGCGGCTCCTTTTCGTATGAGAAACAGAATTATGCCACATCATTACAATAAGTAGTTTTTCGATGTTTTATTGCAGTATGGTGACTCTCTTCATTGCCGAAAACGTCTTTACGGAGCAGCCAAAGCACTGCTTTCCTCAGACTTCTAGCACCCCAATTAAATGGTCGGTCTGACATATCGGTCTGACATATACATAACACGGTACGGTGTTTAACTAATTTATCAACGCCTCATTCTTAATGTTCCTCGTCAATGACGGTGTTTGTGGACCTAGAGAGAGGAGCCGCCCGAAACGCGCACTGCGGCGCCTCTGTGTTGACCGACGGTCGGCGCTTTCCTATCGCCTCCGTCGTCCTTCTGTACCGCTGACGTCGGCACTCGCAGCTCGGCTGCTCAATTTCAGGCGGCCTGCGGGGCGAAAGCGTTTTGCCCCGCTCTGCTGCGCGAGGCGGCGCTTCGTCCTTGTTATCTCCGGCACTTTCCCTCGCGAAAGAAACAAGGTCCCTTCTTTATTGAGACAGATCCGTAATCATGCGGCGTGTTGATTCCGAAGTGTGTAAGGGAAGACCGTAGCGAGAAAGTGAACAACAAAGATTATTATTCATTAAATTTAAGCGCCTTTTCCCTCTTTGACCCTTCCTGCCTCCTTCTCTCGATCTCTCTCTCTTTTGCGACAGTCCCACAAGTTAAGGAGCGTGTGCACAGGGGTTTGATGGCCTCGTTTAGTCATTTCGTCATTTCATTCAGGATGAAGAATTCGTGTGGGAAGACAATTTCACAGTGCACGATTTCGCAGTATAAACTATGACATTCTGATCTCACTGCATTTCGCCATGGCATGTCCGCATCCAACACTCAGGGCCACTGCATATGAACGCGAATGTGGCCATTACGCCAAGAAAAGCTCAAATACCGCACCGCCGCTTCATCGTCTCGAATGTCATGGATTGAGCAATATTCAGAAGTTCCGTGCGAGTTCTTCCCGTCATCCTTCTCCCGTTCAACGCGGTATATTGCGTTCATCTTCGGGACATTTGCATCTTACGTAGATTGCACATGTGCGATCCCGCCTTGAAATACCGCCAAATGAGCGATCAGAGAATTCTGCCAGTATGAAGGCTCTGGGATCCCGTAGCAGCAGTAGTAGCCTCTTTTAGGTGTGAAGAACCTTATGCGCTCGGGCTGTCGACGTCTCCTGTCATCGTCGTCGTCACAGTAAGCACGCGGCTCGTGCCGAGCGCTCCCGCGTGCCGAGCACTCCCGCGTTTGTCATCATCATAACAGCGTAGAATTTCACTCCTCTTCTGTCGTCGTAATGGGGAGGCCACGTTTACGGGGTTATGAGCCATTGCTCAAGGCAGTATGAGGCCATTAGCGGTGCATCAATGCATGTTTCCCACCTCCCCAGGTTTCACGTCAGTGGAGCTGCATTTCGCTCAATGGGTCATTTGACACTTACGCATAAAATCTAATTTACCGCTCAAACCGAGCCTACGACTTGACTCATGCTCACTGTAATAACTAATAAAAACTAAAACAGTAAGAAAGGCGTCTATAATGGCCAAATTTTTTTCATGTTCACTGCAGGACGAAGGCCTCTCCCAGAGGTCTCCAATTACCCCTTGCTTGCGTGACTCAACACCAGCTATGAGATCCCTGCGCGACAACCAGTACTGGTTCAGCACGTATACGCTAAGCCCCTCCAAGACTACATGCCATAAGATATGGACACCTATGTCTTTCATTTATAATTCTCTCTCTCGCTCTCTCGCTCCTTATGCAAAATTCCGATATGGGTGCGCGCAACGGCCCCGCTAGACCATCCTCAGCTACCAGGTCACTGACCACAGTCTGTAGGACTAATCGCCGCTAGCAACATGCTATGGCTTCTTGAGCCACGGGTTAGGTGCTACCGTCGTCACTTACCACCGGAAACTCCCGGTGTCAGCGGACTGGCGAGCTACCCAGCCTGCAGATCTAAGTGACTACCAGGGTATCGTGCAACGCAACGTTACTGGTATTCTCAACACCGGACCAGCTTCGCTGCCAAACGCAGCACGCGGGCCACAGCGCCCGAAAAGGGCGCCTAGCTGCGGCGTAAGCGGCGCGCAAGGCGACCGGGACCGGAGGCCGCCTTCTATGGGCCCCACGCGCGTAACCTCCGCAGCAGCGGCGGCGGCGGCCGTCGCCGTCTATAGTGCGCCGCTAAGTGGCCACGATTCTTCCCCCGCTCGCGCTCTCAAATGGCCGCCACCGCTCTCTCGTTGGCGTGTAAGCACCGTCTCGCCCCCAAAACCGTACAGTATGGAGAAAGCTACGCGGTCTGGAGGGACACTCGAGCAAGAAGCAGCGTGGAGTTGCGCCAGCAATTAGGCTCCCAAGATCCATTACGACATACAGGTGAATATTTGCAGTGTCGTCTGCTTCTCTACTGGAGGACAGGACAAAATTGCACGGCGTCCGCAGGAACTCGCAGAATTCGCGCCTTCGCTCGGGTGACGCCAGCTCTGCAGCCTCCATCGCACTGCATACATTAGTAAGTACTGCGTAAGCTTGAGCTCTACGGGCGCTCTACCTCTCTTGGCCGCTGCCGCCGCCATTTAACGAGGAACGGGGGGAGGACAGACTTGCGAAAGCGTGCCAGGCGATACACCGTCACGAGGTGTCCGTACGTAAACTACGCGAGTCGGAAAAGCAAACAGTAAAAAAATAACGTGTAACTTGCGCTCAACATGGTGCCCCTCATCACCTCCTAGCTGTGCTCGGGCGGATGAAACGACGTACGGGGCGACGAAGTTGTACTCGCGCAACGTCTTGAAAAATTAACAATAATAAGAGGAAAAACAAGGAAGGAAGAAATACAAAAGAAAAAGTTCCACGGACAGGTCCAGTCCACCTCATGATCAGCTGCGCGTGTCATTTGCGGTAGCTTGAACTGTCTACACCCCTACAAGACGCTTTGACGCGCTCAAGCACAGCCATTTCGGTACGCGATGCGACGTCCTTCACTTGCTGAGCTGGTTTTCGCAACTACTTGCAGATGCCAATTACAAAGGTAATTATAGGCTGCGTGAGAGCAATCGCGTAGACGGGCAGCAACATCTGAGGAAGACACTACGACTGTGGCGTAGCGTGCACTTGCATGATAAGGCCGATTTATAGCAAGACGAGATTTACCTTCAGCACGTCCAAAGATTCACACATGCATCACATCTTACGGCACTAGAGAGTGAGATAGGTTTTAGTCAAGGAAAGGCAGACAGGTCGGCCTGAGCTAGTGTCCTTGCATCAGGGTTTTTGCATAATGTATATGGAGCTCACCACTCAGTAACAGGAACTAACATAGCTCTGCTATCAAAGAAGTATTTCCTCGTGCCGAAACCACTTTGGAATTACAACTTTTGTTCTTCAGTTGGCTGCGCGGCAATACTGTTCGATAAATTTTGAGGAAGTTTCGACTTTGGAACGCTACAGATGGACTGTTACCGAAAGCTAGCTGACTTAGTTCCGCCAATTCCGTGCGGTCATTCTTCGCCGTATATTATTCCGCAGAATGGCGTGCAAACAACGACGCAGTAATCACGAATACACGACCGCACTGTACTCCACGGCGTGTTACTTTTCTCGCTAGGGCTGATCCAAGCATTTATCTCACGACACGTCACTGACTTCATTTCTCAGCGACGGCAGCCTGAGGAGGCAGACATGAGTGTGTCCGCATACGGCCGAACTATATACACTGATAAGGCTCGTCGAGGTATACCCACAACAACTATCATCCTTCGATTTATCACGAGAACACAGCAGCGTATACGCAAGGATCAAGACCGCCATAGCAAATGTCTTCGGCGACTTTCGGCAAACTTTCCAGAGACATTTATTGAAATGTGTATAAAGTAATCAAAGCTAACAGACAATGACCAGCTCTCGTTGTAAGGACGCTGCCACCTTCTTAGGACAAACAAGTTGGTGTATACGCAAGAACCATAGCGCGCGGGCCCTGAAAGGGAAGTCCCGAACGCTGCTCTGAGTGACAGCGGAAGCTTGCTATCGTGCCGCTCGCGCTTGTCCCCTTACAGTCACAGCTGAACGGCACGGCGGCCGATCTGCTACACATTCATCTATCATCCGCGTCCACATCCGTCCTCGGTCACAGCACAGCGCGCGCCATTTCCGACATGGCGCAAGTGACGAGGGACCACGGAATGCGAGCGCCGCCACATATAAGGCGCGTACGTTGACCGAACGTACAGAGTATGCAGCACGTGTCGTGCATACGTGCATGCATTACCCAAGCAATTCTGCTGCCGCGCGGATGTCCAGGAAGAAAACAAGCCGTTTTAGCTCTTTTTAAGGTGCTCAGGGAGACTTTTTTCTGTTTTTCTTTTTTATATTCTTCTGTTTGCCGTTCTACGCACGAGGCTTCTATCTGCGCAAACGGCTCGCTTTTCTTACCGCGCTAGCGTCGAGCCAAAGAGCAAATTTAAGAGGCAGTCACCCAGCGACCGCAAAGTTCCCGGGACCTGGCGCTCTCACGATAAGCGCAGCGCGAGGTACACGAGACCGACGTGATTTCGTCCTTGGCGACTAAACAATACCGCCACCCGGCCACCACAAAGGGCTGGCGCGTTCATTCACAGAAATGGAAACAAAGGGCAAATAAAGAAAAACAGGCGCGTTCATTCGCAAGCACTCGGAAGGTAATCTTTTATGCTATAGTGTTGACGCAGGACCTTTTGTGCAGAGCACTATGACACTCTGGACGCGTTCTGTCTTATGAGAATCTTACAGCTTTATGGAAGGTAGACGCTGCTGGACTTCAACCACACGTAAGAGTGAGATTACAAAAATAATTGGTGCGCATCGACAGTGTGGAGGCCGATTCGTGGCAGATGAAAGATAAAAGCCACCAGATTTCCTTTCTGGCGCTATGCTACAATTGGGCAGATGGCAAGCTATTCCTAAAGAAACGAGAAACACGTATGACACTCATAGTCACACAGTCGTAGTCTGTGTGAAAACTTTTGTAGCCATTCCGCGACTGAGAAGGTCTTCGTGTCCTTCTGCAAAATTTCTGTATATAGCATGCCACGTTGCCCAGAAGCTAAGCAGAGTTAACTGCATAGTTCTCTGGAGCTTTAGAGCAATGAGAACTGCTCTTCAGCTCTAGAATGGCTTCGGCATACGCTGCCCGAGCACTTGTGCGGTCGCACACACAGTGTCTTTTGAACATTTGACAAACGCTAACGTCAGCAACTGCATCGCCTATTACTGGGAGGCCACGCTGCATGCGCAGAAGAGCTCACGAGAGTGCTTGCGGCAAAGTAACAAATGCGAAGTTCGGCTCGTACATTTTGCCGCGTATCACTCACCACTCCACCATGCCTCGTGGCGGCGGCTGCACTGCGCGATATTACCGGGGGAAATGTCATTGAAACAGAAAGGCGAGGTGCAATTAACTACAGAGCTCGGTTGTCGGTGCTGCGTGCTCACTGGGAACGAAAACGAGAAGAAATATAAATTGCAAGCGGCATGCTTGTCATACAGATTTCCACTCGAGGACGACGGGGGTAAATTGCGATTGGCTTGGAACAGCGTTATCGCGCAGCCCTCGAGAACGACAGTTATTGGAAACAAACGTTGAACAAAACATCGCAATTGCGCCCTGGTATAGGCGTGAAGGTTGATGCGACAGCGTGCCTGCGACGAGTGAGAAGCGTCCGATGCGCGTCCATAGAAGTGTTGGGCATGTATTTTGATTCGGTCACACTAGTGCAAAAGGTATGTTTCACTTAACATTCACAGCAATAGCTCATTAACAATCCGCAGAGCGCGCCATCGCGAAGACACAGCAGCACTGCCATCAGTTTTACAGTAGGGAAAGATAATATTACTATACAAATGAGACGGCCAATTCCACTGGCGGGAAGTTTTATTTAATTTACAAAGTTGGCGCACTCTAGGAAACTTTTGGGAAGTTATTTGCCGAAGGTTATTGTTCAAAATGACGAGTAGCAAATAAGTGAGTTGTCACTGCATGTCATTGTTGTTCTTGCCTGCTTCACGACACCTATATATGCGTGCAAATAAGCATCTTGCGAATTATAAATCGCATTATACGACATATAGAGCCTTCTTGCGATTTGCCTCTTCGACCTATATGTCGGTTTGACGGAAAGAAAAAAATGACACACGCCTCTCCTTTTACGAGCAACAATCAACATGATTGCTTTTCGCATCCGTACGCGCGCAGAGTTCAATGCATCAATCCGGTGGTGTTATTAGTGACAAATATCCATCTTTCTTATGGTTGAAACGGGGTTTACGCCATGATATTACACGCAAAGTGTTTTTCGCCTTTACGGGCAAGGTCCCATACGTAGTGGCATTTTTCATTGATTTCCGCGCTTGCGCGTGAGCTGACATTGATGCAGTGGAATTCATCTGATTTCACAAGTGCGCGCCTTCATGCCCTGGACCCTAATTTACAGCTCCGCATTCCATTCAACCTTCCACGACGGGCCTGCACACTTCTAGTCCGTATATGGCTTGGAGTAGCATTTTCAAATGCGTACTCCTTTCTTATAGGAATAGCCAATAGCCCACTTTGTGAATTCTGCGGTTGCAACGAAACAATCGCACACCTTTGAGTGCCCTCGTTTCAACCCGCAGAGAGCAGCACTCTCAGCGACGACTGATCAGCTGGACAAACGCCCAATAACAGAAAAGAACATCCTTGGTAGCTGGCCTACACAAACAACGGCGCGAGCCGCCCTGAAGGCACTGCTGCAGCGTTATTTAAAAGACACCGGACTCAGTGACAAATTGTGACTCTGCACTGTCAGCGACGGTTCTGTTGTGCGTGTGCGTGTGTTTGTGTGTGCGTGTGCGTGTGATTTTCTTTTCTTTCTTTCCTTTTTTTTTTTTACCTTTACTTATTTTTTTTCTCTCTCCTATTAGGCCTATTAAAGAGACTGTAGTTCTCACGGACATTCCCCGCCAGAATCTCTTCCGGTTAACCTCGTTGACTTTTCCACCCAGTTTCTCTCTCTCTCTCTCTCTCTCTCTCTCTCTAGATGTAATATGAATGGCGATGACATAAAGCCGTAAGTTTCAACAGTGTAGACAGGAGTTGCAGTGACTCTCCGTATTCTATATCACTCCCCTCATCACTCCACCTCGACTCAAGAAAGTGAATGGAAGTGCCGCCCTTCGACAGAAATTATCATTGCGCTTCATCCACACTCCATCCATTCTTGAGAAGCGTAGCACATTATTCAGACGAGGAGTGGCTCTGTGCTCAACTCGGTTGAGTGGAGGAAAAGCTTCGTAAGTCTTTGAGCACGAAAGTCATACTGGAAAAAGAAAAAAAAAAACTAGAAAAGAAAGAATGCCGACGTGCTGTAACATTGCAATATGCTAAAGACCGCTTGGTGTATTCAAATAATTCAACGCCCTCCATAGCGGTGTTCCACAAAAAGGCATGTATGAATTGGGGCTCTCAGAGCGTGGAACATTAATTGTTATACGCTCAAAAAATTAAAAAATAAACCTAATGTGCAGCGTAGTCGAAGTGCATTATAATAATCCGCATGCATGTCATGAAAGGGAAAGTTCTACGGCAGTATCTCGCGCAAGTAAGTGACACCAATTCTTCGCGGAATAAACCGAAGGAGAAACGGGGATACGAAGGCAAGGACACACGGAACAAAGAGCGGTGCCCAGCACGTTTGTTCTTTGCTTCGCATCCGTTATTCTTGCAGTTTGTCCCAATGCAAACCCAGTCCGATAATGCCCAATTCACGCACGTTCCAAAGCCTATTCGGTCAGCTTCGAGCAGACACCGAGACGCGCCTGCGAGCCAGTCGTCGGAGAAGTAGCAATTTAGCGTAATCGTATACTGCAAGACCAGCAATAAACGCCCTTCTCGCATATGCTGGCCGTTTTGGACGTCACGATTACGTTGCCGCATGTCCTCGCAATCACTCCGCAAGCGCTCGTATCAGCGAATTTATATGCTACGTTGTGCAGCGCTCTGAAAGCAAGGGCTGGCATCAGCTAGTCGAAAGTCCATATTATAAAGCAGTCAGCGCAAAAGAATTATTCCATGTTATTCGATGCAGCAGATCAGCTGGCTAATCACAACAATGTATGTAGGTTCTCACGAAACACTTTAACCACAAGCGCGAACAGGGGTGTGAATTCGAACTCCGAATAGCTGTACTGCAGAAGTCACTCTCACAGCGTTGCAAAGTCATGTCCGCATGATACGGCGCACGTCGCACGGAACTTTCCTCGCTTCGAAAATTCACCTACACACGCAAGGCCGAAAGCGTAATGTTTTAGCAGCGGCTCGTTCATTGCGGCTGCGTAAGAGCTGATCGCAGCGGCGCCGCTAACATTTGTATAGACAAAGTGAAGGCCCAGGCGCGCATGCCATTGTGTACATAATACCCGGCGGCTGGTTACAAGCCGTGACGCGCATCGCCTCCTTCCTCGTTTGCGCGTTCCTCATTCCGCCAGTCCGAGCCCCCTCCGCCCCGCAAGCGTCATCCAGTTTCCCCGTAAACGCTTTGCGTCGACGCAATAACGTCACGTGAACGCATGTTCGCCAGACACAATGACCATCGTCGCGCGATGGCCCATTCTGGCTCGCGAGGAAAAATAAGGCAAATACACTAATTCTGGGTTGCGCGTCCCTGTAACGATAGGCGCAGCCTTATTCCACTATACTATAAGTATAGAAGCGGAAAAACTCCGTTAAGCGCGCCGGTACAAGCGAGTGCACGGTGCAACGGCGTTTCTCCGTTAAAGAAGGGAAGCACTCTTCGCGACGCATGATATGTTTATCCGACTAAACAGGGGAATGTAACCATACCTGGTCTATACTAAAGTTCACAGAAACAGAAATTTTTGCGCCCTTCTTTTATGCTTCACGTGTCAGCATGCAAGCAAGATGCTGAACAAATTCTGTCAAGGATGAAGCTTGTTTGCCTCTCAGGCACGCCTGGCTGTGTACCTGTCGTCAGTACGACTCCCACCGACCACTTTCTGAGTAAAAAAAATAATGTTACCGTGGCTACACGCATCTGTCGCATGGCGCAAAACACTACACGCACACTAGTGCAGTTCTTGAAGTGCCCGAGTGACCGTTACTAGTACTGCCATCCTCCCGCGGGCACCGCAGCGCTCCCTCTCTCCCCATTTCTAGTCCCCATTTCCCTTATCCCCTGTGTAGGGTAGCAAAGTGGCCATTCGTGTGGTCGACCTGCCTGCCTCTCCCCTCCTTGCTTTCTCTCTCTCTCTCCTTTTCCTCACTAAGAAAGCGCGCCAAATGCCACAGGCGGGAGGACGGTTCCGCGCCTGCGGTGCCCGAGGTGGTCACACGTCGATAAGTTCCCGCTTCACCTCATCTATACTTTTTAAATATCATCATCATCAGATTATATTTATGCCCACTGCAGGACGAAGGCCTCCCCCTGTGATCTCCAATTACCCCTGTCTTTACATTTTAAATGTAATAGCCCTTAAATGCGAAGCCCGCATGAGCCATCGATGCGCACGCGAGCGTGCATCATATCAGTGAAGTATCACAGCGACGTATTTGGTGATCTCTCGGACACGAAAATCTTCCGAAACCTCTCTTCTCGTCGCTCCAGAGACACATCTATTTGAACGCTGGAATCCATTGGCACATGCATAAAGATGCAAGAGCATCTAAACTTTCGATCGTAAACTTTCTTGCGGTATAGCCTAAGTGCAGGCGCCCAAATGTCCCATTTACTTGATGTACCGCCCCTTACCAGATGGCAGATACCACAAGGGCAAGTGTGAATATACGATATACAGCGAGGGAGCGCATTTGTAGTCAACAGAATATTCGGCTTCCCCGTGGCTGCCACGGATGCGTCGTTAAATTGATGTCAGTAAGTGACCCATTCGCTGATGCTTCAGCACTGCGACGCTTTCGAGAAGAGAACAGCCAGCGGTTTCCGCACAGGCATTATTCGAGTTTGCGCGCACCGCTTACGTTCGCTTATAACGAGCATCTGTAGACGTCTCTATGTATAGTTCAGCGCAGCGTGAAGACATCTCTAAATTGTTTCAGTTTCCCGTATTTCTATCAAACGAACGCTCTTACCTAAATTCCACATCTGGTCCCGTAGTCATAAAAAAGAAGCTATCGTAACAGCAGGTACCGGCTTATCGCCAACTTGCCAAGCCGGACATGTTATTAGCGACCGCAGATGACCAATGGCGAACAGCCCTTAGGATCGAACTAAACGGTTTGTGAATTCGGCGCCTGACTTCTTTTACCAAGTAGCTGCACTTTCTCGTGACTATGGCGAGCACGAGGTCCCAGGTTCAACTCCGGGCCACTGCAGTTTCCCTTCGATGGAGACCGCATGCGAAAAAAAAATTTTTTTTTAAATGGAGAAGCTTGCATGCACTAGGCGCGCAAGGCTTAAGAGAGTGGAGCGCTGATGGGCATCTAGGTAGTCTTGGCCTTTGCTAAGATTTTGCTAATTTTCACTAGTATTTCCTAAGTTTCGACAGGTTATATCAAGCTTTTTAATCGTATTACAAGTTTTTTATCGAGGTTTTGCTATGCAATGATCCGCGTCGTCGCGATTCCCGGTAAGCAGCCTCCTCCTCGGGAGTGCGGATTTTCCTCGGCCTCCCCATCGCTACGTATGGCGAACTGCCGCTGCACAAGAGCCGTTTATATCACCGCTGACGTCACAGTCAAGCCCCACCGTCCCACCCGCCCCGCGGAACGTCATGATCAAACTCAGCTTTGCGCTGCGCACAGTGTCTATAGGCAGGTGAGCGGAGCTTGGCGGAAGTCTAGCGAAGCAGCGCGGAGCCTTGCAAAGCCATGCACAACTGTGCCAGCTGTTGCTAGGCAACGCAGGTGACGTCATCTTTCAGCGATGTTTTTTTTTGTTCGCGCGTTATGGACTGACGGTCGGCTTAAACAGCTCCGCTGTTAACACCTTCGCTAGTTCACAGGGGCATGTGCCATTGCGCTTGGGCCCTTTCTGCACTACCACCAGGATCAGCCCACATTTTTTTGGATTCAGCAGACACATTACGCCCGGCTTAAACAGCTCCGCTGTTAAAATAGTTGCGTAATTAGCTTTCGCGGTAAGGAAATCCAGGTGGTCCAACTTAATCCGGACAGCTCTATTACTGCGGCCGTCATGGCGAGATGCAGTTGTGAAACGCTATAGCGGTGTACTCCGTCAGTCAACAGACAAATCAATCAACGTAACTATAAATTGTCTGACTTCGTTTACTACTGTCCCTTGGAACACATGCCATCAGTGATATTGTCCAGCCTTTGTCTGTCGTGCATATTACATCTTGTGAAATCGAAATAATCGTCTTTAACCATCGAAGTACACGCGAGAGCGACGCATTGCCGGGATTAAAATATAACTCTAAAGCCTAAAGGTCTGTCTGTCGAGAGGTAGGGCAACATTTGCTTTTTCTTCTTTTTTAGTTGTAGGAAGCGCTATATAGTTGTTCGCATGCGTTAAGCGATGACTTGCATGCACTTGGGAGTTCACGCTATCAGAAATCCAAAGTAAATATGTAGGGACGATAGAGGGAAATACAATGCGATTAAAATTTGATGGTTCATCCCTTTTATTCACGTACGCTGTTGGAAGAAATTTCGCACCACAGAGGAAATGTAACTACATATTGGCTTGATTGGTCTGTGTACATGCGTCTATTAGATAGACGAGGTACATTCTGACACCGCTCGTTTCCTCAAATTGCGACTCATTCAGCCTCCCCATCAAGCGCGAAGCGCAACTTGTTCGAACCTTGCGCTCGGCTAATGTTCGCACCAAACCGATCGTATAGCAACCCAACCAACTCATCATCATCAGCTATTGCCATACGTTCTTCGCACTAATCTTTTTAAGCAAATCTTTCCGCGGACAATCAATCAGTGCAATGCATTGTAACCCAAGTCTTTTCGGCGTGCACGTGGCATCCCTGATTTTGATATTCTCATTTTGACAGACGTATTTTATGTGCTGACAGGTGAATTGCAGCACATGCACATGGATTATTGTACCTATCATCATGCAATTTAATGCGACGCCTTCAAAATTTTGTGCTTTACTGATAAGCTTCACAAACGGTCTTTCCATGTTTGCAGCGCAGTTTCTCCTATCGGAATTTTGTATCTTTGCCTGCGGTTTAATGTCTCAATCGTATTATTTGTTCCTTATCGTCTACTGTCCTTTTTGCTTGCCTGCTTGCTATTCAGACAGCAGTATGTTGTAAATAAACGAACAAAACCTTAAAGTCAGTCAATAGTATAAGTGAAGTCCCGCGAAAGGGTCAGGGCACGCCCCGCTCTGGTGACTCTTGCACATGTGTCTTACAGACGTTGCAATAATTAAACAATCACCAACCAAGTGTTACCAACCAGACAGATATCAGTCGAATGTTCACCTCGGAGCCTCACAGCTAGCTTGAGAATAAGTATAGGTATAGTAGCCTCGTTTGTTTGCGGTTATAGGTGAACCTTAGTCAGACTCCTCTTACTTCTTTTTTATCACTTTTTTATTTAAGAAAGTTGCCTTTTTTCTTTCTTGAAGCGCCCTCGAAGACTGCATGATTCATTGACAAATGACTTTTCTCCCCCTCCGTATTTTTTGTCGCTTCTTTTTCAGTCAGCTCCTCTTGAGTCAGCCAGGGCTAACAACTTCTTGATGAATTCCGGCAAGGTTGCAGACACTCGACCTCTACCGGCGGACTCTTTACCAACGCCTCGAAGGCTTTGGAGGGCACGCACTTATACTTACACCCACTCTACGGCGAGAGAACCTGCGCTCATCAGCGCTTCGAAAATTGCCTCAAGCAAACAGGCGTAATGGCCTAGCCAAACACCCTTGCGCACACAATACTTGTGGGTTTTTGCTAATGTTTAAGCACGCACTGCTGGGCGCTAAAAAGGTAAGACAAAGTTTAAACGCCAGCCGCTCCCCGCCGTTTCGTGATAATGCCCTCTGACCACGAGGGTGATAGAGGCTTTGAGAGTTTAATGACCCGCGAGAAGACTCCGAGTTCGTGCTGGGCGTATAGGCACTGTAACGGATAACTACCAACGTTCGCGCGCACGCCATAGCGAGTGCCGCCTTGCCTTTGCAGGCGTGTGGCTGTTAGAATCAACCCGCGAAGAGCCCCGTCAAGTTTGTGCCGGCTGTGTGCACACGAGTGTATAAACTCTGGGCACGTGGACGCGACTTTGTTTCGCCTTCGACCATCCAGCTCCACGTGCGACGGTTATTTCACCCGTCGTCGACGTTCAACAGCTGTCGTTAGCGCGCCCCGATAGTCCCCCGACTTGGTGCACGCAGTAATCCCGACAGCTCAAGGGACGGCCCAACACAAAAGACGAAACGTTAATCAAACCGAACATGTTATACAGGCTTCCGCTCTATAATCTCCCATCGTTACACTCCAAGCCAGACAGCCCTCCTTCACTCCAGAAGTGGTTAAACTCGAAGCCCTTGTAATGGACCTGCGATTGTATCGAGGGTGCTCTAGGCAAAATGAAGTAAAAAGGTCCCAGCGCCGCTCACCGCTAAGTTATACCTTTTCACTGTAGCCACGAATCTGATCACTCTGCGCCGGGACAACGGCGGCTCCTATAGAAGAAAGGGCGAGGAAAAAGAACGCGCGACTCAGCGGTCGCGTGTATGCAATGATTGCACTGCACCGAACGATCGCCTCTGACGAACAAAAATTATTGTGAGGCTTTAATAAGAGGACGTAAAAGAGGCAATTCTTCTTTTCTTTCTTTTTCGTTCTCACCTCACCTGACCGTAATTTTTGTTTGTCAGAGGCGATCGTACGGTGCAGTGCAACCGTACGATCGTGAATGCAATCACTGCATTCACGCGTTGAGACGCGCGTTCTTTTTCCTCGCCCTTTCTTCTATAGGAGCCGCTGTTGTCGCGGCGCAGAGTGATCAGATTCGTGGCTTCGAGGCGCGTTGAACAGGGCGCTCCGTGATACTTTGTTCCGCCGGCCGAGCCGCGCCGCGGCGGGCAACCCTTTCAATCACCCGCGCGCAACGCGAGAGAGTCCGGCTCCCCCCATCACCGCACGCACTCACACACTCGAGCCTGAGTAGGGGGCAACGTGGCCAAGGGCACATCGCCGCAAATGGAATGACCTCGGCTTCAAAGGACCATTTATTTCTTCAACTCCTGCCCCCACGGGGCACCCGTCTCGAGGGATGGTGGCGCAGTCGCGGCCGGCTCCCCCGATTGGTACTCCGATTGCGCATACCCAGCGCGAGTTTCGTTGAAATTTGCGGAGACGTAATTTGAAATAGCACTCATCACCTTATCTAATGCACGTATACCATCCCGACGAGTGCAGTTCTATTAAGCACCTTCTTACAGCCGCGCACATCATTGGACTCTACAGACGAGGCGTGCCGTGGTGCTATCGCGAGACCTTTCTTGAAATTATACGCGGTAAGGCAGGATTCGCACTACTGGCTCAACTGCCGCAGCTTGTGAATCATGCAACGTCATCGATTATTTGAGCCAATTAGAAAACGTGACCTGGACGTCATAACGGCAGCTACATCTGATACGTTTGTCATGCCTCGTAGTTTGAATAGAATTGACGATCGGGCTCAGGCCATTTTTCTGTTGGTGCCCACGCAGCGACATGCTTGGCAGCGCTGCCTGCATGGCACCTCCCGTTACGTGCACTCTCGCCTAAAGATGTGCATCACCCGTTAATATGGTAAAATGAAGTTGCGTCAGAGGTTTTTGAGGTACAATAGATAAATATTTATAAACATCTGTATGCGACACTGTAGGAGCAGTTAGCCGGCATTTTAGACGCAATAATCATCGTATTATCTCCTCTGCACTGCACAAGTAAAAAGAAGAGGTAAAAAAATTGTTTTTCTTGAGCACGCGATTTCTGACTTGCCAATCTGTTAGTAATCGCTTTTTCTTCGATAGACTATCCAGACAGCACTCGGCGCATATTGCTTACGCTCCCGTCAGGTCTAAATCCTGACGCAGCCGAAGTGCCACATCACAAAGAGCCCGCGACAACAACACGTTCCATGCGTCGGTGTTCGACAGAGCAAGGGGGCGTGTGAAAAAAAAAAAAAAAAAAAAAAAAGAAGCACCGCTCGCTCTCGACTTCCGCATGGAAAACGGTACACGGAAAACTCACCCCTGGCAAAAGCACATTTAAGCTCTATGTGACGTATCTGCGCGCAGCTTTTGTATATATGCGCAAGGGCATTTCGAAGCGCGATTTCTTATGTTTTTTTCACTCGCCGGCAAGCTGCTCGCTGACAGGTGCATGGGGAATACTGCATAAACCACGTAGCAATACCTCTGCTACGGCCACAACGCTTAAAAATTTGATAACTGGAGAATGCTGCCACCAAACCTGGTAGCTTGCGACCAAGAAGAAGTCATAATATACATATCTATAGAGTGTAATGAGTTCCGCCCCTTTTTGTTTATTTGTTATTTTGTCAACAGCAAAGCGGATATTTATCATAATCTCAGCCGTCGTGTGGCGCGACGAAAGCTTGCACAATGATTCCTTCCTTCATTCAAGCCCAAGAAATAATTGCGTCGTGTGCTCGCCCAACCACAACAAAGGCAAAATCATGAACGCTCTAGAAGCAGGCTGCAATCTTTTTCTGTAAGTTCCCGTGTCACACATGTATTGCCTTATCGTCATACGTCGTCCAGGTTTCACAACTGTTTTGAATATGTTTACCTCCGCCAGGCTTCACTTTTCCTCTCAGGGCACCGAACCGAACAGGAAAGATATTCTCATACGACAGGGTCGCCTCTTCCTCCTGTTTTCTTAGCACTGATTCTTCAGTTCCTCGTGGCTCACGTCGTTTGCGCAATAAATTGGGCAACCTTATATCAGAATTAAGGCTACTCCGCCCACTCCGCAGTCGACTGGTCCCATAACAGCCGTTTTTCCATTCATCTCGTGCAGTGCTCCCTCAGGTGCAGCCTGCAAAGATTACTTCCTTGTCTTCACTAGAAAAAACTTCAGCTAAGCTTGTAACAGTGAAAGCATGCGTCGAAGCTGAGGTACACCGTCGTCTATTCCATGATACGCGGCGTGTTTATCTCGCTTAAGTAAGCGGCGTCATTCCTCTTCGTTCTTAAGACTATGCCGGAATCGCAGAGTTACCGGTCAAACGAACGGGAAGTGTAATGCCAGGTAAACCCACGGTATGGGCACAACGTAAGCTTCTCAAGAACTCAACGGAATCTCAGAAACGCGGCAGATGCACGCATACCTTCGCCCTCTTCCTCTCTCTCTCTCTCAAGGGAAAAAAACCGAGAGGTCTGGGAAAGGCCGACAGCGAGCGAAAGCGGAATGATCCGTTTGTAAAGAAAAACAGCAGCCTGCAGAATATGAGAGATGTCACGAACGGCTTGGACCACGCACTACGAAACTTCTTTCGCGCAACCCCTTCTTGTCATTGGCAATCGCTATGGATATCGTCATCTTATCTTGCTTTGGCTAATCGTGAATGCTCCCGAGAATCTGCTAATCGCGACGCACTCGTAGGCGTAAGACAAATTTTGCGAATTCGGCTGCAGTTCCTTATAGGCTAATCAGAGCTGATATCACAAGACACGAAAGGGGGAGGGGCGTGAGCGAATGCACGTGCGCGCTTGAATCAGCGAATGGCGGGTAGCTGAGACAAAACGGCGCGAGTCGCCGTGAGAGTGTCGCACGGGTCTTCTCGCACACGGCGATCGTCTTGGCCATCACGAGAGTCACTTGCCAAAGGCGTCGCTGCACTCACCTTTTTTTGCTTGCCGTTGGTTGTTGCCGTGGTGGCTATGATGGCGAGTTGTCCTTTCGTGGTACTCATGGCGAGTCGAGTGTGCGCGCGCGCTCACGCGCCGGGGCTTTAATAGACGCGCGGGGAAAGGACGCTCCTTCTCGCTGGTCTGACGGGTCTTCTGCTGCGGCACGCGCCACATTTGAACGTCGTGGTCGTCGTCTTCGCGCGAGTCCCGCGAATGCTCGCTAACTACCCACGGCTTACGTAAGCATCGTCCGCACTCACTCGTACACACGCTCGCCGGTGGCTCTTATTCGGACGCGGTTTATGCAAGTTAATAATCGGCGTGACCGAAGGCGTCACGGTCCCAGCGGGGGGTCGACGCATGTGTCATATGGAACTGCCAGACGATAGCTTGTACGTACGCCGCGTTTGGGATGGTTATACCGAAGCTCCCTTCGACTTCGGAATGACCACTGCTGACGTGGTTATGAAACCTGCTGGGCGGACAGCGGAGAAGGAGGCGCGGGTCCAATGAAGGCCACCAGTGTCCGCGCGGAAACGGCGCTGTCCTGGACGGCTGCCGCTACTGCGATAGCTTGGCACGCGCCCCGCATTCAATGCGCCTTTCTATCCGAGAAATGTTCACAAAGCATCGCCTTCCAGAGAATACCCTCTCTGTGAACGCGTTGTTTCGTGGATCACACGTTGTGCTGAAGCCGTAGTTCTTTTCGCAACAGTGCGCGTCGTCTTTCTCACGACAAATGCGCGGTGAAATGGATCACGTTGAAAGCACTACATTGTGACTCTAGTTCCTTAGCTGAGAAAAAAAAACTGCAGTACCACAGTAGCTAATGAAAACCACTGGACGTACGTGAAAGCGCCTTGGGCAGCCATAGATGGACGCGTCTGCACTCGGTGCATGAAGTAGTAGACGTGCACATAGCGTGGCTATGACGTAGCTATTGCCGCTATGCAGGCTAATATATCCTTTAGTATGGCTATATAGCGTAGCGCAACGTAGCATGGCCATATGGCTCCGGCTGCGCATACTGTGGCTGTAACTCGGGAAGCGTGGAGTGGAATAGACACACTTGTTCTATGTAGCTTTTGTATTTGCTTGCGCGCAATAAGCCTTCGAAATAGTTCGTTTTGCAGTCAATGCAATATCCAGTGCATCCAATTATACAGAATAAAAAATTATGTCAATAGACGCTAAAGTGCAAAACATCAGTCACTAAAAAAGTTGCGATTGTTGTAGAAATTGCAAGATTAAAGGCGAGATTATCACTCCATTTACTATTTCTATAAAGAATCCATGTCGAGGTCCCGAAATAGAGGCGCGAGCCGTAAGCCCGCATGAAAAGCAATTATTTGCTTTTCATTACCGGAAACGTGTCACTCCAAGTGTCTCATCAACATTAGCAGCGACATCGTGATCAAAGTGGAAATGGAAGGCTGGTCCCGCCTACCAGCTCACGCGTTGGCGATAACTTAATTATCGTTGTCAATCTGCGGCATCATAACGTCCGATTTTCATTTTACTCTTCCTTTCTGTCCCGCCAGATCGCTAGACGCTCTGTCCATGACACCTCGAAGGCGTAGACGTGACAAAGGTGCCCTTTCGGCCTTACAGCCGTTGCGCGGGTTCCAGTATTCGTCCAGTTACATACTTGTCCAACCACGCATTGCCGCAACGAAGCGATGTCAGCACCGGGCGTAATTTGGCACCCTATAGCGTTGCTGGACGTTACGATTTCCGATCTGCGTTCCTCGCTTCCAGTTGATGGGCCAGCGCTTTGCCGGTTCTCCTCATGCAGAATGTATAGCTGATTTGACTTCTTTACACCATGTAGAACAGAATTAGTCAGCACTCGACTGCAATGTATGGCTGTACCTAACAGAGCATGTCATAACAGCATTTTCGTGAAAAGGAAGGCAAGAGTATAGAAGACGGATCCGCGTGTGCGCAACAGGGCTTGAGGTGCAAGGCGCACCTCGCTTGCAACACAGTGTTGTCAGAGTGAAAGAGGAAACACTGCAGGATTTCAAGACAACTCTGCCGAGCCGCACACGGTGAGCTAACCATGATATACGTGCCGGTCGCGATGTTTGAAGTTTCAAGTTTACTTATTTTACCCCATCGGTATGCATGCCCCAATTGTACACGAGTGGAGTGTACATGTTTCGATGAAACCACGCAAAGCTTGTCCTATAGCTCTATCCGCCACCCTAAACATGTATACGGTGGAAGGCTCGCCGTATACGTACTCCTGCGGGTGGCGGTAAAAATGATGGTACAGAACAGTGAGAATACCGTGGAGAATTTTACCACTAACGCTACACCATTATTTTGCCAATATTTCGAGGCTCATGTGGTCCCAAATGTCGCTGGATGAGTACCGCAAGCAATATATGAAGAAAGTCGTCAGTTTGGCTCCAACTTATGCATAGTGTGTTCTCTTCCACTGCCACATTACCTTTACATGACCTTAAGGTTCAACTGCCCTTTCCTTCGCTTCAGTGCCTGGCGATCACTTTAGTCGATTTACATAAACATAAACTGATATATAATGGCAGGATATAAATTACATTGGCTAGTTTTGCATTGTTTACCTTAGATAATATACAGAACTTCAGATGAAAAACGGTAGAATGGACACCTTGTGGTTGTGTTGATTTCACTTTTTCATTGTGTACGTGAGTTTACACTACATTTTACTAATACACATAAGATTATTGAAGTTCAGTAGGAATCATAATACAGATGCATTTATTATTATTATTATTATTATTATTATTATTATTATTATTATTATTATTATTATTATTATTATTATTATTATTATTATTATTATTATTATTATTAAGACCTGCAGTTGTTCCCGGGCACATAAAATAAAGATTGATTGATTGATTGATTGATTGATTGATTGATTGATCGATCGATTGATCTTTCCAGCTTCGTCATCGTCCTCATCATAGCGTCCATAGCGTCATCACCGTCATCTGCCAAAAACCTCACTATGCTCACTTCATACAAACTGTAGACTCTAGATGGCTCGCAAGAGCTCCTCGATCTTATCCAGATACTGTCCTGGCAGCCAACTACTTCACCATACAGTTATGCGGCGCAGTGAAACACTCCTGTCTACTTCAGTCACGGGGTGCTGTAAGTATGTTGTCGTAAATGCTTAAGCTCTCTCATTATATTTTACCTCGTCAGTTGGCTGTGCGGCATGTGTGGAAATGACGGAACAAGTCAAGGGATGGAAGTGAAGCCCCGACGCCAGAATAAAGTGCAGGAGGAAGTGATGATAAGGACGGCTCCTTTATCGGATTGCTTGTCGTTTCTTAAAGGGACACTAAAGGCAAATACTAAGTCGGCGTGGACTGTTTAAATACCATTCTAGAAACCTCACCACGCTTGTTGTGTGCAAAGAAAAGACTTAGTTTACGAGAAAATTGCATCTGAATGGTCCGAATACCTCTATGGCAATTCAAAACTCCCGCCATGCCAACGGGGAGTGGGGACGTTGCATACGCCATCACCACCCTTCGCTGCCGTCGGTGAGTAAAACGGCACCCGACAGACGGCGGCACGATGCGCCGCTGCAGCTGCTTTTGGTCAAGTGGCGTTGGCCATTCGGGCATCCTGCGAAATCACATGGAAGTGGAATTCTGTGCTACTTGCAGTTTGTGTGAGTTTCGCGAGTCAGCAGAACCAACGCAGCACTACGCGATAACGGAACTACTGAAGCGCGAAAGCGCGGGCGGCGCAGAGTCGAGCGAAAACGAAACCTTTCGACCGCCCACGTCGTTGTCAACGGTGTAATGTCAATTAGTTTTTTTTTCTTCTCTAAAAGTTAAATAGAACTGGCAAAGTAGCATTTTCTTTCCTCTTGTAATCCAATACAATGATGTTTTTATAACGAGTGGTTGAGTACAAGTGACAGAATTTAAATGAACTGTGCCTTCGTGATTGGGCAAGTACTTGAATCTCCCGGGGGAATCTCTAATCGTGCCCTGCGTTTACCTCAAATTCTCGATTACTAAGGCTCTGTTCGCGATAATATTGAAGCCTTAGAGATACTCGAGCACTAATGCATCACTTTAGCTTGACTTAGTATTTGCCTTTAGTGTCCCTTTAAGGATTCATCTACGCCTGCCAAAGACATATCGCACAGTTAAGCAACAATATATTGCTCCGTCAGCTAGCGCAAGACAGGGGTAATTGGAGATCGCAGGGAGAGAGAGGCCTTCGTCCTGCAGTGGACATAAATATAGGCTGATGATGATGATGATATTGCTTCGATCACCACTTCTGTCAGTCTCGTTTTCTTATAGAAGCGATGTAAACAACTGTTCAAAAGCCTCGAAGCAACAAGAATGAAAGAAGAGTTCGCCAGTCTTTCAGTCAGTCTAGACTGCATGGCGCAAGAAGGCAAGCGCATCGGCGAAAGAAGATCGACTGGCTGCAAACACAGCTGCCACGCATCGAGCGAGGCTTAGCCTTTGAGTAACGCAACGAATAAGAAAAACAGCGTGTTAGAGACAGTCCAAAATTCGGCACGCCTTTCAGGACTCGTTTCTTGCCAGCCGAACGCTTCCAAAAATAGCACGAGCAAGCGTACGAACAGGATTAAATCCGCGTCGAACAGAAGGTGTAACTTCCATATGTTCACTGTTGACAGGCTGCAATGGTTCTGGGCCGACATAGCCTGACTCTGGGTAGTCACATGGTCTTCAGTATAGTGACATATGTCATGTAGCGTCTCGTGAAAGTTAAACATTCATGTAGCAGTACAGCAACACGTGCAGCGATTCGCAATCTCAGGCAGTTGCAACTAAAGAGTGCCCGCGCCTACTTCCTCAACCGAACGATGTGTTTGAGTACGAACGCATTGACAGAGAAATCTGCCACCCACATTGAAGCTTGAATTTTTGAAAAGAAAAACGGCGTCACACCGTGTAGTTTCTTTAAAGGCGCTTTATAATCGTCGCGACTGCTGCTTTGCGTTGCCAGCCGCTATCCCGTGCCTGCAGGTGCAGTAATTGTTACGCCAGCGATACTCGGCCAATCAAACGTAAGCATGGTGAGCCTTTCTTTTTGTTGTCCTTCACCGACCTGCATGACTAACACAGTCTCCTACTAACGTTACAATATAACTCCAATATTGGCTTTCATCTTGAGTGATCCAATTTTGTGCATTGCGGCACGAGATCTCATTTGGGAAAGTATAGACGAAAGATAGCCATTTCTGAAAGAAAGCATGCAACATGCAACCGCGTGCCTGTTGCGTGCGTTTATACTCCACCGACTGGAACGGCATTCAGAAAGCAGGTGTGCCGTTGCGTACTGACAAGATTAAATTCACGAGCATGTCACAAAACCCATGTTATGCGTAGCCACGTAGTAAACTGTACGCAATATGAGCAACAGAAAGCGTTGTACACGATGTACGCGCCGGACACTGCACATATCATCTACTGCTAGTGCGCAACATAATTATGTGCATGCTGTGTAACGACGCATGCCAAACCACATGCACGTGTGCAGTCAACAAACGAAAGTGTCAGCGATTGCGGTAAATTTCTGGGTCCAAAAGACAAGTTTTACGGGCGACCACAGCTTTTATGTTGCCACACTGGTCCATGAGGCTCTCCCAATACCGGTGATATTGGGAGACAATGAATATTTCCCGGGAAAAAAAGAACGCCTTAGGTTATCGAATCGAGCGTATACTCCAGCAAGAGGTGGCTGACATCCTCCACATAGTGTCCACACGCACAGCTCGTGTCCTCCACGAACTGAATGGGATGCAGAAATTTAGCCGTATTTGATACGGACCACAGGTGTTCCCTGCAGCGATAGTCACGCTGCAGGGGAAACCGCAGCAGGGACCGTCTCCAGTGCGGCTGCCCTCTCCTTGCCCTTCGTCTATTTACATAATGTCTTTATTATTCACAGATTACTGGCCTCAAAAAGCTTCGAGAGAGAACGGTTTTCACTGAAATCCAATAGCGCGAATGGAGCAAGACTTCGCGCGTGCTCGCCGGTGAGATCCCCTATAAGCATTAAATGTCAGCCTAGGTCTTGCGAGCAAGTCTATCAACAACAGGGACGGAACAACAACGAATAAGTATCCTGGGACCAAAGACAGCGAGAGCGTCCACAGGTGGGCCCTCAAGGACAGCGGCTGTCCACGCATGCGACGAACTCAGCTGGCACAATCGAGAGGACAATTAAGTGCGGTGATAGCCTTTCAATTTTAATCATGCGAAATCATCGAGCACGCAGAAGGAGGTGAAGACAGGACGAGTGACTCGACTGTCCCACGTCGCCTTCGCGCCGTTCACCCAAAGTTCGTGTGCGCGTCATTGCCGGACGCGCGTAGTGGCCCGGCTCTCGACAGCAGCGCGCACCAAGACGTAAGCCGTCGATCAAATCGAGGTCGCTCCTTACGCAGACTGCCGCGTCACTGCCGGCATTCCCCAAGGTCGTTGCTGAACGGGCCCCGAATTGCTCGCCGGTCCGTGCTGACGTGCCGCGGGGCGCGTCGATGTGGTCCGGAGACGAGAACGAGGCAGCGCGCGTGGGTCGCCGTCGAGCTGTCAGGAGCGGCTGTCGCGGCTGTCGCAACGGCCCTCGCGACCAGCCTGGCCGCCACCCAGGCGCGCCACATGAACCAGCGAGTCCCTGCTATAACACCGACGTATACGTTTATAGCACCTGCTACACGCTAACAGTTGCTATCCGCAAAGGAACAATGGGAGCGAGAAATACCAGAGTTTGCCTCGGGACATGCGAATCCATTGGTGGTCAAACCGTGAGCAAAGCACTGGTCACTGCTAACACTGCGCTAACCCTTGCTGCCTCGTAATTTTGAGTGAATTGAGTTAAGTTGAGCTGAGCCGAGTTGAGTTGAGCGAGTCTTTATTTCTGCACATATGTATCCAAAAGAAGTCGAAGTGAAGCTAAAGGCCAGTCAGCCTGACGGGGCTTCACTACGAAAAAATAAAATAGTCCAAGTTTTACAGCTTTCATTTTATATACTTCAAATACGGAGCTGCTGACGAACATGGCTTTAACTTAAACTTGTGCTTAACCTGTCAACACCCGCTATTTGTGAAACGGCCCTTTGTGGCCACCATATTTTTTTTTTTTTTTTTTTTTTTTGTAAACGAGTTATATCCTAAGAACTCCAGTCTTGTTCGTTAGACCGTAGCATCTGTACAAGCCTATACAGTATTGCTGACAAGTGTCGTTGTAAAGAACAACTATATCGTTCTTCTTGTGGAGTGCCTTTGGGTTTGATCGCGTTTTCTCTTCGCACTTTGATCTTTTACATTCTACTCCTCTTAGCAGAACTAGACTTCACTTTCGAATGCTAAGTGGTGATCCAACTAGAGAAAGTGGCGTAAAAGGTTTGAACGAAGTGTTTGTGATTAGATAGCTAAAAGAAAGGAGAGAGCGGTCAGTGATAGAAAGAAGTGCGTCAGAGAGTTGTATCCTCTTTCCTACATATTAAACTAGCCATCCAGATAAACAGATTCATCGCTCACAACACTATCGGGCAGTGTAATGCACATCGCAACGGCTGCTTTGCGAGGTATTGCTGTTCTTAGGGACCGCACTTTGTCGTCGTTGTGTTGAAGCAGTTACCATTACCAGTTGTGCCTCCTTTTATCAACACTGCTAATTTTATTTTACAGTAGTAGTGAGCGCGTGATGAGGATGCAAGGCACAGGAAAGGGGACCCACGAGCTATATATCTGTATAAAGAGCCGATCTAGGTAATGTCGCTTCGATGCATAGGGTATCGTTGCACACACGAGAAAGGTTTACGTTCGATGGTTTCATAATCGATGGCGGAGCCTTTGCACAGTTACGCGTTAACCCTATGCCTTACTAATTCTGTTTGTAGGACAGCGCTCCTACTAGCATCAACAGTTACCCTCCTCCAGGAGCATAGACATAGGTGGCGCACTCCTTTGTTTGCTCGGGGTTCGACGGAAACGCGAGAGCATCCGTTATTCGGATCAATTCGCCTTCTTTCCATCGCTGTCACGGCACGTGGGGATCAATTTCTTATTTCTCGCACTGGCATCCCGCCAGCTTCTCGTTCATCTTCGAAGGAACTTTTCCGTCCAGTGAGAGACCGGCGTTCTCATGTGACCGAGCGTTTGCCCACCATCGTCGTCGTCGATGTGGTTGGGAAACGGGAGTTCGCCGAGTGCCGCTAGATGACGAAAGTACTGAAGGGCTGCTGCTGTCCTTACGCACGTCGTCTAGCCGTAGACACTAAGTGCATCTTCCTGAGCCCCCTTTTCTTTACCCGAAAATGTCGAAACTTTCCATAACCCGAACCGTACACAGCACAGCATAAGGGCACTGTGTCAGGTGTGGAAATACAGCGAGATTGTGTATAGGTTTCTCGACTGTCTCTTGGGTGTCTTTTTTTTTTTTTTTTTTTTGTCATCATCAATGCTTACCTGTGGCGCTAGAAGAAAAGGAAGAACGGGGCAGAGAAGGCGACGATATTCCCAGGTGACTGCAGCTGCCTTTTCCGGCATTCGCACCAGATTGTGCAGCCTGCGAAGCGAGTAACTGTCGCCCCCACCGCGTACTAAGTTCGGCTTAATAACATGTAGTTTATTATGGGTTTCAGTGTCCTACGTGTGTTGTCAATAGCTCCTAAGTTTCTTCAGTAAAAATATCTCAAAGAACATTCATTTTGTTCAGTTATCCTCATAATATCTCTCTGTACGTTATCAAATGCCTCTCGGCTGAACAGTTAACTAACTCGTTGCTCAAGTATTTGCAATGACCTCAAGCGCGTTCCAGTGGTCACTGAGCAGGCTGTTCTTTGCGTAAAACATTCAACACAAAAGAATGTAGTCTATTCGGCTTTCGCTTGACCGTTCAATGCGTCGCGCTCTATGAACCTTTGCCCAGGCGCGGAAGTTGCTTTCGCGGAAACGCCCATCTTTTTGGGACACCGACCCATCATGTCAAGCCGCCTCGGCGGCCAGCAAAGCTTAAACGCTGTATTGTCACTCACAGCGGATGTGCGCCATATGAGCACCGCTAGGGTGAGCTGGGCCATCGGGTTCAGAGGCTTAGAAGCGATGCTAGCAATTCCGCAGCTCGGGAGAAGCTCGACTGGCCCGAATTGGTGCGAAGGGCACGCGAGATTCCCGCCCCGCGGTCGTTGACTTTCGCACGCGCGCCTTATTCGGACCTGTGTTAGTCTGAACATGTGCGAAGAGCGCCCCCGTGTCCCGCTGTAAACAGTGGAAAAGTAAACATCCCCAGATGCGACGTACTGCTGACTCCCTTCCGCTGCCTCGCCGACCTTTCCTCTCCGTGCCTCGACGCTAGGCGGCGAAGCGTGCGCGCGAGGGCCGTCACTTCTGACATCACAGTGCCTTAGAGATCCTCATCGTCGTCGTCTTGGAACCAAAGATGGACACTCCAAGGAGTGTGACCCTCCTCTCAAGAAACAAGGGTGGGCGGAGCGCGTCGCAGCCTCACGTCCAATGGACTTACCTGAGCAACACCTGGCACGGTCTCCCTGCTGCAGAGTGCCTTTTCTATGACGCGATTAATGGCGATAAACCGTATGCAACAATTACCCTGTGATTTCAAATCAATGATGTTCTGCAAGTCTAAAGAAACGGTCAGAAACAATAACCTTTTATTATAAAGATCCTGAGGACAGAAAATTAGCTTCCTTAAAAGCGGTCCTTTGTAAGTATACATGTGCTGCTTCCAGGATCCCGAAAGACTTCGAATAACCAGAAGTTTGTAATATACGCTACCGAAGTTCTGTATTGTTCCTTGATAAGACCAAGTGTGTGCGTGCGTGTGCGCGTGTATTGGATTGTGACAAAGGTGTGTAGTGCATGAACAGCACCTTTATGAACACCCCTTTATGAACAGCACCCACAGGGAGCGAGAGAGCTGCAAAACGCCGAAGCATGACGAAACAAAAACAACGTCGCTTACGGCGCTGACATCAAGTGCCCGCTCCTTGGCACGCCGCTGCTGGACCTTGGAGGCTTGACAGAGCGATTAGCGTGCCGGAGGAACGGCTTTCAAAGCCAAACCGGTACCAAGACGGCCTTTATAAGTATGGGACCGTGTGTATGGCATAAAAGCGGTATTATAACCACTCCTTCCACCTGTCATTCGAATGTCACAAAACTCACTGCGAAAATGAGATGAAGGAAATACCAGCCGAGATGAAAGGAATCGTGCACAAGACTGCGGCGTACAACTAGCAATTCTGTATAGGACAGAAACGCTTCTGAGCTTTGATGTGGCTGAAACGTAAAAAGGCGTGAGCAAATATAGTTCCGACAGAAGACATCTGAGGTAACAGCCGTGGATATCGCGTCCAAAGCTCAAGAAGGAGGACGGTTTTGTCGCATAATGAGAAGAAATGAGCATTACATTGGCAAGGACGCTCTGAGGATGGCGATAGAAAATTAGGTCCAATAAATAAGAGAGTTGAAGATAAACTACCCAAAAATATTAAAGAAGCAATTAAAGGAAGTAATATGTAAAGCACTAACCGGCAGGCAGTGGAAGATGAAACACACGCCACACAAATGGGGACATTTCCTATGATAAGAATCAATCAATCAATCAATTATTATTGTTTCTGATATATTAACAACATTTTATTTTTATAAGAAGTGCAAAAAATCAAAAATAGATGAATTATCGCACAAGCTTGTAAGTAGCACGTCAGAAGTTCCTTGCTCACTTTAAAGAAGTCACTGTGAAGAAACGCTACGAGAGATCCAAATTCGGGGAAATCAATGTTGCTGGTGAACATAGCGAAAACAAAAGCTCGTTTTGGGCTAGTTGGTGTAATATGATCAATACAGCATCGTACTAAACAGCAAGGGTGTTTGATGATTCTAAGTTACTTAATACTTATCTGAAGGTGCTATTATGTTCATTACCTCCTCGCGAAAGCGCCGCAGAAGTGACACCCTCAGCTGTCACAGGTTGTCTCGTTGCTTAAGCAGCACTATCTGAAACACCCGAGGTGATGTCTTCCTGTCAAGTGTTAGTCCTCCAGCACAGTTTATGATCTTCATCAAGGCAATCGCCTGGCCCCCAGCACTTCGCCGCGACTCTGCTAATCTTGCTACTGACCGACAGCTGCACATATTGTGAGATTCCACAACTCTTCATTGCAAGGTTACGTCTACGTTGAGCGAAGCATGGCGTCTGTTCAGTGTAAGACCGATCGTCTGCATCTCCTACGTGTGTGTTCACTGCAAAGGCAATGTAGCGCACAGGGAGCCCTCGCCGAGGGCATTTGCGTCCAAAACACAGATGGCAAAGCCCCGGCACGCGTGAGGGCGGAGCTATGGGCACGCCAGAAGCTCGCCCACGCTCACCCGACGAGGGTGTCCTCCGTTCTCAATCCGTCTCGCCTTCCACGCTGTTTGGGCCCGTCACGCCCCCTGTCGGCAACGTGCCAAGGCTCACTGTCTGCACCCCTTCAAAAATGAGATTTCTCATCTACCTTGACAGATAACGCACACGTTCCAGTTGGCCTCCTTTTGCGTGTGGTTACTCTGAGAAGTCAAACGCTGGAAAGAAGGGGGACGATGACGACAGGCAGCAGGACGGGAACGTATGCAAATTCCAGCGTTTGGCTTTTCGGAGCACAGTAGCCGGACAGAAGGACAATTAACTCAGATGCCTTTCCTCAAATTTCTTTTCCTCAGACGTGAGAAATGCGTGTGATTTAGCGCACTTGAACTCGCTGTGACAACAAGTAAGAGGCGTCACAGTATGTCTGAAGAAGGCATAAGGAGCCTTTCTTGACAACTCAAACGGGAACGTTTTCCTTTCACAAGCTATGGTTATGGATGTTTGAGGACTAAATGCGACCGGCAGAAGTTTGACAATATAGGTGACATTTACCGCTGGTGCATGCAAACCTGAAAAACAATTGAATATCCCATAGAATGACGTTCTGCATGCAGAAGCTTTGGGACCGTAATTACAAACCCTACTGACATACATTTCGCAAGACAAGCTCTACACCTATAGGGACAAGATTGAAAGCGTTTTCCATCAAATATGATATTTTAAAGTTGCGTATAAAAAAAAAACGAAATAAAGTCAACGCGGAAATCCAAGCCGAAACTCGATGTGCTTGCTCTTTTTGCCAACGCGGCACCTGACTGGGAGATTTACCACATGTGCTTCGTCGGACCCATATTGTTTTCAAACGTGCAGCCTGTCCATAATATCTTGAGAACGTAGAAAATAGTAGGATTGTTTCAGAAGCTGCGTCATCGACATTTCTTTCGGTTCGCCACGTCGTCAAATTATATACACTGGACATTTTGTACTTAATTAAAGAAGAAAGGCTGACTCGAGCACTTTTTTTTTTTACCATTTCGAGAAGGTGCCACGCGTTATATGTATATACAAGATGTTCAAAATTAACTTTGCGGAATTTTTAGAAATCGTCTGTGATAGGTAGCGTAATTCGTATCATTGAGCTGGGTTATTCGACGAGGCGGACATTAGTAGCATGAAAAATCGAAACACATATTCAACTAATTAACAAAAAGTGACTAATCAACTTCTTAGTTAATTACTTTACGACACAGATTGAAATTTACGATTTGTAGCCGGTTAGCTTGTCAGGCGTATCCACTTGGAATGAATTTCCAGAATGACACCAGTTTGGAGATATGCGCCATCAAACTCGCCGTAAAAATGCACGGGTGCTCCACTTACTTTTTTACCAAAACGCTGTTTTATACATTGAAGCACAAAAGTAACTGGAACGCCCCTGTATTTCGTCCCACACATTGGGAAATAATATCTCGAAAGTGGTGTCATCCTGGAAATTCATTTCAAGTGGACGCGTCTTGCAAACTCACCGGCTACAATTCGTAAATTGCAATATGTGTCGTAAAGTAATTAACTAAGAAGTTCATTAGTAAATTTTGGTTTTTTAGTTGAATATGCGTTTCGATTTCTCGTGCTACTAATGTCCGCCTCTTCGAATAACCCAGCTAAACGATAAGAATTATGCTACCTGCCACAGCCGATTTTTAAAAATTCCGTAAAGCTTAATTTTGAACACCCGGTATGTTCGAAACTATTGCTCCGAATGTGACACGAAGATTTCGTTTTCTCCCTACAGCAATTGGCGAGCTCAACCACTAAACAACGAAGCACTGCGGGAAAGTCAACCTCTCACAGTGCTGGGGAGAATACGACAGCGCGTGTGGCGAAAGGAGTGGCACCGGGGAACGACCACAGAGTGCGGTGACGATGAGCCGTGCGACGGCAGCACTAAGCTCCAACTTGTTGACCAAGCCTTATTTCGGAACGATTGATTAAAACGTGGGTAGGAAAAGTGTTCGGCGTTGTAGAAATTAGCTTCAGTAACACGACTAGGTGAGCTTGCTGCTACGTATTTCCCGGCAGACGTATCTCCGCAAGCCCTCTGACGTTTGCGCAGCAGAGAGGCGACGTGATCCGAATCACGGGAGCGCTTTCTCGGACGACGTGGGCGATGACGAGCGGCCATTGCGAGCGGCGCCGCGACCTGTCGCACTGCCATGCGCGGCGCCGCGGCGCTGCGCCGGATTGTTCTAAATAAACCGCGGCTCTCGGAGACCCCGACCTTGGCCCGAAATAAGAGCCGCGATGGCCGCTGATAGGAGGTGAGCCAAATCTTGAAGCAGCCGGGCTTATTTCCGATGGCATGTTCTCCGGCATCCATCCTGCGCCGAGTCCGCGTGCAGGCCCCGAGGTGCGTCACACCACGGCGCGGCACGCACACACACACACACAACGCAAAAGGGTGCGCGTCCAAGCGTCCCTCGACGACCGCGCCTTCCAGTCCATTTCCTCCGAGCGCGCCGTCTAGAAGCGCGAACAACGCGTGGCTAATCTTGAGATTGGCCTGTCGCGCTATTACTGAAAACGGTGCCGCCCCGCTGCACGAAAGCTTTCTTGCACGGATCGCTTCATTGGCTGAATGAAAGATCGATTCGAAGTCAGCGCTGCGTATGTGAGCGCGCTTGATTCTCTCCGGTTCGATCAACATCACGTGAGCCGGAGGAAACTTATAAGTGCGCTCACCACACGCAATTTAAAGCGGCTCGACCGGATTAAACTGCGTGCTTAATTCGGCTGCACCAGGTTTAATCCGGCTCGACCGATGGCGGTCGAGCCGGTTTAAGCTCGTTCCTTCTTGGGCACTCTGATCCTTGTTTCACTCGTCAACGAGTATATATCTATGGTAACAAGGCACATACCCGCTACAGTCTTCATGCCAGCAAACTCGTAATCCGACAAATTAGTTCCATTAGAACTATACGAGATGCATATAAGGCAGTTCTGTATTCCTTTCCTTTTTTCGTGTCTTCGCGCAGAGAAATTAAATAGCTTATTTGAAGTCAACGCCGAGTCTATGTTTTCGCTTCCATTTTTGCTGTTCAGCCATAATTCACCGATTAGCCCACGCTTGAACTCAGTTCAGTTACCTTTCTTAATAAGACTGGCGCAACCAGACGCCGGTATTATTAGAGCCCGATGATAAAGTGACTGTCATATGAATGATGAGGTTGGATGATAGGAAAAAGTATAGCGCGCCTGCTCGGTCGATAACATTTCGCCATTGCGCGAGTTAGTAAAGAAGGACATGAGGAGGCAGAAAGGACGCGATTATATTAGCCGCTAGACATCCATGCTAATGAGATCATCATATATGTTTATAGAGGCTGGTACCTTTGACTGCTGCTGTACCTAGATAAACAGCGTATCACGTTTCGCAACTTCCTATCTTTCTTTTTTTTTATGTTCATCACTGGTTGTGTTGCAACCTACGCTCCGCGCATTGGCCTTTCGCAAATAAAAAAAGAAAAAAAGAAGAGAGAAGACTGGGACGCATAGTTGGTCCACGGCGCGTGGTTAACCAATATATGAACTTCCACGTGTGATGAATTGCTTCTCCTGCACTTCATCTACTGCACTTTGCCTGACAAGCTTGTGTGCAACGTCGACCGATGTCATCAACCATCTACAAAAAGTTTCTGTTTCTTTCTTCTTTCCGGCACGAAACTGAACTAAACCAAGAGGTATCTGCGGTAACCGCAGAATCAAAGCAATCTTTTTTTTTTATTATTATACCGCCACTATTGAGAACAGAAACAACCAGTTTTTAGCCGATCTCCACAGCACTGAAAACGACAAGGAGTGCCACAAAACATGGTCATCTATCTACAATACAGTACTAGCAACGTGTAGAATGAGGCAGTGACACGAGCGGTATAAGAGGCATCCCGCACACCTAATTATAAACAGCTGCGCACGCACGCACAAATTTCTTCCATCAACAAGTTGGTACTAGTTGAATAAGCTTTAGGATGTAGCCACTGTATATGCCCTTGTTGGGAGCAAAGAGAAAAAGACAAAATGCTAAATTTTGGCAGGTTTGTTACTTAACTTTCGTATCCCATCTCCCATCCCCCCCCCCCCCCCCCTCTTCCCATTTGTCAGAGTTTCATAAACAAGGTACTGAAAGTTGGTGCCTATTTCAAGTTACGGATAATTTACAGAGGTCAAATTGAGTCAGAGCCATATCATTTTGCAGAACTAAGATCGAGAATTTTTCAGCCGTGTTCAGCTAAATTGAGACTTATCGTTGATGACCAGTATATGAGCTAATGTTCAGATGTACCATGCTGACGTTTCCGAAGGATTTGCTATGGGACACTCACGAGGACGTCACAGATTCGTGCCTCAAGCCTTTCCATAGTCTGCTAATTATTTCGATAAGGTTGCTAGTTCTCCGACCCCACAAGAAAAGGACCCAACGCGAAAAATCAGGGTTGTTGTGGGCTGTACGGCGAACACAGCTGAGCGCAGCCACGCAAGGTAAGTTGTCGCGGCCTTCCGGGCATCTGCAGGCCATCTGCAGGCCGTCTGCATAAAATGGAGCCTCCGTCTGCTATCGTCTGCATGGCGAGCGACAGTTCTCCGTTGCTCATGTCGATACCCCCCCCCCCCTTTTTTTTTTTCTCTCTCTCAAATAGATTCGTCATTTAGAGCTTATATGTAAACTTCAATTATAGGCACTAGTTGACCTTCCCTACACCCTGTGCAATATACGGACTCCATTTGTATGAGCGAACCGTCGATCGACTGTGTGTTTGAAAATAGCACTATTAAATAGCTCTTAACACGTATAGGCACATGCGGAAATGTAGCTGCAAAAGTTTAGTCGTATAAAAAATAGAGGCAATGTAATGTCGCGGTATCTAATTGTATGTCCGGCCTAGACAGCTGTGAAGGGCGGAAGACAGCTGCGAGGTAGTCGGCGCAGTTGCAGCCAGTATTTCTCGCGCGAGAAAGAAAGAAAGAAAGAAAGAAAGAAAGAAAGAAAGAAAGAAAGAAAGAAAGAAAGAAAGAAAGAAAGAAAGAAAGAAAGAAAGAAAGAAAGAAAGAAAGACGCAGGTAACGAATGACGAAAACATAGCATTGAGAACAACCCAAATACTCAAGCGAAGTGAAAGTTACCAAGATGTATGTATGCGATTGCTTACGTAAAAGTGAAAGAAATAAAGAAATATGGAGGGCCTCAAAATAACCCAGAGAGAGACAGAGAGAAACAGCTAAATTATGTGGTTTAACATCCAGAAACGGCGCCGCAAGTTATGAGGGACGCCGTATATAGTAGAGGGCTACTCCGGGGATTAATTTGTACCACCTGCAGGGGTTCTTTAACATGCTCCCAAAGCACGATACACGGGCGTTCTTGCGTTTAGCCCCCATCTAAGTGCGGCTGGGAATCAAACCAGCGACCTCGTGTTCAGTAGCACAACGCACCACTGAGGGTCGAGTGGCTATAAAAATGAGGGCATGGTTCGGTGAGTTAATCTTTTTATGGAAACATAGCGGACCTTCTGTTCCTTGTAAAATGGGACGCTGATCGAAATGCTGATCGAAATGTTCTGCGAGATTAACATCGGCCCTAGGCGCACACAAAGCCGAACAGTCGGAGCGGATGCTATATCGATCGTCAGTGCACGCAACCTCTTCGTGAGTGAACAACACATGAATGAGCATTCGAACATTAGGTCGATAATGTATTTTTTTTTGTCCTTCTTTCTTTCTTGCTTCTCACCCATAAGTCTAGTGATCATTTGTGCTGTCTCGAACGAGCTGCACTTGACCCACCAAGGTACGGCCGTGTGTGTGCGCAGTGACATTAGGAGGAGGCTTTGATGACGGTGCGCCAAAGCGCTGTGACTAAACTTCTGATTACGGCAACGCTGCTAACTCGTTGCTCTGACGAAGAGAAAAGCCCTCTTGTCGAAAAGTTTGCTCAAGCGACAACTTTTGTTCGACCACTGTTAATATCTTAGAGTCTTCATCTTCATCTGAACCTTTGTCTCGTTTAGATTACTAAGGATTCTTCCACGCCCACTGGGTGGCGCATTGCGCGTTTGGGAATGTTATAACTGCCAATCTGTGAACATTAAAATTCGTGAAAATCTCGCGTATACACTCACCGGAAAGCGCAATAGTACGCACTTTTTTTTTTTTTAGGTTTCCCCTGAGTACACATCTTTTGTGGGAGGTATGCACACTCTATTAACCATGATTTGCCTTTACGCTCGGCACACAAGCAGCAGCAAACTTGGAACAGCACAAACCGACTTGTAAGCAACGCACTGCGACCTTTTAGGCGACTTTTCTGTCTCCTATTTCGCTTGCGTCAGGAACTCGTCCAAATAAACTTGCTCGAAGCAGGTGGACACCCTTCTGGTGTCCTTTCACCATCGGAATACTTACGAGGGTGATGTTGCAAGGTGAGGTTGCAATTTTTCGCAAGAAGAAATTATTTTCCCTAAAACTTGACGAAACATTGGTAAAATCGTAGAACGCGCCCGAGCTCGTAAACTTTACGAAATATTCGGGAAATTTGGCGGGTCTGAGACGTTTACAACACCATACGGAGGATTATAAACGAGAACTAACTTAATATTTCAGATAAAGAAAGAAAGCGCACCTGCCGGGCTATGTGCTGCAAAATAAAGCACACTGCACGTTCACTGCGTGTGGCTCTGGAGATATTAAAATACATCAACTACGCCCTGTCCGCGAATCAATCGTACTTGATGTGCTGAGGATGAAAACAACAGACGCGGCGAAGAACGACCGCGCAGCTGCGGACACAATAACAGCGACGATGCCTCGCAGGCGTACGCACGCGCTGCCATTGTTTCAATCCACGGCACGGGCAACAACGGTACCCGTTCTTGACGCGAGAGCGATGGCTTCAATGGGTTTCTGAGGGCGATGCCGAGTGCTAGCTACCTCAACCAGTGAACAACTGATTTCGCACTTTGCATATAAAGCAGATTTTATGAGCCACTTTATGGAACGTTTCCATTTCAAATCCGCGCGCAGTGCGTAGACCGCCTAGAACGTCCGGTCGCTGCATGTGTCGCGCTGCAGCGGCGGAGATAAACGCGATCATGCAGTGACGAACGCCTGTGCATTATCTGCTGTTGGCAGATAGAGCATGGCGTTGTGCACCGGATTTCTGAGGCTCGACTATTAGTAATGCGTTAGCAATAGGAGTGTCAAAGTGGGAAAACGTGTATGTGATATGATTATGAGACTTATTGAGACAAGCTTTAGTGGGGGACTCTGGATTAATTTTGACCACCTGGGGCTCTTTAACGGGCACCAAATGCACGGTACACGGACTTTGTTTTCTTTTGGCATTTCGCCCCCACCGAAATGCGGCCGCTGCGGCCGGGATCGAACGAGCGACCTCGAGCCCAGCACAGCAACGCCATAGCCACAGTGCTACCGCGGCGGAGTTGGTAATAAGGGCCCTATACATGGCGCCTGGTTGTCGGTCCTATAGTAGTGGTACTTCTGTCACGCGAGGCAGGTGCAGTTATCGCCTCCGTGATGTTGAGATATTCCTTGTGGGTCTGTGCTTTGTCGCGACGTTATCATGCAGCCGCCCCGAGCAGTGTTGCCAATTTAAGCGGTTTTCTCGCTAAATTTAGCAGTTTTTTGCGTTGCCTAGTGGAAAAGCTTGTTCACTTGCGGGCGGCGGGATTTTTAGTGGTTTTCATCTAATGTTGGCGTCTTTTTTGGAGGTGCAAAAAAAGGATACTTTGAGAATAATTCGTGCTTCACGTGTCACAAACATGCAGCTTCTCCATGCCCCTTTGGAAATAAGAGATAAATATTATCATCCATCGTTTTGCTTCGCATTTCTTCCTCCATAGGTGATATCCGCCATATTGTCGGATTCGCCATCTTGTCAGCTCTAATTGGCCCAGAGCAGACTCGGAGGGCTGCTACGGCCTCTTTGAATAGTTCGAAATGCCGCCATTACAGAATTTGACAATGTCGAGATTATCACCCCATTTCTCCATGCCTCCAATGAACTATATAGCTCTAGCAGTTGCTGCAGTTCGTAGCAGTTTCGTTCTTCGCCATTTTCGCAGACGCGCTTTAGGGGATTTTGTCTCGTGCAATGGCTCCGGTGAATTATATTCAAAAGTTCAGTTACCTAATTTCGCTTTATCAGTACTGGTGCTGCCCCGGTACAACGCGGGTATTGAACGTGTTTTCAATCAGCTGAATGTGATTAAAACTACGTTAAACAACATGTCTACTGAGATGACCAATGCCATCCTTTGTGCGGGCTGGCCTCGGAAAAAATTATAAATGCTGCTTCAGGTACGCGCTGTTCGAGCCAGTTGTTCACAAGATCGGCACGATCCAGGTCTACGGGGTCAGCGATGGCACCGACCCTAGACCCAGCCACGCCAACAAACAAGTACACAGAGAGGACGTGCGACCATGAGAAGATGAAACAGAGGTCATTTTTCTGCTATTTTAATGACTACCCGGCAGTTCGACCTTATTTCCAGCCAGTTATTGCAGTTTACAGACGCATCTTATTTTAGTGTCGGTTATTAAAACGCGCTTATTAATATTGGTAATATATTTTATCCCATTATGGACGAATAAAAAAATTCACAGGGTCTCTTATGTTATCCCCAAAACCACTTGAAGGCGAAAGCCAAAGTGCCAATGCATTAAAGACGGACACATGACATACACATTCCCTTAATTCACTTAGCCTACTTCGCTTAGTCATCCATCTTAATTCGCTTACGCATCCTCTTAATTCACTTAAGCGTCCTCTTAATTCGCTTAGTCATCCCCCTTAATTCGCTTACCGTACTTCGCTTAGCCATCCCTCATAATTCCAAAGGTCGAGGGATCGACTCCCAACCAAGGGCGTGGGTTCGAGTGCCTTAACTCTCTTAATTACCTATATCTTAATTAACTTCGCCTTAATTAACTTCGTCTTAACACCAAAGGTTCGACTCCCGCCAATGGTCTAGGGTTCCACTCCCACCAAAGGCCGAGGGTTCGTAGCCTTTTGCACCTTTCGCGTCACCCAAGTTCGACTGACTAATGAGACATTATAAGGCTTTCGCCTTAATAAAAACTGACTTTTCTGCCCAGTGTAACTTTTTTCTACTGTGTTTTATGTGGACGCAATAAAACGTGTTTTAAACGTGATTCTAATTGTCTGCATTTAGCGCGGTTTTAGCGGACTTTAGCTGCTCGTATCGCGGGTTTTAGAGTCTTTTGGGGTCTCGACTAGCGGGGTTCATTTCTAGTTGGCAACCTTGGCCCCGAGAGCGGTATGGGCGGCACACAGAGAAGCGCAATGTCCCACAAGTATGAATCGCGCGAAATGCAGACGGCCAGCTGACGTGCATGTCGAGAGAGCTTGTGTGACGTCATCTGGCGGGCTGAACTCGCGCTAAAAATGCATGATGCGTGGGGTTCGGCAGCGTAGGCGCGATGCCACGTGCTGAGCAGGAGGAATGCAGGAAAGAGACTCGCTCAGAAAGTCGGCTCAGCCAAACCTTGCACTGGATGAATCGGGAACCAAAAATAAAAGCTGGCCCCTACAAACGCCATTAGGCTTCCCTGACATCGCGTGACATCGTCTGCGGAATCGCATCGAGGCCCGTCACACGAGCGTGTGGTCTGCGAAATTAGCTTTGTTTTCAAAAGGCGCGCCGCGGCGATTGCTCGAGCCTGGGACTGAATGGTGCTGCCATCTCTACGCGGAGCGAAGCAGCAGCGCTTTATCGCCAAAGCACGAAGGAAGCAAAACCGCAAAACATTACAAGGAAGAGGCCTTCTCGCTCAGATGCCTTCATCCGTGGAAAACGTTTCGATTGCGAGAAAGGGGCCGCTCGATCCCATAACGCGCGGTGATCGTGGAGACTGGAAGAAAGCACGGGAGAGGTCCGGTTGCTCGGGACGACCTGGTAAGCCGGCTGCGCGGCGTTCCCTGCTGGAGAGAGCCTTATATAGCGTAGGCCGAGCTCCTTAGCGACTAAAGCAGCACGACGTCATCTGTCCCCAGAACAGCAGCAACCGCACGTGGGTGCTTTGATCCCTGGTGCCCTCTTCTGGCAGCAAGTCTGTAGCTTTTGTAGGTTTTTTCTTTTTCTTTTTTTTTCCGTCCAACTCGGATTCCTCGGATGGGTTTAGCTTGTCCCGAGACGCGGATTTGAACGCTTCCGCTGTGTCACCGCGAGGCCTATTCGCATCGCCGTGACTCGTGGCGAATCTTGAAGGAGACGCAAAGGACGCCGAGTCTAACAACCCGGGTCGTTTTTGCGCTTACCAACGGCAGGCACTTGCGAGGTTAATGGCAGTAACCGAATCGCGGTGGCGGCACACAGTGTTTGTGCCATGCGTGAGTTGGCGGCCGCCAACTCTTCTTCACGGAGAATGGGTGGAGAGGCCGCCGCAGCTGCGGTCTCTCGACCTGCAGGTAGGGGGCCTCGGCGCACAGCTGTCGACGGGGCGAGCAGCCAACTGGGTGGCTGCTGGCGCCAGGAGAAGCGAACGTCGTGCTGGCTGCCGCATCGCGACCGCCGCTCGCAACGTCGTAGCTCTCGAGGCGGGGTCCAGCTGTTCCAGCGGGGCGGGCGCCGAATCGGGTCTCTGGGAATTGGAACGGTCGTCGAGAGACCATCCCGTCTTTCGACGGGGCTTGAGATGCACGTGGAGGACGGGGAAAGGGTGGGACTGTTGGCAAAACATTCCCGTGGCCATTGCTCCAGCTAAAGCGGGTTTTTATATTTCTTTTTTCTTTTAAGTGTTATATTTAGCAGAAAAGTTCAGCGGAAGATTTACAGCTAGTCGTTCTCGAGTAAAGTGGCGTAACTCCTAGGCGCCGATGCACTGAAACCGGGTAGTCTTGCAACAGTGCGCTCCTATAGTTGAACAGTCGGGCAAACGGAAGTCAGAAACCGAAACAGAAAGGTGTCATTTCAAATGAGCGAGGAAAAAGTTACGAAGAGAAGCGGAAGACACAGCAGCCTTAATAGTCTCAGTCGTCTCTCAGGAAAGGAACGAATAAATTACGCACTCATCGGCGAAATTTAAAAAAATGTCCGAACTAGGAGAAAATCATACGTTTGATGTCGAGCTGGCCTGTTATATAGGAAAAGGCTGATATAGACGAGTCCGGAAGACAATGTCGACAGCACACATATAGTGTGCACGTTCTGCGACGTTGTGAACAGGGGCTCGTCGCCGGCGTGTGGCGGAAGCAGCTGCGTGCTCGCGTGACGTGCGGCCGTTTACGCGGAAATCAACAGTTACTCTACGTTCACAGAACCGAAACTCCTAGCTCGTCCACGAGCCAGAGAAATACGAACGGCTAAACGAGAAGAAAGTCACGACAAGTACTCACGCCACAGATGGACCACTGCACCCCGTTTTAGCCGGCGTCCGCAATGCAGAGGAAATGAGCTGACAGTTCTGTACATGTACTTTAGTCTCGGCGCATATGTTCCTTTAATCCTCCCCCTCGCCCACCACACATACGAATAAGAATAAGGTAACGTCGTAGCGGCAACATATCAAGTGTCGCTACTACGATGTCGGCTATCACAAAAGCAGCTTTAAGAAAATGCTCCACAGAGGTGGTGCAGCACGAACTGCTCTCTCTCACTCCGTACACGTCTTTTTGACCTAACAGCGCAAGTGAGACGCCAAACCACGCACTCCTATGCAAACCCAACCGTGCTTTCTGTTCTTGTAAGCATGCACATTTATTCAGCCTCTGCGTTCGTCTTCCCGTCTAGCCGAAGTTCGCGATTCGTGCGGCCCTATGCTGGCACGAGCTCGTCAGTGCTCAGTGGGATTCGTTGGTTGTCTCCGAAGTTCGCGATTGCGTAAGGACACGAGAGAATGGTTTCATCTGACCTGGCCTCGTTCGATTTTCAGACTGCAAATAGCTGTAGATAAAGCACGCTGGTAAAGGACTTCAGCCTTCCAGGCAAGAAGAAACGCGTGTGCAGTACGGTGTCGGAGTCGAACGTTCAGTTTGGAGCAGGGATTTGCAAAAGCAATAAAAGTTTCTCCATATATGTTGAGCTTCAGAAGACGCTGTCTTTTTTTTTTTTTTTTAATAGCTCTTTTTCTGGTAATTCGTGAAATATAAAGAATGCACTGAGGAGTGTGTGCAATTCCGTAATATGACCTTCTGATTTCTGTGTTTAGTAGCTGTTCGTTACGTTTTAGTTTTTAAAGACGTCCTTATTTTATATATATATATTGCTTGTAGCATTTGCGTTAACTTCATATCGTTGGTGCTTGCATGCATCATGTTCCTACCTAACATGACGTACGTGTTTATTTCTGCTAATCTGTCTTACACAACCGGGGCCCTCTCGAAGCGGCCTTTTGGACATTTGGAGTATAGAGGTAGTTCTAGCGCGCTGAGTAGAATGAGTTCTGTGATGAGAACAAACAGTGAATTAAATGTGGTTACGCTACACGAGTTGTATAGCTCCTTTGAGTCATCCGCAATCTTGCGAACTTATTTTCTGAAACACATACATCACTGATTGAAGTTTCGCTAAGACGTAATTTAAAGCTTACCTATGTCCTTTGACTACATATACACATATACCGTATTCGCTCAGTAAACGGCCCGGCATCAGCTAACACCATGCACGTGCCCGTGAACCTCTGTCAAAACATACGTACCGCACCAAACGAACACGCTGTAAGGTTCGCCCATTAAAGATTGGAGAATGAACACGAGTATTTCTTTCGAAAGTATAAGTTCATATTGGCTGTGTCAGCGCAAAACACAGTCCTCGAGAAGCTTCTCGGCGGTGTCATCGGCTGCACCATTAACATATATCGCGTGGCTGCAAGTGTGTCGCGTCCCCGTGAGCTTAAACCACCCACAGATGAAAGAGTCGTCGAATCTTTTTTTTACAATAGCCATTGTTTCCTACTTGGCATGTCTTGGCGGGCACAACATGACGTCACAAGCTACTCGCTATGACGCATTACTCGCAGAGAACTACCGGGTGAGAGTACAATGCCGCAGCTATGCTTCCGGGAAGTCAGGTGCGTTAAAACAATGCGCGTCACGACCTCAAGTGCGAATGGTGCGTAAAAGGCGCCGCGCTTATGGCATCTGTGTTTCGCGCTGGTTCCTCTGCCGGGAAGACCTATAGCATGTTGCCGTTAATCGTACGTCAAACAACGCCTCCACGTCAGAGCCCGCTCTCTATAAATCCGTTTTTCTCCCCAGGTTTAAGACAGCCTGACAAGCGTTTCCTTAATCTCCTTCAAAAGTGAGCTCGAGGCAAGTACACCAGGTTTTTTTTTTTTTTTTTTATTTAACTGCACCAAAAGCTTTTAATTGCCTATGGCAGATAACACGGTACTGACCATTGAGCTAAATTACTCGATACGGCGGCCATTACTTCAACGAGAAATCAAAATGATCACTAACAATTAACATAATTACACTCATTAACTTATTTAATAAATTACATCACAGCAGATTTTAATTTACGAGTTGTGGCCGTGAGTTCGCAAGGCGTACTTCTCAAGAATTATCGGTACTGCACCAGTTTCGAAATAATGATTTTCAAAGTGTCCGACGAAATGCACCGGCGTTCCAATTACTTTGGTGCTTCAATGTATAAAACAGCATTTTCTTTGAAAACGTAAATGGAACAGCAGTGGATTTTTAGCGCAAGTTTGATGGAGCATATCTCGAAACCAGTGCTATCCTCAGGATCCGTTCCAAGTCGATATGCCTTACATACCTACTAGTTAAAATTCGTAGGTTGAAATATGTGCCGTAAAGTAATTCATTACATGTTAACTAGTGCGATGATCATTATTCAATTAAGCATTTTGATTTCTCGTAGAAGTAATGGCCGCCTCATGGAGTAATTTAGCTGAAGGGTTAGAATCGTGCTATCTTCCAAGGCAATTAAAAAAAATTGGTGTGGAAAAAAGAAGTGAGCTCCTGAACAACACTACAATGTGGTGCGCGCGGTTTAAATCGTGGACCCGAGACCTCACCATCGCACCGGGATGGGGCGACGTAATGCTTACGCATTTCTCTCGGGTTGTTGGGTTTCGTAACTTACGTATTTGAAAGGCGTCCCTGTGGAACGTTCATGACATTTTTTTTAAAGTAGCATTTAAGCATTACGTGAACTTCATATCGTTGGTTCTCGCATACATCTTGTTCCTACCTAACATGACGTACATGTTTATGTTTACTTCTGCTCATCTCCGTTACACACCAAAAACCAGGGCCCTCTCAAGGTGGCCTTCGAGCAGCCTTTTGTCTCTTCCCCCTACATTTGTCTGTTTGAGAGAAAAGAACAAAAAAAATTTATATATATATATATATATATATATATATATATATATATATATATATATATATATATATATATATATACGTAAACTTGGAAATAAGAACTGCCGCTTTTTATCTCGGAAAATGTTCAACCGGTAATTTATCGGCAATAGTTGGATAGAAAAATGGAACGGCATAAAAAAAAATCACAGCTTATTTTCAAAGTAGAGTTGGGCGAATGAACAGCGACTTGAAAACGTTTTCAGGACATTCAGAGGCAATTCTAGCGCGCTGAGTAATGTGAGCGCTGCGGTGAGAACGAACAGTGAATGAAATGTCTGATCTTACCCTTTTCTCAGTGCAGGGTAGCAAACTGGATATTTATCTCCCAGTTAACCTCCCCACCTTTCGAATCTTATCTCTTATGCATTATCCTTTGTTTAACACTCGCATCACTTGCTAAAATATGTGACAGCGCGATGACGTAACTTCCGTTACAGATGCCTAGCAGGAAGTCGTTTGCACATCTCTAGTCATAGAACACGTTTCCTTTTATTATTATTATTATTATTATTATTATTATTATTATTATTATTATTATTATTATTATTATTATTATTATTATTATTATTATTATTATTATTATTATTATTATTATTATTATTATTATTATTATTATTATTAAATAGCAGAAAAGCGGGGAAGGCGAGATCGGAAAATGGTAGGAAGCGCGAATACAACATGAAGGGGACATGCAAACTTCTTTCAACAGCTTCTAGTGGCTAAATGCACAGTCAGCGCATAAAAGTATGCAATCAGTCCTATATATGTTCAACTTCGAAACTTATTACGTATTAACGCGCCAGATTCGAAACCACAAATCGCGGGTAATCGTTGCTTATAAGCAAATTTAGTCTTCCATCTATTAATGCCCACGACTGTATACCGCGTTCTTTTTATTATTTTATTTTCCCTTACGAAAAGCTCTGTGTCGTTATTTTTTATGGGCTCTGACAGGTAGCGCAGTTAGGTCTATTCAGATGGATTACATAAAGAGACGAACGCTACTTGCGTAACGAATTGCAATGTCCTAGATGGCTTATTAAAAGATTTACTAATTACCTTTTTTGATTCTTCAATTTAGGGTACATGCTGCAATTGCGAAATCGATGCCGAGCACTTTGAAATCATCTTTGACTCTACAACAGAAATTTTAACCCTAGCACCACTATCAAAATAAATACATTGGCGTTGCCGGTAACAATTTACCAGAAATGTGCGTCAAGTGGTTCAGGATCATGTTAACTGTAACGCCAACGCATTTCTCGAATGTCTCGAAAGTGACGCTAGTTTAAGGATTTATCCTAATCAGACATGGCTTCATTACTGCTCCAGTTTAATTGCTTAACTGAAACGTGAGTACTAAAGTGATAACTAAAAAGTTAATTTTAATTAGCCACCTGGAGATTACGATTTGTCGCGCAAACAACGTCCGCCACCTAATCAGGTAATCCACCTGAACAGGCCTAATCGCGCTATATGCACCCTGCGCTACATTTTTTTTTTTCAATTCTTTGAACTATAAAAAATTACAGTACATCTAAATTCAAGGCGTTAGCAAAAAAAAAAATTTCTACACTTGCTGATCCACAATAAAACATATATTGACGCTCCTGAGCCCAATAAGCCACGCCTTGCCCATAAAAAAATGCATGGAATTCATTATTAAATTTCACACTTTTCTTGTTCATTTGCCAGATGTCATTTCGTCAAGGAACTGACGACATGTCAAGAATGTGTTTCGCTCTTAAACGCGTCGTCAAAATGTCCCTTTTCATGCGTCTGACCAATCGCGCTGTGACATCGCGAAGTCCTCCACGCGTCATCATCAATTACCGACGGGCTTTAAATACATTTGCAGTTCAGATAGTTGTTGCCACACTGCAGATCTACCCTTTCTTTCGTCAAAGCTGGCCTGACTGCAACTGCCTTTAAATGTCAACGTGACTGCGAGAGTGCAGAGTGACGGTACACATGATAAACGACAGCAAGAGTAGGGTTATTGTTTGCAGGAAAATAATGTCATCAGATCAGAAATTCTTCTGGTGTATAACCATCATGTAAGCTAACTGCGATCTTTAAATTCATCTTTGTCAAGCCCTTAAGTTCTAAACTAATCGGCTGATAAACTCGTCTGCTAAACTGCTGGCATGGCGTGGCTTCCCGTATACAGTCCGAACAGCCATACTTTCTTCGTGTTGTTTCATTGTTCTCATGCCACGTATGACACTTTTCATATCCTCTTCATAGTGTCAACTTGCTGCGAACTTGTGCTAGCATCATTTCGATGACTTGTTGTGACGAACGAACTTTTTTTTACATATATCCCGCCGAAACGTCCATGAATAAAAATCAGTCCAACAAACCGCACTACAATGCAAATTACGGATGCACGAACATTTTTATTGACTTCATTCTGCATCAATCGCGTCGTAAGCATTATTTTTTCTGACACCGAAAGCTCACTATTGAAAGTACGTGCCCCTAATAACCCCGTGGTGAAGTGTGCTATCCGTCGCTATACCTTCGTGTTGCCCGCCCATGCTATCTTTGAACTGCAGCCAATTTTTAAATATATATGTCGCATACATATGGCTGTAATCAAAAAGTCCCCGTATAGAGCTGATATAAGTTTTATTTTTCCCTTTTTTTTTGCCAGATAAAGGTATCGCCTATTAACTTGGCGTCCTGCCTTCCTCAATGCGTCATCCAGTGCATGGGTTGTCGCTTGCCACCGACTTCGTTCTCTACCAGGTGCATGTTCGTTGCATCACCCCCATGCCATGCTCCACAGAATACTGTTCCTTGCTCCATGCTATGCCGCCCCGTGCTTCGCTGTCGTCTTCTTCGGTAAAGCTTATGTCACCGTCGAACGCTATTGGAGAGAAATTAAGTCACGCTAAACTAATAAGCTCACTCACTCGCATTTTTCTGAGCGGCCGTTGGGCCGAGAGGCAGCAAGTACTGGTTGAGATGACGGCAAATTGAAGCAGTAATTTAAACTTCGTGCTAGAACCTCAAGTCTTTGACATCGCCAGTTCAATCCGTGATGTCAGTGGCGCCGAGAACAAGGACCCTCGAGGAAAAGTGAGCAGAAGTCACTGACTGTGCCGCGGTTCTTGGCGCATCACCGAACGCCACTCTTTTCTGCCGTGGAAGACAATGGGGAAGACCACACGCTGCGGATGTAGCAATTCGCTGCGCTCCGAGTGCCGCTGGGAGCGCGGACAGGGGCCGAGAAACAAAAGCAAAGCCGCTGACTGATTGCGCCGCGGACCGGTTAAGGAAGTTTCACGCTCTCGCGTCCGACCGTCAAGACCGCTGATGTCATTTTCTCGCTTACTCTGCGGCAGTCGTCTGCAACAATATTTCTTATTACAAAAGAGAGAACTAACGAATCAGTCCGACTAATCATTGGTATCCTGGTGATTTGTGGTGCAGTTTATAGAAATCCAAATTTACACAGAAATTCAAGTACATACACTCTTACATATGCACAGCAATAACTATTATAGGCTCTTGATTTCAAAAGTGTTGTGTATGGTCTTCGTAACCCCAACTTTCGTATAAGCTTATATGTCAAAAAGAAATTTTAAAAATTTGGGCAGCTTGCACTAGTGGTGCAAGGCTGGAGTAAACAGTGAAGCTGGTGATCGACCTAGATTTCCTTCCAGGCTTTACTAGGCTTGGCTAAGTTTTGCTAGGAAATGCTAAGTGCTGCTAGGCACGGTGTTCCGAATCGGCTCGCCGCCGACGCGCACATTTTCGCTTGGCCGCGCGACGCGCTTCAAAATGCGCTCATCTTGAAGCGCGTCGCGTGGCCAAGCGGGTGGGTGGGTGGGTAAACTTTATTGATTCACGACAGAATCATGTGAGGGGGGGAGGGGAGAAAGGGAAGCAGGACGACGATGGGCCCTCAGGCCGCTCTAGATGGCCGGGCACATTTGTGCTTCGGCGACCCCTCTGGCCCAGCCCACTGTCCGAAGCTGTAAGTCCGGTTGCGAGCTGCGCAGAGCAGCCTCCCATCGCTCCTGGTGTTCTGACCCTCGCCACGGGGGCTTGGGCTTGTTCGGGCAATTTAGAAAGATGTGGGCAAAGTCAGCTCTGGTGCTAGGACACAAGTGGCAGTGAGGAGACCCGCCGGGGTGGCTCAGTCAGCTAAGGCGTTGCGCTGCTGAGCACGAGGTCGCGGGATCGAATCCCGGCCGCGGCGGCCGCATTTCGATGGAGGCGAAATGCAAAAACGCCCGTGTGCTTGCGTTGTAGCGCACGTTAAAGAACCCCAGGTGGTCAAAATTAACCCGGAGCCCTCCACTACGGCGTGCCTCATAATCAGAACTGGTTTTGACACGTAAAACCCCAGAAGGAAGGCAGTGAGGAGAGGTTTCCCCGTGTGTAATAATCGACAGAATGAAAGGGGTCGTAACAGTGGCTGTTTGAAGTCTTCGCCACAAAGCCTGGTCACTTCTGGGAAGAGATTTATGCGGCGGGGGGTAGATTAGGCGGGAATTTCTGTGGAACAGGGTGAGGTCATGGTAGCTGAGGAGTCGATCTCTTGCACTGCGAGACAAGCGGGTGTCCGGAGCTTGTTTGGTCGTCCTATGTCAAGTCTACATGTACTCGCCACAGAGGCAACGAGAGTTAATTCTGACGCCGTCGCGGCATTACCGAGCTTTATCTCCCCGGTGACGTCACGGCCAAGCTGAGCCGCCACCAGAGGCACCTGCTGCAGTCAGGGACACCGCGCGCGTTTGGCGCGAACGCGGGGAAACAGGGAAACGCGGATGGCGTCGGCAGCAGCTCTGCGCGTTCCCTTGTTGGTGCTACTACAATTTCTCTTACTCTCTCCCGAGCATAGCGCGCGCTGCGCGCATGCTCTCGTTCCCTCTCCTTAACGTCACATGTGAAGGCAACATGTACACGGCACAGAGAGGAGGCGAAGCACACGGTGCTCCGCGAGGTGGTTGCTAGGCAACGCGCGGTGACGTCATCGCCAGGAACAGTTTTTGTTCGCACTACGCGGCGCAACGAAGAGCTTAAACAGCTCCGCTGTTTAAAGCTCTGTAGGTATTCGATCTGAGGTCCCATGAAGAAGGAACAAAGAGTTGTGTATTAGAGCACACACTAAAGCTCCCTCGAAATTGGTTAAATGATCCGTCTGGTGTAGACGCTTGATTGAGTGGCGCTTGTATACTTCCCAATGTCAATCCGCAAAGATGGTGAGCAGGAAAGTACTACAAAATGAAGACACGGTTGACCCCAAACCCAAGTAACTTACACCAGCCGTCCATAGTGTTTGGAGTCAACCGTACGAAGACATTGCCCAGTGTCCGAAGTGTTCTGCTCCTGCGTCTGCAGCGGATGCCCACCATCTACTTCGGACGTGTCCTGGGACAAAGACAATTCGAGAAAGTGTTCTCAAAGGCGTGAAATTGAAGAGCGATCAAGTAGAAGACTATGTTAGATGGATTATGGACAACGCATTTTATAAGTCGCTGTTGCAGTATCTCTATGAAACGGGCCTGCATGCTTATGTTTAACCCCATTATGATGCTATGTCACGTGGCAAACTAAGCGAAAAAAAAAAGACCGAAGACAAGGACCGTAAACCCGATTAAGGATTTCTCGCTAAAAAGGTTCGCACCAGAGCGCCGCTCCATACACGCAGTCCGCGCATGAAATGGCAATTAAGAAGACGTCAGTGAGACAGTCCGTGTCAATTCGAAGATGATCGTGTTTAAACTCAACACCACTAGGTCAAAAGAAGATAAGCCTGTCAGCGTGCTCACACTTCGGTACGCGGCACTAAATTAAACAATCATTTGTCTGGCCGTGTAGAATGTGTACGTTGCGGTGTGACAGGAACATTCAAGGTACACAGGAACTGCGCCACTTCTTATCACTGCCCATACGTGTCAGCTAATGTCACAAGATAAACAATAAAGAACACGAGAGCTCCAAACTAGACTGCGGCTAGCAACAAGCACATCGCGTCCTATAGAAGTGGTGGCGCAGCGTGGCACTCTTAAAAGGCTCGCGCGTGTCTCCCGGTCCGCTCGAGCGACGCGGAGTGCGTCACTTCGTTCGTTTGTCTACGACGTTTAGTACGCGAAGCGCCTCGACACCCCGGCCCCTCCGTCGGCTTCATTGAGCCGTGCCCCGCTACTTCGCACACACGCGCGAATGACGCCGAGGCCGCGTCGTCTCCTTCGTGGAACGTGTGCACGCTCCGCTACTGGCGCAACGTGTTCGCGCGGAGCTCATTGACGAAAAACCGCCCCCGTGCTTCAGAAGCCGGTGGGCTGCTCGGTCCTCACTTGGGAAATCAACGAAGTGCGACATCTGTGAGCAGACAAATGAAATATAGTGCAACCTTAAATGCTGGCGCTGAACCGGAAACTCAAAAGACTCTTCGCATATCACTGCAGATGAAAGGACTTGCGATTGCGAGTTTCTCGTGCACACGATGCAGCTGACGTTCGAGCTCTTGGCCATTATTCGCGTGCTTCAAGTTCGCGTTGACAAACTTACGCTAGCAAGGCGCGGATACTACTTGCCTTAGAGCCTTTCAGTGAATCCTCTGGGTTTGCAGCATTGCAGTATACTGGTGTCACCTATACCACACTAAAAAAAAAAAAAGTCTGCACTTTTGGGGGCCTATCTTGTCCCCAAACGACAATCGTCCTGTCTTCTGCGCACGTGTCTTTTCTTTAACACTCTACACTCGCTACAGTCGCGTAAACAAATGCTATGTCACGCTGATAGGTACATGCCGTTCGTAATCTCAAAGTATACCAGACGCGCAGCGTCAAGAATAGGCACGTAGTATAGATGACGATTATTTTTGGCAGCCAAGATAAGCCCCAAACGGCGCAAACTTTTTTTTTCTTTCCCTACAGTGCATGCACTCGGCGAATGATGGCTTTTACGTCCGAGATTTCGGTGCACTCCCTATGCACACCCTTGCGTCTTTCTGCAATTTCTTTTTGATATTCGTTGTTTTATGCGTGATTAAACGTATGTCCCATCAGAAGCAAAATACAAGGTGACACGAACCAGCGCAAATGCTAAGTACAACTCGCTATCGCAAGTAAAATGCGCCTCGAGTAGCAAAATGACACAGAAAATGGTGTCATGTCGAAGCGCATTTCCTGCAACTGGATTAAAAAAATTATTCGGCACCACTACGCAGGGTGCCCTCTATAGGCGTCTGTGTGCTCCGAGTGCATGCGCACGTTTGGGAAAGTAAAGGAGCAGAAGCATTGCATGATTCCATCACCCTCCTGATGACGTGCATCACACTTTTTGTATCCTGATGTCATACGGTTGCAGATGTGGCATTATCTTCTGACGACATTCATTATCCTATAACGTCACTCGTGGCATTCAAACGCCACAAGTTCCATTAGTGATATTGTGGCTTTAAGCAGCGTTATGCGGATAATGCTGGCCTGATTTTAGGCCCCAATACCTAATAATTATCAATATATATCCGAAGACCTTACATTAAATATAGGGGACAGAGCAAAGCTCAGTGAACTCTTACATCACAGTGAACTCTTACAAGAAGTTCACTGTGATTAGCATTCACGCATGAGTATCCGCGTTTTGTGTTTTACCAAAGTTTTTTTTCCCATTTTCCGGATTGTTTGTTGTGTGTTCCTGATTGTTTTTTTTTTCTATTTTACATGTATAAAAATTGGAAGGTAGGCCACTTTAATGCCGGCTATCCCAAACCTCACTCCGGCAAAAGAAGAACAGAAAGGAAACAAGAAAAGATAAACTGTGTTCTTTGCAGTGTCCAACCTATGAGAGGCTCAGAAAAGACCCACCCATTTTAATACCCTTGAATCGTACGGCTTTTTTTTTCATATATATTTACTATAGCTTAAATACCGTCGCTATAATTTAATATCGCTGTTCCTATAGCAGCCATATTACTTTCTACGTGTTTAGAGTACGTGCCAATAAACTTATAATAACGTAATATAACTGGAAAATTGTGCTACAACCACGCAATCACTCCTTTTTTTTTCCCCGTGTATGCAGCACAGTTTGGGTCGGAATTCCCTTTGAGAAAGCTTCGCACAATTAAGTGCCTGAACCCGCGATGCGCCCTGTCGAAGCTGTCGGTGTCTGCAGGAAGGAAAGATCCCACAAATAATCCCTGGCAGAAGGAACCCGCCCACACTGCTGGCTGTCTCGCCTAATGTAAACAACGTTCAGCAAAAAAAAAAAAAGAAAAAAAAAAGCGCGCAGCTGCGATTGCAACAGAGTTGCCAATTTAGACACACTGCAGCTAGACGTAGCTACCGCTATGAGCGCTATGCTGGCCCTGGAAATTTCCCTCGCAATAATTGCTGCTACGTCGTCGCCTCGTTGCGTTATCTTAGAACAATTGTTTGTGTATGTGACACTGACACAGAGTGACCATGTGGCGACCATCACAGACTTTCTTTTCTCTCATCTTTCGTTCCTTTTCTCCCCAGTACACGGTAGTCAACTGGTTACATCCTCTGGTTACCCTCACTCTCCTTCCTTTACTCTTAGCTATCAGTATATAGATCAACACAAAAATATCGTAATATATACTGTAGCCCTTGAAGAGGGTCGGTATATATAGATATATATATATATATTAATATAGTCTCCAAACTTGATTATTATTCGCAACACTAAAGATGAACCAATGTTTGGTCAGCATACAGTGAGTAAAGATCAACCATTGAGCAACAAAGTGAGCAAAAGCTCGGTTGCTATAGCTTAACTGTGCCCTCGCACCAGTGCTCTCTTTCTCTCTTTCTCACTGAGTGAAAAGCGACTTGCTCAACGCCAGTGCGAAATTTGGCCACACTAGTCAATTTCAATGACAAGAAAAACCGTCTTATCTTTATATTTGTAGTCAAGGATTCGCCGCAATTCCGCCACAACCAGACATTGCACCTGTTTGCAAGGTCGCAGCAAGAGCGTATGCAGATGATGCTCGTCTCGTGATGTGGAACTACGAATCCGGCACAGCGGGCCCTGACTATCTCGCTCTGCCAGCAGCCTCGCAGAAACGTAGCAGTAATGCGCAATTAAATAAACAAATATCTTGCACAGTGCTGACAGCGGGCCGCAGCTCCGCGCCTAGCTGCCGTCACTTCAACACACAGCGGTCATATTTCGAAGTCATTTTTACATAATCGCAATCAGCCTTCCAATATAAAATAAAATGCATCAAGAAAGGGTTGCAGGAACTAGGAACGGTGATGTGTGTCTCCCTGCAACCACATGAAATCGAGCCGACAAGCAGACAACTCTGAAAACAAACCCCAGTAAGCGGCATGAGTTGTACAAAAAAATTGTCCACAACAACCGATATATTAAGTAAAAAGATACTTTAAAAACACGGTTCGCTAAGGATAAAGTTACACCGTGTAACTCAAAATGTAATGCAGGTTCACGAGTGTTCAGGATTAATTAGAACGTTACCTTGCGATAAGCCGCGATAATGGTAGCGTCTGCGTCATTTTCTTCGTTTTCAGCGAGGATCAGAACAACTTTTCCTATACAGGCCGCTTTAATGTTTGACAGTGTGAAATCGCATGCGAACACGAGGATAAGGATCAGCATCTCATGTGTACGATTACACCAAGCTCCAGCGTCAACAAGTATGGGGGAAAAATGAATAAGAAGTGAAAAGCGACTGTACAATTTCATAAGATAGAAGCACAATTTCGCTCAGTATAAGCGGTAACCGTGTGATTAAAACCAAACCTCCCACGCAGCTCTGCTTCGTACTCCCACTCGAATATTTCACTAGCGCGAAACAAAAACACTTTCAGTTCTATGGCAAGCTCTTCTGAATGCCGATCACTTCGCCCGTAGTGGGGTTTTTAAATAAGAAATAATGAAAAGCACTCGCTTAAAATACGCATAATGCAAATTAGCTTTTTCCCACAACGCCGTCCGTGATCGACCCGTTGACCTAGTTTTTGTAACTGTTTCCTTTTAGGCGGTAATATTTAGTTTGGGTCACCACTGTATGTTATAGTGAGAAAACGCAAGACTTCTGGCAGGATTCGGGCCAAAAAATATGTCACTTGGATGACGTGGTCTTGGCAGCAAGACAGATTTGTGTTGTCAACGAGGTTTCGGTTTCATGCGATGGCGCTATCTCGTTCATTGAATGCAAGCACCCAACGTCACTCGATCGTCACTATATCGGGACGCAATGGTCGTATTTAGAGACAAAGGTGATGCTTCTTAGTGGACGTTCGTCACGCTTGTCGACGTTTACACTAAAGATACATCTGTCGGTACAAAGGATAAAAGTGACCTATTCACCACTCCACAGCCTGCAGGTGAACAGCAAGCGATAAAGTAACGATAACCAACAGTGAAGCGACAGCAGCAGTCCAAGGGCGTTCGCAGTATTCCACAAAAGCAAGGGCATCGCTTCCACCAATCTGTGCGCGTCGGTACCGACGCCACTGCAGGGGCCCGAAGCGCCGAGTAGGGGGGAACCTGTCATTCCCGCAAGCTACGAGCCCAGCGCGTCCGGTATTTTCCGAGGCCCGTTATATATTTAGCCTCGGCGGACCGAGCGCGTGCGTCTTCGCCAGAGCGCCGGTTCACCGCAGCGGCGTCCCGCCACCCGAGTCGAAAAATCGGAGAGACGCCCTGCCAAGCAGGCTTCGCCACTCGCCTACATCGCCGTGTGGCGGAGAGCCATTTGCCGACTGCGTCAACCACGACACCGAACCCAAGCTTTCGAAGGTGACGGCAAAGTGACGTGGCCCTTGCCACATCCGTAGCCTGCTTCAATAGTCGTGGCTGCTGCTACGTGGCCGCCAGACCGGCCGGCATGCCGGCCAGCGAGGGATCGATGAAAGCGAGTGCAAAATTATTTCGCGGGGAAGCCGGGGTGCCTGGCGAGCGACGCCGAACCACGGCCGTCACCGCGTCTCCCGCCGGGTCGTGGACGAGCCCCCGCGCCCCCATTGGCTCACGCTTTCCCCGGCGGCTGACCTCTGTCGTGACCCCCACCGAGTGCGGGGAGAACGGTCTCACTCACGTGTTCGTCGTGGTGCGGAGTCCTGTCGTGGATGGGAAGCGTGGAGATGTCGGTGGCGGACGAGGCGAGCGAGTCGCACGGAGACGGGCTCTTGGAGCGCTCCTTGTCCGGGACGTGTAGGTACGCCATCTCGCTGAGCCTCAGCTGGTCGGTCTCCATGGCGGTAGCCGGCGGCTCGCACGTAAACCCCGAGCGCGAGCGAGCTAGCTTCGAACCCTGTGTCTGGGCGCCTTTCCCCTGACGGAAAGCGCCGCGACGCACACGAAGCGGCACGGAGCGCCACGCATGCGCCCGGCCCCCTGTGCAGGCACCGACGTCACGCTGTCGTCACTGGTGCACGCGCCTGCGCAGCTGCGCCGCACCGAGGGGTGTGCGCGGGGTGTGTCACGAGAAAGGTCGAGCCCGAGCCGCAGCCGGCGGCTCCGAGCCGCGGCTCTGTTTACGCTGGCTAGTTCGCTCGCAGCGTCGCTAGCGCGCGCTTCGCTGTGGCAGCGGGCCTAGCGCGCTCGCGCTGCACTGTCGACGTCCATTGTTCGGCTCTTGAGCGATGCCGGTCGCCGTACGACATGTCACACGAAACAGCGACTCTTCACATTACGGACCGCGATGTTGGCCGACAGGGAGGGGGGGGGGGAGGGGGGGGGGCGCACGCGCGCACGAGCTTTGCGGCTCCGCGGAGCGTCCCAGCTTGCATCACCCTTCGGACGTTTTTCATCCCCTTATGCTGAATTCGAGGGCCAATTTCAGTTTTAACTGTTGTTGCAAACTGTTCTGTTCGGTTGGAAACTGACGCCAACTCCGTTCTGGAGTTACAAAGCGCGATCCCTACCAAGGTGACCCAATGTCTAGCCGAATTGCAGCACGCCTCCAAATCAATGACCCCTTCGTGGCCTCGTTGCCTCCTCCTCTCGCGCATCCCGCGACGGCGCAGCACGTCGTCGGCAACGGCGCGCGCAGCGCCGCAGGAGTCTCTCTCTCTCTCTTCGTCTAGCGCCGGCCCCTCGTTTCTCGAAGAAGTGACGACACGCGCCCTCATTTGTTGCGTGGGAAGGTCGACGCATGCGGCAAGCGACGTGCACGTGGGCATCTCACTGAGGAAGCCCCGTCATTTACTGATTGGCCCGGAAAAGAGTTGCCTCGTCTGTCAACAAACGACGCGGCAAGGCGCTGCACGTGACCACGCCGGAAAAGAACAAGAAGCAGCTCCAGGACGGCATCCAGCAGCCGAACCTGTATAGCGTGCTGCAAGTAAAGATGTTTCAGTGAGCCTTTTTTTTTTTCTTCGCTTCAGGCTGGAGCATGGCTCCCACGTGTCAAACAGAAGTGGAATCGAGTGGTTCTTGTACTGCCTCACCACAGGGCCAGACCATAGCCGGACCACTATAGGCAGTAACCGATGAAAATAGCAGATTTCGAGAAGCTCACAACCTGCCTATGGATGTTGCATCACTCGGCTAGAATGACCTTGAATATTCTAGGTCACTCTAACCGGCAACCATTGCATTTATTAAGCACCACGATCTAAACTTGTTCTATACTTAGCACGCCGTGACTGACGCATGACTTATGAATGTTACGTAAAAGATACGGATTGCAAATTTGATTGACCCGCGATTATTTTTTTTTATTATTTTCTTACTGGCGCAAACTGAGAGAAGTCCTTCCCCCGATTCCCCGACACCCGCGACGGTTCCCCTGAGTGACGCTGCGTGAATGACGTCAGACTCGTCTATGTTGCGTAAGCATGTAGTTGAGCTTCGTTGGTGACTCGGCAGCAAACCCTCACCCCGTCGAAGCTCCAGCGAAATAATTGGCACATGGTTCGCTTCTCCAAGCGAAACGAACGGAACGAGGCAGGGCTCAGAGCGCGACGATATGGGGGCCATCACTTCTCTGCTTACGTCATCCCAATGAGCGATGACTGGGATCACAGAGGCGACATTGTATCGTGCCGAGCAGTCGCCTTCACCTCTGCCTTCGTTTTTGCTCTGTCCTTCGTTAAAATAATTGCTAAGTCATTGAATATCAGCTCACGCATGTGTCGTTTTACTGCGATAACAATAAGCCGCCGAGAGTGCACGCTGGAAATCCGGCTGTGTGCGATTGGTGCAACGGTGCATGTTACTAGAGGGTACTTCATCAAGGCGTTATAAAAAGAAAAAGGTTCCGTGATTGTGTTGAGAAAGACGCAGTGATAACTTGTTTTAGTATTAATTGAACCTCATTCTACCCTTATTCTTTATTTTTAGACTTCCACCTCAGAGCAACTGCGGCTACCTTTATACCTTCTCACATGTGTCTAAAGAGTCGAAGCCGGCACCTCTTATGATCACCAACATCTCGTTAAACATACCTATTAAATAAAGACTCCAATCTTGTAGGCCGCCATATTGTGGAACTCACCGCGATATGTATGTATGTATGTATGTATGTATGTATGTATGTATGTATGTATGTATGTATGTATGTATGTATGTATGTATGTATGTATGTATGTATGTATGTATGTATGTATGTATGTATGTATGTATGTATGTATGTATGTATGTATGTATGTATGCACGTACATACGTCATTTCTAGTAATAACCATACGAAGCCAAGGGAGCTACACGGCAAATATATTTTGTTATACATTGCCACACTATTCGATGCCCTGTAATGAATTATTCTATTCATATTCAAGTTGTTGCCGTCGGTATTCGATCCTGTTAGTAAATTATTATTCGAACACCCCTAGGCACCCGACGTTGCGGCACACAGGTGATGAGTAGGCATATCGGTAGCTGACCTTGCCATAATCACCTCTGTGACAAACCGGAAGTCGGCCCCTAACCGAAAGTTGCTGCGCAATAAACAGGAGTGTCACTCGGTGCTCGTGCCACTAAAGAACGCTCCAAGCGGTTGTCGTTTCAAATCAGCTTCGGTAGTTTGCGCGAGTATATAGAACATGCGTGTTCCCTCCAAGTCACTTGACCTGTTCGTCAAAAAATAAGAACAAAATAAAATAAAAAGACGCATCGCGTCGCCCCTACAGCTCTCTGCAGCGCGACGCCGAACTTCCGTCACTACGAATACGAGGGCAAAATATATATCGAATGACGAATAAGCCGCGCGAGTGGAATTCTCCGCTGCAACCAGCCGGGATCAAGGAAACTAAGCCGCAGTGCCGACCCACTTTTCTGTTGCTTTCCAATAAAACGCGACCCCCTTTCTCCTTTTCTTCTGTTGCTTGTATATACGCACTCTCGCCTGGTCACCGCGCCCTTGTAGCGGTGTTTTATAGCGCAGCCTGTATTCTGCCTCTGCAATAGATAGCCCGTCGTTTTATTTTAGCGATAGCCATATGCACGACACAATATGCCCGGCTCGTTGTCGACGTATAAAACGCAAAAGAGCGAAGCACGCGGCGAGCGCAGTAACTATACTGGACGTGGGAGGCGACAGGCAGTGACCCACAATCCAGTCCAGGCCTGCCTTGATCCGACCGACGTGCCACAAAGAACGAACGCTGTAAAGAAAAGGACAACGGGACGAGGAAAGTGTGCGTGCGAGGGACGAGAATAAAGATGCGGGAAAGGAAAGCGACTGCCGAGGAAAGAGCGTGAAACGAGAGAAAGGGAAGCGGGAGTGCAGCGAGCGAAGCGCGGGGGCGAAAAGGAAAACCAGAGGCGGGATGCTGACCCCGCGGGAGTCCGGCTTGACCCACAAGTTTACGGGTGGCGGGTTACGTGCCGCAGATTTATGTGCGCTCGCGTCCTGCTTTCGTTTCGTTTGCGCGTAAAATTTTGCGGCACAGGCGAAGACTGCGGCGACGACAACGTGAAAATTTCGCGCGAGCCGCTGAGAAGACGAAGTGCGGGATTAACGAGGTGGGACGGGCCCTGGCGCGCGTAGTAAGGGAGAAGCAGCAACTGACGGGCTATTTTGGGAAAATGGTTTTCGGCGAGGCCCTTAACAAATTGTGAGTGAGCGCGTATTGGGCCGGTGATATATGTTCCCATTCTAACTGTTTGCCGACAGGAACGATAAAGGCGGACGCACCCGACAGTGTCGTCGCAACAAGTGGGTCACCATCTCCTTTTCATTTAAAAAGCGAAGATTTTTAGGCGTACCCTCCCGAAGCATACAGATGCGCAGGAGATTATTGGTGTCCTCCTCGGAGCTTGAAGACGTACACTCAAAAATTCTTCAGAAACAAAAAATGATGAGCCATTACACTCTGTAATGGTGGATGATCAGCGAAGCTGTTTGGCAAACGACGGAGAGCACACGACTAGCGTCGTCTTGCATGGCGAGCCGCGCGCGGTTGGCTTCTCGGGAACGATCTTCATCGGTGTTTGTCGCCCGCCGCCGCCGATTGCATTCTCGCATCTGTTCTCGCCGTCGCTATTCGTAGGCGCGCTGCTCCTCGGGAGTGTGCACTATACACGGCCTCCCCATTACGACGAGAGAAGAGAAATTCAAAATGGAGAACGGCAGCTTGTCTTGCCGACAACGCACGACGGTGCCGCGCGCCGCCCCGGGAGAGTGGAAGGAAACTAGGCACGCACGAGCTTGGAATGACGAAAAGAGAGGGCGGTGTGAACGTAGACATGGCCGACGCGGGCCGCACAGCCGTAAATCTTTGAGAAACGTTTATTATCTACCAGAGAGTCCACTGATCTTGAAAATCGTTCCTATGGATAACTAATTTACTCAAAATGCATATCCAAGTAATGAGACATATAAGGTTTTGCTTAGAATGAAGCGATTTCGCATCAAATTCGGGAGCTGAGTTTTTGCACTCGCAGATCTGTTGACGGACACGAAAAATGCATAGAACCCTAGCCATAGACAGCTTCGCTGTAAAAATTGTGGGAATCCTCGGGTCCCATGACCGCCGCACGCGCAGTGAACGTCGCGTCACGCGCATGCACGCCAGGGATAGTTGCGAGAGGGGAAGCTTTCCTTCCGCGGGCGGCGCACGGGAATTGATAGCGCTATCAGCGCCACCGGGTGCCCGTGGGTCACGTGAGATCCCGTTGACAACGCCCGGGTTTCTTTGGTCCCCAGCAAGCGGCGATAGCGGAAGTCTCCGCCGCCGCGCTCCCGTATTCCCGCACATGGTTGTCAACCGCGTTCTTGCCGTGGCAAACGCCGCGGCCGCCCGTATTCCCCAGTTGGTAAGTCGGAAGCCCTTCTTTACCTAGTGTATTATTCTCTTCGAGGGAACCCTCAGCGATGTCAACTATAGCTAGCTGGCCTGTTCGAAGTGTTAGTTGCAGTCGTAATAAATGCTTTCCGAGTGTACACTTGGTTGTCGTCTATTGTTTCCTCGAGCTTGTACCGGACCGCGGTTGATGCGGAGGCATGCGCCAACCGTGGGGTTCGGTGTGCCGAGGCAGAGAGCCGGTTTCTATCCCCCCATATCCCGACAAACTATTAGATCACGATCCGCATGCTTGACGCGCTGGTGCGACGTGAATTTGCAGCTTATCAGGTCGACCGTAATCTAGTTACCGTTCGTAATCGTACCTTGCCCCCTCACATTGTCTCCCTCGTATGCCTCCGGGCGCCCCCCGCCGGCTGCTGATAGAACGACTGGCCGTGGCGCGCGGCATGGTCCGAGACTCCGAGCCCTCGCAGACGTGTTCCGAACGCCCAGCATGCAGGCAGAGCTGGCCTGAAGATTAAGAAGAATACAACTTCGATGTTGAGGTCTCACTGTCTTTCTTGAGGGCCACGGCTGAGTCCCGACTTCCCACATTCTCACAAACTTTAACCCTGTTCATTTTCACCCTTCTTTAATCCATTATCTGTTTTAATTGACTTCGGTTGACGTTCTATCATTTTTAATTCCCTGTACCCCTTACCCCATGTAATGGTAGCTAGCCGATTTTAGACTAGCTAAACGCGCAGTCTTTCCCTCTCTTCTTCCTTTTCCTTTAACCCTTCCTCTAGCTTAAAACAGAAAACCCGATGTCAGCTTCTGGTTCCTACTCCCTATTCTCCTTTCTATTATATATCTCTCTCTTTCGGAGAGACTGGCCAGACGGGAACTTGTGACTTGAAGAAATATTTTTTTTTTCACGCAGCGGATAGTTTCAAATCGAAAGAGACTATAATAGAGTCGAACATTTTAACAATATACTTACACAGCCTTGAGACTGCGGCACGAATGAGTGGTTCTACCACTGCTCGTAACATCAGTTGATGTTGAGGAACTAGTGGCTAAAGTTGTTGGTCCAGAAGACAACTCTTCAGAGCGACTCAAAGTCAGGTCTCACTATACGAACATTATTTATGGGCGCAAAAGTAGACATACGAAAGGAGGACACGCACACGCAAAGCGTCGTGAATAATGTTTCGTAGACTTCACCTACTTGCCCACGAAGTCACTTCTGAGCTATATCACTGTACGAGTACGTTTTCGACCCGCCGGGGTAGCTCAGTCAGCTAAGGCGTCGCGCTGCTGAGCCCGAGGTCGCGGGATCGAATCCCGGCCGCGGCGCCCGCATCTCTATATGCAAAAACGCACGTGTGCTGGCGTTGTAGTGCACGTTAAAGAGCCCCAGCTGGTCAAACTACGGCGTGCCTCATAATCAGTGCTGGTTTTGGCACGTAAAACCAGAAAAAAGTACGTTGTCGAGAAAAGCACGGCTGCGCTTCGCAGATGGCAAAACCATTAATATGTGAAGAATGCTGCGCGGCATGGAACATACGTGACGCACTCCCTAGAGCTCGTGGATCAGAGCGGCAGCAAAACGGGCGTAACAAAAAAATAGACGAACGAATCAGTGTCTGCGTACTCGGAAAGTTGGTACACCGCTTGACGTAATAGGCTAACAGCCGGCTCGCTCGGTGGCATCCCATTCTTTATTCTGCATTGCCGTCCACAGCATGTCGCCGAGCCATACATTTTCAGCCATATCGTGAATTGTGCAGCTCAGTTTTCTTTGTTTTTCCTTTTTTTTTAAATCTTGAGGCAACTGCAAGATATATTTCCGCTAACTCTGCAGATGACGTGGTACGATACCCACATGACGCAGTATTTGTATTCAGTCATCAGAAAAGCGGCGATGATTGCAGAGAACAAATTCGGTAAGTGACAACCGCGACTCAGGTTGCATGGCTTAGTCGGAACATCAGAACGAAAAAGTAGTTGTTTTTCCATTGCATCCACTGCCAGTAATCGCTGGCGGCCGTATGCGCTAAATCGAACCCCTGTTCTTCAAATCAGTCGCGTACGCGGCAGGTCATTTTTGTGCACTGGAAGGTTACTTGATCTGTGTGCCTGGGCAATGAGGCAGGTCTCCTAAGAACACAATTAATCTGCAAACAGTTACGCCGTCCTATGGCCGATGACGCATCTATATATATATATATATATATATATATATATATATATATATATATATATATATATATATATATTAGCGCCGTTATCACGTTAATGGCGGTCACGTAATAATCGAGACACCGTCTGCCGTTTAATTTTAGCCAGATTGCCATGGTATAAGCGAAAGCCACATTGGTTTCACGTATACAGAAACGCCATTACATCACACCGATTATAATGTACAGCAGTGCTGAAATCTAACGATTCATTATATGCCCCCCCCCCCCCTTTTTTTTTTCTTTCTGCCCTTTTGTCTTCCCTAAGACGTAGCTCAATTCTTAATGGAGCTTTAACGAGCAGAACCTTCATAGTGGTTCGTACGCGGGACCCTGTATGGTGGAAAGCGTCGGATTTATTTTTATGGCGCGGATTCTTTAATATGCACCGATCCACGTCAGCACATGAGCGTTCTTCTATCCCGCGTCCATTGGAATGCGACCGTCTGGGCCCAGAATCGAAGAGGGAACTTTGAATGCAGTTCAATAAAAGCGCTCAAATGTGCGGTACGCTTATCAATGACGAAGGAGATTAATCGGGGTCCATTAAGGGCGCCCGCGCAAAAGGCTGCACTGCGGCATTTTGAAACTGGTATGGGCACTAAGTTTATTTTTAACGTCAATTTCGCTATCGACGAAAAAAAACTTGCAGACAATCTTGCGCAACCACGAGGAATTCCGTGCGATTTTCTTTCTTCGTTCGCTCAATTTTATGCCATGATTAATTTTCCACGTTAGTGAGCGTTTACGTGCATCGTTATGAAATATAAATTTCAGCATAACTAGCTTGTAATCACAGCTCAGCGTTGACCTCAGCTTACGCGTGATATGTATAAGTTTGCAACTTTATGTTATGCTCTTAGTACGTAATACGGGCTTCTGGAGAAAAGGTTTGATTTTTTTTTTCTAGATAGCTCTATTATTTAGTTCATTGCTTAAGCTACAATTTTAATACAGTATAGGCTTTTCAGATAGCCATACGTTCCACTTTGCCGCTGTTATTAAACAACAACAAAGGAGGCGCGGACGATTTCACCCGTGTGTTGCGCTTTGCAAACAATTTCCCATGGTGCAATTTCCGCGCCCTGGCACGAAAACTGCATGTGACCTTGGGAACGAAAAGCGTGACACTTAGTGGTCCTTTCGAGTCACGAAGAAGTTCTGACATTTATGTGGCAAGAAAATAGAAAAAAATAAGCAGCGAAATAAGAACGATGATTAAGAAACCAAGCACATTACTTCCGAATTTTGTTTACTCAAAAAGTACGTGCACCGAAAGATCGACAGTAGTAAATTTACTATACATTCAGTGATCGCGCACAATCTAAGGAAAAGTTGCACCCTTTGGCTGTCCCCCAAGCAAAAATCCTCATCTATCTTGCGTTCCTTTCATCTCTTTACTGCAGCGCGGTCGGTAATATCAGGTGACCAATGGCATGCGCCTATCAGCGTGACGTACCGTTCCTGACAGGAAAGTAGTGAGCGCAGGGCGATAAAAAAAGGATGTGTGCGAAATATGTGACCATTATTGTTGGGTGACAAGATAAGCCCTAAAGGTTGTTTACTTTTTTTTTTTTTTTTTTTTTTTTTTTGAGAATACAGCTTGATTGAGCGCGTCAATGGCTATGGTTGACTTTCCTTTCTTCTTTTTTGTGAGTGCTTTGAATTTTTTTTTTAATCTCAAAATCAGACTTAGAGTTGAGTTTCCTATTACAAAATCAGCAGCGCATGTTTTGTATAAGAATTAAAGAAACTGCATTCGAGTTTGTTCGAAAGCGACTTCATCCTTTCCGTGTGCAGTTTCGGAAGCACAGCGCAAAGAGTTCAGCCGCTGCCGTAACGGCGACAACAAAAGGTAGGCAATTCTCTCCGTAGTTTGAACCTGCTGACCGATGTTTCGGGAGCTACATGGCCTTCGTCACAACTACTTCTATTTGGCTCCGCAAGCTTTCATGTATAGGTAACGCCCACACGTATGGTACACGCGCTGCCCGTTATTGAAAGGGGGTGCGCTGTTGAACGATGACGCTCGTTGGTGCGGTATAGTGTGGTACAAAACCAAAAAGGATGAAAACTTCAAGGGCGTGCGTCCTTCCGAGAAGAGGACGCGTGTCGCCATGGCGAACGCTGCTGCGCAAGACCGGCGAGCACGAGTGACAGCGCGCAAACTTTCTGTACATACTCGCCACAGTTAGAAGAAAATCTCCCGCCTACGCTCGGATTTCCTAAGAGAAGGAGCCCGTCTCGAATGTTAGTGAAGCAACCGCAGCAATAAGAGAAAGGGGGAAGACAGGACGAGTGCAGGCAATCGATCATTCTCACGAGCGCCGAAGATGCCTGCGCGCCTTCCCTTTCCGGACCCGGCGCACGTTTTCTCGAGATCAGGACGGTAGTAATGCTTTACAGGAAAGACACGAAGACGCCACGTGCCACATCTGTCCTGAATTCAAGCAATCCGCTAGGCCCATTCAAGGAGTTCATGGTTAGGCTCGCAACTACTCTCAGGATCACGAAACTTCGCGAAGAAATAGAATAAATGGAATAGATAGGTGCGCCGAACTATACGAGAAGCGATGAAGTCGACGTGGTGGCCTGAAGAATCATCGTGCGGCTCCGGAGTCTCCTTCGGCGTTTTCCGTAGACAGTTTGTGTACACTCTCTCAGAGCGTCTCCCTTTTTCTGGAACGCAAACCTCGCCCTCGCCTTCATTCTTTGCAGCATTAGGCCAGTGAAACACGTTCCTCAATAAAACGTTTATTCGATTAATGCGGGTAATACCTCGTAGCTGCTTGGAAGGAAGGTAAGGGGAAGAGTGGATGCTAAGTGGCGGTGAATAAAAGTGACGTTGAAGTTAGACGGGTAGAGTATTATTTCGAAATTTTATTGCCATTTAGTTCGCAGTAAAATTTCGGAAGAATTACAGTCTAGCTTGTCTAGTGTTGCTTTTCAATGCTCTTTACATACATACATACATACATACATACATACATACATACATACATACATACATACATACATACATACATACATACATACATACATGCATGCATGCATGCATACATACATACATACATACATACATACATACATACATACATACATACATACATACATACATACATGCATGCATGCATGCATGCATGCATACATACATACATACATACATACATACATACATACATACATACATACATACATACATACATACATACATACATACATACATACATACATACATACATACATACATACATACATACATACATACATACATACATACATACATACATACATACATACATACATACATACATACATACATACATACATGCGTACATAGAAATACAGAAGTAAACGCGCATGTGAAGCGATTCATTGACATTTCGGCCGAAACGTACATGCGTTAAATTAATTCATTTAAACGGTAAACTATCCTTTCAATTTACCCCGCGGAGATTACTAGCGGGGATAACGAAGTTCGAAGTTTTCTTTCTTTAATTTGGCGCCAAAATAGCAACACTGGGACGTAAGTGTGACTACACGGATTGCAATGTAATTTCTCACATCTGGAGCCGTTTTAGCGCAGGTAGAAGTTGTCGAAACTTGCTACGTTTATTTTTTGGTTCCTTTAGAATGCAGTGAGACCCCTTTTTTTCTCGATAAACAATTAACTATAGACCTGAACAGACGGCTATGGCGGCCGCATTTCGATGGGGGTGAAATGCGAAAACACCCGTGTACTTAGATTTAGGTGCACGTTAAAGAACCCCAGGTGGTCCAAATTTCCGGAGTCCCCCACTACGGCGTGCCTCATAATCAGAACCGGTTTTGGCACGTAAAACCCCATAATTTAGACCTGAACAGTCGCTGTCAATACCAATCCTTATCTCGAAGTATGAACTTTTTGGCACTGCGGATGCGTATTCTGTAACTACAACTTAAGTGAATATTCCCATTTAGTGCCTCTTTGAAATAGCATCAGGACAGTCATTTCGTGGAAGTGCTGCCGGAAAGCGTTCAAGATACGTGGCGCACTTCATTTTACTCTGGTGTTGGAAAGCTGCGGCTTGTACATGCTTACGACGACGATCGTGTCTTTCTTCTGTTGATGCTTATCTTGCTTGTACAGGTGATCTCTGCACTCCGATCAACATTGGGTGATCTTGAACTTGGGGGGTGTAACTTCACTAAAAATGTATACCCCCAGATTGGTTAAAATTGGTAGACTGTACTTCTATTAGAAGGAACCTCCTTTTACTACATTGCAGCGTACCGGTTCGAAAAATTCTAACTAGAATGTGTTCATTATTGTTTAAGAACACACACACGCACGCACGCAGCCGGACTCGCTTTCTGTTCCATTGCTGCCAGAGAGCTCCCAGGTTAACTTCGCTCCTTGGGTTTGTCTGTTTATTTCGGGGGTGCTTATATAGTGGGCGTCGGTCTCTCGCATCTGCTGCTGAGATACAGCGCGCTTATTCTGAGATCGGCGCCGTCCACCCTGAATGAATTGGTTGCCAGGAGCTTTGACAGCGAAACTAGGATTGAAAAAAAAAAAAAAAAAGAATTATTTTGCCTTGGCTCGGATCGCCGCCCACACATTGTCTCTGAACGGCACTCATTGTGAAATTGCAGTACTCGACGTCACGGCGGTAATGAGGCAATGGAGGACGACCGCTCGTCCTGGTCTGTTTTGTGTTTGTTTGCGCATTATTTCGTACACGGCGGGTTCCGATCCCACGTCCGCCGTTGCAGTTCATATTGGACGCGGCTGCACCAAACGCTGCGCATCTGTTACGTTACACTCTTTTCCCCTTTTAAGGGTGTAAATTATTTTAGCAGTGTACACAGGTCGCTCAGAGCTAGCTATAGTATGCCGGCTGCATTCGCACAGTTGCGTTATTCGCACGGCGCGGACACAACGTCCAAGCATAAACTTCGCAAATGAGCAGCTCATTAAGAGACACGTGTTTCCGGACTTCCCCTTCAAGAACTGGGGCTTTGTAAATGTGTCAGAAATGTCAAGACGTTCGTTATCCGAGGCAAACCCTTGAACGTATATTCTTTGTCTCCATATTGCGACAGGCGTCTGCGCTGTAGCTTTCCCTACTTAATAACAGATCGTTGATGACAGATCAATTTTGCAATGAACAGCTTTGGCATGACGACCTCACGAGCCCTTGCAGCAGGAGTGAGAAGGCGCTAAGATTGTTAAGACTAACAGTTGTTAACTATTGTATAGTTCTAGTTGTTAACAAGAACTTGTACATTTTCCCGCGCCTGCATTTCATTTCTTTGCGATGTGATCACGAATTTAAAGCTCTTGAAACACGCTGTCGCACTGACGTTTTCCCCAAATCAGTTTTTCCCGCTTACTTCAACGCACTGGAATAAGCTTCCTAAGAGTATTGTTCAATGTAACACGTGCTCCGAGTTTCAGTCGTTTTTATCGTCTAACCTGTCCTGGGGGCATATCATTGCGCTTCGCGCGATAAATCATTCTTTCCTTTTCTGTGATGTGAATGCGACTGTCTGCCCGTTGCTACGCTTTTTCATCACTTTTTTTTTTCTCTTTCTTTCGTTTTTTTTTTTTTTTTTTGCGTTTGTACCTTGCTGTCTGATGTTTGAATCAGCTAATTTTTTTATTGTTTTTTTCTTTCGCTACAAATGGCCTCCATGCAATAATGCCATTGTGGCGCTGCAGGTACCTGTATAAATAAATAAATGTAAAATCGTGTGCTGTGCTGAGAACGGCTGTGACCGTGTGTATGTCTGTGGTGTCTCTATCTATACATCTTTCTTTTTTTTTTCCCTACCTCCCCCAGTTCCGTACCCATAATGTAAGGTAGCAAACCGGATTTTCTGATCTGCTTGACCTCCCTGCCTTTCGCCTCCCCCCCCCCCTCCCCCCTTTCTACCGTTTCACGTCATCAAAATGTCGGCCGCCAATCTTCGATGTCGTTTTTCAATAGAGCGCGTATTTTTGAGATATCGGACATCGATCTCGTTCTCAAATCGTGGCGCAGCCGGCACTAGCGACGGCGGGACTTGTAGGACTTGTGATTTGCCGGAACGGGTATATTGGCTTTTTCACTAAACTATAGAATGTCGACTCACGCGCACATTGATCGAATTTACGGGGGTTTAAATTCGCGGCGTGACTTGCACTTCCAGTTGAGTAACGACTAATAAGTCGGCTTAAAGACCAGTTCCGACAAGCAGCATCTCGTAATTTAGAAAATATTTATGCCTGGAACAATGGCCGCCTTCGATTTCGTGACACAAACACGATTTGTAAAGTCGATAATGTCTTGCTGCTTGCCCACTCCTGTATTCCTATAGAAAAACAAGAATGTCTATGGTTTGCGTAACTCCGATGGCTTCGTTCGCGATAATTATTCTACAGCGAAGCTGGTAGCCTCTAGTTGGTCGGGAATTTTCGTGTCCGCGTACGCGACCTTCGCTCATACAAAAATGTGGGCGGATCCCGGAGACAGTGCAAAGAAGCGGGAAGCGCACAGTGTGCTGCTTCTCCAAGAGGCATCACATGACGCCATCAGATGACATCATGACTTGACGAAGACGTCAACACGTTACGTAACGTTTAACGTGATGAAGTCATCACGCGACCTTTGGTGTGATCGCGTCATCACGTGACCTCTGACGTGCGACGTAATCGCGTTACGTCATCATGGGCAGATCCCGGAGACAGCGCAAAGAAGCGGGAAGTGCGCAGTGTGCTGCTTCTGCAAGAGGTATCACAAGACGTTATCAGGTGACATCATCACTTGACGATGACTGTATCGCGTGACGTCACGTTTGACGTGCTGATGTCATCCGGCGATATCGTGACGCGACGACGCCGTTATCACGTAACTGTCGACGTGATGACGTAATCACGTTTCGTCATCCAGACATGACGTCACCACATGGTCACATGGGTTTTGGTACCATCGGATGTTAATGCCAGCGTTTTTGCTTCATGGGCCATATAATGATTTCGTATTTAGAAAGAATATCCCCTCAGCAGTTGTAGTGGCGGTTTTCCACAGCTTGTCTGGACATACACTTTCGCAGGGCCGGCATGGCGAGCCATTTTTTTCGCTACATAGCTGTCAAAACGCCTACTGCGGTGCACTAAGCGCAAACAAGTGACGGGATATAATCATTTACACTTCCAGCGCAAATGGCTTTCTGCCAACTATCTGCAAGTCTGGCTTTCGTTTTTATACCAACGTAATGAAAAGTGTACAATCATTTCATTCTACCGGTGCTAACATATGGGGCAGAAACTTGGAGGTTAACAAAGAAGCTCGATAACAAGTTAAGGACCCACAAAGAGCGATGGAACGAAAAATGTTAGGCCTAACATTTAAGAGGCAGGAAGACAGGAAGAGAGCGGTGTGGATCAGAGAACAAACGGGGATAGCCAATATTCTAGTTGATATTAAGCGGGGAAAATGGAACTGGGCAGGCCATGTAATGCGTAGGATGGATAACCGGTAGACCATTAGAGTTACAGAATGGATACTAAGAGGAGGAGGGGGAGGAGGAGAGACAGAGAAGGCAGGGATGTTAATCAGAAATGCGTCTGGTTGGCTACCCTACTCTGGGGGACGGGAAAGAGAGAAGGGAAGCACAGTCGAGGACGGCAGAAAACTAGGTGGGGTGAAAGTTAGGAAATTTGCAGGCGCAAGTTGGAATCAGCTAGCGCAAGACAAGGGAAGTTGGAGATCACAGGGAGAGGCCTTCGTCCTGCAGTGGACATAAAGGCTGATGATGATGCATGAAAACACACTAAAGCTTGGGTCCCATATTAAATCTGCATGCAGTTTATACACGCCAGCAACAACGACGGGCTAATTTCAACATGAGGGATAGAGAAACGTATAATTGTTGCAAATAAACCAAGCTGTCCATGCAGGGACGTAAACATGACAAACGTAATCTGCTGCCTTCCCTTCAAGTACACATAATTTAAACCTAGCAGTCACGCTTCAGATGGCTAACAAGCACAGCTCTCTTAAAAAAAAAAATAATAATAATAACGAAGAGAAGCATATTCAGTGTCCACACCAACTTCGCCGAGTTCCGGGTTATACGAACGAAACAAAACTGCTAAGCTGTGAGGGTGTGTCCAAGATTAGTTGACGGCAAACAGCGCGCGCAAAGCAAGGCCACCTGCGGAAGCCGCCATCATTATCATTACCCACGAGCAGAAATGCAGCGCTAAATCGGGCTAGATAAGCCGACGTGGCCTGTCTGTCTTTGTGCGTACCGGCTGCATGCCTGCGCCTTAACGGTATATCCGTCGAGACGTGCTGGCGCAGAGCCGAGGTCTCGTCGGCTAGCTTCGTCTCGATGCGCGCTATTCGCGCAGCAGCGACCTCAGCATGCACTGCAGCGCGTCGCTCACGGGGGCTTCTGCTACTATAGCTACTGTGCATGTAGCATTGCGCGGAAAAAAAAAAAAAAAAATGCGCGACGTATACGAGGCGCGGCATCTCCGCTGAGCGTGCGGAGGTCACGGGAGGCAAGGGCGCGCCGTGTCTTCCTCCAAGGACAGTTTATTCCAGCAATAGACAGGATGAGAATCACCGCTTTTATTCGAACATCGCGCCGTGAATTGTTCACTGCGCGGCCAGAGTTCGCGGCAGTGACAGGAGAACGGCGCTTTTCTGTTGACGATCAAGAGCCCGGCACGAAAGGCAATGCGGAAAACACGAGTGGGGTGCACTGCGGGGTCAAGTGAAATGACGCCCACAAGGTCTTGGTACACGCATGCTTAATACGTGTCTTATTAAAGGAAATATATAACGAGCAACACTAAATCTGTCTTTAGAGTGGCAGATTATTCTTTTTAAACTGTATTTTCATACATATGGGGAAATAAATTATGCTTTGCATATATATATATATATATATATATATATATATATATATATATATAAGAAGAAAAAAAGGCAATATGCTGAGAAATCGGAGGCCGAACTTATCTCTTTCTACCTTCGTGCCGAAACCGCAGCGCCTTTACGCCAGCACTACAGTATGACGTAACGGATGTCGAAGGATATCGAACTCTACCCTGAAACGAAGGCTGCTAACACGTTGCATTGAGCGCGTTGGTTTGCCATCTAGTAGACTCTATAGTTTGCCGTGACTATAGTCACTGTAAAGAATTTCCAGTGATTCAAGCCACGATGCGATACCAGCGTTAGGGGACAGAGACGCGGCGCGGTGTCTGTCTGTCAGGGCCGTGTCGGGCGACCCCGTTTCTCGGGCGGTCATTTGTCAGTGGCAAAATTCAGCGTCACGCGCGCACTTTGCGGCGAACCACTGCGCCATGATTCGGTCCGCTTCGGTCATGTTGGCGGCCTCCGGCGCACTGCTGGTGTCGACACGCGGCACGAGCCTGGCGAACTGCTTCCTGTGCAGGTGCTCCCAGAGGGCGTCCCTGAACGCCCGCTTGTGCGCCGTCGACAGGCAGGTGGGGGCACACAGCGACGCGGGCAGCTCGCACCGATGCTCCAGCTGCACCTGTGGCACACAACACGTGCCTTGTGACATGGGTGCGAGGTATACCGCCCCGCTCTTTACTAAATTAGCCTGCTTAAAAAAAGAAAAATAACTCTAATAACGAAACCTTCGTGATTACACATGTACCGGTGTATATATACGACCGTGTACGAAGGGAAACGCATATCCCCGCGCTTCGATCTGTACGTGCCTGTACGTGTGTGACACTACAGTGTAATATGTCATCCTGGAAAACAAGCAACAGCTTCGCCTACAAGCTGAGCGAAAAGTGGAGATCGAAACGCGACAGTCGAGTACTCTTGATTTCGCAGGTATAGTCGTTAAATTATAATTCTATATTCGAGCCATATGCACGCAAGACTATATACTTTGTTTTGGCCACTTAATTGCGTTTCGCCATATCAGAGAAATGTGGCCGCCATATTTCAGACAGGGCGGAAAAGGACGTGTTTTTTTTACTCGTATTGCGCAGCTATACTGCACAGTGACCACACCGACGAATGCATTCTGCTCCGCTTCTGTGCCACGTGCGAGTAGTTACGGAAAGCTGATGGTTGCACGCCTTCCGGATAACACCGTACTGAACTGTCACACGTACAGTACACGCGACGAGGGAAATATGTTGGAGGCGCATCACGTGCAGGGGCGTAGCCAAGGGGGAGGGAGAGGAGGGCACACGATCTCTCCCTTACCCGGAAATTCTTGCGTACCAGGGATTTATGCATGGGATAAAATACAATAAAGGTGGATTCACACGACCGGACGGAGGAGGATGGCGTATCACGTGACGCGCGCGTCATCAAAACGTGCCGCCCTCGCCTAGTCCGTGCTCCTCCGCTCGCGGTCCGGATTGAAAATGCTCGCCGGTATTTCCATCCGTCCGTTTGGCGGTCGTCTGACCTCAATTTAGCGTAGTCAGCGTCAAATCTGTCGACATCGGACGCATTGGCGTGTCTACGATGGCGTGTTATCGGCTTGGAGCCACGTGTGATTTCGTTGTGCAGCAGTGACCGCGCGTATTTTGTTGTGATGCAGCGGGAAAGCCGAGTCGTGGTTGCGCGCGCATTTCTATTTACTCAGACCGCGCAGCCTGCGTGACTTCAACATGAGTGAGGTGCACAAGAAAACGCTAAGTGACGATGCAAAGGTCACTCTTTTGGTTCTTGTTGAGAGATTCACAGCACTATGGCATATAGGGCACGCCGAGTATGCAAACGCGCAGCTGCTAATAAACGTTGGAGTCGAGAGTAAGCGCGCGGATTCCGCAAACGGCGGTCCGGCTGTGCGAATGCGACACTTGAATCCGGCTGCGCCGGATTCAAGTGATGACGTCACTGTTTGTCCGCGGAGCAGGCGGGATTTTGCCCTCGCGTGTGTATCCACCTTAAGCGATTACACTCACCGCACCGGCCCTCTACCCCGGTCAAGTGCCCCCCCCCCCCCCCCCTACCCCCATGCCCCTCCCCGGCAAAAAATAAACGGCTACGCCACTGCGCACGTGATTGCTGCATGAATCGCAACTGTACCGGGCAGTGCGCCGGCATCACCGATGCGGCTCGGTCCAGGAATCGCCAGGCGGCGGCGTTGGCGGACTGCGACGCCCCGAGTCCCACCAGGCTGAACAGGCTGAAGAGGAGCTGCTCGTAGAAGGGCCCGTTGGCCGCAAAGTGCGCCGAGCTCAGGTTGGGTGACATGTTCGCCTCGAGCAGGTGCACGCCCAGGGCCTCGTCCAACACGAAGTCGAATCGCACAAGCTCGAAGAAGCGGCCCGCGCGAGGCCAGCGCGTTGCCGCTCGCCGCATCGCCTCGGCCTTGCGCGTGTACACGGACGCCACGACCCGCTCCACTTCCGCCCACAGGGCGCCGCTATCTACGTCCCTGCGTGGCAGTTCGGGAAACAACATTATTCTAAATGCACGGCTTAACACACTCGAATGAGCAGTGCAAGATGACGGGACAACAGAACAAAAGGATATTCAGTCGAACCCTGATATTTCGAATCTGAAGGGGATCACAAGAAAGTTCGGTATATATGTAATTCGATATATAAAATAAAATAAAAATTATGCAAAAAATTTTCAAGGGGATTTTACTGCTGTTCGCTATACACAATAGTTCGTTATATGTGTTCCGGGTACCACTGTATAGGTGATGGGTTCGTAACACGGCAGCCTCGATCATTCTAATGGTGGCGCAGTGAAAAAGCGATCAAGTACCTTTGTTAAGGTACTATGGAAGCAACCATCGAGCACTATTGCTGTTCATCGCCGAAACTGGCCTACATTGTTATATTTAATGGTTTATGCCGTTGGGCGAACTTTCGAGAAAAAAAAAGTGTAATAACCCCAGATCACAGAATGCAGGGCTCCGGATATTAATCCGGAGCCTTCCATTGTAAAGTTCCTAGCACGTACTGTATCACATTGTGCCGGATTTGAGATTTCAGGTGAACTTATCGCTGTATTAGTGTATTCGTAGAGCGCAGTTACCTGCTTTATTATTAATAACCCGGTCCAGTTAACCCCTCACCAGCACCTAACATAAACGTAATATCACGAATCAAGAGCTTAATTACAGTGGTCGAAACGCCTTATTCCGTTCTCTCCTGTGTTTACACGACACAAAGACGTGAAGGCGCGTGTACCGTTCAAAAAAAAAAGCACATACAGAGATTCTCACGTGCGGTACATTGGAATTCCCGTAAAAAGATATTACTGGAAAAGGCCACAAAGATGTAAAAAACGCAGAAGCGGCAGAAATATACATAAATTGAAATGCAATGAGAAGCGAGTCTGCTGAATGTTGTTAAATAAAACCTTAATTTTTGTGAAATGCGCGCAGAACCAACCGGCCGACCAAGTGCTTATTCAATAAGCAAGCAATTAAATGAATACAATTAGTGCGAAATGTATTCCGTGTAATTACAGAGACAATAATATCGTACAGTTGCGTGCGCAGGTAGACGTCCAGGCTGGCCTTCATGCTGAGCTGTGAGCCAACGTAGTAGCGGGCAAGCGACGGCATGTCCCAGATAGGTGTGTAGTCGTCGCCGACCACGTACGAGTCCAGATCAGAGGCGTTGAACTGAAGTGTGTTGTACGGGCGAGCACAGAAGCGTAGCAGCACGTCACCTCTGTACACGTACACACGCATGGGCTCCAGAGATGTCATGGCAACGTAGACGCCGATGTCGAACTTCTTGCCGTCGATCAGCAGCGGGTTCGCGATCAGCTCTTGCACGAACGTCTCTTCTTCGTCGGCAGCAGCTGCGACTTCGCCGGGGTCGACCACGTGTATCCCCCGATGGTCTCGGTTCTTCTGTACCCACATGGCAGAAGGTCGCTCCTCAGCGTTCCGCAAAAACTCTGCCGTCTGCGCTGGAAGTTTGAACGTTAGAGGCAGCTGTCGGATGGACCTATCCATGGAGAGGCTGCCTTTGTTGGTGATGTAACCCGAGCCCGGGAAGTGATTGACAACCTGGCCGGGCTTCAATTCGCGCATGTCACTGGCTAATTCCGTAAACGGATAGTCGTGCGACCACAGCACCGACCATCCGTCCGCGCGTCCCCCGATCCGGTATCCGTAGCGCCGAAACGATTCAATGACATGTCGCAAGTGGCTTTGGTCTGAACCTTTGCTATAGACCCAGACGACGGGCTTGGAATCATCTGTTTTCGTTGTTGCATTGAGAGATACCAGCAGAATGTTATTGTTTACGCATAATCGGCGCACCTCGTAAAGTCCAGCAATTAAAAGAACCAGTAACGAGACTACGACGACTGAGTAAGGTATCGGCGTGCTTGAATACACTGTAGCAGATTTCAACGTTTGAGGTGCGGAGGGGGCTGACGCTACTCGCTTCTTTTCGCTCGCGTGCGGTTCGAAATCTCCCAGACCCATACTTGCGCATTGATACTTTCGCGCGACCCAGCCGGGGCTTGCGCGCTGAGCCCGTGTGCGGTTGCCGTGGTTGCTGCGTCAACACAAGATTGCCTTGGATTGGATTGGCGTCGAATCAAATCTTGCAAGTGTTGATAACAAATCAATTTAACGCGTAATAATGTTAAATGTAAGCCTATAATAGTTAAAAAATCACACCTATACTATATTTTTGTCTAATTACGCCAATACAACCAAAAACTAGCATACTTCGTCTTCCCATTTTTAGCGTATTTTCTCGTGCTGCGTGCTGCTCGTTCAGCTCGTTGCTCAAGATGGCGGCGTCCATCCTCGCTGTGGGCTGGAGTGCAAATGCTTGATATATTTGAAGCTTCATACGTGATTATTTGTAACGTATATTGAAATGGCTTCGGAAGAAGAAGTACCTACAACCGCTGCATCCAGCCAAGCGAAATTTTTAAACTTGTACGATGACTCCAACAAGTATGCCGAGGTGAGGCTTCCTTTGCGGGCGAGCAACGACCGATGTCGCCAAGCGATCACGTTGGTCTGACAAAATTGTAGACGGTTTTGCTCGTGCTGCTTAAGCTGCTGCAATGAAATACCGCTACAATTTAAAATAGTTTCCAAGATGCCCTATGGAGAACACAAAAATAAACCCAGTTATGGCTCGCGGTTCGGCGCATGAAAAAGTGACAGCTGTAGCGAATAGCCAACTTCGCTAGAAACGTAAAAGCGAGCGCAACCGTCTTTCCTCTAGCGTTATGCTATACTGCGCACCGATCTTCAGTAGCTACGCTGGTTTGCAAAGGATGTAATTTCGCCTTTACGGTGTGCGTAACGAGAAAAGCACTATTGTCATGTCCACAAGACATCTCGTAAGCAATTGGAACAGAAAGCCTCACAACAATAAAGATGATGTAGCAAGTGCACGATATTTTGTGCGAATAGCTACACTTCAACACCCTGCTAGGGTGTCAACATGAGAAGGCAAGTTTTGTTACGCTGATGTTTTCGTTCATTAGTGGAAACTTTATTAGTTACGCGGACAAGATGCATCTCAAGAAAACATGTCAATTCAGAGTAATTGGTTCAGCCGTGGCAGGTAGTGCATTCATTAAAAACAGAACTTAAAACTGAATCCGTAAAACTGGAGCGGTAAACCATCAGGAGCTAGGCTGTTTGAATGCTTGAGATGCTTCATTGCATAACACTTGGCTGGTTCAAGATACAGTGGACTCTGGGTAAACGAAACTCGCTTAAATGGAAATGCCGGATAAACAGAACAATAGTATCAACTTTGGTTGGTCGCCCATAGGCTTAATGTTGACAAACTTCGGGTAAACGGAACCCATGTTTTTGTAAGCTCCTGTTAAATGGAACTTTAACCAGAATCATCATGTGGAACAGCAAAAGTGCGCCAAACATGTGTACTGGTGATGCTATAAAGAACGAAGAAAATGCAATCCATCAGGCAGCTGTGTGAAAGCTTATGCAAATTAAAGATTTGTAGCGGTGTTTTCATATGACGACTTCGCTATGATGATCCCTCTGCAGGAAGAAAGCACTACTGAGTAGGTAGGATTTTGCAGTCAGACTGCCAACTACTGCTTTGTTCACACTGTCAGGAATAAGAGACATCAGATGATGCCCTTGTTAACTGTTTTAACTGTTAGCTGTTTAACTATAATTGAGAGTATAATCAGTGAAATTATATGTGCATACTATGATTCCATTGATGACTGCATATCTATTACTGTTCCAGTGCGCATTACTGTTTTGGATCTGATGGTAAGAGATGCTGTTGAAAATGTGCAATGCTATCTTGAATGCAAGGACTGCACATATTTATCGTAAATTTTTTCGTGTATAAACAGAAGCATGTGCAAAAGAAGCTACAATATTAGAAGCAGAGTGCAATAATGTCCTTTTTTTTTTTTCACCACACTGTTATGAAACCAATCGTACATTTTTTAATAAAACAATTCTTGGTGGTTTTTGTGTCCTTCGCTTAAATGAAACTTTGGATAAACAGAATAAGTTATTCTGTGTTTCAAGTTACTGTTAAGCGGATTCTACTGTATTTAAATTCCCATCTTCTAAGCTTTAAAGTGATGAAGTGCAGGGAAGCTCAAATTTAACATCCGCTTACTAGCTAGTTCGTGGTTAAAATAGTGGTTAGGTGACATATTCGGTTACACTACAACTGGAAGTGTCGTTAATTACCTTATTATTTTCTGCATTCCTCGGCAGCACCTGCTCCGTTCTGTTGTACAAGCAACAAAAGCAGCTAATGACCTGCCTGGAGCTGGAGAAGATTTTGAGTACTTCAGCAGTTTTGCCAGTTTTCGTCAAGTTATGCTGGCAGAAGGGAAGAGTGTACTCAAGCTGTAAGTTTTAATATTTGATACTTGATTAATTAATACTTAATACTTGATTATTAGAATTAACCTTAATCTAGTTGGTTCTTGAGTTTTAGTTTTTCATAATTTTCCTCACTGCTGGTTTGATGACGTGGTTTGCCTTAAGGCTGAACTGTATTGGTGCGTTTGTGTTGATGAAAGGCAATTGCTACTTTCTTGAGCAGGTTACTTGTCATGGAAACTCCACTCAGATTGCATCAGATCTGGAAGAAGACCGTGATGAATGAATGAATTTTAGAAGACCTTGATGAAGAACAAGTCTTGTTGATTTCAGTGGCCATAGTATATAAGGGGTCCTGAAACACTTTTTGAACATAGTAAGAAAATGTTGCCAATCTGTTGTAGAGGCTGCTGTGAATATGTGCACCAATTATTACTGCACTGCATGCAGCATGGAATTTACAATTTCCTGTCAAATGCAACGAAAAATCGCATGCTCTCACTTCCACTATGTCGTCATGCAGCATCATCAAAAGCAGCTAGACCCACCAACGCTGTTGGCTGATTTCGTGATCGCAAGAGCATTCTCAGTAATACATAATTGGCAATTTTAGTTAAATAAATGAAAAATATATATATCTGTAATAACGAAAAGATAGGAAAATCATTTCATCATTGCACTGTGCGTTGCAGCGTCTGCTGCCTGTGGCCACCGAGATTCCAGTGGTGTGCTGCATAGTGTAGTCTACTGCAGTCGCCACGAGGTGCTGCAGCACTCAACTTTTGGCTTCTCCGCTGTGCAGCTTCCAGTGCACTAGTGGAGACAAAAAGAGAGAGAAAGCCGCTAATAGTTGAAGGATACGGAAAATTTTTCTGCCATGATATTCTTGAGACGACCTTTAATATTAAGTGATGCCATTCTGTGATTAGTTAGAAAAGTGTTTCAGGCCTCTTTAATGACCATTGAGACAGCATGTGGGACAGTTGTATAAGCACGTTAAAGCAGTACTTGGATAGAAAATTGTTTCGCCGAGAAGTGGTAGTGCAGGGACATTTAATTTATTTGTTATTTCTAAATTTTATATTGCCATCAAAACCAGTGGCATTGCAGTGGTGAATTGGGGACAACGATACCACTAATAATAAAGAGAATAAAAATTCAGTGAGTTATAAGAATTACCTCAAAGACCACATATGTGTTCAGTGTTGGCTAGCACATTACAAGAATGGTGGTTATCTCTGATAGCTGCTAGGTACGCTCAAAAGTAGTTATACATGATGTATGTTGTATGTTGAAAATATTTTTGTATTGCACACTTGCAATGCCTGCCTTATGACAGTGATAAACTAAATGTGACACATACTGTATTTGAGTAACACAAGAACAAGGTGAGAGCAGGAGCCAATGTTTCGACAAGTGGACTTGTCTTCTTTGGTACATACTGTATTTGTAAAATTTAGGATACAATTGGCTTCTTTTACCATGAAAGAAGGGTTCATGAGCCAGAAAAGACAGAAATGAAAATGGGTTGGCAATGCCACCTTGGAAGTTCCCGCGCCAAATCACAGTGATGTCATGGATTTTGACGTCATCTGCTTGGGCCTAGTTAATTGTTTATAAAAAAAGGACTGCATTGCATTCTAAAGGAGCCAAAGTCAAACCTAGCAAGTTTCAAGAAATTTCACCGAGCAACAATGGCAAATATGAGAAAATATTTCGAAATGCAAGACTGCATTTACTACTGGCACTGGGGTTTCGGTACAAAGTTGGAAAAATTGAAGTTGGATCTTCATTTTCTCTTTAATAATCAACCTATCACTGCGAGAAAATGAAAATACCGAGTTTTTAAAGAACACCTTATTGGTCTAAACTGATTTAGTCTCTTTCTTTAGTGTCCCTTTAAAACCCCAAATGAGTCATTGGTATTCTAATCATGAAATTGTATTGTGCTGTGACCTTGGAGGCTGAGCACATTGTTCAGAAAATTTTTTTTTGGCAATAAATATGATGCACTTGATTCCAGGATGTCTTCTCTGGCCAGTCACCAGGTTGGGAAAGGGAAGTTTGAAGGTCTTGACCTGGAGGAAAAGTTTGATCTTCTAGCTGACATCAATGACACTGTGCTGGAGAGAGTGGTATGGTCTGCGACTGCAGTTTCTTGTACCACCTGTCATTATATCTATAGTTGTGCAGTTAACAGGTGAACAATATAAAAGGTATGTCTTGAAAGTAATAAGACTATTGCCAGGAAACAAATTTATTTTAACGTACCAATACAAACACTTAAAAATCTTCAAAATATGCTCCTTAGGTGTCAGTACATCATTACCAGCATTTCTGCAAAGGTTGGTATGGCTCCTGATAGGCAGCAGTGGGAACATCCCTTAAAGCCTTCGTTGTGGCTGCTTTGACTTTGTTTATGGTCTCAAAATGATGTCCTTTCGAGACACGTTTGATCCGGGTGAACATTATAAGTCAACTGGGGCCAGACCAGGACTGTAGGGGGCTGCAGCACCCTTGCCACATCGTGCAAAAACGGGTGAACTCGAAAAGCTATACTTGAACAAACTACACACTTAAACAAACTATACTTAACAAGTGTGAAGTTTGGAAAGCACTTATAAGTTATTTTGATTTGGTACTAAAGTTGATCTTGAAATGCCTAAGCTGGCGTCATCGACATTATTATGATGTCATGATACGGAGCAAAATTTGCTGATGATGTGTAGCAATAATGCTAAGTATGATAACATTGCTCTTGAAAAAATAAATGAGAGTGCTGCATGCATTTTTTCCGACTGCATTTACATGTGGCAGCCGCAGCTATCGCAGGAACAAAGCGAGCTAGTGTATCATAACGTCATGATGCATCCACCTCTAGAATACTGAAAAGAAAGCTGGTTTGTAGAAACAAGCATTTAGGAAAATATTTTGGTTGCTCTGATGCGTGCCCATATTTTTTTAAATAGGATTTAAAGTGCCAGAAACTTCATTTAACACAAAAATATGACAAGTCAAAAATGTCATGTTGATACTTCTTTAAACACGAACTTCGCACTCCATGTCATCCATGCTGAAAACACCTGTGCTTCTAGGCTTCAAGATGGTCAATGTCAACCTTGCAATAGACCTCACTTAGTTCTTGCACTTGTCTTTTTTTTACGTGATAGCGTTAAAGGCCCCATGTCGCAGAAAATTTGTGGTGTAGAAACTCATCCCGAACCACCCCGACCACACAGGCCCTCCATTTGGCGCAAAGGATTAGTGAACAAAAATTGAATTTCTTAAAGTAAAATCCGTCAGGAAAATCATAAAGACTTAACTACAACCTACAGACATGATAGCGTCAGATTGTAATTCGAATACACGAGAAAAAAGCCTGATAAGCAGCCAGGGATATTTTAATGCTATCACGTTCCACTCTTAAAGGCGAAGCTTAAGCGCCCTCCAAATCTGATGGTGCGCGGCTCAAGCAAGCAACGCTCGCACAATTCTTTTGGACACGCGTGCGCCTCGGGGCAACAGCAAACAATTATTAAAGTAATAAAAAAAAAGTTCCTAGGGTCTTCACATTTTAATATATAACGACTTATGTTTCCCCTGGAAAATGTCTTCCCAGCAATGCACTTGTATTTAAAAGTGAAGCTGACTTTAAGGGGATCAGGGTAAGCTTGGTCTTTGTAAGCTGGCTTTCCCACCTGGTGTGTTGCAGTGAAGCCTACTCTTAAAGAAAAATGCGATGCGAACGGGGCTTTATAACGCTATCGCATTCCACTCCTAAAGGCAAAGCTTAAAAGTCCTCGAATTTATTTTTTTCTTTTTTTCTGGTAAGTGTTATAGTTTTCTCTAATGACTTTTGTTAGCTTTGGTGCAAAGACGAGGGTGAACGCAGCAGTTTTTGGGAAGAAGCTGCTACCACACTGTGTAGTGTTGCTGCTGGCATGACACTGCTGACATGACACACTGTGTAGTGCTAGTGATTGCTTTCACTGCACTAATGCAGGGCTATATTAGTTTTGTTTACTATGGCAACTTAAGCAAAATAGGTATTAGGTATGTGATTTTTTTTTGACTCAGGGTTCTTTTTGAAAACAATGCACGAAATTGTGCTGTTACACCTGCAGCTGTTAGTTTCTAATCCAACTTCGAACGTGCTGTACTTTTATCATTGATGCTGCACTATTATAGAGTCCCCATGACACATAACTTGCATGCTTTGTCATTTTATCTACAAGTTGCTAGCCTTGTTTTCAGACCAGGGAAGAATGCCTGCATGGCCTATTGTTCTTGCAAAAAAGCTTTGCAAACTTTGCATTTGCTAAGGGGGAATGAGAGGCAGAGCGGGTGGATGGGAAAGGGGATATCAGCCATTTTAAGCATGAATAATACGTGCCTTGAGACTGTTCCTGTTTTCCTTCTGCAGATAAATATACCACATTCAAAAATGGTCCCATTTTTTTCGTTCACTCTTAATTTGTGCATGTTGCACACATACAAAGTACAATACTCGATGCATGTTGTAAATAAATCTTGACTTGGCTTGGCTATTTGTGATGATAAGGAAACCTGTAACTTTGCAGGGAAACAACCTTGACGAGGCAGATGGAGTCAAGAAAAAGGCAGATGAGGTTGTCCTCGTGACTGTGAGTGCAAACAGGCCTATTCACACCAGCTGGAACAAGAAGGTAAGGTTCTTATTACCTGTTGGCTGCTGGCTCACCTGATAGTATATAGTATAGTTCAAACGCAGCGTGTAGTATCTAGTGAAAAGTGACTATCTGGATCTGGGCGAATGAGCAGACAGCGCCTTGTAATCGGAACATCTTGGTGATGGTTAGTGTTTTGATGATTGAGCATGTCAGCACAGCATTGACATCAATAATGGGTACTGATACTTTTCTACCTAAGGAAGGCATGTGAGATAAGTGTGCATGTGCACCCTCTCCTGCACCATCAGGTAAAAAGATGGCTTTTTTCTGGTTTTTCATGAGAAAAAGAACTAGTGCGTGCATGCTTGTTCTGGGCACACTTTAAAAGGCCGACATTGTTTGCTTCAGCGCTTGTCGTGCGGTATGTGTTTTTCTTTTATATTCTCATTTCAATCACTCTGTTTCATCTTATATTGCAGACAGTGCTGTCACAACAAACCCAAATAAGGGACATGGCTTGTCTGAGAATGCATTCTTGCCAACCTGTGAACATCAGAATTCGTAAATATACGACAGACATGACAAAAAGGAAAGAAGGGAGGGGGGGGAGATAGCACACATATAAGTTTACTCTGAGCACCCACCTTTTGTTGGATACACACATACTTTATTAACGATTAACTTTTAGATGCAGAACAAGCAGCACCAAACTTAGAACAGCAAATACTGACAAGATTGTTTCCTCAGTGGCTTCATCAGTGACACCGCTGCTCCAAATTTGACTGCTTGAGAACTTGTCTGAATAAACTAACTCGAGGCGTATACCTCTCTCTATACGGTGTAGCGGTGCAGGTAGCATTGCAACTTCTTTATTGCATGCATTTTGTTGAAGTCATGCATCTCCCCATCATTCAACAGCTTTAAAGCATTGTTGCGAACAGAATCTATTTTTCCTTAAACTTTATGCAGCCTTTGTAAAATTGTAGAACGAGCCAGAATTTGTAAACTTTACGAATAATTCGGGAGAGTTCGCGGGTATGGAAAATGGCTCAAAACAGGTGGTATGTGTAATCTGAAGAATCTGTTTCAAATACCTTTCATTTGAACTCGAAATATGCTTTTGCTCATTATATTTTCATACATGTTTGGGGGGATAGCTAACTTGTAGGGCAGGTTCTGTTGGAGACCAGTTGGCAGTAAGAACTGACTGTAAAGGGTATTGTGTCACTGGGCTTACTTGTGTGGCCTGGAGAGGTTAAGGGGGGACACTGCTAATTACATAATGTTCTTTATTTCCCCAACAATATTAATAAAACTCTCCAGTCTTATTTGTATTTTTGTGCTGATTTCAAATATGTACTTAGTTCTGGTGTAGGTCAATTAGTTCCTAAGATAATTAACATTTAATTTCCTTTGTTTGAGGCCGCAATTAAAAATGAATGGCCCAATAAAAAACTATTTGTAAGGCATGGTTAGATAGCATAAGGGGTAAGGAATGAAGTATAGGAAACACTTTTTTTGTGTGACCATTAATAGATACTTTACAGCCCATTGAATACAAGCCCACCAAATTTGGCAAACATATAGCACAATATGTAGCACAATAATTAATTTCTGAAATGAAAACTAAGAAATCTGCTTGCTATACTTCATAGAGTACACGTTAGACTTCATTCTGCAAAAAGAATTTCAGTTCTAACTGTTCTAGATCTTGAGATATCAAGGCCTCAATGTTGCATGGAGCCAAAAATTTGAGTTTTGAGAAAAGTGCAAAAAACGAACAGCACAAAGTTTAATGAAAATTAACAAATGTTTTACACATATTTACACAGGTACATTCCTAATAAGCACCAGAAATGTAGTCAAACTGCCTGCTGCTGTTCAAATGTCGTCTTTTCAGTGCCCCTTGAACACTGTCAGCCAAAGCATGCTTCCGAGCACATTCATTTTCCCTGCGTTCGTCCTTCTCAGCCATCCGTTTGTTGCTCATTGGGGTGGGGTTCAGGCTGAGCTCGTTTAGGATTGCTGCTGATGTCCTCCTGTTGCCTGCGTTGAATCGCATCACTGCCTCTGCCACAGCAGCTTCCACGGTGAATAGTGATGCATGGCGTTGCTTTGGTGCGAGTGACCAGATTATGGAATGTAAGCTCTCATTATTGTTTTGAGTTTTACCTCTCTGGCACCGCTCAAGGAGCTTCCTTTCCGAGAGGCGCTCATAGATTGGAAGCAACGCTTTGCACACATGAGGTGGCAAGTTATATCTGTGTTTGGGAGTAGTCTCACCTCGGGCTGCTGCTGCATTCTGCCGGCACCAAGAATCTGGGCCTGTTGGGCACAGACTGTGATCAGCGACTTCATCATTGGATGTAATGTGACAATATGTTGCCATCACAGCTTTGCGAATTGCCTCTACATTTCCTTTGTGCGATTTCAGTGCCCAACCATAGTAGGAGCTTAACTTCGTTATAAGGTCCCCTGTGAGCCTTCCTCTGCCACCAAGGTTCTCTGTCCCCTTGTGTTTTGTGATCAAGTTGCGCAGGGCTGTGCCCATACGCTTTTGTACGTGATTGACGCAATCTTCTTTTTCAATCTTTATGTACCCGTAGACATCAGCCTCTTGCAAAGCAAGAAAAGTGCGGCTGTCGCCATCGGATAACACTGTAGTGTAGCGAAGGCCATTCTTCTTGAGGGACCTCTCGAAAAGCAGAAGGCCTGCTTGTACCTCCATTTCTCCAGCCTTCTTGTCGGTGTTTTTTTTGCATAAATGGCTAGCCCTCCAAGCTGCGTACTCTGGGTCGTCCTTCTTTGGTCCCCGCTCACATCCAGCACAAAAATTGCTCAAAACAACATAATCTAGCACGAGGCCCGAGAAAAGTTCCACAACTGCACCTACCCCTATATGGGATGTGTGTCCACGCGTCATCCACGAACCATCAAAAGATACGGCGATGTTATTAACGTTTCCCAAGTTCAGTACACTGTATAGTTGCTGAACCGACTGGGCACTTTCGGTCATCACTTCTTCGGCCGCGCGAACTGCTGCAGGCGTCAATTTTTTTTTCACGTAGTTCTGCCACGTCTTGTTGTGGAGACCGCGTTTGGAAATGTTCATCACTGAAAAAACATCATTAAGCGCTGTCTGCTGGTTCCCAGTGCTCTGCATAGCACGCGCTGCTAGAACATTTACCACGAACGGGTTCACCATCTGATCGCCGCTTACGCGCGGCGAGCTCCACCCGGACGCGATGTCGCCACAGTTGGAGCACGAGAGAATAAGTTTAACAGCGAGGCCATATTCTCGCTCACCTTTCTTGAATGCAACGTCGCCGCTACCACACGTTGTGCACTTTGTAAACTTCAAAAGCTGGTTTTGCAAATCCAAACTGACGATCGTGAAGGCCGTCTCATCTGGCGCGCTGTCGACCACGCCGCTGTCACGATGAAAACAATCCGATTTCCGCTTCGTCGCTGCCATTGACGCGAGTTCCCGTAGTTTTTCCTCGGTTCTGATCCTCCTCTGCTCCACTTCGGAAGGCTGCAGCATCACCGTGTCACGGCAGACGCGGCCGCTGTCGGGTTCGCGAGCTGGCGTACACGCTGGACCCACGCCGTTGTCGCCAACTTCGATGCCTTGTCCACTCGATGTAGCGTCTCGATCTCCCTCGTCGCGTCCTGATGAAATGCGACGACCTTTAAAATTATCAACCATTGATTTCTTTCGCTTTTTGCCGAACTGGTTCCGCGAATGAAACTTCCGCGCTTACCCGGGCATTGTTCCGTGCTTATCAGTCGCCGCACGCGATTTTTCAAAATGGCGTCTCAACGCGACGGCGGCGCGCGGGGCCGGCCCGCCGGCTCGCCTAGCAGACGACACCAGCCGACTCCGCCAATCCGGTGGCGCGGTCTTCTCACGTGTGCTCGAGCAGCCAATAGGAAACAAATACTGTGCTTTTCTTTATTAGTTTATTTTACGTGAACCAATGGACGAAACTGAGCTGCAGTGGCGGGAAATTTAAGCAGGAAGACGGCTCTTTCAAACGAGACCAAGATGGCGGCGATATGCAGCGTGAAACGGCAGCTGCGCGATGGGAAGAAAGGGCCGCGTTGGGGTTAATTTTGGCCCGAATTCAGCCGGAACTCATCGTGAAAATTATTATTTTGGCTAAAATACTGATTCTAGAAACGAGAAACTTGGCGAATAGGTGGGAAAATAGCTGTAGATTTCGAAAATAACACTTCCAAAATCTTGATTTTTTCGCGATTTTTTGGTTCTAAAGATCCGTGTCCCCCCTTAATGATTGTCTGTAAAGGACAACAGGCCTGCTGTGGCGGCTTAGCGGCTGTGGCATTGCGCTGCTAAGCACAAGGTTGCGGGATCAAATCCCGGCCGCATTTTGATGGGAGTGAAGTGTAAAAACACCCGTGTGTCATGCATTGGGTGTAAGTTAAAGATTCCCATATGGTCAAAATTAATCTGCAGTTTCCCACTACGACGTGCCTCATAATCAGATGGTGGTTTTGGCACGTAAGACCCCAGAATCAAATTTTTAATGGACAACAGTGCAGCATAGAAAGGAAGCATAAGGAAGAGGGCTAGAGAGAGATTGGTCCGTTGCTCAGTGGCATGTGCTGTTACAGGACCCTTCCCGGGCAGCAAAGTTCCACCTGCTGGCGGCCAAGAACGTGACGCGGCCGCAGCTCACTTTTCGCGAAAAGGTGGACAACAGCAACACCCCCTTTGTTCCCATCCTTCGAGACAAGCCACACTCTCTGAAGCCCCTTGCCCTGTTGCCTGAGCGCACAGCTGATGGACAAGAATGGTGCGTCACTAACAGCTGTTCGCTTCATTGCGCAAAAGGCAGTAAGCAGAGAGGGGGAGATCAGTTACCCAGTGACCTGGGTTTTTAATTGAACTTTTAAAGATAATTTTGCACTTACTGCTTCTTCGTTTTCTGCAATATTGAACAGCACAGTGCCGCAGTACAGAGATGGAAGGAAAGGATGCACACAGTGTCATGTGTGTCCTTTTCTTCTGTTTCCGTCCTGTGTGCCACTGTTCAAAATTCAAGCTGATCAACCAACAAGACCGAATTCTTTCGTTATCATTGTTTTGACTCAAATTTCACAAAATCGCATGTTTTGGTTTACATTATTCACTGAAATGCTTGGCATCCTTGCTTGCCTAGTTCATCCGGAAAGAAGCGAAAAAGTAAACTACCACAATATGTATCAGACAAGCAAGTTGCTGCTAAGACAAGATCAGCTGCCTTTGGCAACAAAATTTGGACAGACAAGGCAAAGAACATGCAACATGTTTTATTGAACATTGGGCACCAAGAAAAAGAAATCTTGTTGCATAGTTTCAGGGAAGACAAAGCAGCAGTAATTACTATGTATATTTTTCCTTTTAAGTTTTTAAGATATTAATAGAGGTTGCAGAACAGTTTCATCTTTGCAGTTTGCAAAATGCTAATTTAGTTACGTAAAAAGAGTTAGGTACTTACTACCACTTGTCTTTATTGTTCAGAATGCATAGGAATAAACCACTTCTAGCTCAATTCAAATGGCATTGTAACATTCACCTGCTGACTTGCTTTGGGAAAGAATTTGTTCTGTTTTCTTGTGCTAGTAGGGCTTGTTAATCTTGGTGGCAGAATATACACATGCTGCATTTCAATTCCCATGTACCCACCTGTCGTGCATTTTATATTGTGATTTGCCCTTTGTGTAGGATACCTATTAGCATATAAGCCAGTAATTATACTGAATAAATGGTCATTTTGACTCCCTGTATTATTTATGAAAGGTATGTGCTTGCTTTTGTTTTTTAACTGTAAAAACAGTAAGGCAGTGCTCACTTTATTTCCGTACACAAGCTCGCCATTTTATCAGAGCGATCAAGTTCTTTTGCCATCTGTGAGTTTCATAATTCCAAGGGAATTTGAAAGCGAAGGCATGCCCTGAAATCAGTTAAAAATGTTTTACATAGTTTAAGGCACATAGTTAAAGCTGGAATCTTGATCTAGATAACCACATGAGATTAGAAGCTTTCTTATATACTATGATAAAGAATTGGGTGCACTGCATGAGTGCAGCCTCATTGGTAGAATGCCTTCTTTCTAGAATGCATGCCGCGGCATAACGAAAAGGGGTGGGTATCTGCTGAGTTGTTTGGTATCTGTTTGCCTCTTGCTGCTTGTATAGCCTTAACTCTTTTCATGCCATGGAAGAGTTGGTTTGGCCACGTGTTTCTGGTAGGCAGGGCCAAGGACGGGCTCAGCTCTTGGACGATGCTTTTTATTTTCTAGCAATGCCATGGAGGAGCTGGTTCTGTCTCATTGCTTTGTCGTACTTCTCGTAGGTAGCAGCACACAATTTGTGGGGTAGCGCAAACAAAACATGTTGGCGACTGGGGCCTTTAAAAATAATAGTCTACGAGGTGGCTATTGCACCTGCCATGGTGGCGCAGCGGCTACTGCATTCTGGGGTTGAGCAGGAGTTCACAGGTTTGACTCCCAGCTATGGCAGCCGCATTCGATGGAAACGGAATGCAAAAATACTCTGTGCTTAGATTAGGAGCACATTAAAAAAAAAAAAAGAAACAGGTGGTCAAAGTTAATTGGGAGCCAACAGCTAAGACATCTTTCATAGCCTGTGTGTTGTTTTGGGACATTAAAACTCATAATTTTAATTTTATGTGGCTGTTGTGCTGTTATGGTGAGTAAGGATTTATCCCAGCAGCCTAACATGCTAGCACTTACAATATATAATCTTACAATATATAATCTTACAGCTGTTCACTAAGTGTGAGTAATATGGTGCCATGCACACATCCCTGTGAAAGTGTGTGAAGGCTTGTGTCTGTCTCTTGTCCATTGCAGTTATGGCCATCCTTATGAGTGGGAGATAGATCACTTTGAGCCATCACCCGCACAGCTTCAGGCACCCACTGAAGAGGTGAGCAGAACCCCTATCACATGTTACACTTTTGATCTGCTAAATATGAGGTCTGCCTTGCCACTTGTACGAACTTTCACATTTACTTTTGCTTGGCTCCCTGCACCTGCAGTTTTTTTAACTGGCTGAGAAAATATGTAGGGCTTCACATTGTTAAACAGGGCCACATACCTAATTCAGACTTGCAGTATAGAGCATTTAAAACTCTCCAGCACTCTGGTTCGTTAATACTTCTTTTTAAAATCGTATTGTATGCACAACAGACAGAAACATGTCATGTTACCACATGTAGTGCTTTATCGCAACAAAGAAATCAGCGATGTGTCACATAGAAAAAGTGAAAGCAGATGGCAGCTCTTGTTACCCAAGTTGAAAGCAAAGCTCATGCACATGGCGAATTTGATATAGTGAAAAGGCTACATTTTCGACACTTCTTCATCCTGCCACCAGTCCATAGTTCATTAACCGCTTTTGGAGTGACATTGTAATAAGTCCGTACGGGACCTTCTAGGATGCCATTTCGACAAATCGTGTCTTGGAGCATAATGGTAACATAAAGCATACCCAGCGAAAGAAATATCAGTTAAGAAGTTTAGTAGATAAATATCAGTTATAAAGAAGTTGTTGTATGAAACTGTGACCACCATGGCATTTAAAACATGGAGCTATAAAAAGTGTTGAATAAAGACAAATGTAGTACGATAGTGTGTCCACCGAGACATTTAATACATCTTATTCTAGCTACATAAAGTGTTGTGTTCCTGTAATGTGTACTTTGCCTAAACAATTCTGTGTCAATAGCACTAACTTGATTTGCTGATTTGCCATGACTCCTTCTCATGTGTGTTTACTTGTGCTTACTAGTCAGTCAGTCAGTCAGTCAGTGTATTTAGGCCTGGGGCTACAACTAGTAATTGACAATTGCTCTCACTTGTGGCAGAAAAGTGATATACTGTACGTCGCTCGAGTGTATTTGCCTACAACTTAAGTTCCTTTAATGCTTCAACTAGGCTTGTGGAGGAGCTGGATGGTCTTTCATATCTGAGTAAGTTCCACTACACAGGTGCATGGAAAACAAGACAAATGGAGGACGGAACAAGACACAAAACGACAGAACTTACTCTGTTAGGCCACCGTGCTTATGCATAGAAGCCCTGTTTATTTATGAACAGTGGCCAACAGCACCCATTGCTAGGCTGTTTTCTGGTGTTTTGCATTTCTTCCAAAATAATAAATGTAGATAACGAATAGCCATGTGGTTGTCTAGGCATCAACCACACAATGGACCTAGCCATTTTGCAAGCATCTGTGTGATCCAGCTGAACACACAGATGATCTCTCTGAACTTTTCAGAGGCTTCCCCCACCTCTCGAGGAGACGCCCTGTACCATTGTGGAGACAGTCGATCAACTAAAGGACATGTGCACGGCACTGTCGAAGGAAACCGAGATTGCTGTGGACTTGGAGGTACGCATGCACAATCAGCATGCCTGGCTATTTCACACAGTATTGGTTTGGGGCCAGCTATGTGCTGTAAAAACCTGCATATAACACATGTTTTTTTCTTTCTTTTTTTCTAAAAATCTGGCATGGGCAGGGGCGTAGCCAGAAATTTTTTTCGGGGGGGGGGGGTTCACCAGCCCGACCGGGGGGGGAGGGTGCAAGCTTCTGCTTTCCGTGGTAAATAATAAATAGCGGTAGTGTAGGCAGACTCTATACATTTATATCACAGACATGGGACCGTCCCCCCTCCCCCTCGCTTGTGCTTGTGAAGAAATTAAGTAAAAAGTAAAGTAAGCTCAGTAAATACAGTAAGTACGACAGGTACAGTGGGCGTTTGGAGCAACGGTCTCTCATCGCGCCACTGAATGGACCAGTCTTCGAAAACGCATCATTGAGACGACCCGTTCGATCGGAGAAGACATTATCAGTTGTTAATTTCCGTTAAGCGTAGATGGCGTCGTCCTCGTCGGGGCGAAGTGCGTTTCACAAGTCAAGGATGGCTATGCGCGTGAAAATGCACGTGTGACCAGGCTATACCTACTCCCATAGCAATAGCTTGTTCGCTGCGTCTTTGCGCTAGAAAACTTAAATACGCGCAAAAACGCGTAAGGCGTTTTTTTTTTTTTTCTTTCGAAGCTTTCGTCGCCCTGCTCCCTCATACGAGAGGGTTGCATTTCCTGCGGCAAGTGCATGGGCCGCTGTGTCTTCCGCTGTGTGCGAGCATGCAGCCGTCATTTGCCTTTACGTCAACAGATTCGAAATTGTACAGAATATTTCACCGCTCAGCACAGATATGGCATGTGTACGCATTTTAACCCTTTGAGGGTCGAATTGTTTTGCCAAATGCGACCCCCCAGGGTCGATTTTTTTTATTGCTGATTTAAATTCTTCGAAAGAATCTATTTCGAAAAAATATGGTCGTAATTTTTTTAAAGTGACAGTAAAGTGAGGAAAAAATCGTTTGTGTTCTAAAATACACAATGTCTATTCGGGAATAAGAAGATAAGCGCGCTGAAAAATGGTTGTGTGCACGTCCGGAAACCGAAACAAGTGAGAAGCCTTCGTCTTATCGCCAACAAGGGGCTATAGAGCTTTTGTGGTCTCCAAAAAAGGAACCACAAAAACGGCAGCATCGTTTGTGTATATAGGCGGCTGCCTGGGAACAGGTGTAATCGCGCCGCGGTGGGCGATAAACGATCGAGTAACAAGCGGTCACCCTTTGAGAGATTTGAAACCAGATAGCCATCAGTTTAGTGCAACAAGCGGGATCCGCCGCAGGAGAAAACTGTTGCCGCCGGTGCCGCGCGCGCGCGCCCTGGATGCGCAAGCGAGAGCTGACGCGCCGTTGCCATAAAAAAAAAAAAAAGAAAGAAAAAAAAAACGGAGAGCCATTGGCGCAAGTAAAAATTCCACGTCTTCCCGTCGAGTGGCAGCACATACCAAGCGAAAGAAATGATAGAAAGAAGAGCGGTGTTCTGTGGAAGAGCGCACTTGCCGCCGCCGCGCGCGCGCGTCGGGATGCGCGAGCGGTAGCTGACGCGCCGTTGCCATAAAAAAAAAAAAGGCAGTGGCGCAAGTAAATATTCCACGTGTTCCCGTCAAGTGGCAGCACATACCAAGCGCAAGAAATAATCGAAAGAATCGTGCACTTCGCCGCCGCGCGCGCGCGCGTGCGCCCGGATACGCGAGCGATAGCCGACGCGCCGTTGCAAAAAAAAAAAAAAAAAAAAAACGGAGAGGCCTTGGCGCAAGTAAATAATTCCATGTGTTTCCATCGAGTGGCAGCACATGCCAAGCAAAAGAAATGATCGAAAGAGGCGCGCTTTTTAAATGTACAAGCGATACCGTACATGTACGCCATTGACCATTTTGAGGGTGTTCGCGGAGGTCGTACATGTACGATATTGACCCTGAAAGGGTTAAGTAGTGCGTGCAACTCATTTCTGCTTCACTTACGCCGGTGCAAACAGGAAGCGGCCTTGTACCTCACAGAATCTCGACTGATTGGTGTACTACTGATGCAGGAATGAACTCCGGTATTGTTCAGTGCATAGTGCACATAACCAATTTCTCAGGACGCGTGAACGCCGACGAGAACTGTCAGCGCCTGCAACAAGAGTTTACTTACGCTGTACTGCGCACAGCAGTAATTCATGCTTGTCTGCTGTCTGTTTTGTGCATTCTATTGCGAGTCGGTGGAATTTCACTGCTGTCATCAACCCCTTCGTGTGTACATTGCTGGTTTGGGATTCCACAACAAAACAGCAACTACCAGCCTTCCGTAATTGCTGGTTTGGGATTCAACAACACAACAGTAATTACCAGCCTTCCGTAGGGGCGCAATCGCAAACAAGAGACGTTTCTCGCGCAGACTAAGCCTAGGTTCACACTTGGAAAGCGGCAAGCGGACGGAAAGGCCAAAGCGGGCGGAAAGGCCGAAGCGGCCGGAAAATTTTTTCCGCGCCATGTCCAAGTTGTTCACATTTGTTTTGCTACCGCCGCGGCCGCCGCTGCCGTTTTCGTCCAGATCCATCTAGTCTGCGTACGTTTGTCGGCGTGGTGGCGCTCATTATTGCATTATTTCGAGCGGTATGTTCATTCTTTGACCCACGTACCGTCATCAAAAGTGATCATTTTACGCAACTTCGCGTGTCATCTGCGACCTTCGGTAAATTCCTCGATGGCGTTCCGTAATTCTCCGCACACGGGCGCGGTAGCGCTGAGTCACAGGTTGGTGCCTAGGCGTGATAATATTTCTTTAATAGCTTTTATTTACAAGTTGTAATAACATTTCATCATTTCATATTGTCGGCGCCTCCAGGACACCAAAGGGGCAACGGGAACACCACAGCTAAAACCCGGGCTGGCCCTTGTGTTGGGGCTCACCAAAGCCTGCGCGTCCTACGTGAGACCTACGCTCCCAATCTATCGTCGCGACGAGAAAAGCACCCCGCGACTTCTGCAACATACCGTACACGTGCGAGGAGAATTATGGAGCGCCAACGAGGAATCTGCCTAACTATTGTCTGCCATGGAAGTGGAAGAGGAAATGGCTTTTATACTTCTACCTACTTGTTTTCTAGAAATGGACAATAAATAAACGGAAGACGCGGACACCTCGGAAACGGCGGTGGTGGGTTCGCCTGGCTTTGCAAAAGCGCGAGAAGTTGGGTCACGCCAAGGCTTTGTTGCCGCACCTCCGGTCGCGCGACGTTGAATACTATCGCGAGTATTGCTGACAGTACGTTTTAGTGCCACTCTTGTCGTAGAGCAAGGGCTGGTTCTTGATCGCGTCGATCAGCATTACAGCCTACACTTTTGGTGCCATGGTTTTGGTGCCCGGTGCCATTTTACGACCGGTTGTTTACATGCTAGTGTAGCTTCCAGTGAAGCAGAACGACTTTCCGCCGCGTTTCCGCTTCGTCATGGCGAAAAAATCGGCCCGAGACCGATTTGGCTCGCAGCCTGTATTTCTGCCTGTTTTGCCGCCTAGGCGGGCGGATTTTTGCAAGATTTTGCCGCTTCCTGCAGCTTTGAGACCAAGTGTGAACGTAGCCTAAAATCCTGCGCAAGCGCGGCCTAACCGGCACCTGAAGGGAAGCGGCGGAAATGTATACCGGAGATTTCGATCACCTGGGGTCTTTAACGTGCAACCTAAATCTAAGTAAACGGGCGTCGAGCGTTTTCGCCATCTTCTAAAATGCGGCTGCCGCATTTGTTGCTTCATTTGTTGCGCATTTGTTGCTTCAGAATGCGGCCGCCACATTCTCGCCCAAAACTTCACAGAGTGTGAAAGCCTTGGCAAACACCGTGACAGTTTTTTCCATATGCAGACATGATTCGCTGTAAATTACCAACCCAAACGGAAGCGCCCAGGAATTAAATTGTGATAGTAGCACCGGTTTCATGAATTATGTCAGCGCGAAGCGACGAAAACAAAGGGTGGGTAAGTAGGGGGGGGGGGTTGCGGAAAAAATTTCGGGGGGGGGGGGGGTTTGAACCCCCCCAACCCCCCCCCCCCCCCCTGGCTACGCCACTGGTCATGGGTAATCTCAGTCTCCTATTAAACAACTCAAAACTCTCCACGTTATTCCGTGCACCTAGTCATGCTTCGAATTTTGAAACATGGGGCAAAGCAGCAGGCCAACAACATCCGGCGCTCCGATGGAAGCAGGAAACTGAAACCATAAATTTCTGTGTCAGCTGAATGGTGTCGAAACATTTGCCAAGGCATGCATACCTCATAACATGCCAGTCACCACCCCGACCACTGTTCTGTTTCTTTGTTGCCAAGCTACTTGATGGCAGCACCGCAGGGGCAGCATGCGGAGAGCAATTTCGCCTGCCGAAACTACCAGCAACAGTGTCGCAATGTGGCAATTCGGAGTGACCAAAGAAAGCAGCGGTGACAAGAAGAATAGATTTTTTGTGTGCAACAGGAAGAACATTTCTGAGATCCTGAGAAAGGAGCCTTCCCAGAAATTAAGGAGGACTTGGCGACCTATGCTTACGCAAAGCACACCAGTGATCTCTGCATGTTACAGTGCACGTTGAGGTACTGCAGCAAACGCGATGGTGATCGCTGTTCAGAAAGACTATGGTTGAACCCACTTATAACAATTCTTAAGTGCCATGAAAATCCTATTGTTATAACCTATAATTGTAATAACTGGGTTGCATGAAAAGAGCAAAGGGGACAAACATCTAAAGATTTTAATTAGACAGAAAGAAGCACAGTTTAGCCAACTTATAGTGTTGCTGGTTTTAACAATACTTGTATGTAGCAATGAGCAGCTGCCACTCCATCTACTTTTGTGTTTGTGTGTGTGTTTCTTTTTTTTTTTTTGATAAAATAAACTCCTTACAGTGGAATCGCGTTGCTAGGATTCTGCATAATACGTTTTTTCGGGATAATATGTTTTTTGTTCGTTTCCCAGTCAATGTTTATTGACCCTTTTCGTGGAGCAGTTTGTTCTAGAGAAATGGGATGGCGCTTTCGGTGCCACACTGTACGTCGCCTCAGCGACTGTGCATGAATGTGAAAGGATTAGTGCTTCTACCTTGCTTCTGTGCAATCAGCTGTCGGAAATGCAACTGAGTTTTCACTAACGCAGTGTGCTCCAAACATGCTAAATTGAATCATGTGGATTGAAGACGTGTGCAGTAGTTGGCCGCAAAAATAGTGACTGGCATATTAAGGAATGTAATGAATATGTGGGGCCAAGTTCGCGAACTGCTGCTGCAACTGTCCGTACATGTTTCCGGCACTTTGAGATGTACGGCTTTCCTCGAGGATACAGAAATTTGCTCATCCGCCAGTGTTGTATCGCTAACCTTCAAAGAAAGGGCTTCAGCCCCAGTACGTCGGCAAGAGTGAGTACCGCTGTTAAACAATGATAAAGGGAGTTGCGCTGCTTCCTGTCATAGTAGGTTTCGCGCACAGTATCTACACACATCTACCCCAACTGGCACGGAAACTTAAGCCCACTCTTTCGCCAACGTGTCAAGAATAAGTGGATGGGCCCACACTTAAATATATGTGCACTATATACGCACAATGAATGACGGTACTACAATGATAGTGCATGAATGGTCGAAGCTGAACGTTTCGTGGCAGTCCACAAGAGAAAGCGAGTTACTAGCGATAATACTTCTTTGCTACACGGTATTACAATGTACAGAACAGCAGCATTTCGAGCCTTGTGCGCAGCAAGAACAAATCTAATGGAACTGAGCACACCCATGAGCAATTAGGCAGAAAATAATCAGGTAGTGACCGCATTGAGGAACTTTATTGAGTCAGAAACATGACAAGCCGCTGCTTCACAACATTTGCAAAATAAAGAATGAAGAGCAAAATACGCTTATCCTGATTCAATTCATGAGCGGAAAGTTTCGATAGCTTGGCATACATATTTAGCCCTGCTTTTAGAGGAGGCACCATATACACTGCTCGCGCCGTTTGGACGTAGCTTATTCAGTTCCAAAAGTGCATTTGCGTGTTCTCTGAAGCTGTGGCCAAAGCTTTGTGTCGTCCACCCAGTCAGTGTTCATGATATCTCCAGAAACAGAGGTTTGCTAAGCTGCACTGGTGTCATACACATCCATTGTAAACACAGAGGCAACGGAGGCAGTTGAGGCAAGCAATGGACGCGTCACCATGTGATCAAACATGGCGGCGCCCACAGGATTGCAGCAAAAACGGTCAATAGGAGCAGTGTATTTCAGATGATGCAATTTTCGGATGATACATTTTATTTTTTGGTTCCCATGAAGACCATATCAACGAGATTCCACTGTACTTAAATTTTCTCATGTTGCATTATTGGCTATAACACTTAAACCTGGCTATTGCGTGTCTGCACCGGAAAGAAAGCCAGTGCACCAGTGCACCGCACCGCTCTCCTCCTCGCACTCGTGTGCGAGGAGGAGAGCGGTGCGGTGCACTGGTTCAAGGCTGCATTCTTCCGCGCTGGTAAAACGGTCTATAGAAGGGACAAAAGCTACTGTATATGCTCCCGTTAAGGAGCAGAGTTGCACATATGATTGAACACGCTGCTCGTGCCCCTATTCACCAAATCTGGTCACATGCACAAAAAGCATCCTTTTGAGGGAAAGCCAACTTTGCACTGCGCCTGCACCATAGAGTTTCTATGGCCTGCACTGCCGCCCTCCGCGCCACCGTCGTTGCGAGCCTCTTGTGTGCTGCCGCCTGCCGCGTCACCACCTTCGCGGAATGAAGGAGCAAGCACACTTGGCAGCAGAGCCGTGCCGTATCCTGCATTCAAGAGGATTGGCTTTTCTGCTTAACACTGATGCGTCGGCGGGCAAGATGGCGGACCTATGCGCAACTCTGCTCCCGTAGGGAGCATATACTGCAACTCTAGAGGGGACGGCATTTCGGCTGGCGCAGCACAAGCGGAGTAGCAGGACTGGCTGCAAGCGACACTCGCCCACGTCTTGAACTACGTGCGCGCGGGCGAGCGTCGCTTGCGGCCAGTCACGCTACGCCGCTTGCACTGCGCCAGCTGAAATGCCGTCTTCTCTATACTTGGACACGCGTACTGTCGGCTGCTCTCTACGGAGCATGTGCAGAATGATCCCCTACCCGCGCGCTGCTTTCAACGGCTGTCTACGACCATTAGCAAAGCGGCGCGGGCGCATTTCAGAGTGCATGCGGCCACTGACGCTCGCTGCAGGAACGGGCGCAAAGCTGCACGGCCCGTGCGGTGACACCAGTGTGGCCAACGTGCTTCTGCACACTAGCACTCTCCCCATCCACGATAGCGCGGAGTTCGAATTATCTGTGGCTGTGCGGATTTCAGTGTGAATTAGCGGGATGCGTTACATATTGCTTTCAATACATTGTTGGACGGACCGAGGCGGCTACTTGGAATTATCCAAAATTCCGAATTAACGAGTTGTGAATTTACGAGTTTTTACTGTAATATGTATTTTATGTGGATAAAGCTTTTTGTTTTCTTTTGTGCAGTCCATAAAGAAGGTGGTGTATATACAAAGGGAATGTATAATAGGTGTGATTTAATATAGGAAGCAGGCCAGGAAATACATAAATTTATTGGTACGTCTGTATACTAGATCGCGGTAGAGCAGTATAATAGGTAAAAACTCTCGCATGCTTCACTGTGACTAGCTCAGCTCTTTCACTGCATATCACTTTTGTGCAAATAGAGCCTGCTGATGATTTCATTTTCCTGGACAGGACAATTTTTTGCAGATCTGTACCATTAGCTTTATGTCTTCGCCATGGTGCACATAGATGCGTTAGAATGGTAAACTCTTGTTTGGTGCTGGTTTTGCAGCAGCGTATAAATTTGGTTGAATAGACTGTACATCTTTATTGAGTTTATTATTATTGAGTTGGAATAGAGAAAGGAAATGTTTTCCAATTTGAGTGAGCGAACTATTCATTATTACTAAGGGAATACTAGGTAATGTGCATTCTGTAATAATTTGTGCAGGTAGGGTGCTGGAGCAGCTTTGGTCAAGCAAAATGAGTCTCCATATTTTACTGCTATGAATCTTTTTATCTGTGTATTTGAGAGGGAAGGAAAAGTTGACTTCTAGTGTCGAGGGTATTGGCAGTTAAGATAACATGCCCTTTCCTGCATTTCTTTGCACTTGTTTGTTGTGTTACTATTATGTAAGTCTTGTTGAGGTTGAGGTAATGATAAAGCTTGTGATAAACCTTTCTTGACAGTGTCAGCACATTTTTGGTATCTGTACCTAAAGGACATTATCTCATTATTTTTTTTTTCTTTTCTCTTTGCCATGAAAAATCTTTCAGCATCATTCTTACCGGAGCTTCCAGGGCTTCACATGCCTGATGCAGATCTCAAGTCGCTCCCAAGACTACATCGTGGATACATTGGCTCTGCGTCATGAATTGCAAATGCTCAATGAAGTTTTTGCCAACCCCAAGATCATCAAGGTTAGCCTTGTGTATTGAACTGAAATGTTTGTACCTCCAGGCAGCTCATGCACAATATTTGATCTCTAAATATAGTTTATAATGGTGCAATGGCCAGATTTCAATTAAATTACAAATTTAGGACCTTACACCTGCTGACTTGTTACGAAAAAGAGAAAACCTCAACAACATATATTCAGGTTCAAATTTCCTAACATGGGGCCTGTACACAACTAAAAATAAGTAAATGTACATCTGCATTAAAAAACAAGTGGGCTCATGGCCATGGTTTCGAATGTGAAACATACTACAGTCAAACCTTAGTTTTATTGAAAATCGTGCATTTGTTTTTTCCCGACTTAAAGTAATTTCGGGACATGGTTTTGATTTAATGAAGTATTCAGCCATTTCAAGCATGTTTGGGGCCTGTATGGCTAGTAAATCTAGCAAAATGCTATGAAGATGCTGTCCAAGGCAAAAGTTAATTCAAGTGTCCTTCCACATGAAAAGTTTCTTGCGTAGCTGCACCATTAACTTGCTTGATAAACAACTTGCCGCCAAAGGGGGATGCGGCAGCTCGCGCTCGGAGAAACATAAGAGCTGACGATTCCCTCTGCGCCAGGGGGATGGGGAGTGAGTGAATTGTGGTAACATGATCAAGCATGTGTTGTGGGTGGAGGAACGCACGCCTGTCTGCCCTCTCCTCCTAGCGTACGTCTCCTCCTTGCGCACGTACGCACATAGCCCACACGCAATATTTTGGAGGTAATCTCTTTACGGCAAGTGCAAGGTATAGCCGAGACAGTTGGTGCCTTGATGCGCATTGGGTTCCAGTGTGTCTAGTGTTGGTGGTCTTGTAATCTCAAGTTTCGGAGACACGGTGCAGAGTGTTTGCTCGCGTTGTGACAGCGAGTTCGTGGTCGAGTCAGAACTGTTCATCTTTGCCCGAGCGGGCATTACATCGATAAATCTACGAACCTTACTTCGTGTAGTTGTCCCTTTGCTATCGCCAGCGGTGCTTCGCCTTTCTGGTGAAACTGTGACTTTTTTTTTTGCTCAAGATGAATAATTGTATCTTTTTACACTTCTGTATTTAATTTGTGAGCGCTGGCTGCGGGCACTGAGCACGGTCAGCCATCGCGTCCCAGATTTACTGCGCCACGCGACACAACACATGCAAATCTCGGAACACCAGGAGCTGCCACGTTGATTAATTTCTCTTGGCACGATCTGCACCGCACACGCTGGTGCCGCACTATTATGACCAGACCTTCTTGCGATTTGTTTATAATTGCTTACTGACAGGATACTATCCACCAGGAGTGCTCTAAGAATTAGTGAAGCTGTTTTTACTGCTGAAACTTTAAAACCCCAAATTAACGAAATTCGCGATTTAATTAAGTTTTTCGCTGCAAGTACAACTTTTTTATATCAAGATTTGACTGTATAAACTACAAGTGTCACATGATGCACGACCTTAGGAGCATGAGATCTGGGAGCACTTCTTGCCTATTTGTGACATGAAAGATTACTACGTCATTATATGATGATGCTTGCCTTTGTGTTTGTGAATTGTAGACTTCTGCTGCTCACACTGCTGATGCAGGGTGAAGCGCTCACATCTACCCCTCCACACCATGGTAGGCTTGCAGAGGCATGTGTGAGACTTTATTTTTTCTTTTTATTTAGAAGAATCTGAGAAAGACTGAAGCAAGCTGCCCTTAATCGGTCCTTTGAATAAAAAGGTGACTCGTTGCATGTGCCGTTGCTATGAGTAAACGGTAATTAGCAGAAATCAGCACACATACTTAACATATATCTTGTGTTCACATGTTGTTTTGTGCTCATTACCATTTCCCAAGAATGAACCAACCAGGCTACTGAATGTAGTTTAACTGCATAATCTTTGCTTTCTGTGTGTTCCTTGCCAGTAAGTCTAGATATAATGAACCACTGCATTAACAACATTTCAAAGAACTGACACATTTGTTATGAGGGGGCTTGTTTGCAGTAGCCTTCTTTAATATTTGAGTGTGGGATCTGACTACTGTCAAACCTTCAATAAGTGAATGTCACTCAGCGAAACCAAATTTTCAGTGACAAGTATTTTCTATTCCCTTAGCACACTCCCATAGCAGACGGTGCTTCATGTCTCTTTTTATTTTATTTAACAATGTAACTTTACCTTGCAGATTCTGTGTAACATAGTCTGGTATCCTTACATGAACACTTATGCAATCTTTGTTAGGATGCGTGTAGGTGAGTAAAAAATAAGCACTGTTGGGCTGTTTCTGTTGACCATGATGGCCATGTTCTATTTGGGCTAACAGGGGCAGTGTTAATGCTTGAGTGAAGCATGGACTTCTGAGAGCTGACATTGATAATCTAATCAGCAGTGTCTGACAGAAAACGAAAATCAGACACATCCTCACCCGGTATTTGCATGTGTGGAGCATGTACAGCATGTAGTGAGCATGTACACTGCTCGAACGACAAGGTGGAATAAATGCCTCTCAGGATCAACCACCTGATCAGCATCATGAACTCCATGCAGCCTATCATAATAGGTGGTGTACAAAAACATGACAGCCACGCCGTGTTTCCGGCTCCTGCAATCGCTTCTGGCGCATGCCATGAGCAAAACCATAGCCTTTGACATTGGTGTCTGTTACTCAGAGGGAGCCTTCGCAGGGGCATGGATTTGGGCAGGATTGATTTTACAAGACACTGCAATACAGCTGTGTGGTGTTGCGAGTAACTGAAGAGTGCTTTTAACAGTGGTGAAATTTATTACAGCTTAACCTCGATATAACGAAGTTGTACTGGCAGCAAAAAACTGTTCAATTGCGAATTTCGTTAATTCAAGGTTTTAAAGTTTCAGCAGTAAAAATCATTTCACAAATTTCCAGGACATTCCTGGTGGATAATATCTTATCAGTAATCACTTATAAACAAATCCCAAGTTCGGACCATAGTATCATGGTTATGAGCGCCAGCGCATGCGGTGCTGATTGCGCTGAGAGCAATGCATCGGCATGGCTCACGGGGTCCGAGATTAGCGTGTTGTGTCGCGCAGCACCATAAATCTTGGATGCCATGCATTTAGTGCCCACAGCCATCATCGGATATCGCCCTCAAACGAAAAACAAAAGTGAAAAAAGATACGGATGTTCGTCCCGAGAATAAAAAAAAAAGAAGGAAAGATTGCAGTTTTGCCAGAAAGGCGAAACATTGATGGCGATAGCAAAGTGACAACTATACGAAGTAAGGTTCACACGCGCGCAGGCAAAGATCACTTGATAACCAAGAAAACTCGCTGTCGCAATGCGAGCAAACGCTGCGCACCGTGCCTCAGAAACTAGAGATTACGCGACCGCCAACACTAGACGCTCGGGAACAAAATGTGCATGGAGACACCAGCCATCTTGGCTCTGCATTTGCACTTGCCGAAGATTACCTCCAAGATACGGTGCATGGCCTGCATGTGGACAGCCATGCGCAGCTACAGCAAGGGTAGAGGAGAGGAGGCAGCATGCGCTGTGGGGAGATGGCGGATATACATGCAGCCCCTGCCCTCCCCCCTCCTCCCCCTTATGCTGAAGGCATTGTCAGCTTTTGTGTTTCTTGAAGCGCTCCCAGCTGCCCCATGCCTCACAGCCTCCACAAGTTGTTACGCGACAATTGGCGCAGAGCTGTTTCCTGCATACTGCGCCCTGGCGCGCATGCTTTGACAGTGGTTTTGTTGCTTGAATTTTTCTTCCAGAAGGATGCTTGAAGATAACTCTGTCCTCGGCCAACACATATATATATATATATAGTTTCTGCAAAATTTACCAGCCATACAGGCTCCAAGTAAATGCTTGAAATGGCCAAAAACTTTGTTAAATTTAACCCGTGTTACAAAAGAAATTACTTGGTTAAATCGCGAAAAAAGTTGCACGGTTTTCAATGGAACTAAGATCGGGAAATAAAAATAGTTGGTTACATTGCAAATTTCGTTAAATCGAGGTTTCTTATATTGAGGTTTGACTGTAGATATTTAGATTTGCTTCATTATATCCAATAAGTCATTATATCTGTGTTTGATATATCAAGGGTCAACTTCAGTAGCCTTTACACTCCTATACATGAAATTAGTTGCAATACTGTAACACTTCGTATTAATCAAGATTGTCTTACTTGTCACTACTCAGGTTATGAGTGCTGAACCTGCGTCCTTAATTTTAAACACACATAAAATGTGCTCGTGTTTCATGGTGTCTGCTTGCATCTCACTGTAGCTGGATATTATGTTATTCGAAGCAGAAACTGGAAGTCGTGAGCTTTGCCAGCTGAGCCAACGGTGGCGGGGATCATGTCGTGTCTGCCTGCAGGTCTTTCACGGTGCAGACATGGACGTGGTGTGGCTGCAGCGTGACTTTGGCCTGTACCTGGTGGGGCTGTTCGATACAGGCCAGGCAGCCAGGGTGCTTGGCCTGGCCCATTTCTCTCTGGCCTTCCTGCTCAAGCATTATTGTAAGATAGACGCTGACAAGCAGTTCCAACTTGCTGACTGGCGCATAAGGTAACTGGCCTTAACCTTTACGCTGCCGCTCCTGAGATAACTCTCAGACCCACTTCTAAGTAGTATGCTTGTTTTGCGTTTTAAGCGCACTACCTGTTTTTCTGATACACAACCCATGCACTTAAGGATATTGTGGGACCATAGTGCCACTCATGCAGAGGTCAGCTATACACATATAACCTTTATATTAATTTTCCGACAATAACTGGAGCACATTCCCCTGTGCTCTGTCACTTCTGCATGGCAGGGTAGCCATGGCAAGTCAGTCAAACACTACAAAAAACTGGCAAAATGATATTCATGCGACCTGAACGCACCAAAAAGCAAAAGAACAAATTAATGTGCAGCCAACACAGCCACAACCGGAGGCGTAGGGCTTCTGCAAGTTGTTGCACTTAGCTCAATTTTTCAGTTCTGCGGGCTCCTGTCTCTTGTTTTTATTTTGACAAAGCTGTCATGAAGTATTTGTTGAACCACATCATGCTTTGAAAAGTGGTTGTTTTATTTAAATGTAATTTCATTAGAGTTTCAAATTTATTGTATAATGATGCATGGTCATTAAAGCAATAGATGTTGCGTTCGAGATTGTTATAATTGTGTTCAATTGTAGTAGTAGAATATTTTATTTCCTATGTGCAGCTAGCTGTTCCAGGCCCAGTTGAACGTCACTATAATAAAGTCACACATATGAAAACGCCTTCGGTTGGAACACGTTGATATCTGTGAAGAACATTCTAGATTTACTCTATTACATACAATAATTTGTTATATCCGTGTTCATTACATGAGGTTCAACTTATAATCTTGGTTTCCCTAAGGAGTTTATAGCCTCAATATTGCTAGTACATTTACTGTAGAATGGCGCATAGTGCTTGCAAAGCCTGAGTGTACAGACAAATCTCCACTCAATGCTAAGGTTGAAGCAGGTGATCTGTAGAGATGAACATTTTTGTTTAGTGAGCTTGATTGAAATGTTGATGCAATTCACTGAACAAAGGCACTTGCTCACACATATATTACACACACATGAACGTAAAAATGCAGGTAAATGAATTGGTAATCATGCTGTGCCTTTCAGTTTCATTTGCTCATGGGAGTCTTGTAACTAGTTAATACAGCTGCTGCAGAAGTTTAGTGTCCTGAATGATGCTGCAGAAGTTTAGTCTCCTGAATGATAGCTAATAAAGCCAAATAAAGAACAAAAGGGACATGAACTAGCACTGCTAGGCACAGCACACGAAAAAGCAGAAAGAGTTGAAGTCTTAAAGACGTACAAGCGCAATAAAGGAAATCTATGAAATAAGTGGAAGTTTGTGTCCTTTATTGCACTTGGAACAATTTTAACATGTTTTGCCCCCAAGTCCTAACTTTGTGCTTATTAAGCAGGAGGAGACACCTTTTATCTGTAGTGTACGTCAGCGCTGGTCCGAGTCTTTCAACATCCTTTCCAGCTGGGCTAATCTTCAACCCTTCTTCAAATACAAAAAACTTACAGCAGTCGATAATAGTGTTTGTTCTGTTTTTTGTTTATTAAGACGACTGTAAAAGGGGAACTTGTATTTCATTGTTCAAGTAAAGAGCGTTCAGTCAATATTATGTATTCACTGTACCAGTTGACGTAAAGTGCAATCTCCTTGTGTGATGTATCACTGTGGAGATCATTTTTTTTATTCACAGGCCCCTGCCACCGGAAATGGTTAATTATGCACAGTCAGACACTCACTACTTATTGTATATCATGGATCGCCTTAAACAAGACCTGGCTGATCGCAGCAATGAAAATGACAACCTGCTTCGGTCTGTGTTTGACCGCAGCAAGCAGGTGGCTCTTAAGGTGTGTACTGCATCAGCAACACATGTTTGACCCTTTCCTTTTCTTTTGCTAGTACCTGGCATTCCACTTGGCATTGTAGAGAAACTTTTATCGCTGACGACATTGGTATAGTGCCTTCATAGGGCATTTTTATCAGGAGCTCAGGTTAGGGATACCAATGCTCCGTATAAATTAAGGTCGCCAACCGATAATTTGTACATGCTTGATTATTCAGACAGCTCCAACTGCCAACTGTCCCCATAGAACTAACGTGTAAGGACGACCAAAATGTCAGACACCTTACAGCACGCTATGCAATAATTCAGATCCCGACTGCACAACCCCAGGCTAATTTGATCACCAAGTTGAGCAGAAATAGCAATATTTTAGTTTTGATACATCGCCCACATAGTTGTCGGCCATGTCCCGGTGCTTCCTTGAAACCAAAACTAGCCAAGCCTAGTCGGTCTAGTAGTGACCGACTGTACCCTCAATGTTTGCACTGATGAGGGTGGCAAGGGAAGTGCCAGACAGTGACTGTTGCGAGGAAATACGGGATCAGTTGGCTATCACAGTGCGGTTGGCTTTTGTTTTGTTGCTAGGGCATGAAGATTCAGTGCTTGCATTGAGTGTACTTTTGTATATCTGTAGTGACAGCATGACAATGGTCGAGATACAGGCCACGATTTTGTGGCGATGCCTTCCACTCGATTCTATGCCACTCTTCCACTATTCACTATTCACAGCTGGCTGATCCCGTAAATAATGCGGGCGAGCGTCGTCCTGACCACTGACAAAGTGCAGAAAGCGTGAAATGTAATAGCATAAGAAAAGGCCTGGATATGCAGACCTTCTTTTGTTTGAGAGGCATTGTGTGTGCAGCATTGTTTCTGTGCCTTGACAGTTTTTAACAGTTTAAGTTTGCACCTTTGGATGTGGAAGTGTGGTTCTACAAGACAATTTTGATCACCTGTAATTCTCTAATACACCCTAAAATCTTGTACATACACCCAACCTTTGCTAATTTGACTTTCACGAGACACAGGTTAGAGTGCTTTGGGACTTTTGGATCTACAGTTGGAATTTAAATAAATTTCGAGACAACTAGTTTTGACTAAACAGGAGCTGACTATACTCAAGAATTTGTGCATGCATTGAGGAGACAATAGCAGATTGAACAGCCTACAGTGAACAGAGTCAAATCAAAGCACACTTACTAATCTTTCATTACATGCAGCGTTACGAAAAGCCCAGCTACCACGAGCAGAGCTACATGGAGCTGTACCGCAAGAGCCGCAAGACATTCAACAGTCGACAGCTGCATGCCTTGTGCCACCTGTACAGTTGGAGGGACCGAACTGCTCGCAACGAGGATGAGAGCACGGGGTGAGTTGGCGCCCCACTGTTCTTCAATGTAGCCTGCCTCCCATAGCTGAAAAAGTTTGCCGCCGCGTCACTATGCATTCGTATACATGTGTGAGTGCTTATACTGAAAAAAAAAAAGTTCTCAAAGCTTTCAGGGTTGACTCTTTTGTTCCTTCAAAATACAATTAAAGCATTTTTATCACTAAGCAGTTTACTAGACTGGACAGACGCTGTCAAAATGTGTGATCACATGGGCTGCTGGTGCAGCGATTTCAAGCTGGCAAATGTCTTTTGCTTTTGTGTCTTTTCTGGTTTACCAAGCCTCCACTGTCGGTGTGATTGGACTTTTTCCATATTTGAAAAGAGTAATTTACCAATCAAACCTAACTTGGTGTTCCCTTTGGTGTCTCTTTAGCTCAGTCAGCTAGAAGAATAAAGAGATCCAAGGAGCTAGTTTTTCTAGTTAGTCACAATCATACAAAGCAGCAGATAATGAAACCAGACAAAGCACAGGGGAAGTTAATGTAGAAATAGTATGGTAAAGAGAAGTGAAAGTGGATGAAAAGACAACTTGCTGCAGGTGGGAGCCACACCCACATGTTCCGCAAGGGCTCCGGAAGTATATCTCATGTGTGGGGGCGATGTCTGGGGGCTCATGTCGCATCGTGTAGTTCACTTCTCTCTCTCTCTCTCTCTCTCTCTCTCTCTATATATATATATATATATATATATATATATATATATATAATTACTATATTTAGCTTCTATGAAAGAAGACTTTATTAATAAAACACAAAAGGCGTGATTTACTTAATGTGTGGTTAATGGTGATGTCCAGCAATGTTTGGAAAATCCGCGGATTGTGATCTTTCATACGTTCTTCAATTTCATACGTTCATACGTTCTGAATTTCGTACATTCTTCAAATGATTACAAACTGTCAGCGTCAGCTCATTCGAATTTTGAGGAGGCCAGAACTGAGCATGCAGGTGCGATGTTCGCCTGTTGAGTTCTCCAAATACACGCATACTCCTTTAGGAAAGCGTATTTTAAGGAAATCATACTTGTCGCGCACACCCCTGCTAAGCTTTTTCAACAATCACTTCAGGATGGAAGAAGCGTTGAACCAGACGAAAACAGGCAACGCTTTCAACGTAGAAAATGCACCGACAAAGAGAGTCTCAGAAGTCACAAGCTTCCAAAAAATTGTGTTTCGTTTCTTGAAGGAAGGGAGCACCCTTTAACTAGTAAAAGGGGTCGCTATCCTCTTGGGTGGTGGGCGCGGTCGGGACAGCTTTGAGTGTGGGGACATGCCCCCACTGGTTTAGAACCTGTGGGGGCGACTGCCCCCACTGCCCTCCCCTTTTCCGGAGCCCCTAACTTCTGCTTAAGCAGCAGACATCTTCCCATCCACTTTCTGGGGTGTTTGTGTATGTGTACGAGCTTAGCCTTGGGAATGTTAGCCAGCATCCCTGAAGGCCATGGTGGTGGAACATTCAACTCACTCAGTAGGGCATGGCATGAGGATGTGCAGAGGTTGTGGGTTCCATTACCACCGTTGCCTTGCTGTGCTCCCTTCTTGTTTCACTTTGCTTCCACCTTAGGGAAAAGCAACGAATTAATTGCCCCTACAATTTCTATCACTCCCTTACGCTTTCCATGGTGCCATTGACTGTTGGCCTCTTTGATCGATAACTGCACTTAATGAGCCTTTATTGTCCATCATTCATCTTAATAATTTACCTGTTGCATAAATACAGCAAACCTGTATTGATTCTAGCTCTTCAGAAGTACAGATTTTGAATTACCCTTCAGGCATCACAGCCCTTTTATATAATGTATTTATTTTTATAATTTGTTAATGCTTGAAGCAACGCACGAGGGCCTACCTTTCTATAATTAAAAAGCGATACTCATGCAGTCATCCTGCAACCAGCAAGTGAACTGAAGTACTATAGCTGCTTCAAAAAACATGTAAGCTATTAGGTTATTATTTCGTGATACTTCTTTCATGTGCACTGATCTAATTGAGCACTTGTGTGCAGATATGTGCTGCCCAACCACATGATCCTGGAGATATCGGAGATCCTGCCAAGGTAACTGTGACACTATACTCACTTCAAGAAGCCTCTGGAGCAGCGGATGTGTAGTTCAGCCCAGCCAGTTTGATCATCATGCTATTTTCATTGCACCTCTTTTCTTGTGCTTTTGTAGTTGGCTGCATTGGGTGATACCGAAGTAGCTGTCCAATATTTACCTCGAAACATCTAAGGAAATGCTGCAAAGTGACCTTATACAACTTAGCTTTTGTATATTTTCAGCATAGGAAATGTTAAAATTATTTTGTGCCTTTATAAAGAGGCATTCTGTTGTGACACACATCATGTTGCAGACAACATGCCGTGCACAAATTCAACTGCACCTCTTGCAAAACCATTGCAGCCTTTGCTTGGCTACAGTAGGAGTTAATTTTTATCATTGTGCATGCATTGGTACTCATAACTATTGTCTCTTATATCTTCACTATATGCTTTGTAAGCCTGTGCATGTGTCTCCTTAATAAGGAATTTTCTTGGGTGAACAGAGCACTGGTGTGTTCTTGAACTTGTGCTTTTGCAAGGGGGACTGAACTCATGGGCAACTTTCTGTGGCAACAAAGGGGTAAGCTACAGGAGTAGGGCTTCTGCATATGTTTTGCTGGCCAGCTAGTCAGATTGTGACAATGCTTTCTGTTTCGGTTCTGCTGAGCTGATATTGAATTAGCATGGCTCCCTACTTAGAGAGTTTTGTGTTTGCCAAAATGCAGAAGTCTAAAAGTGAAAAAATAAAATTCGATTTCAGCATTTATTGATTCAAAGCAAGAGAGAGAGGTCCACAGGAAGATGGAAGCTTGATGTGATTAAGAGTGGTAGAACAAGGAATGTCAATTAAGCCAATTTTTTAACAAAAGGACTTGTCTTCGTCAGGGCAGCAACGTTGCTGCCCTGATTGAGACAAGCCCCTCTGTCGAAACGGCTCCAGCGACATTTGCTGTTTGACAACAGTTGATCACTTATTGATTCATATTATTTCTTATTTTAATAAAATAGTGCTCTAATAAATAAGATGTTTATGTTTTCTGTTCCGTACAAACGCTCTTTTCTTGAGTGCTGTCATGTGTGCAGTTTGCCTATGTAGCTTTCCATCCATTGCCACAAGTAACTGTTTACAGCTCCATAACTGTTTAGCATGGGACTGACATTTGACTGCTGGTCAGCAGTAGAAAAAGGATACAAGATTACAGGAAGAATGATGAATAGAAAAAGGGGAAATTGGAAAGCCTAAAGTGTTAAAACTGCTCACAGAGCACAGTTTGCATTCACAAGGCTGAGTGTGGTGTACTCTGCTTTGCCTCTCATGTTGTGCCATAGTGATCACCTGAGAGGAGAAGCCAAAGCAGTGTAGATTAGTGTTGAGACTTCTTTGTCACTGCTGTCACTTATTGTTACTACTTTGCACTTGTAGCATGCAGTGCGATGTTACTCGTTTGATGAAGCCTAGGCTGTACCTGCAATTTTTACTGTATCTCTGTGTCCCAGGGAGCAGCAGGGCATTGTGGCCTGCTGCAATCCATGCCCTCCTCTTGTGCGGCAGAACCTCAACGAGTTGCACGCTATCATCCTGAAAGCTCGAGACGTGCCACTCAACCAGGTCTGTAGTATCCTGTCGCTTTTGCATTTCTTAGGTTTTACCACCTCAAAACTTCATTCTAGAAATTTGGGTCTTTCTGGCCACACCCTGTATATCTAACATTACCTGTCCACCTGCAGCTTATTAACAGGTGCCAGTGTTTGGTGTCTACAGTGCTAATTGTCTTCTACTCTTTAATTTTCTCCCCAAAGCAGACACCTTTGTCACTCACAGTTGTCGCTCTGTACTGCTGAGCAAGTTCCAGCTGTTTGACTTCTCTCGAATATGGTCGATTATTTTTCATTTCGGAACAATTCATCTTCAAGTTGATACAAGGATCACAAAGCTAGATTTTAATTCTTTTCAGCTAGGGGACACGACTCTCGTCTCTGTAGTGCTCGTACGCTCTGTGTGATGTGATGTGTTGCATTCCTGTTCCCTATTATTGAAGTGGGTGGACGTAGTGTCCCTTCATTAAGACAATTGCTAGCTTGCTTTTTGTTTTTCTTTCTGTAGATTTATATATGTGTTGTTTATACATTTTCACATGATTATTAATATAATAATACTGTATGAAATCAGTGAACTGCATGAATGCTTGTTCAGTGTGAAGTAATGATGATAATGAGAACGCTGACGATTTTCAAGTGTTTGCTGTCAAGTTCTACAATGTGCTGGTGCGTATGCTACTGACTGCTGCTTTCAAGAATTAAAACACATTTACCAGGGTGATTCGAGTGCTGCTGTCTATCTTACAGTGCTGTCTTACCGAACTGTTGTAATTATATGCTCCGTGGTCCAGCTAATGTTGGCCTGAGGTAAGGGCACATGATGTGCATTCCCTGATATGTGCAGTAGGCCTACTTCTCCTGGCCCTTTGCGTTTATGGCTTCTTTCTTCTCGTGAAAGAAGGAATGTCACCAAGTGTACTGAAAACTTTATAATATAAAGGAAAGCAGTGTCGGAGCAGTATAAATGTCATCCATATCTCTAATCTGTGATTACAGCAGAACCCTTGCCGAAGTGTTCTTGGTTCCTGTGTTTTAACTGTTATGTCGTGGAAGTGTCGTGCTGTCACTGCAACCATAAATTGCTGATTGTTGCATCCCCACCTAATACATTGTCATACCATATCATTTTCACATTTTATCCCAATTCAGGTGCCAAAATCGCACAGCAGGCAAACAATACCTGATGCCATCAGACTTCCATTAATTCTACATTGTTTAATTCAAAGTGTTCTAAAAGATGCGTGTGTTGTTAAAGAGTGCAATTTAACTCGAACATAATCAAACCACTTCGTCAAACTGGAGTTCAATTAGCAGAAGTTGACTGTATATTGTGCAATGATATGACACTGGCATGATACACAGTTCAAAGGTTTTGCAGGCTAGGGCACCTTTGTTTCAACACGTGGTTGAAGTGACAGCACTTACTGTGCAAGGTCCCTCATCGCAATAGCAGGCTGGCAAAATTCAGGAAGGCAGCAAAAACAGGCAGTGCTGGCACTACTGTTCTGTAATGTGGACAGCTCCATGTGCAGGAGTGTCCTCCACAACCTCACCAAGGTCCAGCCAAGGCGACCGTTTCTACGTCTGCCAGAACCTCTTCATTACTGGCCGATACAACTCCCGGGCCGTCCAAGGCGGCTACGAAATGCTGCAGCAAAAGTCCGTCACCATCCTTAAGGATTATGGACTAAGGCAGTGCAAAAGCTAGTGGTGTGCTGTGCCACAGTCATGTGAATGGTGCTGCTGACCAGACTGTGTCTAATGCAGTCTCTTACCAGTCAGAGCGCAAAGCAGAAAAATTACAGCACATGCTTGATGCTAAAGTGCCATCAAGTACAAGTCAGTTTGTCAAATGCCGTATGACTGCTGAAAAAAAAAAAAAAAAGAAAAGAAACTGACATCATCTCTTGTCTTGTGTTTTAATCTGAAGTGCGCAATCATGTATGCGGATGAGCTGCAGATGTAATGCCTGACCATTTGCATTGAGGGTCACTTTGAGCAGCAGTGTGTCCATTTTTTAAATGATTTATCGCTTCAGCTTAGAGTGAGAGGTTGTTTCTCACTTGTCTTAGTAGTGTGTGTTGCTTCTTTAGTACTCATGCATTAAGCTTCAGATGGTTTTCTTGTATAATGTTGAGGGATCTAGCTTATGTCGCACTGGAAGTAACATGTGCTTGAAGAAAGCAGTGCAAGATTTGTATGGGACATATCGCAAGAAGCATCGCGGGGCTGTGGATAAGCAAATCGGTGGGAAAATAAAGTAGGGGGGAGAGATAATGCAGAACTTTGGGAGTGCAGGTGGGCTTCCCCAAGGCCAGAAAGTGTGTGTCACTTTAGTACTCATGCATTAAGCTTCAGATGGTTTTCTTGTAATAATGTTGACAGATGTAGCTTATGTCACACTGGAAGTAACATGTGCTTAAAGAAAGCAGTGCGTGATTTGGTACGGGACAAGGAGGAAGGCTCACACAACCCAAGTGGTGACTGGAAACAGTAGTCAGCATTGGCTATGCGTCTTTCTTTAATACCAGTAAATTTTTCACTGTTTTTTCAAACATGTTGCCAAGCCATTTCACCAAGCTTACAGTTCTAGTCAACTGCACTTTGGTTTTACTTGTCACATTTCTGCAGTAATGTCAAGGTATTACTGGGCATTCAAAAAAGCTCTTCTTGCATGCTTTGTACATATGTTGGCTTTGTGCTTGAGGATGGATAAGGGACATAGATTGGCCAAAAGTGCTACTTATAGACCCTTAACAGCAGTTATTGTGAAACTGATGACAGCACTATCTTGACCGCATGCATGTCACAAACAAACTTGCCTTATGAGTGTGTCTGAATGCCTTAGATTTTTATGTAAATAATTGTGAGAAAAACAAAATCATTGTCCACCATCAGTCTATCAGTTATTGTACAAGTTATTGTAGAATATGAACTACTAGTTAAAAATGCATTTGAATTCAAACTTGACTGAATAAACACACATGAATATTTGCAAATATAAGAAGGGGCTCTTTCGTAGGCTTTCCACATCACAGAACTACTACACTCTTTGTCAATGAGGCCATGTGCACAAAACCATGGTACTAGTTGTAAGCAGTAGTCATAATGATAACCAAACTCATTGATAGATTTCATCTTATGTACAGTGCCAGAACACACGGATGGAATCGGAAGATAACAGGAGGACATATGTCTAATCAATTGACATATGTCCTCAAACGCATTTGCAAAGTACAACTTGATAGGTCTTTTTTTATTTTTATTTTTATGTTTATTTATTTATTTATTTATTTTTGCTCTGGACTAGGGGTTCCCAAACTTTCTGGCCTTGGGAAACCCCACCTGTACTCCCCAAGTTCTGAAGTACCCCTCCCCCCTACTTTTTTTCCCCACCGATGTGCTTATCCACAGCCCCGCCATGCTCCTTGCAATGAAGCAGTTGAACAGTTTGAAAATGAGAACAAAAGAAGTGCACAAAGTATTCAATCATTTAAACAGTTTAGTAATCAACACAAGGGGGAATGCTGTCGGGTTCGTTTTGGCCACTCGCGGAACCCTATAAATGCCTTTTGCGGAACCCAGTTCGGAAACCCCTGCTCTAGACAAATATTCACAGCACATGTCAGCATAATTCTGAGGCACTGCTGATAAAATATTTGTGCAACTTTCTTCTTTCTTCCTTGATGTGCTTGGACATGTCAGTGAGCATCAAGCTAGTATAATTCTAGCATTGCTAAATGGCACACATGCATGCATATATATGACTTAAATTGTGCGCTTTCTGGTTGTACACATCTGATTGTTTATTTCTCTTGCATTGTGAGAAACTGATTGTAGCAAATGTAGAGAGCTGCTGAAAAATTTCATGAACAAATGTTAAACAAGTTGTGTGCCTATGTGTATTGTGAATTTCACTGCCCAAGCGGCTGGAACTATTGGTTATAAAAAAGGGGTGGGGGGTAGAAGGAAAAGTGTGATGAAGTCAATAACCTTTTCATTGGACAATGCATACACCGCAGGCATGGTGCATTAATCAAAACACTGTCAAAGCATAGTGAAGCCTTGAATTACTAACATAGCTAACATTAGTTTTTATGCAAGAACACATAATTTGTGTGTGAAGAAGTTTAGATCTGTATGCCTGTGTAATAACTTCAGGCAGGTAGTGTGAAAAGTCGCTCAAAAATTAAAATTATATCGTGGGGCTTATGGGCCAAAACCACGATCTGATCATGAGGCACGTCGTAGTGGGGCATTCCGGAATAATTTAAACCACCTGGGGTTCTTTTAACGTGTACCTAAATTTAAGTACACTGGTGTTTTTTGCATTTCGCCCCCATCGAAATGTCGCCGCTGTGGCCGGGATTGGATCCTGCGACCTCGTGCTTAGTAGCCCAACATCATAGCCACTAAGCTACCGCGACGGATAAAAAAAAAGAAGTCACTCAAGCTACCATGGAGTTTTGTGCACTATGTATGAAACAAAACTTTAGGACCACGAACCTTCTTTTCTTCTTATAAATCTGGCGCAAACCACAAAAAGAAGAAGTCCTTTTAATAGAGTGTTGTCATCCTCCTTTTCTTTTGTGTATGTGCTTATAATGAAAGAAGACTACATTTACAACTGATCAATGTCAACAGTCACCACCCACTGCTAGAGCGATGTTTGCAACAGGGAATACTGTTTCTCTGCCCGAGTTTAGAAATGATAGTGGGTAAGAAAAAGAAAGAATAGAATATGTTAGCATTTTGAAAACAAGGCGCTTGAGGAAAATCCTGACATCAGTGCTCATGTTGTTTCACCAGAGAAGGATAATGTCATCATGTTTGCAATGTTATTTTTGGGATGTTTTGTGAATCACAGCTGCAACATTTATGATTACATAGAATTTCAAGGAGCATTGGCTTAAAATTGGGGCTAACTGTCTGTCACGGCATAAAGCATTATTTGATAGCGTGGAACATGTGAGGAATTATATCGTTTTTTTTTTTTTTTTTTTCAACCTGCTCAGTATGTGATTCAGGCTATGTAAATGTCGATTTCATAATGACACCATGGGTTGTTCAAATGTATTATAAGTTCTCTTGGCTACTGTCATCAGGGGATGGGCTCACGTCACAATGATCCTAGCTGGGGGATTTCACATTAGAAAACAGGCAGGTGTTATGCCCCTCCTTTTAGCAGTTGTGAGCCTGCTTTTTTTTTTTTTAGCTCTTTGTCCTTTGTGTTCACATTTTATGTTCTCACACCCAGTACAACAAAACATGGTACATATAATGCAAACCACTGGGAGTCGAAGGATGTGCCAGTCTTCACATAAGCAGTCAGGTCTGATGGCCTCGGGCTGTGTCATGTCACAGAAAACTGAGCGCATCTAGCCATATTTTATTCCGTAAAGAACGATCTTCCTCAATAGTATGGATAGCTGGGCAAGTTGGTACGGTTTCATTCTTGAAAACTGTGCAGGTTAAGACGGCAGAAGCGAAAAAAATTTCCCATGTTTGTCAAACTTGGAGGGTTTACGGTAGCGCGATTAAAAGACCAGACAAAAGAAGACGCACAGGGACACACACGGCGCTACACATGGCACGCCGTGTGTGTTCCTGTGTGTCTCCCTTGTCCTGTCTTTTTAATCATGCTACCGTAAACCCTACAAGATGCCTTACCGACAGGCCCATATTGCGCACCTTGTCAAACCTGTTTTGCTTGTCTCGTCTTTACCTGCGCTGTTTTGAAGAAGGATATTTCCTTCTTCCTATTGGGCACGTCAGAGGAGGGACAACAGGAACAGAAGCTACTGAGAAAGGACAGAGGGAAGGGAGCAGGCTCTTATCTAGCTGCATGATCTACTAAAATATTGTGTCAGTTCTCATTTCAGGAAAATGGCCCAGGAGGCCTTCATTTAGACACCATCCTAAGCTCACTGCGCCAATTGTTTACAGTCTTCATTTTGTTTGCTTGAAATTCAAGATGTGTATTCTGTAAACATGAATCTGTAACATGTACCGGCCAGAAAGAGAAAAATGTAGAACGCCTGCCCCAGGGTGAAGCTGAAATGGCGCCAGCAACTCGATGATGCTAATTGACTTCTCATTTCATGTCGCAGAGCCTGGTGCCAGAAAAGTCATCCTGGCCAGTGACTGTACAAGTCGACTTGGATAGCGTGCTTCACTGCGTCCATGATCAGCCCCGACATGAAGATGCCAGTTTGGCTCTTCCCACTCTTTTAGGTCAGTGACTGTAGCCAAATTGTGACATGAGATGGCTCCTTGAGCCAATACAATTGACTGCCAGTGACAGAATTAATCGTGGAGTTGAAAATAATTCTGGTGATTAAAATTAAGCATAAGCTTCACTATGACATTATTTCACTGGCTTCTCTTATGACTATGTTTCCGTGTCACCACTTATGGCATTTTTCACTGGTCGACCTGCAATGGCCGACAAAATCCTGGAGCGAGTGCTCAGATTTCACCGATCCAAATCTGCCAATGGAGAGCAAGAATGCTCCATGGAGGCATTCCAGACGTGAATTTACCAGATGTTCTTGCACACACATCACACAAACTGCTTCTAGAAACCGTGGCCGACTTCTACTCTGTATGTTTCCATGACAACCGAAGTTGCCAACGACCGATAAACAAAAAGACAGAAGTGACGTATGCTTCTCGCCCCTTTTTCCGCGCTAATCCAATCCTCGGCGGCAGAGCAAGGGAGAACTTTCCGGCATGGAGTGAGCTGATTCAAAACGATGAGTGGAAAGCACGAACCAGCCCCAGATCGAACAGTGAAATCTGAATTTGCTGCTGTGGAACAAGAAATCCTGCTTCAGATCGACCAATGAAAAACACGATTAAATTGTGAATCCATTTGGAGCAGCTGTAAGCAACAGCATGGGGAAGCATTTGTTAGTAATGTGCCATTTTCAATATTGCTGTTTTGATTTACCATTACTTAAATGGTAAATGAACAAAGCATACATATTCGTTAATTTCGAGTGTCGAACTTTCCTTTCTCTATTAAAATTGTTGTGTGTTGTAGAAATTGCTAAGGTTGTTGCTCACACCTTTCTATGTAGATGAAGATGCTGAGCCTGTGCCTGCAGAAAAGTGCACTTCACAGCTGTCGACCAAAGCAATGCCAAGTTTGGGGGCAATAGCAGCCAAGGTATGCAGTTTGCTCTCTTATTCTTGAGTTTCCAGTGCTCGTCCTTGTAATCACATGCCCTTTAATGTCTGCACTTTATTTATTTATTTGCATGTTATAGCAAATTACAGTGTAGACCGCTTATAACGTGGCCGTGGGAGTTGTAAAAATCCGTGTTATAAGCGGTACCACGTTAGAACCAAAGCATGCTTTTTTCCGCTTTTGCTTATGCCAAACGGGCAAACCCACCTTTCAAACACAATTTATTACATATTTCACTCACACACACGTGCAACACAATCGCAACACAGCAAGAACGCTGTTATTTTCGTCTGGAGACTGGTCTTCACGCGCACTCCCACACTCCCACTCCTGAAAAAAAAAAAAAAAAAGCTGTATGCTGCTGTTGCCATATGCTGTATGTGCGAATGAAAGCGCGCGAGAGACGAGTGCTTTCACGGAGAGCGAACGTTCGGCGGAGAACAAACGCGAAGACCCTCGTCGTGCAGATGGCTGTTGGGGGATGGGAGGGAGGCAGGGGAAGCGACGTTTAGCTGCGGCACTCAATGTGTATCTTGCGACCGGGTGCGAGGGGAACTTTGCGACTCAAGCTGCCGCGCGAAATGAGGAAAGCGCAAAGGCAGTGCAGGAGGGAGGGGGCGCGGCTTTCTGCAAGCCACTGCCTACTTTGCGCGCCTGAGGTATGTCACGTGCACCGTATCTTGAAAGCGATCTCCACACAGCTCTGAACTTTGTATGCGCTACGCTTTCACCGCTCAGTTTCCGTTGAAGCGATAGACCACACGAACCTTCGGTTGCTGCTCCTGCCTCGTTTGCTCATGCCAGCGTTTTACAGTGCTTGTCTGCGGTCATCGCGTGCGATCTATTCATGTTTGCTTGTGCGCGCTGACACCATGCTTGTTAATTCAGTTAGTAAGCAGATGTGTCCAAGTTTATGCAGGTGATAAGACTACTATCCTTACTCCGTACACTCTACTAGTAAATTTGCTATCGCAATTGATGCTTTGCCTTTTGGGGGAAACTGCGACCTTTTGTTTCGCTTTTCGCCACTGTTCTCCACGTGCACGCTCGCCCGCGCTCCCTCTCCTCCGCGTTTGCACGCCCGGCAACCATGCAGGCCGTGCTCAATGCCTCCTAGCAAAGGCGGTGCTCTGTGCGTCGATTTCATGGTCGCGCACTTAAAGAGCCGCGCTATAACCAATATTCTGCTTCGCACGCCTACGCAATAAATGGTCCGCCTATACATTGAGTTCTATAGGAGATATATCGGTGGTCAAAAAAACCCACGCTATAACCAGTCCCGCGCTAAAAGCGGTTACATTATAAGTGGTCTGCACTGTACCATCACAGCAAATTTACTTACAAATTTAGAATGGATATTTGTCAGTTGACAAGGACAGGAAATAAATGCTTTGGGTGCCGAGTTCCAGTTACTTTTGTGCTCCAATGCAGAAAATGATGTTAAGAAAGTAACTGGGGAACACCAATTCATTTCTCCGCTAAGTTCCAGAATTAATATCTCTAAACTGGTGTCATCCTGAGAATTCGCTCCAAGTGGACCTGCCTTGCGAACTCGATGGCTAGAATTTGTAAATTGCAATATGGGCCATTGGAAATTGCACATGGGTAATTAGTTAAAAACTTCATTTGTGCATTTTTGGTAATTAGTTGATTATGCATTTCAATTTTTGGATAATGTAATGTCCTCCTCTTAGAGTAGGCCAGCTCATGAACTAGATTTGTGCTATCTGCCACAGGCAACCTTTAAATATTTTTGAAAATGTTCGCTGAAACATCCTGTATTTTTTATCAGTGCACAACCCTGTTATCTAGCTTTTTCAAGCATTGTCAAAAGCCAAGTCATGGGCTGAAACAGCAGTTTCACATTTCCTTAAATTTCCTTCATGAGCATGTAGTTGCGGGAAACGTTGCACTTATTTTTCTGACTCTTCTATGCTTTTCGTTGCAGGTTTCACATGCAAAACCAAGGGGCAGTAGCCTTGTCTTACCATACAAACGAGTAAGTGTCTGTGTTGTGTTTCCTGTGAGTGTGAGCACTGGATGACATAGCTGAAACGAGGTCTCATCTTGAATGCACAGTGCCTTTACGGCCATGCTATGTATGTCAATTTTAACTTGCTATCCATCTGCCAGTATGCTCCTTGAGAGACGGTAAAGTTAAATAACTTTTCAATAGTAATTGTTGAGTGTGAGAAGCTTTATGATGCTAGAATATCAGCAAAGCGAACAAGTTGCCAAGCTTAACTCTTTCATGCACAGAAGCTTGTTTTCTATGAAAAAGCCAAATAAATTATTATTGAACAAGAAGGTAAGAGAAGTAAGGAAAACACCATGGAGCTTATTTTACAAGAATTACAAAGATATCAGTTCCAAAGATATCAGTTCCACGTCGAAGAGGAACAGCCTTCTCCCTTTTTCGCCCGCGTAACCCCCCCGCCGTCAGGTGGCGTTAACAGCGCAACACTAGCGCCATCTCTCGTAATACGCTGCAACTCCGTCGCCGTAAAGCTACGCAGCGAAGCCGGATTAGAGGAGACGGGAGCCATGCGGGGAAAACAACATCAGGGGACACGTGATAGTCGCGCATCCCCACAACTCGCACTTGCTGGTACTTACATTCATACTTGCACACACTCATTCTCACCAACAGTCACTGGCGTTCACAGTTGCTTCGATTCAGATGTACCGGAACTCACGTTCTCGTGTCCCCTCCCACTCACCGGCACTCATTCGCATACATACTATACTCACGTCCATTCACAGTCGCCGACAGTCACTCATGTTCATACTGTCGTACATGGACTCAAATTCGCCAGCACTCACTCTCGTTCATACTCACGCAAACTCATGCTACATCACTAACGCTCTAACTCACACCTGTGAAATAAGTGTGGAGTGAGTGTAAGTCAGTGTACTTCTGAGTGAGTATGCAACTTATACAGTCATAGACCTTTTCTTGGTTACTTTTTACAACTAAAACATGTCAAAGAAACTTGGAAAGCCAAACAGGACAGAGGGTTTGGAGGCCTGAAGTGATTAACAGTGGTCAAACAAGAGAGGCTGCTGATCACATCAGGAAACATAGAGGCTTTTGTGAAAGAAGCAGCATTATTGCAGCCACTCTGTCTTGAGAAGCCTTGTAGTGTACGATACATATAGATGGTATCGTACACAACACTGCACTGTAGTCGAGGTGCCGGTGAAGCATAGCATAGGCAACAACAAGAAAAGTCTTCCTTCAAGGAAATGCCCTTTCTCAAGTTTATTGAGATGTTATGGAGAAGCACAGAGTAACAGAGAGACTCAAGCTATCTTCAGAACTATTCACAGTTGAAGCTTTTTTGGACGAGCTAAGTGTGTCTTCCGTATTTTGAGCAAGTAGTAAATGCTTGTTGTCCATACTGAAAAGATATAAGGGCTAACTAGGTTTCTCAGTGTCATCAACATAAATGAGTAACAGAAGCAGTGACTGTTGTGTCAAAGCACACCTCTTACTTTGTGGTTGTCTCGCTTGTGTATTTTTTCATACTAGAATGCCAATGTTTTATATTAAAACGTTTGCTTATTTACTGCTTCACCCAAGCTTTTCACCCAGCTGGTGATTTATTAATCTCACCTGACAGTTGAGTGACTAATGAATGAGTAAATCAGCTCAACTAAAGGATAAACACAAGAAAGGAGAATGGGACTGCTTTGACCTTGTTCAGGCTAGCGACATGTACACTGTCATGTTCCCACTTAAAAGGAACTTTTGACATTCTTGTTACAAATTGTTTTGGCGTAGGGAGAGCTTTGTTCTGTGATTTAGAAGTGACATACGATGGGTTATAGGGGCTATATTGTATTGGTGTCGCAATGCTGTACAGTGCTGCATGGATATACAATGTAAGTGACAGCTGCAATCATTACAAAGTCAGCTTAGTAATGTGCATTGTTGGGCAAGTTGGTACATATTGTCACGAAACTGCGAGCAATGTGACAAAGGCGACATTGGTCACTGTGTGAAAGAGAACGACGATTGTAAAGATTGTTTTTTCGCCATCTTAGCTTTGTTGCAGCTCGTTGTAGAGAGCTTGTAAATATATTTTCGTTTATATCTCTACCCGTGGCATTTTACAATATTTAGAGTCTCTGTCAAATTTGTGCTCGTTCCCACCCTCAGCTTAGTAACCTATGATAGTCTCACAAAAATCAAACAAGTAGATTGTTGCTGCTGTTGTTGTATTCATTATAGCTTATTGATTTTGCTAAAACAATGGCTTTTGAGCATCTGTCATATTGCCTAGAGCAGACTGGAGTATTGTCCAGTATTCTTGTAAAGGAGATCAAGAGCTCGAGATTGGTAGTTAGCGTATTGGATCACTGAAGGAGCACATTTATTTATCTAGGCTAAGTATTGAATGTGAAAAAACGGCATAAAACACAATGTGTACCAGCAAGAGGACATCTCGTCGTCTTCTTGCTTGTGCACATTTTGTTTTACGCAGGTTTTTCGTCCTTAATTATGTATCAAGTGGCTCAGCTTTCGACTTTTTTGCTAGGCTAATTAGTTATGGGGATCCAGAGAAGAAAGAAATCTGCAGTCAAATAAAAATCAGTTGTAACGCATTTCTCAAGTTCTCTCAAGCTGTGAACCACAGTTTACTGACACGCTTAAAAACAAAATTATAATATAAATGCATTTTTCCCGTTCTGACTAACTGTGTCAAAGCTGAGAACTGCACAAATAAGTGATGGAACGAAAAATGATAGTATGCGTAACATTCAGAGATAGGAAGATGGCCACATGGATTAGAGAGCAGGTCATGTAATGTTTGGAACAGATAACTGTTGGTCGATTAGAGAGACACAGTTGGCACCAAGGCAAGGGAAACACGGTTGTTGGTAGCAGAAGATTAGGTGGAGTGGTGAGATTAGAAAACTTACAGGGCATATGGGGGAGACAGTGGGTACAGCACACAGGTAACCGAAAATTTCTGGTAGTAGCGTTTGTCCTGTAATGAACCTGAATAGGCTGATGAAGATGACATTCATTTACGAGTCATTTTTTTGCTACTTTTGTGGAACATCTGACTAGACTCATCCTTTCTGTCGCCTGCTGTGCTGTTGTCGGTAGTTTGTGTATAAGAAAATTTTATAATTTCTACATTCTTTTAAGCATTCACTCTGTTAGCCTAAGACATGTTGAAAGAAAAAAAAAATAATAACAGTGCAGAGTACAGTTTGGAACCTTTGTTTTGAAAGTATCGGTACCAGCTGCTATTCTGTGTCATTACAGTATAAGGCTGCCGTGGAACGAGATGGTCCTGAAGTTGAGACCATCCATAGGGAGACGACAACCGGGGAATCACCTGAGCAACAAATGGTGAGTGTGAGCCACAGCCACTTACTGACCTTGGGACATAAATTCTCATCGGAAAGTTTGACGCAACTATTAAAGGGCACTGAAGAGCAACAGTAAATCAGTTTTAACTGATAAAGATTGTTTTCACACCTCTATTTCATTCATTTGGTTGATTATTACTGGACAAAATAAATGCAAAAGTTCTCTTTGTTGAACTTCACACCAAAACCTTAGTGTTGGTACGTCAGTATGACTACATGGATTTCCAAGTAATTTCTTATATTGGGGCCACATTATTGCAAGAGAAGTTCTCAATTTCTGCTGGGTTGAGCCTGGTTTCTTCAGGATGCAATGTACTCCCTCGCTGATGGACGCTAAACTGGGCTTGTGTAGACACTGAAAATCCATGATGAACTAGACCTGTCTAGACACTGTGAAAATTCGTGTTCTATACTTTTGGGGACACTGAAAATGTGTCACGTCATGGTGAGTTAGCATGGAACCTTCAAGGAAGCATTGCCACCTGTTTTTCACTTTGCTCTGGCTCACTCTGTCGTCTGTTATGCTGCTGCTATGAGCAGCAGCATAACAGACGAAGGAGCAAGCTCGAGTGAGTACCAAATTGTGACGATGAGCAGCAGCATAACAGACGAAGGAGCAAGCTCGAGTGAGTACCAAATTGTGACGATGTTCTGCTCCCATGTGACCACCTTTTGTGTACGACACATACACCTCACGAGAAACAAAACCAAAACTCGTTTATATAAAAGCTGTCACAGTAAGTTTGCTCTGAGGTTTGCCAGTATCTTTTCTAGGGTTTCAAAATGTGAGACCTTCACTTACTAATGGAAAAAATGAAAATTTGAAAGTGTTATGTCGGGACTCCTTTATGGTGTTTGTGGTGCCTGTGGCAGTACAGGTGCACTGTGGTCGCTGATGTATCCCTCAACTCTGCCTTGTGAACATTTCAGAGTGAGGAGAAGACCCAGTCTGAAGAGGTTAATGAAGCCACAGAGAGAAAGCAGGAGGAGGGAGAAGAAGAAGAAACTCCTGCAGCAGCCACGGCAGCAGCCCCATACGAAGACACAGACCTGGCTGAGCCGCTGCGTGCACCACGGGTACGTTTAGGTTTTTGTTTTTTAACAGCGTTTGTCTGTTTAACACTTTCCTTAAGTGGACTAGCTTACCTTAAGTTTGGACCTTTCCATCTTGTCGCATGTGCACAATGTCCTCTGGAGCTCCCTGGGTGTCGCCTCAATAGCTTCTTGACAGCTGTAACTATGTGTGACCCCCCGCAAAGGCATTGCAGAAACTGCAGCGCTTACCTTTCTACTGAGACACAAGTCCAGAGGGAAGCTAGATAGAATGGGAGAGGGGGCAGACAATGGGTAGCACCAGCGAAGTTGCGAAATGAGTGAATAACAGCCTTGCCACTCTTCGCTCGCAGTTCCCATACGGGGGGGGGGGGGATATGTAAAAGGTGACGTGACAAGGCCAGGAAACGCTGCTACTGTAGACACGACAGCAGTTGCGGGCTAACTGAATAAATTTAAGTTCAAGGTACGGTACGATATGTTACTGCTATTTCTGTGTGAAATATAAACACCATGTAAATATGTCATGCAGACAACTTACGCAGGGCGTGCAGAAGCAGAGCCGCATTAATTAAAGCGCAGAGACAGTCTAGGCGACACTACGGAAGCGGTCGCACATCAAATCAACATTTCGGTGCTCGCCACGGTATCTTTGCGGCTATGGCATTGCTCGAGGTCGCGGGTTTGATCCCGACCGCGGCAGCCGCATTTTGAAGGGGCCGAAATAAAAAAACACTCGTGCACTTAGATTTAGGGATACGTTGAAGAGCACTACGGTGTCACTATGATGTGCCTCGTAATCCGATTGTGGTTTTGGCACGTACAGCCCCATAATCTAATTAAAGTTTAATACTTCTGCCATGATACGATGTGCTTGTGAGGCAATGATATTGCTCAACCCTCTCAGAGGTTATGAAGTATGGAGCTCAACAATGCTGCAAGCAAACACCTCTCCCTGTGTGTTCTGTGTACTACGCAGACAAACAGCAGTGGTGCATGCAAGGTAACGTTTAACATCAACTCACCACTCTTGTCTCTTGTGTTGGACTAAACATTGAAGAAATTGAACATTCGCCGTCAACATCACCGCTAAATATTGTCAATCATAGGAAACAGCATAGAAAGCTTCGCTTACATTGATTCCCACAGTGCATGGGATCCACATAATTTTTTTAATCAGTATTGTCATACTGAATATGCACTGCTGGTGCCAAAGGGGTAGAGAGGGATAACATTTTGTTTATTGTCTGTGCCATATATAGTTCTGCTTTCCAGTTTTTTCACTTGTTCACTGTTACCTACATTAACGATTTTGGGTGTGAGTGCATATGTGTGTGTTTTCTTCTTCTCTCTTTCTCTAATTTCTTATCCTATATTAAACCTGCAGTAGCATGCCAAGCGTTTTTGCTTGGCTTACCTCTCCGGTTATTAAACTTTCTGTCACTAGTGCATGCTTAGGCGGTTGACTGGAGGCGACTTCAAACCAGAACCTTCCCCCACCCGATGCACCTACATCGTATCTACCCCGAACTGTACCCAGATGGCTTGTGTAAATTATGTAGAACAGAACACGCCACCCTAGAACATATTCTATGGGATTGCGCACATACGCAAGATAAAAATGCAGTCTCCTCAGAACAGCTTGGGGCACGGTGGAAAGCCGCGCTGATCACAGATCTGCAACTATGGGCCATCCAGCAAGCTCGGGAGGCGGCTGGGAGACAGGGTCTCTCTACCGCTTCTGGCACAGCCTAGGCCCTGGCCTCAATCCGCTGGTTTTAATAAAGTTGTTTCACTCACTCACTCACTCACTCACTCAATAGTGCATGTACAGTTAAACCTGCTTATAACGAACCTCGATATAACGAATTCCTGGTTATAACGAAGTTTTTCGATTCCCCGCCGTTACTCCATAGAAGCACATGTATTTGAGACCTCTACGTAACGAAGTGGCAGCGGGAGATCCCCTCGATATAACGAATTTTCCCCTCCGACCACCTAGAGATTTCGCCCCAAATTTTGTCATTTTTGCGCGAGCAGCAACCGGAAGCACCTTCTCCGCCGCGATGGAATGCGAAGCGAGCGCACGTGTGCGTGCGTGCGTGTGCGAGGCGGCCCTGCATCCCTCGACCCGGCGATCTTGCCGCCGCGGGCGTGACCTTTCCCCCTCCCTTCATTCAAATCTGATCCTGCCGCTTGCTGCAGCTGGCCTAGCCCGCCAAGCCGGCACTCTCTCCTTTTCCAGCTGATGTTGCCGACGCGCTGGTACACGCTGTGGCACATCAAACTAGATGAGCGCGTACACGCGCTCGCGCTCTCAAACGCTGGCGGCGTGTGGAAGCGCCGCTGGAGAAGCGAGCGAAGTGACCTTCGTGCTGTTGTCTATCGCTTCAACGCAAACTGAGCGCCGAGAACACACAGCACCCATAAAGCTACGAGCCGCCACGCACCTACACTGCTAGACTCTGCCCCAACGCAGATCGCTTTCAAGATACGGCCTGCGCGACCGCGCGCCGCCCCGCTATTCCTTCCCCGCTCGCTCCCTCGCCAGTGCCTCGAGCGCAACGGAAGAAGGCGCGCTTCCTCCCTGCTTTTCTTGCGCGCGCGAGATTTAGACGCGGTCGTCGGCTCCCCTCGCACGTTTTCACTCGCACATACAGCATACGGCGCGCGGCGACTGCGTTATCAACCTTGGACTTTAGGGTACGGACACACTAGCGGCAAAAACACTGCAGCAAAAACGCGCGGCGCGGCAGGAATCGGGTGTCTTGCGGCGTGCCGCGCGAAATGGGTTCTGCGGCAAATGCCGCGTGCCGCGATATGAAGAACCAATCAAGAGCGACGAGGGTGACGTCACGGAGCCATCACAACCGGAACGCCGCCGGTTCGCGCCGGGTTTTCAATCGACGACCGTCGTCTCTCGCATGAAACAACGAGCGCTCGCGGTGTTGCTCGCCCGTTCGGAGAGCGCGGGAGATCTTATCGCGCTGCCGCGCGGCGAGACGCGCGTGCCACTGGTGGGCTCGCGGCAAGGCGCTGACGCGCGGCAACTTGCCGCTCGCTGCATGATGCGCGCTTTTTTTTGCCGCTAGCGTGGCCGTACCCTTATATACGGAATATCTATGAGCCAAAACCAATTTTAGGGCCACAACGCATCATGGACACCATCTTTATATAGCAAATACGGATCTCAAGGGCCATACTTTTGCTGGCGGAAACCGAAAATATGTCATAGTTGTCGCCCCCGGCACTTTGGGCGGCCGATGCCATCGTCACGCCACCAAGCCAAGCGACATGAAAAGTCAAAATGGCCGCTCGGGCCGGCGCGGGGTGGCAGTTCGCAACGTATGATGCGGGAACGGTCCCACAGTTGCGACGCTAGAGCGGGGTTACCAATGCATTGAGTTCTAAGGGAGCTGTGTCGGGACCGGTCGAAAACGATGTAACAGCCGCGAAAACGCAGCCCCCGGGAACGTAACAGCGAGGTTCTACTGTAACACTATACGACGCTACGACGCCATCGTGACGCTCGCTCTTCGTTTCCGATGCCTCGCGCTTGTGCGAAACGACACGCCTCCACGCATCCGGTATCTGGTGTGACATTCCGAGGATGAGTGCTTCGACGAAAACGGAAAACGGGTGCGCGTTACAATTGAGGGCGCGTTAGAATCGAGTAAATACGGTAAACGTTTATTTTTTCGAATTTTCGTGCCGAACCTGCATATAACGAAATCCTCTTTATAACGAAGTTTTTCGGGAATTTGTCAATTTCGTTATATCCAGGTTTAACTGTATATTTTTGGTAGAGGTATATATGGTTTCCTTGTGATAAATTTTTGTAATACACAAGTTGTGTGCATGATGGGTGGGCTATGCAGTTCGAATAACGTGGTAGTGAGTGCTCAAAAGGCTGTTGTTCTGAAGCTTGCAATCTGGCATAATGCAGGGCCAACTTTCTGAGCAGTTTAGATCAGAAGACCCTAAATGGCAAAATATGTATGATACCTTTTTGTGTGCTACTGTGTATAAGTTATAAATAAATATCAAATTACTACACTGGCACAAAAGGAAGGTGCAGTCAAGCAACCGTGTGTGAACATGTAAAAAATAATCTTATGACCTATGTGGCAGATTGCACGCCATGTGAGCATGCATTGGTGATTGTATGGCTCGATGCAGGGGGTTGCCTGGCCAAGAAACCACGAGTTGATGAGTGTTGATGCATGGACTCCAATACCAGTGCATCACAAAGTGATTAGGCCTATTTCCGGGTTCGCTAGAAGCTACAGGCACCTTCAGCTTCAGTCGCTGGCATGGGGTGCACAGTGATGCGCTTGCATGTTCGACAATTCTGCCACTTGCACTCTGTGACAAAGTGCTATTATTGTTGTGCTATTATTGTTGAAGAGGCTCGCAGAGAGGCATGTGAACTGCATGTGCATTGTGGAAGAAGCTCTCAGAAACACTGCAGTGGGAAAGAAAGCACATAGTTTTCATTCACTATAGTACTGTTTTTTTTTTTTTTTTTGATTAAAGATGTAGATTACTGCAACTATAACTGTGCTATGTTTCTTACATGCTTTCCTGATTCTCAGACATAACAAACCACTGATATTATCACCACATTTTGCAGAAGTATTGCATCTTATAAGTGGCTTCAACTGCAGTGTGTGCTTGGATAATTTACTAACCACCAGAGTCCTTTCCTCATCTTCATAAGATGTCAGTCCTTGCTTTCCTGAGAAAAAAAAAAAATGTCAGAACAAAAGGGAACAGCTGACCTACCATAGCAATGTCTATATGCAGCACCGTTATCAACACACAAGAAATGCAAAGTAACTCTGCCATACAGGTTACCTCCTCCCAGTAACATGGTCATGTGCGAATTTCTTAACTGTGTTGTACTGGTTTCAAACAGGTGCCTCGTTGCAACTGCTACTGTATGTATTGCAGATGAACTATGTGTTGTTGCAGGACATTCTTCGGAACCTCGTATAGATTTACTAACTCTGCCAGCATTGTCCATGTGTTTTGTCATGTCATACTTGCAGAAGACACGACGTGGACAGCGTGGCAAGAGGAAAAGGACTGAGCCCGATGTGGGACTGTTTCCTGATGGCCAAACGTACAACTCACCTAATGTCAACATTTCATCTGACGAGGCAGTTGAGGACAGCAGCAAAGGAGGAATCGATTTTAAGCCCTTTGATTACACAGCACAAACACCTCCAGGTAAAAATAAGTTCTGAAAGCTAAGTTTCTTACCAATACCTAAAGGGCAAAGCGCTTCTGCCATGCTGTCTTATGCATGGGAATGCTGAGAAGCGAGGGCCATGGTTTCACATCTTTCTGGAAGAGCCGGGAAACCTTAAAGATGTGTCTGGCAAATAGTGTTCTGTCTGTCATCAGAATAGTTTTGTCTCTATCGAACAGAGTGCAAGATGCCGCTCTCTTGCCCCCTCTCTCCTTCTTTTTTTTAAAATTAATACATAAGCATTCACACTGGTGCTTACAGCTAGGTTGAACATAGCCAGTACCAGCGAGCCACTAAAGCTGAAGGAAAGAACCGAAGGTCCACATTCACTGTGCATCAGTTTCAGTCATACGTTTCTGTTTGCTTTGTTTAATTCTTGAACATTAGTGCAAAAAGGGGTTATGAGAAACCAAGGCCTTTTATTAAGATATAATTCTAAGAAAGCTTTATTGCACATTCATGACCATGTTTGATGCCATGCCACATTAAAAAAAAAAGCTGAATTTCCTGCATCGCAGCATCCCTATAGTGCGTAACAGGCCTTAAACAAACTTGCGTGGAGGGCGGATCGAGCTTTCTCTCTAGGTAGTAGTATAAGAAACTCTATGGCTGAAAAGACGGGGCAACGCATTCATAAGCACTTGCTTGCAATATGTGCATCTATTGAAAATAAGCTGGCAACTGATGCTCACGTCATAAATGCAATTTTTTCACTTCTTTTTTGGATGAGCCTGGGGACAAAGTTTTTCTGTACTTTATCCACTTCTATATGCTATGCAGTTACCTTTTTTTTGTAGCTGAGCATAACTGATGTTCAGCCCATATGCACTTAGCATGACCATGTAACCTAGGGTACTGCTGTAATGGTAAGCTGAACTAAACATGTCTGGACAGTCTCATGTCTGTCAGTCAGCATTGCTTGCTTCAATATAGACAATGTTGTGTGATATGGTGCAAACAACACAAATGGGCAGAGACCATCCAAACGCAGCAGAAAGTGCACTTAAACAGTTTCCATTTCAAGCATCAATGTCCTCCACTTTGTGTTGGTCATTTGTAAAACAGGTGGAAAAAATTTAGCATTGCATAGTAGTTTGGCAAAAGAGGACATAGTGACATGAAACAAACATGCATGCATGAGTGCTTGTTGCAACTGAGTAATTACACATAAAATTAAAGAGATGTATATTCATAACAATGAAAATGCCTCATGTGTATTACATAAGACATGCCTTGCCTGTCATGCAATGTTAATGACCAAAGCCTGCTGGTGTCATTGCATATATGACTTGGGTGATAATTTGCCATTATTCTCGACCTAACCACAATGCATGCAAACCAGTTGTTTGTTTTTTTATAAAGAATAACCTGCAGGAAGTTTATGCTCAACTAGGTTATTTGGTACCATTACACATAAAAGCTATGCAGTTTTGTGTCTTTCTAAAGAAATGTTTTAACTAGTGCCAGTACACATTTCTTGTTTATTTACAAATACAATACTGCAGGCCCTATTCAGGCCCAAGCAGGAGTGGTTACATCAGTGGTAATAAACAAGACTAGAAACAGAAAAAACAAAAACATCAACATTTGCAATACAGAATTATCAACAATAAATATGAAGCAGGAACAATAGTTGTAGTTCGCAACTTAAAAATAAAGCAGTGATATACCATGCACATGCAACAGTACACTGGATTCAGCATTCTACCTAATGTTAATATAAAACACACGAGAATTTATTAATTTCCTTCATTGCGGTGTACTACAATATTAAGTACATTTAAGCCCAGGTGTAACACCTTTATTCTTTCAACAGCTAAAGAGCAGAAAAAACAGCCTTGGAGCTACAACCCCGAGGGGCCTGATGACATGAAGGTGCGTACGACTCTGTCGGTGCACCATCTGTGTGACCACACATTGCTAGCAACAAATGCTGACTTGTCTCTCTTGCATGCAGGCTGGAAAAAAGAAGCGAAGAAGACAGCAGGTCAAGAGCCGCACATTTGGAAGCCACAGCGGCGAGCCTGTTGCCAAATGGCCCAAGCGATGACCAGCCCACTCCGCTGCAGCTGTGGGGGGAGGGCAGTAAAGCTGTTTTCATTTGCCTTGTTGTTTGTTACTGGAGCCGCTTTCCTCCTCCTCCTCTGGTATTATCTGCAGTGAGGAAAGAAAGCACGCACACACTGTGCCAGTGTTGTTCGGAACCTCTGTAAGCGAATTTGATGGATGGAGAGCAGTGATCTGAATCTATAGTGTGTTGCACAAATACGAGTGCCAGGTATACATAACTCTTACAGCTAAACCACTGGGTCGTTCATGCTCAAATTTCACACAGAGGTAGCACTTTTCACTGGGTTCAGTTTTATAACACCTTTGCAGTAATTAATTGCCTGTTTTTGAATCCGATGTGTGTGTCGTCTGAGGTAACGCCACTCAAAGCATGTCAATTATACTGCAATGGAACAGTGGCGCCATCTGTCACAGCTACAGTGAACACCATGTCTTCTCCGAAGCCATGACATCATCCCATTGCAGCAGAATATGCATGTTTGGGTGGCGTTGCCTCAGACAATACGCACATCGAATTTCTAAACAGGTAAGTGATGCTCCCAAACGTGGTATCAAACAACCCACTGCAAAATGCTACCGCTGTGCAAAATTTGAGTGCTAATGTGCCAATGGTTTATCTGGAAGAGTCATGTATATGCCTGGACACGTAGTATGCAACGCAATGCCTTATGAACCTCAAGAATATGAATCCACTAACACATGCCTACAAGCAGATCAAGGCACATTGCATCATGCTGCAGCACTTAAAAGGGCGACATGCTACCTTCATAATTTTCACATCATCATGGTAACTGTATTGTAAAGTTGTATTGTAACAACTTATTGTAACTGTATTGTAAACATGGTTTGTTTATTTCAGAAGTGCAATGTGCACAATACTGGAAGTTATTATTGTTTGGGTAGTTTCATTACCAGAAGCCTAGTGCAACAGCACCAACAAAAGCAAATTCTGCATGCAAAAGCATGTGGTTGTGTGGTGGGTATTTCGTTCAGCTGAAAGCAAGCCATTTAGCAAGTGATTTACTGCACAGAAAGCTGCTCCAAACAAACCAGCAAAATATGCAATCCTTAAACGGTGAAGCTTGCACTACTGATTCTGTAGCAAGATGTAGATAGTTAATATTATAGGAAAACCAAGAATTTGAAACAGTTGTCACCTTCACTTTCTGCAAGAACTTTGGTATACACGAGAGCAAAAATTTAGAGACAATGGGAAACACAACATAGTTTAATTTACTGGTGGCGGTATCACATACTGTTTGGAAAGGAGGATTTGCAACCAGTTCTTGGGTGCGCAGGCGGCGCTTCATACCTGTAAATATTAAGTTCATCTGAAAGATAATTTTGTTAAAGCCTTACGCAGGTCACTCAGATGAAGTTGCTCTCTTAACAAGGTCAATGTGAATGAAGCCTATGAACCAAAGACGTTATATAAATTGTATCACAGCTTCTAAATTTCGGCATGTTTGTTTCTGTACATCACCTTGTTGAGAAACTCGGAATAGTTGATGCGGCCATCCTTGTCGGCATCTACTTCTGCTATGATTTTTTCAGCTTCTTCAAGTGTCATGCTTTGCCCAATCTGGAAAAATAGTGTCAAATGCTAACTATTGAATACTGAACAATGGTGATTTCTTCACTTTTGATAAATTATGTAAAAAAATTTCTGGAGGTCAACAATGTTCCATGCTCATTTTGAACAGCTACAAAATGAGCATAGAACTTTCAAGAGTTCATTTTAATTAATAGCAGCACTAACTATCGGCATAAATTTAAATGAAAATGGGGAAAAAAAGTACTGTACATATAATCACTGGCATTCCCATGTAGCTGGTCAAGAAGCATGCTTTATTCAGAACTCTGCTATACTAATATCACAATCAGTTGTGAATGTGGAATTGCAGAGGTACACTTTAATCTATATACTATTTAGGGGGGAAAAGTAAAATGCACTGTCTGACGCATATAAAAAGAATACCCAAGTTGTACTCAAGATTGTCTCATTATCTTAGATTTTGAACTGAAATCAAGATAGTACAAAGAAGTGGATGTTTCAAAAAGAGGGCTAGTACTTGACAAGTATTACCAAGTTAGCCACACTGCTGCTGCAGTCATTTCTTGAGTACCAATGATTTGTTCCCTTTCATGTTGAACTTTCTTGTACTAACTGATTGGAATGAACCTCTGACTTCTCATTGTTATTGTGTGACAGTTTATGCTCCATGATACAGATAATGCCAGAAAACATGTTTTAGGACAGTTGGGTATCTGATGGGGCATTCACTGATATAGCTTTCATGTGCTTGCCACTCAAACTACGAACATGACTTTTGTGATGAATGAAAACTCCATGTAGGCTTTGGCTACGTTGAAAGATGATATTGAAAATGGAGAAAACTTCGGACTTCTTGAGAAGCATATTACTGTCATGCTGCTTTTCTATGGTCTGTCGAACTTTCAGTTCACTTGGTTGGTGAGCCAGCTCGCCTTACTGCGTTTTGTCCAGAAGCAAAATATAATACACTGGTCTGCATTGTAGACAAAGCAGTTGTCTTTCTTGAGCCGTGTGCAATCCCAACAAGGTGGAAAAATTTTGTTTGCTAATAACTGTTGATCATACAAGTTAAAACATATATACTTGAAAAGCAATGCAAATATTCGTGTAAGACAGTATCCACTAGTTTGTGCATAAAGTAGAAGGGGGCATACTTTGGTAAAGATTTGGGTCAGCTCAGCCTTTGTGATGTATCCATTAGAGTCCCTGTCGAATACTTGAAATGCCTTGAGGACATCCGCGCGTGTACTGACGCGTACCGACATCTTGCGCACCATGAAGGCCAAGAACTCTTGGAAGTCGATGCTCCCGTTGAAATTGCGGTCCACCTGGCGCACGATGCGTGCCATCTCGTCAGCGCTGGGCCTTTCTCCAAGAGCCCGCAGCACCATCTCGAGCTCTGCGCACGAAATTACGCCGTCACCGTTGCGATCGAACAGCAGAAAGGCGCCCTTGATGTCTGCGATCTCTTCGGGCGACAGCTGTTTGCTGTGCACCATTTCGAACGTGGGCAGCTGCAACAAACGCTGGCGCGTGTACTGCTTGGCTCTTGTTTCACGTATGTGGCTCCTACCCACTGTGGGGGATTGGCCAAGAGATAGCTGGATTGGGAGGATCACTCGCGATCTGGAAAAAAAAAAAAAAAAAAAAGAGAAAAAACGCTTTAAGCTAGGCGATGGTGATTGCGACATTATTTATGTATGTGCTATCGCGCACAGTATGAGCTACAACGCGAAAGCGCGTGGCAAAGCGGTAGCGCGTTGTAGCTCATACTGAGCGCGATATAATACCGAACAAAGCTTTATGTATGTGCACAGCTGTGCTACGTGCACGTCATCATAGGCGCAAAGTTTATGTTCCAGGTCGGATGCACTAGGAAAGAAGAAAAAAAAAGAGGACATCTTATAATTAAAGTGGTGGCATCACGTCACGAAGAGTATCTCGCATTCTAACGATCGATGACCGTTTTCCTTTTGCTTAGTGATGGTTTCAGTTATTGACGCCATGGATTTTTAACACAACAAGCACTAGCTCAAAGAAACTCTCGTTGAGCATTTTTTCGTGTACATATTTTTAGTTCGTGCACGGAATCTTCTCGAGGCAAGTTAAGGCGCGCGAAAAGCGCGCCTTTTGCTAAGAGCAGACGACGAAGCTGTTTGCGTAACTTCCTGTCCCGCATCCGAGGCCTGACGGGTTGTTGCACTTCCTGATCCTTAAATGACGCTTCACCTCAGCACTGGATGTTGCCGATCGCCGCGCTGTTTGTTATGTTAACGTTTAAAAATGCTTCGGCGGTCTTAATGTGGTGTTATGTGTCAAGTGCGCTTCGTGCAATACTGCTTGCAAGCTAAACGGACTGCTTGATAGTGGTGGTGCACCGTAGCCTGCGTGTATCGAGCAATCCGAAACGGTGCAGCGGCTCGTATTCGGAACAAATTGCTAGCTGTCTTTCACAGTGTGACAGCAGATGAAGGCATCATGGTTTGTTAAAGACTGGTGTCATCATGCCTTCGAAGCTGCAGCTGGATAAAATAGCGTGGCAGTGGACCGAAACTGTGGAACCGGCCGATGTCAAACAAGATCACATCGAAGCTGCCTACCGGGTTAGATGTAGTTCTTGCTCGGCCAATGCATGCAGGTGAGTGCTTGTGCTATTTCATGTGTGTTGCTTTCATCGTCAGCTCGAGGCACGGTGCGAGTCGAAGCACGCGCTGCAGCACTTGGTGTCTCATGCAACAAAATACGCGGGAAACACGTTCGTATAGTTGCCATGCGTGAAGCGCGGTCGACGCCTGCAGCGCTTGACAACCTAATCGTTTGCAAAAACTCGGTTCTGCCTCTGATAAGACGCAATGGTTTAAAATCTTCTAAAGCACTGTGCCTTTCTTGTGGCACTATCGGTGCCGATGCCCGCTCACCGAGCGGCGGCGTGACACCGGTTTGCTATGGTTTCTGCACAGATGTTGATAGCGACTTCGGAGACCGAATATTTTTCCGAATTCATTACGAATACGACACGCTGCCTATCGAAAACTAGCTGCTGCTCGTATTTGTTGTAAATATTGCCCAGTACATTTTTTGGCATTGTCAATTGTGCATATATCACTCGTTTTCTTGAAGGCGAAACTGTTCGGGAAATCCCCGTTGCTTGTCGGGCCTTGGAGAACGAAATTGGTTGCAAGAGTTAAAGGACAGTGCCTGGCATGATGTGGGGGACCCTCAAGTGGAGAGGAGACCTGAGGTAAGGTGAACCTCGCTATCGACACGTTTGAAGTTTGATCAACTTGCAAGGTTTTTCTGTAAAAATGTGATCTATTTTGTAGGGTGGTTTTGTCGGCCTCAAGAACCTTGGTGCAACCTGCTACCTAAACAGCTTCCTCCAGGTCTGTGATTTGAAATGTTGTTGAAACTGTTACATTTTGCCTTGATGTGCTGTTTGTACAGTTGACAGTCTTGACAGGTGACAGCTAGTACAGTTTATGTGATATGGTAGTGTGAACTAATTTTGGCATTTGGAAAAGTTGCGTGCTAGAGAAAACAGTGGTTTTGAAAACTGTTATGAACAAAAACACCATTTCTCTCTCTCTCTCATTTCTGCCTGTGTTGCATCTGTTTATGTTGGGGCATTTGCTTGAAACTTCATACAGGTACTGAAATCTTCGAAAACATCTTGGAAAGTATATTTCAAGTATTTCAATGTTTTCAAAAATAGTATTTCAACAGTGACGCTGTTGCTTGATGCTTATATGATCATGTATCAACCTACCCAAATTTGTGTCCTTTAAAGTTCTGTGTGTGTTGTTTTTTGACGTCGCTTGAAAGCCACTCAAATTTTCAGGGATAGTTGTTCTTACTCCACTACACATGAGGACTGGATTTCATGTTTGATGAAGCAATAGAAGGTGGAGATGTGACATACTGCATGTAGGAACCAACTTAGATATAGCAAAGTGTTGACATCTGACACATTTCTAGCTGCGTAGGCCCAACACCTAAACAAATTGTATTTGCATGCTTAACAGACAAGCAGTGGCCACTGGTCTTTAAAAGACGAGGTGTAGACTTCCCCTGCTTCTTGTACATGTTATTCTGACTGCACCATGACTGCGTCTGTTCTTGATGAGTACACGGTTGGCGAAGTCATGCTGTTTTGCAAGTGCAAAAACAAACCATGACTTGACAGTAGTTGAAACAGTATTGGTGTATTTGCCTCCTTTTTTATGTACATAATTTATTTTCCTACCTTATGCAGTGAAATCAGACAATGTTAAGCTTACGGAAGGGCGCGAAGTCGTTGCAAGTCATTTAGTTCAAAAAGCCATCAGCATGGAAAGGCTTCAGCATGCACTGAAAGATTGGAACATCTTGGGGGCCTCTGATACGAGGTGTGTTCAAAAAGAAACCGAACTTTTGAAATAGTGCGCCAACCGGCAGAGGGAGCACGCTGCGGCTACTGAGTGCATGCAGCGGCAGGTTTAGACAACAAACTGTCATTTGCGCGTTTCGCTCTAACCGTTAGTTGGCGAGCTACAGCCACTCAAGTGAGCACATGAACAAGCTCATGTTCTTCGGATTGGTGCCAAAGTGACAATGAAGGAATTGGAAGAACAGCGTGTGTGTGTGAAGTTCTGCTACGAACTTGGGAAAACTTTCACAGAGACATTTCAGTTGCTTAGCCAAGCATACGGGGAGGACTGTATGAGTCGCACGCAGTGCTATGATTGGTTCAAGCGTTTTGTAGACGGAAGAATGTCGGTCGGTGACGATCCCAAGCCTGGACGACCTTCCACATCCACAGATGATGACCACGTCGAGAGAGTTCGAACTGTGATTCGTGGAAATCATCGTTTGATTATTTGAGAAGTTGCTGACAAAGTGGGTATCAGCAAAGGATCATGTCATGAAATTTTAAGTGACAAACTTGGGATGCGTCGTGTTAGTGCAAAATTCATGCCACGTTTGTTGACTGACGAACAGAAGCAGATCCATGTTGAAATCAGCCAGGAACTGCTTGCTGCTGCCAAAGACGAAAACTTTCTTAAGAACATCATAACAGGGGATGAGACATGGGTTTATGGCTATGATGTTGAAACGAAAGTGCAGTCATCGCAGTGGAAGGCCAAAGGTTCTCCTCGTCCAAAAAAGCATGCATGAGTCGGTCAAAAATGAAGGTGATGTTGGTTGTGTTTTTTACTGCAAAGGCATTGTCCATCAGGAATTTGTGCCACATGGTCAGACGGTAAACAAAGTTTACCAGGGAATCCTAGCACGTTTGAGAGATTCCGTGTGCAATAAGAGGCCTGAATTGTGAGAAAATCAGGCTTGGATGCTGCATCATGACAATGCCCAGCTCACACGTCGCTCCTTGTCCGCAGCTACTTAGCGAAACACCACACTCCTGTTGTGCCCCACCCACCATATTCTCTGGACCTAGCCCCTGCACACTTTTTCTATTCCCCAAGCTGAAAACCACCTTGAAAGGACGTCATTTCCAAACCGTAGAGGAGATCCAGGATAATGCGAGAAGAGACCTGCATGCCATTCCAGAGAGTGTATTCCAGGAGGTTTTCCAAAAATGAAAGAAAAGATGGGAAGAGTGCGTTGCCAGTAGAGGGGACTACTTTGAAGGGGACAGCACTTAAAATGTTGTACCATAAGCAGTAAAGGTGTTATACAGCAAAAGTTCGGTTTCTTTTTGAAGGCACCTCGTAAATATTGCAACAGGGTTTTGTGCTGTGCAGTAAACAGGACTGGTAGTATTCTGAACATTTCCACTATGAAAGACTTTAGTAATTTCATTTCGTTTGCATGTCAAGTATACAGTTCATACAAAGGAACCTAGGGAAGCAGCAGTTTGACGATTCAGGGAAGTTAAAAAGATGCTGCATTGAGCGTAAGCTGGACACCATCAAAGGAAAAGAAATTTCCTGATGGTGTCCTGAACACAGAGTGATGGTGATGGTCTCCTGAACACAGTTATTCCTCTGTGTTCAAAAGCGGGTGCATAATTTCCTGTCTATCTGTCAAAATATTTCACACATTTCAATATTTAAACACTGGCATTGGAAAAAGTAACCTCTGTTCTTCTGGCTTCTTAAAAAAAAATTTCTGATATTGCATTTTTTTTCTTTTTCATTTAAGGTTTCTAAATGGCCAAAGTTTTAGTAAAGTCTTCAACTGTGATGTTGCTCATAGTCCGCGCTCCAACTTTGAGATGTAAAACCTTGTCGGTTCAATTCACTTGCTTTATTCTTTAGTAGTTCTGTGGTTGTGTATGGTACTTCAAGCATTCTGTGGCGTGGAGGCCAAGATTTATGCTAAATGTTTTGCGCAAGTTGTTTGTTTGCAATTGCTATTGGTTTCTAGTTGGTACAAATAGTGCACTCTCTGCCAATCTTGTTGGGGAGGTGGTTGTTGCCCATCATGTAGCTGCTTTTCACTGAGAAAATTTATCTGACTGGATCTGTTTTATTAGTTTGTGGTCAAATGCTTCCAGCAGCCTACTCAATCGCATGTTCAACATTCTGAAGGTACCTCTGCATTTTCATACCCTGGACCGTGACCTTTGCTTGCTTAAGAGAAGATTCTTATAGTTTACTCATCAAGTAGCTGTCTACACTATGTTATTGATTTGCTAGAAATGGCCCATTTTTCTTTAAAATTATCCTTTTTAGTAAAGTGAGTTCCTTCAAGTCTTTTCTGTGATATGTGTGGTGAATATGTTGCCAAATCAATGTAAGTGCCTTAGACAACATATGCAATCAAGTGCACCATTAGAGGGTGCTTTGATGCCCTATCAAGGCATCTTACATCATTTGATTATTGCGCTCTACCTTGAAGAAAAGAAAGCAAGATGTTCTGAGCACATGTCAAAGTTTCCACAAGTCGATGACACTGTTCAAGAAAGAAAATGATAGTTTCACAATTGATGAGTGCTGAGGCACTTCACTCGGACGACAAGGTTTCTGGCCTGAACAAACCATCCACAGTAGTTTGGTAGGAGAGGCATTTGAGAGCTGGGAGTAAATGTGGTTACTAATTTGACCTCCTGTATCAATGCGTATGCTGAGATGCCAAGGCCAACCAGTGGCATTCTATTTTGGGCAAAGGCTTGAGGAAAACTGAAAAGTCAGGCTCAGGAGTTTCTGAGCACCAGTCAGAGAGGGAGCAAAAAGCTGAATGAGATCCTTTGGACTTAAAAGGCCCCTCACCAGGTTTAGGAATTGCAAACAGACAATTGCAGTGTGCAGATAATGCGGTGACCATTGTATCTCTTAAGTATTACACCTATGTGCACTGTGGAAACAGCTGCAACAAAAGCAGACATACGCTTCTACATGGAGGAACTGATGGGGTGCTTGAGTGAGCATTGTCATGCACATGAATGCTTTGGCGTCATGTGCACTGTGCCCAGAGCGCACTAATAACCTGCAGCAGTGTTTAAAAATCGGGGATCCCTGTCAATATCTGAGTGTGCAGTTGTGCAATATCGCCTCTGGAAATATGCTGCACAGCATGTAAAGAAAAGCAACGGAAGAAAGAAGTGCCAAAAATGATACTCAAACCTGCATTGGACATTTTATTCTATTACATGGCGGATCTTGTGATGCCTTAGAACCTAGTGTGTTCTCAATTATAATTGAAAAGTGTCCTTAATATGTTTACATGAAAAGCATCTATGGAGCTTCTGGTTTTGCCCCATGCAGACATTGAAACTGTGTACAATATGTCTCGCACAGGTGTTGTACCATAATCCTGCATTTCGACATTCGCTATACCAGTGGGATCCTCAGGACGATCCACAGGAGTGTGTCAAGCTAGCAAGTTCAAATGGTAGGTATTAGCATTGATAAATCATGTATCACCAAATTTATCACTGCCTCTGTAATTATAGTCTCTATGATGAGAATATCTAATGGATGCAGAGCACATTCATCATGTGTGAAATTTTTGTGGTTCATGAGCAAATTAATTTAGTTACCACATCAAGTAGCATTATGCTGCTCATTATACATTAAGTACAGTGGGAGGCTTTGCAGCTATATATGATATTGTTTTAAGTGTCATACTGAGCCACTTGTCTGTAATGTGAAACCGATTTTTGTTAAAGACAGTGAGATTTCTTGCTACAAACAGGGCGAAAGGAGGCAGAACTGTCAAGTACTATCCTTTGACGACAATGCTTCCACGCGGTCAGTTTGTTTTAGGGCAGGAAGCAACTCGGCTGTTGTCATACTTCCATCTGTCATTAAAAGGTGTTCTGTTGTGACCCCAAAACAAAGTTTTGCATTTTATAGTTGCATGTCATATATACATAAGTGAATAATGATTCTGAGCTGCATCATAGGAACATGGTTACCAAATTTTCTGATCTATGCTGCAGTTATAAATATCAACTCAGATGTTCCGGCATTCATTTTTCTTTCTTCTTTGTTTAGCTGCTTCAATTTGTGCCTAAAAGTAAACATAGCCGTAAACACATTTTTTTACTTGCTAAGCTTATCTGATGAATCAGTTCTGCAAAATGCATAAGGTGGAGGAAGGTTTATGAAAGGCAAAACTGTCCTTTGTGGCATCATGCTGCTGTCACGTGTATTAAAATTTTTCTTTTCATTATTGTATCTGAATTACCCTGTATGAGTACACAGTAGTTTCACTTTTGTTAGAGTATGCATACATAGTGCATCACTTGACATAATTACTCAATGTCCATCAATTCACGGATTGTGGTTTTGATCGTGCTTTGACTGGTGGGACATCACTGGTGGTTTCACTGGTGGATTCATTGGGTAGGGTGTAGCAAGCCCAATGTGTGTCATTGCTGACATCAGTGCATACTTGGGGAAGAACCCCCGGTGTGCTTTGCTTAGAATCCGAGAGCGGGTATGTCAAGGGATAAATAATAGTACATTGTTTCATCAGCACTTTACCGGGTCTGAAGGTCACATTTATTGCTATCTGGGCATTTAATAACAGCTGTGTGCTTCAAATGCAATCCTAGGTGACAGCTTGAAATGCTATGTTAGATTGCACTGCCGTTGCGATCGGCTCATGAAAATGGTCAGATATCTAGATGGAAAAACTGGTCTAAGTTTGACAGTAATTCTTTGCATTAATACTTCACAATTTCACCCATGTAATGGCTGTATCTAACTTTTTAAAGTCTTGAAGACAAAGTAGTGTGGCTATTGCAGCCATTTACATGTATGATATTAAGCTTTCACATGGATAGCACATTTCTAAGTTTTGTCAGTCTAGAGAATTATTACTTGTACACTCTGTTACTCTTTAAAGCCTCCCTTCAATGCTTACCTCCTGCAGCTCATCCAGAATTCTTGAAAGTTGGTTTGGCATGCAGCACACCTTTATCAGTGATGTTCAGTTTTGATTTAATGTGCTAAATGTTTTGTACGTGCTCCTTTTGCTTGATGTACTGATGATGAGGATGACTGTGCAGCGTGTTTCAACAAGAAAAGTGATGTGTACAAAGCAGCAGCGTGTCTGTGCTGCACATTTATGCACTTTCAGGTCTTTGTGGTGTGAAGGAAGAGCAGCTTTTGTGTTTTAAATTCATCACCATCACATGTACATATGGTTTTAGTTTGCCACATAGGACCCTTGTGCCTTTGCAGAAAAAAAAGAGCTTTCCGCTCTCAGTGCCACTGGTCCCTGTGTGACATACAGGCCATCATCAGTCACTGGACATCTGCAGCTCTTGTTTGCACAGCTTCAGTTCAGTAAAAGAAGGTGAGCATCCTAGTTTCATTTGTAGCAGGGGTTTATTAGGATCTCATGTCACTCCTACATGGTGCATGTTGTGTTACTACATGGCACATGTAATGCTTTTGAAAGTGCTCGTCGTGAAACTATTAAATGTGTGGATTTCTTAGTCATCAAATGCATGTAAATATAGCGAAGAATGTTCTAGCCTAATTCTCATGAACTGATGTAGTTCTCAAGTGTAGCCTCGCCATGATCACTGACATCGCTTAGTTGTGATGATCTTTGCACCACTTTGCTCAACACTGTGGGTCACTGGTCATGAAGTAACTAGGCAAAGCAAAGAGATACTCTACCTTTTTAAATCTAGGGTTATTTTCTTTTGAAGTTTAACTGCGAGATTTGGCCTGGAATTCTAGACCAAATCTGCCAAAACCTTTGCACAAATAATGTTGTCTGATGGCCTCAGTGCACAAGGAGCTTATGATGACGACAAGAAAAGCGGATTTGGTATAACAGAGCTCCTCTTCTCTTGCAGTCATCGAAATGACTTTCAGCTTGAATTGCAGGAAGAGATAATAAAATACCCTCTCCCCCTGCCCCCCCTTTTTTTGGCAAGCTTGCATTTGAAGGAAACTTTCATCTTTCAACCCTTTCGAGTATGAATCAGCACCAAGTATAAATTCTAAGTAGATTCCAAGTATAAATTCGGTATGTGCATGCATCACTTGTTGCTGGGCTAATTGGTTTGATGTGTGAAGACGCGAACCAAAATGAAATATGACAAGGACAGGACGCTCTTTCCGGTCCTTGTCGTATTTCACTTTTATT